>NW_026596149.1:9649784-9704017 GCF_907164565.1 Psammomys obesus | reverse complement strand
AAGAAAGAAAGAAAGAAAGAAAGAAAGAAAGAAAGAAAGAAAGAAAGAAAGAAAGAAAGAAAGAAAGGAAGGAAGGAAGAAAGAAAGAAAGAAAAAAAGGAAGGAAGGAAGGAAGGAAGGAAGGAAGGAAGGAAGGAAGGAAGGAAGGAAGGAAGGAAGGAAAGACCCTTCTGCAACCCATTAGATGGCACTTGCTATTTATCCATTAACTCTCACAGCTCACTCTTCTGGTGTTATTCTTGCTTAATTTTGAAGAAGAGGGCTGGGCAGAATCTATTGTTTTGTTACTGTTGTATTGTTACAGCATCTCATTTTAAAGCCCTGACTGACCTGGAACTTTCTATTTATCCCAGGCTAGCCTTGAACTCCCTACCTTCCTTCCTCTAGCTTCTAATACAGCTCGTGCTTCCCATTGATTCCCACACCTCATCTTGACATGGCTCCTTCCTCTTCCCTTTCCATCCCAGTATGTGACAACTTCATTTTGTTCATAGCTCAGACAAAAAGAAAACACACACACACACACACACACACACACTCACCCCTTGGAGCCAGTCTGAGTCTATGTCTCATATCCAGTATTGTTCCAAGGGTGGCTTCAGAATATACTAAAAATACATACTCACCTCAAAATGGTCATTTTACGCCATCTCCTCTTCCCCCTCACAGAATTGAGCACCAGCAGTTCTATCTGGCTTACCTTCTGAACCTTTATCTGAACACCTTCTGCCTGGGTCTGGGGCTCTTCTTCCACATTCTGCATACCAAGCTAAAGTGGCCTGTCTTGTGGAAGGTCCGCGTCTTAGCTCAGGCTCCCCTAACAGAGCACGGCTGTCAGAGGAATTCAAACAACAGAAGTTTTATTCTCACATTCTAGAAGTCCAAGTCTGGCTTCTCTCTTTGGCTGCAGGTGTCCTTTCCAGTGCAAATACACGTGCTGTACCCTAACATCTTCTTAAAGTCACGGGCATTGAATGAGAGTCTAATTATAGGAACTCGTTTTATGTTAATTACTTCAGTAAAATTCCAATCTTCGTATAAGGGCACATTTCAAAGTAGTGGGGTAGATGATTTGTGTGTGAATTTGGGAGTATAATGATTAATCTTTATTCTTAAGTAAGTTTAGAGTCACCATGAAAACATATCACTGGGTGTGTCTTTAAGAGTGTTTCCAGTTACCTAAGATTATTAAAGTATGGGTACATGATATATAGTATCAGTTGTGTTAGGATATATGTGTATTTGGGAAAATTTAAGTTGTTAAGAGTTGTCATTTTGTTGCAAATATTTAAAGAAGAATACATTCATTAGTAGGCAAAGGAATTTAGATTATGCAGTTATGCAATATTCTCTTAATTGAAATTAATATTAACATTTACTTGTGTTGTTGCCAAACTACAGGTTTTTTCCTAAATAAATATGTTCTGTAACAGTTGCGTTTTATTATTGCTCTACCAAAATTATTTGATATTAATTTTTCAAACATCAGTTCCATAAGGCCTGTCTATATTCAAAATGGAGATTATTTTTCTAAATTTAAGAAGAAAATAGTTTTCAAATATTGTATTACATGAGTCAGTGTGATGTTCTATACAAATCAAAGAAAATGCTAACCCTTTGTAATTGTGATTTCATACTTATGAAAGGTGTTTGCAATTTAATAAAATGTATTTTAGAACACTGTGAAAAATGTACTGTACTTTAAAATTTGAACTTAGTTGAACTCTCATTCTGAATTTTATTACAACCTGTATTTTGTAATTTTCTTCATTTTACTGAGTATAAAATTATATTAGTTCCCTTTTTCCTTCCCTGGCTTCAAATGGTTCAGTTTGCTTGTAAGCAATCTATGTATTTACTCAAGTATTTATTGAACATCCCCTAATTAAATATTACCTGCAATATATATGTATATATGTATATATAAAGAGTGTTTCCAGACAGAAGAGGAAAGACTCATCTTGAATGGCAACACTGATTGGGTAGGTTTGGGGACTAAAGAACAAAGAGAGACGGCTGGGTACCAAGCATTATCGTTCTCTGCTTCCTTACTGCAGAGGCCACATGGCCGACTGCCTCACAGTCCTGCCATTTTTTCCTTCCCCAACAAAGGTGCACTTTGAAGCCCTTCAAGTGTGAGCCCAGACAACAGCACCTTCTTTAAGTTGCTCCTCTGAGGTATTTGATCTAAACAACAGAAGAAAAACTGTGGAGTAATGTTTACCTCCACAGCAGGCACACTGCATACCCACTTTTGAAGATCTGTAGAGGCCTCTTGTTACACTCAAAGTTCCTGTGTTGAACCTATACGAGCTAACCCATGACATCTTTGGATTTACCCTACTCTGTTCCTTGCTCACCCCGTTTTTACACTGGCCTCATTTTTTATACTTGAAATAGGCCTGTACACCTCACCTCAGGTGACACTGCTCTTCCTAGCTGGGTATCTCCACAACTCTCAACTGTCATATGGACTCTACTTCACTGGCTTTAGGCGTCTGCATAGATACCACCATCTCAAGATAGCAGGCTTTCCAACCACAGAGCATCATAGCAAAACAACCCATAACCCTCTACCACTTCCCTGGTTTATAGTTTCATAAATCACATAATGTCACCTAACATTACAGTCAATATTCATATAACTTTTTTCTCACTCATATGCAAGCTTCTTAAGAGACAAAACCCTATTCTGTTAGCCATACTAACTGAAGCACTTAAATCCTGTGTAATCAGAACAGGTCATTTGTAATATCTGTTATGAAATTGAATAGATTGACTTACATTGGTTTACACTTCCTTTGAGAGAAATTAAAAAGGAAAAAACCTATTTCTGCCTATGAGTGGAAGAGTTTATAGACTCAACTGTTATAAAACCACATATTAATTAGTATGTCTTAAAAATAAATGTCACGAAAAATGGGGAGAGGCAAACTTTAATTCCTATAGATGATAAAACGGTATTTTTTTTCTAGCCTGTTAGTTCCTCAAAGCATCGAAGTTCTATGACAGCAGGCACTACCACAATATGAAATTTGTAATCCCCACAAAAGGCAGTTTAAAAATAATTAAGCCTAGAGAATGGTCTCACTGTCATTTTCCGCAGAACCAAATCTGCTGCAGAATATGTTGCTGCACCAAGGGTATCTTTGGGTTTCCTTTTCTAAGACTATAAATATATACACTCAAATGGCATCAGCCCACTCTTGTTAATTCTGCCGGGATAATTCCTATTTACACCACTGATCTGGAAGTTTAACTGCTCTATAGAGACTTCGGTGAGCCCAAAGGCAGGAGTCTAGGAGGACTTCCCAGGCTGTGTCAGCTCCTGTAAAGGCGTTCAGTAACAGCAAGGGCAGAATGCCCAAGGTAGAAAGGAAACCCTTCATTTCACCTCTAATTATCATGATCAAGCAAAAGCCCTGGCATTTTACTTGAGCCTCTTGCTGTCTCCTACCATCCACAGCCAGCTCACAGGAAAGGCATTCTGCAGCAATGAACTCAACTCAAGGTCTGACAAATGCCGTCTTCCCAGTCACACCTACCTGCAGCTAGACAAAGCCATGCATAGCATTCCCAGCACATGGGGCCACAAGTCCCTGCCTGGGGTGTTGCTCTACCCATTTGCCTGAATAACTCTCAGTCGTGTTTATGGTCTTGCTGGCTCACCATTTCTAAAGTCCTTTTTTATTTTTTAAACTCCTTTCAATAGTTAGTTCTCCTTTCCCTGAGCTCTTAGAGCATTTCACTATCTTAGTCAGGTTAGGCTACACTATGCTACAGTAACAATAAATTCCTAAGACACTTGCAATTATGTAAGCCAGGGATTACATCTGTTTCACACCAAGCCTTCTCGGGTAATGGTTTCCCAGGGACATTCATTCTCTAGGCAGATTCATGGACCAATGCTGACGATGGGCCTTATTAGCCAAACCATCCAGAATGTGGTGTATTTTCATTCCAAACAAAGACAGAGGAAAGAGAACACTGGTCCTTATGTAATGCTGCTACTTCCATCTATAACCTATTGGCCAGAAGTGGAATAGTCATGTGGGGCCTGAAAAGAAGAATCTGTGCCAAAAGAAAAAATATCAAGGTATGGGTGAGAATGTGTGTGTGTGTGTGTGTGTGTGTGTGTGTGTGTATGCATCCATGTATGTGTGCATATAAGCATGTGTAAGCATGCTTACATGTAAGTCTATTATCCAGAGGTCTAATTCAACTTCCTTCCATAATCACTCTCTACCTTAATTTCTTTTTTTTGACGGGTCTCTCACTGAGCGTTGAAGTTGCTAACTACACTAGACGGGAAGGCCAGGGCCTCCAGGGATTCTCCTGCTGCCACCTCCTCAGTACTGGGGTTGTAGGTGCCCACTGCCATGCCTGACTTTTTTATATGGATTATGGGAGATTGAACTAAGGTCTTCATACTTGCACAACAAGCTCTTTGCTAACTGAGCCCTCTCCCCATGAATGAGAATTCTTCCATTCGGCAAATGCTCCTGAGTGCCAAATAGGTGCCAGAGACTGAGCAAGCAACATTCACAGAATGAAATAGTTGCTAAAGAGAATTCTGCTTACTCGGGGTCCTTTGGTCGTTTTCAGAGCGTGTCATGCCACGGGGTAGTAAATTCATTCATTAAGCTGTTTTTGTAATTGCATGTGTCTTTTTGTTGTTGTTGTTGAAATGCCTGTATATTACTGATACCTATTCTTAGAATTAAAAAAGTCCCTATGAAATGCCTGCTTCTTTGATAACATCTCATATTCATTTCTCAGGCGACGAGGCTCTCCTCTGAATTCTATGGAAGTTTTCATTAGCTGGCCTGACCTTCCGGGGGCAGACTTACGTTAGTCACCAGATACAGAAGTTGCTGTGGTGTAGGACTATCACTACTGCCTGTTACTCAGAGCAAAATCACCAGGCTGGGGCTGAGACAATCTCTGATTTTTTTCAATGGCCTCATAAAATTGGTCTCGGATATACTTGCTTCCATTCTATTTCTTTGTAGAGAGCATCAATAGAAGACAATGTGAGTGCTTTCAAACTGCTCTCCCATGTCCACAATGCACAAGCTGGGTGTTGGAACAGACTGTGTATTTCCTCTCTGTGGGTTCCACAGCCCTGCACCAGCATCGCATCTTTAGCCGTGCATTCCCCTTCAGACCCCTGAACTCCCATTGTAGTTAATGGATGCAATTATGTCCACACGCCAAAGAGAAAATAAACTCTTTCATTTGTAAATTAGCCAATTCCAGTAGATATTCCTCATCAAACAGAGAAAGAATATCATAAAAACATGTCAGTCATGAGTCTCTCCTGACGGTTTTCAGAAGTAAGTGTTCTTCTTGGAAACATCACAGACCGTCTAGGAAGAAGAGACAGCACAATCTACAAGCATCTATCTCCCTGGCACCTCCTCTATGCACACTTCTGTGGTTCGCCCGCTCTCCAGAAGCCTTTTTCTTATGAACCAAACTCTACTGCACATAGGTCATTTCCTACGGAGACACTGGCTTCTCAGTGGTGAGGAAAGTAGGCCCTTCTTTATATTACGACTGTAAAATGGGCTAGAGAGGAGGCTCGGTGATCACATAAGGGCATATGCTGTTCTTGCAGAGAACCTTCCCAGTCCCTGTGTCAGGCAGCTCCTACTGCCTGTAGCTCCAGTTCCAGGAGAGTCGATACCTTTGGCCTACAGGGACACCTGTTCCCAGATGCATGTGCTACCCCAAACACGTACACATGCACATTTTAAAATTAACAAAAAGCATGTTTTTTGAAACAAGGTCTCACCATGTAGCTCTGGCTGACCTGGGACCCATTAAGTAGACAAGCTGGACTTGAGTCCAGGGAGATCCTCCTGCCTCCGCCCCCCTAAACACTCGAATTAAAGGCCACTACACACAAATTAAACCTTGTAAAACATTTTTCAAATGTTCCTTTAGTACCTCTCCACCTTCTACGAGCTACTACATATGTTTATAATTTTTCAAGTTCTATAGGTTGACTGATGACTTGTTTAACTGTTTCTTTGCTGCATAAGAGCATTTTATGAGGTCCCATCACTAGCATTATTCTTTAGGGGACTAGAAACTCATTCAGAAAGTATGGATGTTTATGAAGCCATCTAAAAAATTTTAAGTTACTCCCTTATCTGGAGAATAAATATAACTGGAGATCAGCATGTTAGTGAATGAAGACACTCTCAGACAGACAAATTTCGTGTTACCTTTCATTTGTAGTTCTTACATTTTCTACAGCTACAAGACAATCACATTTATATATAGCATGAAAGTAGAAGAAAATCGCCTAGGAAATGGGGGACAGTGGAGAGGAATACTTTAAACATATACACTTACATGAACATTATAAAAAATAAATAAAAATTAAAAATCAAATAACAGCAAACTGCTTATATTTCTGTTCAATCCTAACTCAGGAAAGTCCCAACATCATTCTGATGCTAGAGCTGTCACACCCTAGAGCCCTGGGCCAGGAGAGCTGTGTGATTCACAACTGCCTTTGAAGTCCCTCTTCTGGGAAGGGCAGAAGGACAGCCACTTGGCCACCATATGTAGGCCTGTGGCCCGCACAGAACTTTCTGATACAAGGTGAAGGTTCACCTGTCCTTTTGTATTTACAGTAAAATGAGCACTTCCACAGTGAGAAACAGCGTGTGCTTCAGCCTGCCCAGCCGATGGCCTGTGCTGCTGCCATGGTTGTGTCTTCTGTGGACCATTTTTCCACTCCTGCACTGCAGTAACATGAAACGCTCTGCCTTTCCCTGCGGTCCGCAGCACCAGTCAATAACAGCGTGATATCACGGTGACTGGGTCCTGACACTCAGGGTTCCCACTGAGAACCAGTGACATTCTGGCATCTCTATAACCCTTCTCGTGTTCAAAGTCAAGCCCACTGGATTTTTTTTAATGTCTTTTTTTCATTCCTAATCCAATAGTAAAGCTATAAAATGTAATATAAATGGACAAATATTATGTTTGCAATATATTGTACATGCTACACAGAACAAAATTTAAGGCTACACAGATTAAATATTAGTGAGAAGAAGAAGAAGCCAGGTGTGGTGGGGCATATTTATAACACAGCATGCAATAGGCTGTGGCAGAAGAATCATGGGTGTGAGCCTGAGCTGTAGAGTAAGACTCTGCCTCAAAAAATGATTATAACATTATTTAAAATAATGAGAAATTGTTTCTTGTTGTGTTCATTAATAAGTCTCTAGAGTTTGAATAAAGCTTATGATAAAATACTCATTAAAACTTGGTAATTAGTGGCAAATAAATTAGACTTTTCTAGCTTAAAATTTAATTGCTTTTTGATAAGCAGCATAATTCTCCAACGATGCTAGCAGTCAGAGAAACTGTTATCTCTGTAGAACTGGGAGCTCGACTGAGAAAGGATGTCTTCGGGAATGCTGGCATTTTGATGTGGGTTAGGGTTACATAGAGACATGCACATACATCTGTGACGATGTGTTTAAAAATTAAAATTTCAACCAGAATTAAGATTGCTTAACTCTTTCCTGAATTTTTGTTTCTATTATGTCGTTGACTTTAAAAAAAAAATTCAAAAGATAGCTGAGTATAGAATGATGATCGGGTCTATCTGAAAATCTGTTTTGTTCTCCCCTCAAGGAGTCCCGTCGGCTTATTAAAGATCCATATTCCTGGGCTTATTAGTCCGATATTTATATATAGTTCCTACTTTTCTCCTTGCAAAAATGATTAACAATTCTCAGATAACTTTTTCTCTGAAAACAACAACAACAACAAAACATTAAACAACAAAATTAAAATTGGAAAGAATACAGTATGAACGCATGGAGTGTCAAATACATGCAGACAGGCCATAAAACGACCTGTTTTTGGAAACAATATAAAGTTTGTCATTATTCAGGATTCTCAGAACCCCAGACACCTAGTTCAGGAAGCCCCAGACACCTGGTTCAGGAAGTGGCCGCGACTGCTGACCCACACTTCGTGTGCGCTCTGCGAGGGAGCTGTGGGCTTGCGCCTTCGCCTTTCTGTGTGTAAGGCTGGGATGAGCTGTAGATGGGTTATCAGCACTGCGGAAGTCGTCATTTGATTAAGATCCTACCAGAAAGAGTATCTTTAACTTCTTGTCGACATAAAATGTTTTCTTTTTCATCTTCCAATTCAGCAGCCAAAACAGTGGGTGTTTTCAAGGATGGAGTTTCGGCAAATATTAGTTAGGAGAAAGGAATACGATTTTTTTTTTTTTTTTTTTTTTTTTTGTAACATCGCTCCAATCGAGCACACCTCACTGGCTCTCAATGTGGATTAATTAGTGGCCTTGAAATTATTTAAATTAATTAGTATCTCCAGTGTCCCGGAGTTAATGAACCAGCACTAACTCGGCAGCTCACTTTCATTTTAAGTGCCTGTAATACCATTAAAATTTTCTGTGAGTTTATAATCAAGCTACCCTTGATGTTAAATATTAATATTTTAGAGAAAACTGGTTGAAAATCAGAAAAAGTCAACGTCTAAACCTCCTCTTTGAACTAGCTGCATAATCAGGAAGGGTCAGGAAGGAAGGGGACGCACCACGCTGAGCCTGCCTGCACTTCGGCGCTAATTGGCTGGCAGGATTAGTTTAAGTTGCTTTAGAGGAATAATAAGATCAAGATATCGCCTCATCCTCAGGCTGGAATTTACTCGCATTGATTATCTGTCACCGCGAACTAAATGAACCTGGGGTGCTGGGTAAGGAGTATCTATCATTCCTTTCTTCTTCGAGTCTATCTACCCACAGCTGAAGGCCAGCCCACCCGCCACAGCCAAGACTGGGGAAGGCTACACCCATGCTCAGAGGGAAGAGCTTCCTGCACAGGACTTTGGAACAGAGAAATACTCACGTAGTACTAAAGTGAAAAGGTGTTGGGTAAGGTAGACCTGCTTGACCTGGAAAAGCCGAAGGACGAGGCTGATGAGAGAGGGGGCTGAGTGAGTAATATAGAAACTGGAGAAAGTATTTGGCCTGCAAAGAACAGGATAGAAGCGATGGGTACATTGTGTCCCCTCCCCCCCCCCGACACACTGCTGTACAGCTGGTTATTGACGTTAAATGATTACCTGAAGTCTTAACCAATGCCCATTGGCAAAGCAGAGAATAAATGTTTACACCCTCCCTCCATCTCTCCCTCCTCTTTTCCTATCCTCTCTGTCTCTCTATATTACAGAGACAGACACACTCACTCACACATATTCAAACACACACACACACACACACACACACACACACACAACACTTCTACATACCACTGCTGTAGAATTGAAGAAACCGGAAAACTCAGTTTATGGAAAAAAAAAAAAAAAAGGCAGTTCCATAATTTTCAGAGAGTTGGAATGAGGCTTTTGGTAGCTGGGATACTAAATAAGATACTGGGAAAGATTTTACAGTTTTGTTATTTGTTTTCTTTAAAAAAAAAAAAAGTTCTGAATTTAGTTCTAGATATAGTTTTCCTCCCAGACCTCTCTTAGAAAAAATAGATTTGCATTTTTCTTTTATTTATTTATTATTACAATTCATTAACTTTGTATCCCAGCCGCCTCCATCATCTCCACCCAGTCCCTCCCTCTTCTCCCCCCATATCCCTCCCTAGTCCACTGATAGGGGAGGTCCTCCTCCCCTTCCATCTGACCCTAGCCTATCAGGTCTCATCAGGACTGGCTGCATTGTCTTCCTCTGTGGCCTGGTAAGGCTGCCCACCCCCTTCAGGGGGAGGTGATGAAAGAGCCAGCCACTGAGTCCATGTTAAAGACAGACCCTGTTTCCCTTACTAGAGCACCCACATGGACACTGAGCTGCCATGGGCTACTTCTGAGCAAGGGGTCTAGGTCCTCTCTATGCATGGTCTTTACTTGGAGCATCAGCCTCTGCAGGGCCCCCTGGGCCAAGATTTTTTGGCTTTGTTGGTCTCCTTGTGGGGCTCCCTGTTCCCTCCAGGTCTTTCTATCATTTTTCTTAAAAAGATTCTAGAGGCTGGACAGAAAGATACCTCGTTTTACCTGGTTTTTGTCAAATTCCACCTTTCTCCCACAAAGCTGTGTTTCTCAGCAGAGCTATAGCAACATCTTCAACGGAACGGTTCTTCATTTTATGCAGAGCCACGGCTTAAACTGCAGGGTGGGTGGCATCGGTCCCCAGGCACTAAACCAGAGTCCCATCAGTCACTGTGACAACTGAAACCACACTCCTCACATTTCCAAATGCCCATTGACTGGAGGAGATCCTGCCCGAGGTTAAATGCTTCTGATGATTTTAATAAATTTGTTTCCATTAACCAAAATGAATTCATTCCTGATTGAGACACTAGCTCATAAGTAAGAATGTCAAATCATCTAAAATCTTCCCCAAAGCGCTCAAATCAATGGTATGTGTCATCGCAGAAAGGGAACCTAACACACAGCTTGTTTCCTGGTGTATGATGGTTGAAACTGAAGCACAGGATACCGTCTACCCAGCAGAAACCTCTGGAACTATAGGTGGGTAGTGACAATTGGAACCAACAGGCAAAGAGGAGACCAAGCCTTCCATGAAGGATGCTTGACAGACAGGACGAAGAAACAGTGCTCACCCTGAAAATGTGGACAAAGGTCTGTAGAAAAGCAGAGCCTCGAAAAACAAAAGGTGAACATGGCTACATCCAGGACCGAGGTACGGAAAGAGTGGGAAGTCAGTATTTGGAGCACTCACTGTGCCGGACACTAGATTAAAAGACACTAGTTTACAGATACATAGTTCAGTGCTGGGTGCTGAGCCCAGGCTCTTCTGCACAGCATCCAATCTGCCACTGAGGTACACCCACTTCTAGCTCTTGTCTCTTTAAAACAGGGTTGTACTGTGTAGCTTGGGATGGCCCTTAATCCAACCTATAGCCTGGGCTCTCTCCAAATTTTCTATACTGCTTTCTCTTCCAGCCATGTGCTGGCCTCAGAAACACGTACTTCTACATATCACATCTGAACATATTTTAAAGTGGTATTTGTAGACTCACTCCTTTCCCACGCCAGCCTCTCTAATTCCAGGTGACGCTGGGGTGTTCATCCACCTTCTTTTAAAGATTCATTTCTTTATCCTGTGTATAAGGTTCAGTCTGCATGTACACCTGCACACCAGAAAACACCAGATCTCATTATAGACGGTGTGACCCATAATGTGGTTGCTGGAAATTGAACTCAGGACCTCTGGAAGAGCAGCGAGTGCTCTCAACCTCTGAGCCATCTCTCCAGACCCTTTCTCCCACCTTCTTTTTGGCTTGTAAAATTATTGGCTCCTACTAGTAAAGCCCCCTCTTGTATTGATCTTCTCTCCAGCTTTTATGGCCTTTGTTTCTTATGTGCTTGCTAAAGACTATAGCTTCTTTCTAATTCTTTTCGTGTATGCTGGGGTGTGATTTTTTATGTGCTTGTATGCATGTATATGTATATGTGCATATATACATAGATATGTATAATACGTGTGTTCCCACCTATGTTGGCACATGTGTGTCTGCATATACATAAAGGCCCAAGGTGGATGCTGAGAGTCTCCCTGAGTCACTTTCCTCCTAGTCTCAGCAGCTTGCTCTACGGATCAACGTTTTTGCCTTCTGAAGCTGAAGTTACAGGTGGGCTTCCAGACTTCCCAGTCATTAATGTGGCTTCCAGAGATCAAAACTCTGGTCCTTATCTTTACACAGCAAGTGCTTTGATAACTGAGTAGCCCAAACATACTCCTTACACCGTGAGTGCTGACATAAAAGGGCTCATAACTAAATGGGAATGGCAATGCATTTGGCAACAATAAAAGCTTTCAGAATGAGCAACAAACAAAAAGTTAATTGAAACTCACATGCTTAATGAACCCTGAGCGTTTCTCTCAGTGTGCACCCATATTTCGTTGTGTGATGTCACCGCAGCCCGAGTTTATGGAGACAGCATGCACGCGTTGCATTGAGCGTGTCATCAGACAAAGCCACAAAAGGCTGCCTGAAACACCTCTGCTCAGACTTGGCTGTCACGTACTGTGAATTGCCATGTTTTTACTGTACATATCAAACTTTTCTGCGGGTATAGAAACAGAGTGGTCTAATTATGCAAAACAAAGACAATAATTTCCTCCTGCTAGTCCCCAGCATCTATCAAATCGGTATCAAATATAGACTGTATTATGTCAGAATATTTGGCTTTTAAAATTGCTTTTTGAGTTTGCTCACTTGAGTTTCATTTAAAAAAAAATCAACTAATGGATTTTGTTTTGGGATTAGCACAGAACTTCCAACAATTTCTGAGATGTCCCGAGCCATGCTTTTGTCATTTTGTAGTACACATTTCTGTGAAACAGCATTACAACACTAGCAATTACAAAGTCAAAATATTGATCAACTCTGAACAACACTGAAGATGTGCTATGTCCTGCAGAATCAAATATTCAGCCAAGATTTAATGATTTATGTGGAAATAAACAAGGGCATCCATCTCGTTAGTACACTAACAGTAAGCAAATTTGTCTTCACTTCTACTACATGGCACAATCATGTACATAGTAAAAATCTCTTTTCTAATAGATAGTTTAAATGATTTTCAGTAAACATTTGATTTGTATGTCTGTTTTACATACCTGATGCCATGGGCTGTATGACGATTCCTTGGCTGAGAAAGGATACATGGAAAAGGCGAAAGAAGGCCTGTTCCAGGCAGGGCGGAACTACTTCTTGCAGTGACATATGGACCAGGAAGACCCTATCCTCCTACTGTTGTCAGTCCAGTTACAAAAATAAGGCAATGGCCTTGAAGTAGAGGCTTACTGAAAAGTGAATGACAGTTCCAGGAAGGGAGAATTTAGACAAAATAAGGGTGGGTTGTGTAGTAGTAGCTTTGGTTTCCTTAAAATCTCAGTTACTTTATGTAAACATGTTTTTGTTTTAACCCGAAGTGTGGAATTTTAATTTGTCCTTTAGTTTGTTCACAGCTGATAATTGTCTTGTGCACATCTTCACCAGCTTGTAATGGCCTCATGTGGCCTGGAAAGGGGCATGGTCTTCGCCAACTGGAGTTAGTTGAATTCTGAGGACTCTGAGGGGCATAAATACAAAAGCCCAGAGAACAAAGGCATGGCAGCTTGGAGGACACAGATGAAGAGAACACTTCAAGAATGCTTTGCAGAAAAAAAGAAGAGTGCTTGCTGTGTTTGCTGCTCACTGGACTGCTGGCTATCCTGATGACTGAGATTGGTATTTTTCCAAAGAACATGATCAAATATAGACTGTATTATGTCAGAATATTTGGCTTTTAAAATTGCTTTTTGAGTTTGCTCACTTGAGTTTCATTTAAAAAAATCAACTAATGGATTTTGTTTTGGGATTAGCACAGAACTTCCAACAATTTCTGAGATGTCCCGAGCCATGCTTTTGTCATTTTGTACTACACATTTCTACACATGTACTACACATGTACTAACCAGCTGGAACTAAGCCTAAGAGGTCTATGTCCTTTAACCTTCTAACCTTCTTTCTCTCCTACCTAAGGCTGGGGGATTAGAAGGGAAGCAGAGGCATAAAGAACCCCAGATAAATTCG
The DNA here is from genome assembly GCF_907164565.1 of Psammomys obesus. Lineage (NCBI taxonomy): Eukaryota > Metazoa > Chordata > Mammalia > Rodentia > Muridae > Psammomys > Psammomys obesus. Next base: position 9,690,410 of record NW_026596149.1, on the reverse strand, counting down.
AGTTAAAAATAGAGCCGGGGGCTGGAGAGATGGCTCAGAGGTTAAGAGCACTGTCTACTCTTCCAAAGGTCCTGAGTTCAATTCCCAGTAGCCACATGGTGGTTCACAACTATCTATAATGATATCTAGTGCCCTCTTCTGGCCTGCATGTGTACATGCAAACAGAGCACTGTACACATAGTAAATAAATAAATTAAAAAAAAAAAAAAAAAAAAAAACAGGGAAAGAGAAAAGGGGGGGGGGCCCCCCCAAAAAGGGGACTTGGAAAGGGGCAGGGAGGAGATGAGGAAGGGAGGGAGGGAGGGTGGCATTGGGAGGGAATGAGGGACCGGGATACAGAGTTAACAAAATGTAACTAATAATAAAAAGAAAAAAAATTTTTAAAAACATGAAAAAAAAAAAGAATAGAGCCTACAGGGTTGAGTGTGGCTCAGCTGCTATACTGTTTAAGTTGAAGACTTGAAGACTTGAATAGTATTCTAAAAAACACTGAGAAAATGCTGGGAATAGTGGCACACATTAGTAATGGGGAGGCAAAAGACAGGAGGATCCTTGGGGCTTAGTGGTTAACCAGTGAGGCTAATCAGTGAGCTGCAGATAAATAAGAGGCCCTATCTCAAAGAAGGTGGATGGCATTCCCGAGGGCAGCTCAAGGCTGACTTCTGGTCACCACATGGACACATATGCACCCCTAAACACATAAACACACACATATGCACACACACGTGCACACAGTTTTAAATATGTGTGTGTGTGTGTGTGTGTGTGTGTGTGTGTGTGTGTTCCCAGCATAAGCTTACAATGACTCCCATTGGCCTGTAACAATCAGTCAGACTGCACTCAGTCTCAAGCTTATTCCCTTCTCTGCGGTAGTTTATTCATATGGTACATTAGTTTAGTTGTATTAACAGACAAAGCCCATACCTTCAGTGACTTAAGACAGTGAAGGCTCAAAGCGGTATGACCGTGGTCTTACCGTGCAGTGATCCGTGGATTAAGGCTTCCTGCATAGCCTGATGTTGCACTGGCCAAAACCTGTCACATGACTCACTTTAGTCGCAAAGGAGTCTAAGAAGCACAAAAGAGCCAACATTCAGAGGTCCTCAAGCATTTGGACAGGATTTACTGAAAACTACACTGGGGAGAAAAACTCAAGGAGAAAATAAGTGAGAGAGGCCTCTTCACAAGTGTCCGTGCAACTGACAGCCTCCCGGGACTCTGGACTGAAATGAGAACATCTGTGTGACTGTACTACCCTCTTCTCCCACCGCATGTATGGCCTAACCATGCGAAGACTGCGTTATACGAGGTGTCACTCAGCGCGACCTAAGGAGACAACCAATTCCAGCCACATAGTAGAAAGCTGTGTCACTTGCTAAAGCTCCTAAGGCCACCAAAGCTACGGCAGGCTGCTTGGCAGTGTGTGCTGAGGACATGGAAATGAAAAGAAGGACCTTACACTCCAGGCCTGATGGATCCCTGCCCTAAATCTCTGGGCCACTGCTATCTTTCTCCTTCCTCAGACCCACCCTTTAGTGTTCTCATTAAGGTTGCATTTGGGTGAAAACTCTACACCAGAAAATGCCCAATGGAAATCTTAAGATTTATAAAGAAAAAAAAAAAAAGAATATAAGGTGAAAATTTGAAATGAGCTCTTGCTATTTCTATGATCCTGTTTTGAACTGCAAAGTGTCCTGGTTGGTGAAAAGCTAATAATAAAGCTGAAGTCAGAGGGCTATGAATAAAATGAGTTCCCCCAGGGTTTGCATGGCAATGTGTGTTTGTGCATGTCCACGTACATGTGAGTGCATGGGTATGTATGTTTGTAAGCCAAAAAGCTGGAGGTCAACTTCCGACATGGTTTTGGATGTTTTTGTTGTTGATGATGACTTCTATACATGTATTCAAAATATTTCGATTATATCCACCCACCACCACCTCCATCCTACGACCCCTAGTGCGTCCCGCCATCTCTTTGAGACAGGATCTATCACTGAGACCTGGAGCTTGTGGACTAGGATGAGCTAACTGGCCAGTGAGTCCTGGGGATTGTGCTGCCTGTGACTTCTCACAGCTTTGTGTGTGGATGCCAGACTCTAAACTCAGGTCTGTACTGAAAAGCCACCCATGGCACTCTTGTTTAAAGCTCTACTTTATTCGGGGTGTGTAGGCCTCTACCTACCTTCCACCAACCCCCCAACTTTAAGTAAGATAGAGAAAAAGTTAGTGGGGAGAAGGAGCCCTGCTAGTTAGGGCCAAGGGGTTCTCTCAGGGCTCTATACCAATCTCCGTCAACCGCAGACACAGCTAGCAGCCTCCTCTATGCCCTTGCGCCCCAAAACAGTTCTCTCTGGCTGGCTGCTCCAAACTGCCATACTGTCTCTGCCCTCTGCTCTCTCCAAACTGCTCTCACCAAGCTCCAACACTGAACTCCACAGTCTGGTTTTCTGCCTCACATTTATACTCTGAGTCCTAGACCATGCCTCTCTCTGGGCCATTCCCAGCTGGCAAAGAACATGCCCTGCACATGAAAATTGACAGGTGTGGACAAACTACAGCCCAACTAAAATCCCACACTTGGGATTAAAACAAAAGCATTTTTACATAACATACAAAGAGCCCAAAACTTCCATTACACAGGCCTCTATGCTTACACAGCAAATACTTTACTGTGTAAACTATCTAGCCACCTCACCCCTTTCCCATTTGGATTCTGTTGAAAAGTAGACCTTGTTTCCAAAGCGTCAGGCATACTATGATTGTGTGTGTCTACAAAGGATTATCAGTAAATAAATTATGGCCCATTATCAATTTAACATGTTGCAAATATGTGGTCTTCTATCTAGATCTGAAGTCTGTGCTTGGCCTACTTTTGGCAATCTTCAGTAGGAGCTTTCTGTTGTGTTTAATGGTTTCCTTTTGTTACTGGGTAGGGAGCAAAAGATGAGTAAAGCAGTGGTAAATCACAACCAGCACCCTTCGAGAGGTGCTGTAGTTTCTAGAATTCTAGAATCCCCACCATCTATTCCTCAGGACTGACCCCAGAACAGTCATACAAAGATTTGATAGTGTATCTCCATGTAACTGGCCCTGTTCTTTACTGGTGAAACACATCAGCAACCAAAATGGATAGCTCTTACCGTTCTTAGTGAGGTTCCTCCCTGTGGGAAAATACAAAAGAGAGTTTTTTATGTTCTTTGTTTATTTCACCCATTTTTGTATGAGCCTGTAAAGAAGAGAAAAAGCTCTTTTTTTAATCAAAAATTGTCACTGAAAAATCTTCATTTTTGTTTCCACTCATGTATTGAAAGCATTTCAATACCGTCATAAATCAATACTGAGAGATTGTCTTATAATGATCTATAATGCTAAGAAGCATGTAGGGACATAAGTAAGCCTACCACATGAGTGAACACTTTTTTATGATTTCTACCCACACCAGGTTGCAAAGGAAAATAGTGTGATCTTGGTGTCACCATGGTTGGATAACATTACATTCTCTAAGCATCTCCACTGAATAAGCTACAGATCAGGGCTCCTTTGACTAAAGAGAAGCTCTTTAAGGTTCATACAAATGAACAACTTTTAGCCAAAATGGAAGCAGAGATCCAACAGCAGTACTAAGGCATGAAGCACCTTTTAATCCTGGTCCAGAGAATCAGTGTCATATAAAGAATGTCACCAAAGTTCTAGAGACAGGAATGAAGTGCACAGTTAACAGCATTTGATCATCAGAGGCTATTCATGGATTTCTGGGTCTCTGGGAAGAATTAGGAGGTGTGGCCTTCTTGTAGGAGGTGGGTCATTGGGAGTGGGCTTGAAGGTTTCAAAAGGTCACACCTAGCCCAGTCTCTCTCCCCCTCCCTCCCTCCCTGGTGCCTGTGGCTCAATATGCAAGCTCTCCGCACCATGCCTGCCTCCCTACCACCATGTCTGCCTACCTACCACCAAGCTTCCCAACATAATAAAAATGGTCTAACCCTCGAAAGCTGTAATCAAGCTTTATGAGTTGCCTTGGTCATTATGACTCTTCATATCACTAGAACAGTGACTAAGACAGTATCAACTTCTCTCACTCCCTTTAATCTTCTAGATCCCTCTCTTCTTCCTTTATTCCCTCCCACCATCTCTTCTCCCATCTTCCAAGCTGCCTATATGCCAGACTTTTCCAGACACTCTGTAAGGAAGCATACCTAGCGACTTGATAGGTCACACAGAACCATTTCCTAGGAAGACTCAAACTTCTCTTGAGATATGGTGTTCATCAAATGGGAACAAACAGTAAAAATCTACCACTGCTGTGTTCTCAGCCATTTGATGCAGCCTTCTCCGGTGTTCCATCCAGTTCCAACTGAGTGATGACCAGCTCTATCGTTTGAGAAACTTGATACAAAATGAAACTTTTGGTATCCAGGTTGGTAAGGGTAAAAACTTTGAGATTGTGACAGGGAAAATGGAATGAAGCTTGAGACTGTGGCACAGCAAACCAGCCCTGCCCAGGCATGTCCTACGAAGAGTTTCTTATTTGGCAGGCTGCTTTGTTCCTGAGTTCTCAGGAAGAAACTTGTTTTCACCCTGGCCTTCGCCTGGAGACAGAGATAAGCAGGATGTTTTGCCAAGTTCACTTCCTTTTATTTGTATGAAGATGACACAGACAGGTGGTCGAGGTAAACAAGTTTGGCTTCTCGATGAACCCCTTCATTGTATTGAGGTGCTTTGCTCTGACTAAAGAAAAGGGATTGTGGAATAAACCAGGTATGACAGTTTCGTCTGGCAGCCCTCTTGAACTGATCTTTGTGTAGTGTGTTATTTTTTTTTTCTTTCAATTCTCACTTCCTACTCAGGAACTGTTCTACTCTGCTGGTGGGCTCCAGCAATGTCCTCAGCATGCCCAGGCATTTTCTCCCTTGGTGTTCCTCATGAGCATTACAGAGGGACAGATCACAAACAGGAATGAGGCTTTAAATGCAGTATGGCCTAAACTTTAGGGCTTCACAAATGCTGCTGACTAAAAGTCACAGGAATGGATGACCTGGTCACAAAGATGTCAAAAGTTATCACCATAGGCCTGAGAAGAGCTTAAGTTGCTCCATCTGAACCAACTCAGCTCCAATGAAGTCAAGAAGAATCAGGTGGCTATACTTCAGTGTGTTTTGATGCTTCCTTACAGACCCAGAGCAGTGCTTCTCAACCTGTGGGTCACAACCTGTTTGGGGATTGAACCACCCTTTCACAGGGTCACCTAAAACCATCTGCATATCAGATATTTACAGTATCATTCATAACAGTGGCAAAATTACAGCTATAAAGTAGCAATGAGAATAAGTTTATGGCTGGGGGTCACCACAATGTGAAGAATTGCATTAAAGGGTGGCAGCATTAGGAAAGTTGAGAACCACTGGACCCAGAAGACACTATTCACAAAGTGCTACCTAATGAAGGCTTCCATTCAGTGCCAGAGATCAACAGATAAACCAAGCCTAACTTCTGTGAACTGAAGTCATTGTACAGGTCCCTTAGAGATGAAGCTGCCAGAACCATGCACCTGAATGGTCCGGATTCAGTAATGCAGAAGCATAAAGACTAAAAAGACACTCAGTGGTCAAAGTGCTTGTTGCCAAGCCCAATAATCTGAGTTTAGCCCTTGCCAGTTGTCCTCTGACCGCCACACATGTCCTGCGGTATGTGCCCTCCCACACATACATGGAATAAAATTTATTAGAAAAAGAAACACAGAGAATTAAGAGTTAAAATTCTTTTGTGATTTCAGTCTCCATGTGAGGAGCCCATTGTCTTTTCTACTTTTTCCTCCAGTAGATCAAACTGTCCTATGAAGAACATATTACAAGTCCAGTATTTTTGTTTTTCACTAGTCTTTTATTTATTTATTGGTGAGATGTATAAAGACTTTTTTAAAAAGACAACATGATAGACTCGATTTTCCACACATTATACATAGATCTCACTTCAGAGTTGATTCTAGTTTTCTGAGTAGTCAATGAGGTCTATTACTTCGTATTAATTTGTGCTCTGTGTTTACTTGTTACAATGGATGAATCTATGATTTATACCTATGTCAAAAAGTTAACAAACATTGCTTCAAATATTCTTATGTCATTAGTGTCAATTCAGTCAACAAACTAGGCAATAGTCAACATGCCAAAGACCTTGCTTTAGAAAAAAAATCAATTTCATCCTGTTTAACAAGTACCCATTAAACATCCACTAGATACCCATGGAGAGCTAGTCCTTGCAGATATAAACAAAAACTGGACTCACCTTTGACCTTGAGCAACCCTGCTACATGTGAATGCTTGTAGTCAGCCAAACCTCAAACACTAGTGGCCAAAATGGAGGATTAGGATGAGAGAAATATCCCCTGGCAGCATAGACCAGATGACTTAAGTCTTTCATTTCAAATCTAAGTGATTTCATAAACAGCAGGGCAGTGTGCAACAGGACAAAGGCTTTATTCCCTTTGTACGCTCCACTGGGGGACACTTCCTAGCAGGCTGGAAAGTATTTCAAACAACATAATCTACGCTTGTCAGATTGAGTGAGCGAGGGCATCTGAGGATATATTTATTTCCCTTGCCTTTCTCCTCTGGAGAGCTTTCAATTCCTTGCAAATTTTGAAGATTTGGTAGTTGATGATGGATCTCAGAGCAACAGCAATGAATCAGATGGTGATGACTTGTAGGAACCATGGGGACTTTGTATTCAGACAGAAACCATCAAAAAGCAAGCCAGTTGGGGGAACTGAGGACACAGATGAATTCCGACAGAGGAGAAAACTAAGTGGGGATTCAAAGTCATACTGAAGCTAATTCTCATTTCTTTATACTTTAATACAGCTGGCTGATAAAAATGGAGGTGATGCTCTCTCCCCAGTTGATCAATTGCATTTGGAACTATGTTTACAAATTGGAGGGATATATTGATATCTTCAAATGTATATGTGCAGTCTGTCCTTGGAGGAAGGAAAAATATAAGCTATGTTAGGACATGCTAACATAGCTACAGATACAAGCCTGGAGAGATCTGGACGTTAAGTGAAAGCTGCGCCATGGACTACTTCTGCTCCAGGCTCCTTTCATTCACGTCCAGGTCCCTGGTGCATGCTTTCTTTGGTCTTGCTCATTTTAGTGCTTAGCTGAGTAGTTCTCCCCTCTCAAAATCCTTAATCCTATCCACAAAGTCCCCTGGCCCTCTTGGACTTCTTTCAGTGATATGACCTTTGGCCTCTGACCCCCAGAGGTCAAATACGATTACTCTATATTGTTTCCAGCCACTGCACTGATGACAATTGTCTTCAGAGGCAATAGGAAACTAATATACATAGTTATATAAATCCTCACCCAGAGGGCCAGCAAAATGGCTCAAAGGGTAAAGGTGCTTGCTGCCAAGTATGGTGACCTAAAGTTTGATCTCCAGGACCCATATGGTAAAAGGAAAGTACTGATTTCACCAAATTGTTCCCTGACTTCATATGTGTGCTGTGGTACATTGCACACACGTAAGCACACAAATAAGATAATAAGGCCTCAATAATATTTTAGGAAAATTTGTTAGGACTTATAAAAAGAATAGCACTTATTAAAAAAAAAAACACTAATAGGGTTTACTACCAGAATTTAGGGTTGCTTTGACATTCAAAAAATTAATCATGGTAAATAACATACTAATAAACACAACAGAGAAGCAGGATGATCCTCTCAAATCCATGTAAAATAAGTGTTTCACAAAATCCAATACCTGTGTGTTATACAAGATCCCAACCTGTGTCACACAAGATCCCACACCTGTACAAGACCCCACACCTGTGCATCATACATGGCATCGTGCACCACAACAAACTCTCTGCGAAGGTGATGGTGCTCAGAGGAAATGTCTTCAACTTGTCGAAAATGAATTCAGTTAAAAACAAATCTGCCTCCACATCATCCATGGCCGTGAAAGACGAAAAATGCTCGTTTAGAAGTAACGCAACAATATCTACGCACACCACCTTTATTCAACATTTTGTGTAGCCAACATGACAAAACAAGAAAAGGGGAGGAATTGAATCAGGGTGAAAGAAAGAGGGAAATGTCTTTTCCTCAGGTGTCATTTTCTAATTCTAAGCAATCATTAAAAATCTATTAAAACTCAGGAAGAAGTCTTCAATGAAGCTACAAGACACAAGCAAAGTAAAAACAATAATTTTTATATATTAGCAATAAACAATTGAAACCTCAGATTTAATTAAACCTAGTATGTTGCTAAAAAGTATAAAAGAAAGGAAACGTGAATACACAGAAAGATACCCAAGTCACAAGAGAAGACCCAACAGTGCTATAAATCCAAACAGGCCAGCAGGGCATGGTGGTGCATGCCTTTAATCCCAGCCTGGTCTACAAAGCAAGACCAGGACAGCCACATCTACACAGAGAAACCCTGTCTTGAAAAAAATAAATCCAAAAAGGTTTTCTTCGTAGAAATATTCAGGTTGTTATAAAAGCTATCGGCAATACACAGAGAAGAATAGTTGAAGTAAGTCAGAGAAGGAAAAAGAAGGCTGGGTCTGGTGTCTAGACTGACTAAAAAAAGTACAGTCATCCGTCTGTGCATTCAAACAGAATGGGCACGTAGATCAATAAGACATAACAAAGTCACCCAAAATATACTCATGCATATATGGTCAATTAATCTTCAACAAGAAACGATGACAATTGATGGTCTTTTTAACAAATGGAGCTGAAATAACTGCTTATTAATGAAGGAGAAAAATGAATCTCAAGCTCAACTCAAACCATATTCTTTTAAAACCTGACAGGGATCAAAGACTAAACATAAATACTCAAGAGTTTTTAATGTTTCTGTAAAAACACAAGAGGACATCTGTGAGCTTGAGATAGAACAAAAGGATTTCTCAGACGGGGCATGGAGACAAACAATGAGAGAGAAACCTGGTCATTTGGTTCGATGAACCAAAGTATTTTGTCTTTTGAAGGATATCAATAAAAGTATAAAGGAACCTGCCATATGGTAAGAGATAATATTCACAGACACGGCTACTTAGCAGTTAGAATATCCATGAGAACTTACAATTTAGTAAGAAAAATAAAAGCAACTAGTAAGAGACAAAAATATTTCTTACATTGAACAACTACTTTACATCCTTAAGGAGAACAAAAAAAAAAAGACTCAAAAAAAAGTTAAAACTCCCTCAAAATGGGCTGTGGAGATGGCTCAGTGGTACAGTGAAGACAAGAGTTTGAATCCCCAGAACTCATGTAAAGCCAAGCATAGTTGCATGCATTTATAATCCCAGTGGTCCTGCAGCAAGATGCCAAGTAGAGGAGACAGCTGTGGCAAGCAACAGAGACCCCATCTCAAAGCGGAAGGGGAGGACCAGTGCTGGGGTTGTCCCTGACTTCACACGTATGTGCATGCACTGTGTGGCACGTGTGCCCACACTCACACACCTGAACACACACGCAACAATGGTGTCCAACATCAGGAGTCACTGGGGACATACAAATTATCAGTATAGGAGATAGTACACCACGGCCGCTGGAACACACAGGTTTAAAGGGCTGACAGTGTTTTCACTGGTAAGGATGAAGAAAACATAAGGTTTCCATTCTAGGCAATATATTTTTAAATAGCTTTATAAAACACATTGACAATATCGAATAAAATTATTGTTATTCTGTAAGCTAGGAATCCTTTTTCCAGATACTCAGCTAAAATACCAACGCTGTATGCCCACACTAACACGTGGTGTTCACATCTGTTTTATTGACACTCGGGATTGTCTGTCAGCAAGCCTAAAACAGCCCATTAATAAACTTATTAGTGAGTGAATAAGTAGGGAGTGAGCCACTGGCACATACCACATGTGTGAGCCTCAGGACCATCAGGCTAAATGGAAAAATGTCAGACAAAAAAGCCATAATATGAAGTATATTCCATTTACATAAATTTTCAGATGTAGTAAAAATATAAACAAAAATAAATTGTTTTCAGAGGTTGAGAAGAGAAGGGAACCATTAAAAACAGCACTCCCATAGGGAATTTCACGAGTATGGTGGCTAAATAATCTGACAAACTATACTTTTGAATGGGCAGATTCCATTAGATGTAAACCAGAGTGCAATAAATCTGGTTAATACATATCACATGCACATATATAGAAAGAACACATACAAACCCAAGACAATATATTTTATATAATCTGAAGAGGGTCCATGGAAAACAGAAACAAAAATGAAGAATGAAAAGTAAAAGGAAAGAAGAGCAAGAGGGAAGGGGAGGGAGGGGAAAAAGAGAGGAAGGATAAGAGAAGGTGACAGAGGAAGTCTAAGAAAACAATAATAATAACTTCCATCACCTGAGCGTTTCAGGCAGCTAACGGCAAGCACTCTTTGGGACTATAAAAGGAGAATTCTTTCAGTGGACGGAATAGAACACGCAGCATGGTGTTGTACCGTGGGAGAGAATGAACAAGAGTTGGTGGTAGACAGAGCAGCAGTCATTCACTTGGACAATGACCTTTGATCTTTGATTCAGTGAACACATAAAATTTAATTCAGATAGAAGAGAGAAAAAAACTGGAAAGGGAAATTTTTTCAAATATTTACACAAGAATTTCTTAGGGTAAAGAGGCACAGCTGTGCAAGGAGCAAACCATAAACTCTGAGCATGCTGATACATGATTCCAGCATCTGGGAGCAGAAGCAAGGGGATTGCTACGAACTTGAGGCCATCCTGATTTGTATGGAGAGTGGGGACAAGCCTGCTTTATATAGAGAGTTCAAGGCCAGCCAAGACTATAGAATCAGACCCTAACTCAAAGAAAATTAAGAAAATAAATAAATAAACAAAACACAAAATAAGCTCTGGCAATTTTGACAATGTCATTGAAACAAGCACTAACATTTTTTGTTATACCTAAAATCTAATCTTTACCTAACAACAACTGAATGACATCAGAGCTCAAATATCAAAAGATCAAAAATCAAACAGTAGGAGGTCCACAAGGAGAGCAACAGAACCAAAAAATTTGAGCACAGGGGTCTTTCAAGAGACTCATACTCCAACCAAGTACCATGCATGGAGATAACCTAGAACCCCTGCACAGATGTAGCCCATGGCAGTTCAGTGTCCAAGTAGGTTCCATAGTAATGGGAACAGGGACTGTCTCTGACATGAACTGATTGGCCTGCTCTTTGATCACCTCCCCCTGAGGGGGGAGCAGCCTTACCAGGCCACAGAGGAAGACAATGCAGCCACTCCTGATGAGACCTAACAGACTAGGATCAGAAAGAAGAAAAAGAAACCCTCCCCTACCAGTGGACATGGGGAGGGGAGTATGTGGAGAAGGGGGAAGAAAGGAGGGATTGAGAGGGGAGGAGGGAGGGAACTAGAGGGGGAATAAAAAGTAAATAAAGTATAATTAAAAATAAAAAAATAGAGGGAAACTAAAAATTAAAAAATAATGTTGCCAGCTATAAAGACAGTAAAAATTCATTGATACTAATTAATATATTAAATATATTTTATTGGTAAAAAAATCAAACATCAAAATATTAAAAAAAAGCATCAAAAGATGCCCCATGTGGAACTGGAAAAACACTAGTGTCCAGCATATTAAAAGAGACAACCAAAAGAGAAACAAAGAACTTGAACAGGCGTTCTCCCAGTAGTGAAAGTACAAATGACCGATAGTGTAAATGTTATAAAAACATAGATACCTAGCCTTAATGTTAAGACAAGAGGTGCAAAGAGAAGCCAAAAGAGACAAACACTTGTCAGTTGCTGAGCATAAGTGAAATCGTGGCCCCATGGAAACTTCTGTACATTGCTGTGTAAAGCCCAAACTACTAGAACCACTTTAGATGGGAATTTAGCATCATCTTTCGAGTTAGACATACGCAGCATGACTAGACACCGTTACACCCTAGAGAAAACTCCAACTGTGGAGCACCAGGGAGAATGCTCCAGAATGTTCCCAACAACACCATTTATAACACAAAGCACAACTGAATCAGTGCTGTCTGGGGAGGGGTGTGCATGTGTGTGCAGACATACGTGTATATGTGGATGTGTGTGTGTGTGTGTGTGTGTGTGTGTGTGTGTGTGTGTGTGTGTGGTGTGTAGGCCAGATGACACCCTCGGGTATCATTTCTGAGGACTTGTTCACCTTGTTTCTGAAATAAGGTCTTTCCTTGACCTGGCACTTGCCCGGCAACCTAGACTGACTGACCAGTGAGCCCCAAGGAGCCAGCCTCTGCCTCCAAGGCAGGACTTGCATGCGGGTACCTCGGTGTCCTGTTTGCTTCGGTATGTGTTCTAGGAGTCCAGTCTGGGTAGGATTCGGGCTTACGAAGTGTCGTCTCTCCCAGGTCCCCAGTGCTCTTCAATAGGAAAGTGGATAAATAAATAGTAGTCCAATAACTGTGTAGACTGTGGTAGAACAGTTAAAAAATAACTAATGATAATTGCATAACACTCAGATTTATTTTTTTAGGACTATACTTATGAAATGTGAGTGAAAAAAATCACATCAGGCAAAAATAGAGTCATCTTTTTCGATAAAGTGGAGAAATACTCAAAAACTAAGCCCTTCAAATACATATGCTATAAAATTATACCTAAAAGCAAGGAAATGTTGAGCACAATGAGAGTATTGTTTCTCCCTGATAAAGAAGACAATGTGATGACAAACAGCAACAGTATTCTTTTCTTTTGATTTAATTCACAACAGTGTTTTTTTTTTTTCTTTTGTGGTAGTAAGAATTGACCACAGGACCTCAGGCAAGCCAGTTAAATGCTGTACCCTTAAGCCAGCTCCTCGGCCCTTTTCAGTGTTTTAAATTTTGAGGTGGGGTCTGCCTACATTGCTCAGGCTGATCTTGAGCTTATGGTCATTCTGCCTCAGTCTCCCAACAAGCTGCTATTATAGGCCATGTAACCAATCCCAGCTGATATTCCTAAAGATGATGAGCACAGGCTGCTAATTATTTTTTATACCTTAAACATATACATATACCATAAGCATCTTCATGGAATAACTGTCATCATCTTTTAATTAAAAAACAAAAATACAAAGAAGGAAATGAGCAGCCATGGAATTTATATACATGGATCAGATCATTTTTTATCTGTCCAAAACATAATGACAGAATATTGGATTACAGCATGATGAAGGGTTCGGGGGCTTTTCCTGAACGTGACTTTTAATTTTTCATGCTCTCAACCTTTGCTTTTCAGCTGCTTGCTATGGCCAGAAGGAAAGCCCAATATTTCCCTCTGGTGACATTTTCTTTTAATCAAAGCATATATTTTCACGTCTTCTTATAAGAGCAGACACCGCTGGGTGCCCCTCTGGGTTCGAAAGGCAGCTTATTTCTCTGTGGTAGACATTTTTATCAGACATTTTGGCAGCACGAAATGTCAGAGTGCCCATGTGGAAAGGAAATGGGGGAGGGGAGAGACTGCTGCAGTATTTATTCCAGGATCCCATTTAATTATTGATAGGTTAGCGACCCAAATGTGCATGGGTGTTTTTTTTTTTTAATCATGCAGCTATGCTGTGGGAAAACATGCCCTTGTAACCTACTCCATCATTACCCGGAGAGCCTTTCATTTCAGAAGTGATTTCCTCTCTTGCTCCCCCCACCCCCCGCCAAACTGAATTTTGTTGCTGCCATTGCAATAAAGGGGAAATGGATATTTAATAACTGATTGTATATACAACTTTTTGAATATATACAATAACCACGTAGGCTGTTACCAGTTTTTATATCTGACCACTGAAAATAGGACATAATATGTAAAGCAATTCGCCAAGAGCTAGATCCTGGCTCAGGGTTAGAAAACCAAGGTCAAGTCTACTTCCAGTTCTGAGGCTGATTCAGTGGGATATTAAGTTTATAGTGTCTTGTTTTAACTCCAAAAGTCTTTATATGATAAAGTCCTAGAAACTATTAACCAGTGACAGATTTAAAAGTTGAGTATCTGCGACACAAGCACTGGAGGAACGGAACAGTGAGCTCATCCCTTCTCTTGGCTGTGAAAACAGATGCTTACCTTAAAAGCCCAGCAGCTCAAACACTCCTTGACCTTGGAGTTCCTGTATAGGACAGGGAGAATGGGAAAGGAGTCCAGAGTTTTTCAAGCAATTGGTCTGGGCACCACATGATACAGTGTTTAGTGGCCCCAAACATGAGGTCACTTTCTCCAAAACCAGTTGGCAATGTCTAGGTAGTTAAGTCAGAGGAGCATCCAGAATCTCCAGCATGTAGCTCTGGGCTTGGCTCCTGTCAGGTACTCAATAATTGTCACAAATAAGCACATGAATGACAGCATTCATAGCTGAGCAGCACTGCTGACTGACTCCAGTGTGCAATATGTCCTGGAACCACAGACCCCCTTCCACTCAGCCGGGGCCATGACATGTGACAGAATAAACACTGGACTGTGATGTGCTAGGTGCTTCTCTGCATAATCAAGCTGTGGCCCAATCCACCCCTCTCTTAATTTAAAAGAGGTGGTGTGGCCAAAGACATAAGAAGGCACAATGGGCACTGGGCTTGAGTTTCCCTTTGAAGTCTACAACCATCCTGAAGCCCCCACTGAGTCAGTTCCCTGTCCTCTCCCTGATGATGACCATATGTGATAACAGCCCTGAGCCCCTTCCAGGCTGTAGCTCTCTCCCTTGCTCTCCTTTCCTGCAAGGACTGAAAAGCATTCATTTCTTCAGGTCACTCTTTCTCCCCCATTTTCTCTTTCGTTTCTCTTTTAGTGGCAAATCCCTGAACCAACAGAGAGAAGTAAATTAGGGACAACTGGGCTCTACTGGCCTTGACACCAGCAAGCCTTCCTTTCTCTACAGAGGAAACAATGTGAAGTGGGTACTGGCCGTGGGTAATAATATGAACTAGCAATGTGCCCAGAATACTTACCACAGTCATGCCTGAAGACACCCACCACAGCCTGGGTAGGTGGGAGGGTGGCCGGGTACAGAATGGAATAGTGTTGGGCTGGCCTTTCTGGAAGGAAGGAAGACAGAAAGAAAGGAGGAGACAGTGAAGAAAGATGGCAGGAGAAGAGGGATGCTTCCTTGATCAGGCCACAGGCACCATCTGGGTAAAGGTGCAAATGTTAGGAAGTGAAAAGCTTTAACACCAGCTTTTAAGTTAGTCTCAGCCCTGTTTTCCAAGCTGCTCTGAAGATGTCTGTGTCTTTCTTCTGCCTTTAAACTCTGCTTGTTTGCTACTTGCCTTCTGCCTCCTGCCACAATACTTCACCCCTAACATACACACACACATACACACACATATATACAAACATACACATGCAAAAATACAGCTAACATGTGATTGCACACATGCACACACATACAAATACAAATCATGCACAATACAATGCATGCACAGCCTCGTACATGTGCTTACATGCACACCCATACAAAAAAAACTCAGTATGTACACCCACACATGTGCATGCATGTACAAACAAGCAAACATGTGCTTGTATCCATGCATATGTACAGACATACAAAAACACTTAATGCATGTATATACCTGTGCACATAAACATACGCATATCATATATAAATAGCCTACAGCACTTAAGGATGATGCAGCCACATCCAATTCCAGTAAAGGAAGAGAAAACAAAACAAAAACAAAAAAACTACCCAATCCCCAGGTGGTTCTGGAGCTGATGTCATGATTGCATGAATCAGTAGGTTCCTATGGATCTGTTTAGACCTCCCTGAAGAAACTTCTTGGGAAGTTCTATGGGAAAGAAGCAAAATCTGTTGACCCGCTACCAAGTCTCCTGCATGGCTGGACCAGTTGCAGCCCCACATCAAGAAGGTAGACTCAGCCTGCTACACAGAAACAGAACAGAGTGCTGGAAACTCCCCGGGTCACAGAGGCAGATGATCCCCACATGTCCTTCTAGGTACAGAAAAGCCAGCTCCAGGTCTCTAAGCCAGCTCATCATTTTGGTCCATGGCCCAGTCTGGTTAGCCACAGTATTCATGCACCAGGTCACCATGAACTCTGGATTTGTGAAAGATAAAGTGTTTCAGGTAGATTTTTACCTAAAATTCTAGGCACACTCATGCTGGTTATGATATTTTGAATTATACATCTGGCTCCTTTGCCCATTCCTAGCTTATAAACCCTAAAAAATCTCTAGACTTTCTAGAGCAATTGTCTCTCTATGCCAATGAGTTGGCTGACAGCTGGCATTCACTAGGTAGCTTCAGGACAGTATCTACATAGATCAAGGGCTAATGTTAGGATTGAGATTTTCAGTCCCACCTTGCATCCATTCTCCAGGACAGGAAGAGGGAAGAAAGTTAAGCTCATTGCCAATGCCTGCTGATGTAATCAACCAGGCCTATGGAAGTCTCCTTAAAAACTGAGACCAATGGCATTCAAAGAGCTTCACACATGGACATTTCTAGAAGCCTGCCCACCCGGAAAGGGTGCTTCACATAAGCCTGCCTTATGCACCTCTCTGGGTGGTATTCATTGAGATTCCCATGGTATCCTTTCTAAAATATAAGTAAACATAAGCAGGGCCTTTCCCAAGCTCCAACAGTGGTTCCAGCAAATTAAATGAAGATGCGGGTGAGAGAACTTTGGTGTACTTCCCATTGGTTAGAACCTAAGGCTTGACAATGGCACCTGAAAGAACTAACAGTCCTGGGACAGTGTCTTCAGGCTGTGGGTCAGTAAGCCTACTGATTGGTTGGTCTGTCTATCTGTCTGTCTATCTAATATATATATCTGAGAGGGCTCCTCTCTGGTACCTACTGTAACATAGCATACATGACAGGAAGAACACCAAACATATCCTGTGTCAGAAGGATGCCTGTATGACAGTACTGTGGGAGAAAATGGGTTTGAGGGGGGTTTTGTTACCCCAAGCTCACCCATTGTAGATGCCCCCTGCCCAGTTCCCAAATGAAAAGTGTTCAGAAGTGTGGCTTGCTTGAGACCACAATAAAAACTGGTACTGGGGCTAAGACTCAAGCTCGTCTAGCTGGTCTCAGAGTAGAGCTCCCTGTGCCATCTGCATGTGCCAGCCACTTCCCTCCACTGCCCATGGCTGGGTAGAGCTACCAGATGGGCAGAGCCTGGTTCCAACACCAGCGAAAAACTTATGCCCAGCAAGTCAAATGTTTCCCAGAAAGTACTGATTTAAGAGTTACACAATAATTTTAGCATGTAGACAAATTCACAAATACAAAATCTATGCCTACTGAAGACAGAGTGTCTTTATATACAGGGCTTCTCTGCCGGGTATCATCTGCCATTGATTATTAGAGTCTTTGTTTTACATATGGAGAGGCAGAATGCTCTAGCTTCGTTTCTGTTGCTATGACTAAATATCTTGACCAAAAAGCATGTGAGGGGAAGAAGGGTTTATTGTGTTACAGTTCCAGATTACAGTCCATCCTTGAGGGAACTCAGGACATGAACTCAAAGCAGCTAGTCACAGCAGAGAACAGCAATGCTCTGTGTTACCTGTTTGCTGCTCTAGCTTCTGTTTTATGTAATTCAAGATCCTGACTAGTGATCCAGATCTTCCAGCTCCAGCTGACAATCAAGACAATCCCCTACAAGCATGCCTTCAGCCCAGCCTCATCTAAATTATTCCTCACTGTGGCCTTCTTCCCTGGTGACTCCAGGTTGTCTCACATTGCCAGTAAACAGTAACCAGCACAGGAGAGACACAAGATTCCAGTATGGGAGTGAGACTGATGAGTGGGTGTGGTTCTTCATAGGATTCTACAACCAGGCTTGGCAAGAACAAGCCCAGAGTCTCGACAGTCAGGACTCTGGACAGGCACACGTGTGCCTTATGTGAACCACTGAAGTTTTAAAGGGCGCTGAAATTAATAGGAGCTATTCCTAGGTTAGCAGCTGTGCTGGCACTAGTATCTGACTCCAGGCCTCCTGCCCAGCATCCATGTCATGCAACGGCAGGAGCATAATCCTCAAGTCAAAGCACTGAGTTCCCTTGACCAGGCCTAGCCACAATGGCCACTGTGTGAGCGTGGACAAGGCTCTTGCTTCATGAATTCCTGGGAATATTAAAGGTCAACTCCCCAGCCTAGGGCCTTTTGGGAAAGACAACAGCATGTTTACACATCTTCCTGTTGCTGTCTGGGCAGATGAGTACCAGAGCCACCCTAAATAGGAGGCAATCACATGATCCACATCTTTCGAAATCACTCCAGCTGCTAAGGAAGTGAGTGAGCAGCTGCAATGCCTCCCTCTTCTTCTGCCTAGTTCACAACAGAGGTGCCCCTGGGAAATCTCAGTGAGAAACAAGAAGACAGCTGGAGAAGAAAGGAAAAGTCTCTCTGTTCTCATGACGGGCCCAGTGTTTCCTGGTTGGTCTCACTCTTACTCAGATATTGGAGGAACAATAATGGAAGGTACAGAGAGGCTCACAGGAGACACTGCTGGAGGTACCGAAGCACCATCAGCTATGTGGAGAGTGACCTCTCCCCTCACTGTCCGGGAACTTGGTCCCCCATGTAGTTTCAATATGAACTTGGGTGGGTAACTTCATTACTTCCTTTTTGTCTCCCTGGATTTTTTTTTCTTTTTCTTTCTTTTGTTTGTGGGGGTGTTTTTTTGTCTTGTTTTGTTTTTGTTTGTTTAGCTTTTTGAGACAGGGTATCTATGTGTAGCCTAGGCTTTTCTGGACTCACTTTGTAGACCAGGCTGGCCTTGAACCCACAGAAATCTGCCTGCCTCTGTCGCCCTGAATGCTGGAATTACAGGTCTGAACCACTGCACCTGGCTGTCCCCCTGGACTTTCAAGGTATAAACAAGAAATAAAAGTCACATCTATTTGAGGGATACAGCTCGTGGCTTTAGTGTAGGTGCACACTGGGAAGCGATGGATGCATTCAAGCTAATTAACAGGTGCATTCCTCCACAGTTGCTTCATACTTTTTTTTTTAATGTGTGAATGCCAGAGGGGGTGAGAACATCTAAGATCTAAACTCGTAGCAAATTTCAAATACACAGTTTTGTTAATTACAGTCCGTAAAGACTATCACCCCTGCATGAATGAAACTTCAAACCTCTTGACCAGAATGTCCCTTTCCCAGTCTCTAGTAAGCACTAGTCTTCCACATCATTCTGGGCTTGACTACTTAGGATCCATACCTAAGTGAGATCATGCAGCATCTGTCTATGTCCGGCCTACTTCACTTAACCTAACATTGTCCATGTTCATCCACGGCACGAATGGCAAGATTTTCTTCTAAGGCCAAATAGTGTTCCATCACTCACATATTTGTGTTTTTCATTCATTCATTCATCACCAAACATTCAGCTGGTTTTCATAGATTAGGCATCACTGTGACTGATACCACAACAGATAAAAGAGAGAACATATTTTCACAAAATAGGGATTGGATTTCTTTTAAGTACATGCCCAGAAAGTAGAATGCTGGCCACACCATTCTTCTATGTTAATTTTTAGGTGAGTTCCATACTGTCTATCATAATGGGTATACCTGTTTAAAAACCCATCAATAATGTATACCCTCACCAACACTTGGGTTTTTTTTTTTAATTTTTTTTCTGTCTTATTTTTTTTAACTTTCTAATTTATTACAATTTATTCATTTTGTATCCCAGCTGTAGCCCCCTCCCTCAGCCCCTCCCAACCCCACCCTTCCTCCCTCTTCTCCTCCCATGCCCCTCCCTAAGTCTACTGTTGGGGAGGTCCTTCTCCCCTTCCATCTGACCCTAGCCTATTAGGTCTCATCAGGACTGGCTGCCTTGTCTTTCTCTGTGTCCTGGTAAGGCTGCCCCCCCCACTCGGGGGAGGTGATTAGAGACCCAGCCACTGAGATCATGTCAGGGATAAATCCTTTTTAAAGTGGCTGTGTTGAGACTGAGTAAAGAGATCTTTAGATTGTCCGGCTGCGTCATCCCATTAGGGCTAAAGAGTGACTCCTCCAGAAGTGCTTGGTCTCCAAGCTGCCCAAGATTACATTTGCTGGCTGTGGATTCTACCGCACTTTCCATTGACGCCCTCAGCGCAGAACTTAACACCTTCCAAAGCAGATTAGACAGCAGACCCTGTATGTCAAAGGTCTGTCTCCCTACGAGATCCTCAAGAGTGACGGCTTCACTGTTTTATTTACCATCAAATGCCAGTGCAGTACAACATGGTGCCGTGGGACTGACTGAAAGTTCAGGGAAAGCAGTGGCTGACACACAGCAACTCAGAGCAGAGAGTGTGATGTCCCCAAATGCATAAGCAGAAGGAACGCTGATGTCACTCACCCTGGAGTGGGCACTGGGGAGTCTGGGTGGCTTCGAAGGGAAGGAGCTCACCTCTGGAACACTTCACCCCACCCCCATTCTTCAGGCTTCCTCATGCTTAGGCAGCAATCAAAAGACTCCTCTAGGCATGGCATGGTCATTGCATTTATGAAGCCACTGCAGCTGTGGTTCCCTGTATAAGGCTGGGCCCGTCAATATTTCATCAATGGCTGGAAGGGGTTCATGACATGCCCACCCTCCCTAAGAGATGATTGGCTAATGGTTGCTGAGGGAGGGGGTGTCCCTTTCTTCAATAGCAAAGCCACTGAATAGAAGCTCGTGTCCAATAAATAACTTCCCATGTGTGCTCATGCAAGCAACCTAACCAAACCCAGAGACACACAGAGAGAGTCATGAAAGTAGGAGGGGACTTATGGGGAATGACGTAAAAAGTGGGGGTAAGAAAGGGTACGTGGAGTGAAACAACTAAAATTAGCTATGTATGTGTGTGAAACTGTCAAAGGATAAATTAAAAAAAAAAGAAAAGCATGTCTCCTGTGAGAGACATTTTCTGTGCTGGCTTCTTCCATCTGAGATCCAGGATTCTTCTTTTGTGGCACTTTAATAAATCTCTAAAAGAAATAGCAGCCTCTGGTTGTAAATCCACGGGTGTTTAACGAACTGCTCCTTCAGGCAGGTTTTGAGCTTGCAGCCTCAACACTTGGCACCATCAGAGGCATTTGACAGGTATGGGATGAATGCAGTGTTAAAAAGGAGGGACGTTTAATCAGTCCTCCTGAAATGTGGCAGCTTTTCGGACTCAAGATCCTTTGATACAAAACTAGATCCCAAAGGATGAGCACACGAAGTCACAGCTGTTTTGAAAATTGCCACTCTGGATCCAAATTTGACTCTGCATAAGGATTCTGGAAATGTTCCTGTATCAACACGGAGTACCTGGAGAATGAAGGGCCTCAAGGGAGAGGCCACCTAGGCATGAAAGGTAAGCCACCCGATAGACCCCTACTGTGAAAATTACATTTTAGTCCTCATTGCATAGATAATTGAGAGCCAATTATTTCTATGTCCAGAAGAGAAAATGTATTCCTCTTAGACCAGAGAGTGGAAAAACATCCATGACATGATCTATTCATCTCTAGCAAAAAAATCATTGTAAGCACTTTTTCCACAGGAATTTCCATTTAAATGAGAGTAAGCTTTGAGAAAGGAAGAAAGAAGAAGGGAAGGAAGGAAAGAAGGAAAGGAAGGAAAGAAGGAAAGGAAGAAAGAAAGAAAGAAAGAAAGAAAGAAAGAAAGAAAGAAAGAAAGAAAGAGAAAATTCCATTAAAGGAAGAACATCCAAGAGACATTAGGAGGAAATGTAATCTCAATTCACATCAAAATGCTCAGGTAGTTTCCTGGGAACTACCTGCAAAGCGTCATTTTTATATTCCGAAATATTGAAGATAATGAATCAAGCCACTTCAAAGCTGAGCATCAAAGCCAGCCAGTTCATACCTGTGCTCTTAGCACCAGGCTAGGGGAAGTCTACTTGCAAACAGGGTCAGGCTGGACTGCACAGTGAGCCCTTATCTCAAGAACTCAAAAGAAAAGAATAGATTTAATTTTAATTAATTAAAAATAGAGATTCCTCATCAGACACACACAGTACTGAGTTTGGGAGACGATGCTGCCGATGAGAGGAGCTCATGCCTTTCTATGTCACGTAGCTCTCTGACAGGGTGAATTATTGTCTCAACGTGCTTGTGACCAGCTGCCTCTGGCTGATTTCACGTGTTCGGTCTGCACAGCCCAACTAAGAGGGAGACTAGCCCAAATATTTTCTTTCAGCCAGTATCCTACTGGTAAAAGAAGATGGTGACCTGTGAGTGTGGAGTTTGTCCTGTGTTGAAAACAGATTTGAGATATAAAAATTCAGCTTTGATGAAACAATAATACTGTAAAGCAAAAGAGTAAGAAGCAGCAAATTAGAATTTCGGGAAAAAGAAGTAGCACCAATGCAAACACCTCCTAGGCTATCCTAATTCCCACTCGTCAGGTGTTCTCCAGGCCCATTTGAGCCAGTCTCGTACAGCATCCCTTTCACCTGGGCAGCAACACACACACACACACACACACACACACACACACACAGAGAGAGAGAGAGAGAGAGAGAGAGACTTTCTTGTAGATCTGAGCTAATTTAGGCATTCACTTTAAATGCCACATGTAAACAGGTACCAAAAAAATTAAAAAACATTAATCAATATCAACATTTTCCCCAGCATTTAAAATTTTCTTTTTATTTACTCCCCCAGTCCACTGATAGGGGAGGTCCTCTTCCACTTCCATATGACCCTAGCCTATCAGGTCTCATCAGAACTGGCCACATCAACATTTTAAAGCAATGGTTTTTCTTTGTCCTGTTTTTGTTTTTAACCTATGTAAAACCACTTTTTCCCAGCCTCTTGGGTAAGATCAAATGTAAAATCTAAGTAACACAGACATATCCCTAATGAACATCCATATCTTAGAGAAAGACAGGACACAAAACAGTCATATTGATGTCAGGTTGAAGGGAGACAAGAGCTTCTACATATAGGATTTAATGCCCATGCTTGATAGTAACTTTTCTAGACCATAAAAATAGTTACAAAAAAACTGAAAAGCCAGGGACCATTGGATCACAACTCACATTGTTTCTTTTTTGGATCTAATAGAAGCAAACACAGAATTCATATCTTCTGGGGTCTGCTTCTCTGATGACCTTCACTTCCTTGAGAATTATAAATTGTTCTGAGTGGGAGAAATTAACTTACAAAGTGAACTCAGAGAGTGGTGAACATTAAAGAAGATGAGAATAAATGTTCTGAGAATTTGAAGTTTAAATGATCACAGGGCTGGGGTGCAGTTTACTGGAGAGCATGTATGTTCAAGATCCTGGGTTCTGTTCCCAGCATTAAAAAAAAAAAAAAAAATGAAAGGAAGTGAAGAGGCTCCAAGGAAATGAGGGAGAGGAGAACTTGAAGAGTTCTGAGCACTGAGTGCTGTGCATCTAGACTGCAGCAAAGGCTTGATGGTACTAGAGAGCCTGGAGCAAGCCCACCTTACCAAGACCGTGTATGTCTGGATGGAGGAGTCTGGATTCCATCTGGCTGCACAATGAAGCCACGAGGAGGTTTGAGGTGTAGAAGCACATGCTCTTATTTGAGTCTGAGTCCATCTCTTTGTGCTTTAAGAGGATGGATTCAGTGGGCAGGGTCCTCAGCTAGAGTGCCAATGAGTGAGAGGCACTTATCTCTGGGCCAAAGCTAAGAAGGCATAAATACCTCAGTTGCTAAGAGAAATAATATTTTCATATAATATTTTAAAAGTCTGAAGGCAAAAATGTCACTGATGAAAAAAATACCCACTTCTTTGGAGCCTCTTCACTTCTTTTCATTGCTGGCCCTGTCTCAACTTTTCAAATCCTCCCTCTTGTAGAACTGTCCTCCTAACATATCAGCTGTTGCCATCTTTTTTTTTTAATTAATTACAGTTTATTCACTTTGTATCCCCCCATAAGCCTCCTCCCTCCTCCCCTCCCGGTCCCACTGTCCCTCCCCCTTCTTCACGCATGCCCCTCCCCAAGTCCACTGATAGGGGAGGTCCTCCTCTCCTTCCTTCTGATCATAGTCTATCAGATCACATCAGAGTGACTGATGACTACAGTAAGAGACTCTCAAGATCTTATAAGATTTTGCCTCTTATAAGAGGGGTTGGGGAGGGTCATTGATCCCCACCTAAGGTTCCAGCCAGTCCTTCCTGTGCTACCTTCCTAGCTGCAAGGGATTCTGAACAGCAGGTTCACACCAAATCTGGATGCCATACATTGTATACAGTGGTGTGGTTACTAAAGGTGGGGCAATGCCATCCATGCAGCTATGAGAACATTGGCATCCATTCCGGGGTGACAGTCTTAGTGGGGTAAATGTTTGGGGGTCATCCATGCCTAGTAACGTCAATAGTGTGCCAGTTTGGACACTAGTGAAGCTATGGCTTTGCGTCCTCTTGGGGTGTGGACATTTGCTTACACATACCTCCAACCCAGGAAAGTATTTTTCCACAGAGTCCGCCAACCCTGCCCATCTAGGTAACTTGGGAACATAACTTTCCACATTTGGGGCACAGGCCTTCACCAGTATGTTTTAAGTCCTCGGTGTCCACAGTTGATGTTTGTGGCCAGATACTTTTTGTTAAAGAAAAGCTAGCAGCTGAAGGAGGCCATGGCTTTAGCTTTTTTTTTTTTTTTTTTTTTTTTTTTTGCTGTTGATGCTTCTGTCAGACAGCTAACTTCACCAAGCACAAGCATGAGTAGAAGTTGGTCTACCCTGAGTCTATGGACAGTTCTGTCCACAAAGACCCTACCATTTGTGACATTCGTGAAACTGTGGCTGAAAAATCACCAGTATGGTTTTCTGGGAAATGTCCTGTGCTGTCCCCAGGGAGAAAAGAAAAAAAAAAAAAAAACCAGTCTTGGAGCTCATATCAGCCCTTTCTGAGAACTGCCTCTTTCCATTCCATCTGAAGGTCAGACATGGCTGTGGGCATGGGGAGAAAACACGGCAATGTGTCAATGGAAGTATCAAACTGTGATTTCCTGGCCTGTGGTATTAGCTTTGAACTTTGTGTTATTATCTTGGACTATTATACCTTATTTATTCCTAATAGAAACCAGGCTAGAAAGAGTCTAACCCTACTAGAAACTTCCCTGCTATTTAGACTAGAGCTGACAAAGATGTCTGCATCAAGAAACTACCATCAAAAGGTTAGGGAGATGGCTCTTCCAGTAAAGTGCCCATCACAGAACAGGGGAACCTGAGTTTCATTTCCAGCAGCCACATCACACACCAAACCTTGCAGCATACATCCGTAATCCCAGCTCTAAGAGGGAGGAAATAGGAGGCTCCCTGAGGTTAACTGGCCTAACCTTGCCAGCCTACCTATCCAAATTCACATTAAAAGGAGATCACATCTCAAAAAATAAGATAGAAAATGCCTGGCATTAAAGTTCACACCTTTAATTTCATCACTCGAGGGGCAGAGACAGGGGGATCTTGTGAGTTTGAGGCCAGTCTAGTCGACAGAGTGAGTTCCAGGACCAGGGCTATATAGAAAGACTCTGTCTCAAAATAATTAATTAATTGACTTATTAATTAGATATAGTAACAATTAATAATAGTAAATAGTAAGGTAGAAGGCCAGCACTTGTCTCCAAGCCTGAAGACCTGAGTTCAATCCCCAGAACCCCCGTAGTAGAAGGACAGAGCTGGCTCTGCATGATGGCTGTGATATACCCCTTTCCAACACACACAAACTAAACATAATAAATCTTTTCTTTCAAAGTAGAGAGCAGTTGAGGAAAATCCCCAATATTGAATTCTAACCTCCAAACACACACACAACACACACTATGATCAAAAATAGTATTTCACACAGAGCATTCATACAGTGGTATACACCGTTAACCCCAGCTCTCAGTAAGCAAAGGTAGGTAGATTTCTCTGAGTTTTCAGACCAGCCTGGTCTACAAAGAGAGTCCCACAACAGCCAAGGCTAGGTAGTAAGGCAACCTTCTCTCTCTCTCAAAAGAGAAAACAACAACAAAAACGAAAAATTCAAACAAAGTACACAAGTTCTTAGCCTTTAGCTAGAGAGAGTTCAGTGGTTAAGAATTAAAGGACCAACTTGTACAACCACTTTGGAAATCAATCTGGCGCTTTCTCCGACAATTAGGAATAGCGCTTCCTCAAGATCCAGCCATACCACTCCTAGGCATATATCCAAAAGATGCTCAAGTACACAATAAAGACATTTGCTCAACCATGTTTGTAGCAGTTTTATTTGTAATAGCCAGAAGCTGGAAACAGCCCAGATGCTCCTCAGTTGAGGAATGGATACAGAAATTGTGTTGCAGCTGCACAATGGAATATTACTAAGCAATAAAAAACAAGGAAAGCATGAAATTTTGCAGGCAAATGGTGGGAACTGGAAAAGATCATCCTGAGTGAGGTATCGCAGAAGCAGAAAGACACACAAGGTATATAATCACTCATAAGTGGATATTAGATATGTAATATAGGATAAACCTACTAAAATCTGTACATCTAAAGAAACTAATCAAGAAGGAGGACTCTGGCTAAGATGCTCAATCCCCATTCAGAAAGATAAAGAGGATGGACACTGGGAGAGGGAGAAAATGGAACAGGACAGAAGCCTATCACAGAGGGCCTCTGAAAGGCTCTACCTTGCAGGGTATGAAAGCAGATGCTGAGACTTATAGCCAAACTTTGGGTGGAGTGCAGGGAATCTTATGAAGGAAGGGGGAGATAGTAAGACCTGGAGAGGACAGGAGCTCCACAAGGAGAGCAACAGAACCAAAAAATCTGAGCACAGGAGTATTTTCTCAGACTGATTCTCCAACCAAGGAACATTCTCAGAGATAACCTAGAACCCCTACACAGATGTAGCCCATGACAGTTCAGTGTCCAAGTGGGTTCCATAGTAATGGGAACAGGGACTGTCTCTGACATGAATTGATTGGTCTGCTCTTTGATCACCTCCCCCTGAGGGGGGAGCAGCCTTACCAGGCCACAGGGGAAGACAATGCAGCCACTCCTGATGAGACCTGATAGACTAGGATCAGAAGGAAGGAGATGAGGACCTCCCTCATCAGTGGACTTGGGAAGAGACATGGGTGGAGAAGGGGAAGGGAGAGTGGGATTGGGAGGGAAGGAGGGAGAGAGCTATAGGGGGGGATACAACGTGAATAAAGTGTAATTAATATAAATAAAAAATATTTTTAAAAAAAGAATGAAAGGACCAAAGTCAGCACAGGACACACCAAGACCCAGTTCTGAGCACAAAGCAGAAAGACATACATGGTATATACTCACTTATAAGTGGATATTAGACATATAATACAGGATAAACATACTAAAATCTGTACACTTAAAGAAGCTAAGGAAGAAAGAGGATCATGGGTAAGATGCTCAATCCTCACTCAGAAAGACAAATGGGATGAACATTGGAAAAAGGAGAAAACAGGAAACAGGACAGGAGCCTACCACGGAGGACCTCTGAAAGACTCTACCCAGCAGTGTATCAAAGCAGATGCGGAGACTCAAACAAACTTTGGGCAGAGTACAGGGAATCTTTTGAAAGAAGGGGGATATAGTAAAACCTGGAGAAGACAAGAGTTTCACAAGGAGAACAACAGAACCAAAAAGTCTGGGCCCAGTGGTCTTTTCTGAGACTGATACTCCAACCAAGGACCATGCATGGAGATAACCTAGAACCCCTGCTCAGATGTAGCCCACAGCAGCTCAGTATCCAAGTGGGTACCTAGTAAGGGGAACAGGGACTGTCTCTGACATGAACTCAGTGGCTGGTTCTTTGATCACCTCTCCCTGAGGGGGGGAGCAGCCTTGCCAGGCCACAGAGGAGGACAATCCAGCCAGTCCTGATGAGACCTGATAAGCTAGGGTCAGATGGAAGAAGAGGAGGATCTTCCCTATCAGTGGACTTGGAGAGTGGCATGGGAGGAGATGAGGGAGGGAGGATGGGATTGGGAAGGAATGAGGCAAGGAGCTACAGTTAGGATATAATGTGAATAAACTGTAATTAATATAAAGAATAAAAATTTAATAAAAAAAATCAGAATTGCTAAAAAAAAAAATCCTGTACAACAACAGATTGTCTGGAGGTATCTCCATCCCTGATCTCAAGCTGGAATACAGATCAATAGTAAAACAAAACAAACAAACAAAAAGTTGCATGGTACTGACATAAAAATAGAAGGGTGTATCAATGGAATCGAATAGAAGACCCAAAAATAAACCCACACATCTATGGATACTTGATTTTTGACAAAGAAGTCAAAACCATACAAAGAAAAAAAGATAGCATCTTCAACAAATGGTGCTGGTCTAACTGGGTATCTACATATAGAAAATGCAAATAGATCTATATTTATCACCCTGCACAAACTAAAGTTCAAGTAGATCAAAGACCTCAACATAAAACCAGAAACACTAAATCTGTTAGAAGAAAAAGTGGAGAAGAGCCTTGAACTCATTGGCATAAGAGACAACTTTCTGAATACAACACCAATAGCTCAGGCTCTAAGAGCAACAATCAATAAATGGGACCTCGTGAAACTGAAAAGCAAATAAAGCAAAGGACACTGTCATCAGAACAATACGACTACCTACAGATTGGGAAAGGATCTTCACCAACCCTGTATCTGACAGAAGGCTAATATCCAGAATATATAAAGAACTCAGAAGTTAAAAAGCAACAAATCAAGTAATCTAACTTTAAAATGGGATAGAGCTAAACAGAGAATTCTCAATTAGAGGAATATCAAATGGCAGAGAAACACTTAAAGAAATGCTCAACATTCTTAGTCATCAGGGAAATGCAAATCAAATCAGGGAAATACAAATTAATTCATCAATTAATTAATGAAAAAACAATAAATTTCTAAATTATACTCATCAGAATGACAAGATCAAAAACTCAAGTGACAACATATGCTGAAGAGGATGTGGAGAAAGGGAAACCCTACTCCATTGCTGGTGGGACTATAACCTTGTACAACCACTTTGGAAATCAATCTGGTGCTTTCTTAGACAATTAGGAATAGCTCTTCCTCAAAATCCTAGGCATATATCCAAAATATGCTCAAGTGTACAACAAAGATATTTGCTCAACCGTGTTCGTTGCAGCTTTATTTATAATAGGAAGAATCTGGAAACAACCCTGGGTTCCATCTTAAGCACCACAAAATATTTAACCTGGGCCCAAAGGGGCTCACAGAGACTGAACCACCAACCAGAGAGCATGCGTGGGACAGACCTAGGCCCCTTAAACATATGTAACAAGTCTACAGCTTGGACCTCTTGTGGGACTGCTAACAGCAGGAGCAGGGGCTGTCTCAGACGCTGTGGACTGTTTTTGGATCCCTTTTCCCCATCTGGGCTGCCTTGTCTAGCCTCAGTAGATGTGCCCAGTCCTACAGCAACTTGATATGGCAAAGTGGGCTGATATCCATGGGGGGCCTCCCCTTCCCTGAGGAGAAAGGGAAGGGACATACGAGGAGGAGAGGGGAGATCAGGGACTGGGAGGAAAGGAGGAAGGTGAAGTTCCAGTCGGGATGAAGAGTAAAGTAAATTAATTAATTAATGAATGAAAAAAAAGAACAAGAAATGTCTAAAATTGGTAAGAGGTGAGAGCCGCCAGAATCATGATATTTAGTAACTCTGACCAAGATAAAGAAAATTATACCGCAGCATTTTACAGCGTGCTGCTGACCCCCAGTAGCGAAGCGAAGGGAACGTCGGGTAATCATGTTTGGATCGCTCACTTGAGGGGAATTTCAAGAGAAAACGTACAAGACAACTTTTAAAAGATAGACTTAAAGTCAGGGGAGAGGTTCAGAGTGTTGGTGAGCAGACGGCAAGAAGGAAACAAGAGAACAGTGAGGGGCATATGATACATGTAGTTAGGACCTGTGGGCCGGGGTATGTGAGACATGGCTGTTCGTTCTGCCAGTGAATGATGGTCTCTGCAGCTCAGTGCCGGAAACGTGAACTCTGGCCACCCGCACCCCAGCCCTCAGTACTGGGGATTGAACTGAGGGCCTCACGCTTGCTAGACAGGTACTCTACCCCTGTGCTGCATATTCTGCCCTTTTATGCTTTTCTTCATTTTGAAGCAAGGTGTTAAGTTACCAGGGAGCTCTTGAGCCTACCATTCTTCTGCCTCAACCTCCCCAGTACCTAAGATTTGCAGGCCTGCCCCACCAGAATCAGCTTCTTTTAATCTTATTAACTTAAATCAGGGGGTTAAGGCTGAGGAGATGGCTCAGTTGATTAGGCATCAGGGCTTGAATTCAGACCTTCAGCATCCACACAGAGGCCAGGCACAGTGTCTCCTGTCTGTAACCCCAACACTGGGTGGAAGCAGAAACAGAAGGATCCCGGGCACTGGCTGGATAGCCAGTCTAGCCCAAATGACAGCTCCAGGCTCAGTAAAGAGACCTGACTCAAAAAGTGAAGGTGGTGGACACAAGAACATGGCCCACAGAATCAGCTATCCGGGCTCTTAGGGGCTGACCGAGTGACAAGCAGGGGGCCTGGATGGGTCTGACCTATGTCCTCTACATATATGTTATGGCTGTGTAGCTCGGTGCTCTTGTGGGACTCCTAAGAGTGGGAGAGGGTTCCCCAAATGGGGACCCTCCTTTTCCTCCTGCTGTGTTGTCTTGTCCAGCCTTGACACCTGCCCAGGCCTATTGCAACTGATAGGCCATGTTTGGTTGCTATCCCTGGGAGGCCTGCCCTTTCCTGAAAGGAAAAGAAGGAGGGGGGAATCTGGCCGAGAAGGGATCTGCAAGGGGAGGAGGTTGGGAGGAGAGGAAAGGGGGCAAGTGCAGTTGGTGTAATATACGAGAGAAGAATAAGGAAATAATTTTTTTGTTTGCTTTGTTTTTTGAGGCAGGATTTCTCTGTGTAGCCCTGGCTATCCTGGACTCACTTTGTAGACCTGGCTGGCCTTGAACTCACAAACATCTCTCTACTTATGCCTCCCTAGTGGTAGGATTTTTTTTTTATTTTTTTTTATTAATTACAGTTTATTCACTTTGTATCCCAGCTGTAGCTCCCTCCCTCAGCCCCTCCCAACCCCACCTTCTCTACCTCTTCTCCTATGTCCCTCCCCTAGTCCACTGATAGAGGAGGTCCTCCTCCCCTTCCATTTGACCCTAGCCTATCAGGTCTCATTAGGACTGGCTGCATTGTCTTCCTCTATGGCTGGTAAGGCTGTTCCCCACCTCAGGGGGAGGTGATCAAAGGTCTAGCCACTGAGTTCATGTCAGAGACAGGCCCTGTTCCCATTACTAGGGAACCCTCTTGAATACTGAGCTGCCATGGGCTACGTCTGAGCAGGGGTTCTAAGTTATCTCCATGCATGGTACTTGTTTGGAATATCAGTCTCAGAAAAGGCTCCTGGGCCAAGATTTTTTGATTCTGTTGGTCTCCTTGTGGAGCTCCTGTCTCCTCCAGATCTTTCTATCTCTCCCTTCTTTCATAAGATTCTCTGCACTCTACCCAAAGTTTGGCTATGATTCTCATCATCTGCTTTGATACCCTGCTGCATAGAGTCTTTCAGAGTCCCTCTGTGATAGGCTCCCGTCTTGTTCCTTGTTTTCATCCTCTTCTGATGTCCATCCCATTTGCCTTTCTGAATAAGGATTGAGCATCTTACCCAGGGTCTTCTTGACTAGCTTCTTTAGGAGCACAGATTTTAATATGATTATCCTGGTAGGATTAAAAGTGTATGCCACCATGCCTGGCAAAATATGAAATGCTTCACAAATATGGGTATCATCCTTGATCAGGGGCCATACTAATCTTCTCTATATTGTTTCAATTTTAGTATATGTCCTGCTGAAGTGAGCACATAAATAATTTTTAAAAAATAAGGTAGAGAGCAACAGAGGAAGACACCCAACATCAACCCCTGACCCCCTACGAGCACACAAGGGTAAGTACATCCATATGTGTACACATAGTAAAACACTTCATTTATTCACACACAAAAATAACAAACACATAAATAAATCAATTATAAATGGGCGGTTCTGAGCTATCTCTTAGGGTTGTCATAAGACTAGAGTGTTTTAATTGCCTTATTATATCTTTGTTGTTTAGAATAGTCAAACGTTATTTACAACGCCCACCTATATACCCTTTTCAGTGTACTTCATTTTCTTCCTACAGCTCTAGACTTTATCTGCGATCATTTTCTTCTGTCTGAACCACTTCTTGTGGTGTCGATTGGCCACCGATGACTAGCCTGCCTCTGTTTGTCGGGAAACGTCTTTACCTCACCTTAGTTTTTGGTGGGTTCTTTCCCTGGACAGAATGGATAATTATGTCATTTTCTTGTCTTCAAATTTTCTGTTAAAATTCTCAACCTTGTTGTTTATCTCCTTGAACGTTTTTATCACAAAATTTGTGGCACAGTGACACTGTGTGGAACCCTCCAGGTCTGTTTCTCTTCTCTGTTATTTCTGCTCATTTTCATTCATGTTGCCCTAAGGAATGTTTCTGAAACCCAATCAAAGATAGACGCATGGATGTCTTCATTGTAATGATATTTGTGATGTTTTGAACCATCAGAATAAAATCTTCAGCAGTAGGAGAATATCTACTGATGTGCTGGATGACTATAATATTTAATAATACTCCATTGAGAAATTATCAATGAACAAAGGTAACAAACATAATTAGGAGACTATAGCCGAATGCAGTCATTAGAGTATGCATGATGTTTGGTTTTACATGTCAACCTGCCACAACTTACAATCATCTGAGAAGAGAGACTAGATTGAGAAATTGTTTAGATTAAGTAGGCCTCTGAGTAGATCTGTGGAGTACTGTCATGATTGCCAATTGATGTAAGAAGACCCAGTCCACTCTGGGTGGCACCATTCCTAGGCAAGGGGACCTGAACCATGCAAGACAGGAAAAAACTAGATCTCTCAGAGATCCACCAAAACTTGATCTGCAAACTAAATAAGCCTTCTCTCCCCTAAGTGACTTTTGGTCAATGTGCTTTGTCTCGGCAACAGAAATAAAACTAGAACAATGCATACGTACAGAAAAAGACACCATAAAATAAACAAAATGTAACAGTCATGAGTGGTGATAAACTTCTGGAATTTACTGATTTTCTTTCATAGGTGTTTAATACTCTACAATCAGAAAAGATTCTTAGAAGACAAATGTACACAACATTTTCCAGGAAAAAAAAAAGATTGAAAGTTGAAAGTATCTCTTTCTATTCCACAAAGGGAAACTGAATCAGAATATGTGAAAATGTTTTTTCTCTCATGTCAATTTGTCCCTTTTAATAAATTGCGTGCATTCAACATAAACCCTCCCCAAGCACCTGTACTTGCATTTCTGTTTAGCTGGTTAATGCCAAAAATGTATGGACTCAAATTCCCAAGCCCCCTTTCTCACTCTTTTTTGTTCTTAAATCCTAAGAGAACAAAGAAAAAAATTGTAATATTGGGAATCTGGATGCTTTTTATTTCCAAATTCTTGTCACTTGTTATAGCTGGTTCCCCTGGATTTTTTTGACTCTTGGCGTGGGCTAGCTGGCTGAGCAGTAACCTCTGCAAAGGTTAAGTGCATACTTCCCAGCCATCCATCAGTCATCCTTGCATCGGGAGAGCGCAGAGCTTGAAAGCATTACTCACTGTAACCAGCCATCTGTGACCTGGATTTGTGTCCTTCATGGCTCATGAAAAGCCAGTGGTGTGACATGAAGTCATCCCAAAAGATGACAGAGAGTCCATCCTAAATCCCTAGAACAGCATCCAAACTTCAGAAAGAAACAGCCTTCAGCTTCCTTCCACGTTAAGGCCTCCTCCGTCTTCAGAAAGCTGTTTCCAGTTTATCTCCAGGGAAGGTAACTGAAGACTCAGAACAGCCTGGCAGGGCTCAGAATGCTCCAGGTTCCTTGATATTTTTTTAACCTCAACTTCTTTAATCGTATCTTTACAAGGGTGGTTCTCTGAAGTTAGATATAGAGAGCAGATAAAAAAAACAAAAAGCAATATAGCTTTGTGCAGTGGCAGTATCATAGCCAATGAGGTTACACAAGGCACAATTATTGCTAATTGAAAAAAAAAGCAATATAAATCAAATTATGCGAAATACGTACTCTTTCCTCAGAACTCCCTCTAGGACGGTTACATCTGTGACAGTTCTCCGTGGCTTTTCTTACAAACAGCTGCTGCTCCCAACAGAGCCAGTTGGAAATGAAGACACACGTGGTATCACGTGTCTACTAGGCAAACCAGGCAGCAATACAGGACCATGGTCTAATATGAACAGTAAAGCACAGTCCGAGAACCAGCCCAAGAGAGATACAGCGGCGCCTTGGTTTCCATACAGCTCACTTCGCTGCCTTCCAAGAAGGAAGTCACGGGCAACAGGAAAACCCTTTGCAAAAAAGCTGCGAGTATTTCACTGGGGAGAAAATGCAATGCAGGTCCCAGGTTGAGCTTATCTGGGATTTGTATTTGTTCAGCAGTTCTGAGGAATGGCAGAGAGAGATGCTCTTTGCACTGGAAACTGACAGGTTTCCCAAGAGAGAAATATTCTCCAGGAAGAAGCAGCCACTTCTAGAAAGCAAAGATTTTAGGAAAGACACATGGGGTCCTACTTGGTTTGGAGGCTGCAAATATAAGTAGGAATGCCACTCCATTAAAATAATAATGTAGGATGCAAGCATCACAAATTATACACATGAATGCACACGCACACACACACATGCGCACACAGCAGAGGGGATCATAGAGACAAATTTGGTTTTCCCAGCTTGCCACACACTATCAGTTCACATGCTAGGAGCATGAAAAACATATGTTGGGACTGATGGGAAATGGTAAGGCCCAGCCACAGACAGCAAGATGTCAAATGCGGCGAGGACACCGAATGCTCATAGCAAGACGGTACTGCAAAGCTGCAGACTTACATAGAAGGACGAGTGAGGTGTCCCCAGAGAGATCCTGAGACGCATGAGGAGAACTCTGCCCTGAATTGGAGGTCACTGCCAAGGGGGCCGGGGGGACCAGGGAGCATTAGTAAAAGACAATAAAGTTTGAGTTATGATTCATATTGTGACCCCATTAGACACAGGGGCCAGTGAAGCTCAGGGAGATGTGGGCTACGGGAGTCTATCTGAGGCTGTAATTATCAGCCCATTTGTTCTCCGCTGGTGACAGGACTAGAAGCACAGTAATTGGAGGAGAATTGTACAAAGACTCAGACAAATCGTGGCCCACTGTATTCCATATTTTATAGGGAACGCACACAACCAGATGAACTCTGGAACACACTATGGCTCGTTACTTTTGACAGCTTGTGCCAGAAAACATGGATTGCCAAGTTATTCATCACCGTTTACACGCAGATCATAAATCTTTATTCTGCAAAAGCCACACTTTGGGTTTGAGGCAGACTGCAGTGTTTACTCTTCTTGGTTGATGTGCTGAAGAATGGCCTCTTGATGCCATGCCTTGGGACTCGATCATCCCTCGAGAAACCATTTTACCCACTGCCTTGAGACTTGTTTTCCACATGATTGAAAAGATCCAGTGGCAGCTGGTCATGAAAAAGATTCACAAGCCCATTTCAGACACTTCTGAGGCAATTGTGTTGGCTGAACACCCTGCTAAGCTCATTCACCAGTTCACTTATTATATAGAGTTATAAACTGTGCCTAAACCTAAAATAAACATTCTGAAATTACTAGGGGAGTAAAATGACTATTTTTTTAAACACTGCCGGGATTTAAGAAATTAGTTTAAGACTGCAAGGAAAAGCATAGAGGGCTGGAGAGATGTCTCAGCAGTTAAAAGCAGTTGCTGCTCTTGCAGAGGACCTGAGTTCAATTCTCAGCACCCGTATGGTAGCTCATAACGATCGGTAACTCCAGTTCCAAAGAATCTGACACTCTCTTTCGGCCTCCATGAACACCAGGTACCCAGGCGGTGCATAGGCACACATGCCAAAGCATCCATACATATAATTTTAAAGAACATCAAAAGGAAGC
The DNA here is from genome assembly GCF_907164565.1 of Psammomys obesus. NCBI lineage: Eukaryota > Metazoa > Chordata > Mammalia > Rodentia > Muridae > Psammomys > Psammomys obesus. Next base: position 9,654,435 of record NW_026596149.1, on the reverse strand, counting down.
CAAAAAGATGGCTCAGCACTTGCTCCTCTTGCAGAGGACTGGAATCTGGTCCCGGTTCTCCTGTCTGGCAGCTCACAACTGCCTGTAACTCCAGTTCCAGAGGATTCAATGCCTTCCTTGTGCTTCCATGAGCACTGACACACATGAACACACACACACAAATAAAACATAAAATATTTTTTTAAACAAAGAGAACTTCAGTTTCTCATGTACCAGGTACCAAACCCTTCATGAAAATATATCAAGCCCAATTGAATCCACCCCAAAAATCTATCCCAGGCAGACATGGCTACAGGGCTGAGTCTCTTTCCTCTGTATCTAGAGACTTCTTAGGTCATGGGATAACTTACAGATTGACACCAATCAGGCCCTGAGACTTCCAAGGTGATTGTGTCAATGGGATTCACGTGTGCATCGTGGAAGTTGTACCAACAATCTTTCTAGCCATCAGAACATTCTAGCCAAGACTTCTCCTTAGAAGTGTCTTCACAGTGTCCCCCAACTCGCCCCGCAACTGCAACCAAAGCTGTCCTTTTTCCACATTGCTGTGCTGGGCCTGGGCCTGGGCCATGCAGGATCCAGCCTGGGCTTCTGACAAAGTATTTCAACAAAGCCCCAGGCTCCCAGGCTTCTCCTTCAAGACAACCCTCATCCCCAAAGCAAGTAGAGAAAACAAAACTGGTCTGTGTACATTCTAGAAACTTTCCCAGCTTCCCTGTCCTCAATTCTGCTGCTCACTCTCTCTCTCGCGCTCTCTCTCTCTCTTTCTCTGGGTTCACTAAGACCTCCATGTTTGCCACCATTTTACTCCAGAACCTCAAATGCTTTCACCTGTCTAGCCACACCCCTCAACTCCAGGTACACTTCCGGACCCAGCAAGTTCTTGCCAGGTCTGGTGTTTTGTGCCTGGACCTCCACACAGCTGTGAAGATCTCCTCATGAACTGCCCATAGAATCCTCTCACCTTCCTCAGCTCTTCGCTAATTTCCTTCAGATTTTCTTCATTACACACACCATCTTCAGTCCCAGACCTCGCAACTTCCAAAACTGGAAAACCATTCCCACACACCAGTACTTAGTCCCAGGCCCAGCCTGTGATGGCTTGAATAGAAATGTTGCCAAACTGAGTTAAAGAAATATAGCAGCTCTGAGCAGGAGTGTTCCTGGACGGTACACAAGTAAAACTTGGTGAAGGTGGCAAAGGCCAAAACCAGTAGCGCAAACACTGAATTCTATGAAATCCATTTACAACAAATCCAGCACAGGGCAATTTCACAAGCTTCTCTCTCTCTCTCTCTCTCTCTCTCTCTCTCTCTCTCTCTCTCTCCTCTCTGTTTCTTGATCTCTCTCAATCTCTCTTGCTCTCTTTCACTCTCTAGCTCTCTCTTTCTGTGTATGTGTGTGTGTGTTTAAAAAACTACATTGAACTATACAGAAAGAGACATTCATGTTGTTTTGCCCTATGCAGGTTGAGACAGAGTATCCAGGTAGCTTTTGCTGGCCTAGAACTTTCCTGATAGACCAGGTTGGCTTTGAACTCATAAAGATCCAACTGTCTCTGTCTCCCAGTGCTAGGATTAAAAATGTGTGCCACCACTCCCTGTAGGCAGTCCTTTCCAAATGGCTTAGTCTCTATTTCTATATTCATCTTGTTGGACTAGCAAAAACGACTTGCAGAATCCCACACAAGTGCCTCTGTTCTAAATACTCTGGTCCCTGGTCCCAATTGCTTTGACATAGATGTCACTTCAAAGCTGTCAGTGTTTCTTTCCTTTCTTTCAGCCTCTTCTGAAGCCAGGGAAGACCATCCCCTGGAATACAAAGATGGACTGAGGTGAGAGGTCAACTCAGGATCCCTCTAGGTTATTCAGAGAGCTGGGCATTAGTGCCATGCCCACACAAGTCTCCTTTCAGTTTTGTGAGTCGGGGCCATGTTCTCAAGTTATATACTGACCCTTCCCCTCCCCATCCCATCCACAACCCTGCCCCAATGATCTGGACCTCCTTACACACACACACACACACACACACACACACACTCTTATATTTCATCTGTGTTGAATGAAACTGGCCCTGGATAGCCCACAGAGTAAGGGGTGTTTGCTAGTAACTTCCAAGGAAGTTTATAGAAGTCTGGCCACTCTGAAATAGTCAGTACTGTACACCACACATGAAGAAAATTTGAAGACACTGAAGAGTGAGAGCAAGGGGAGCTAGAGAGAGAGGAAGAGAGATGCCTGGGATGCCACAGCTCCCCACTGCCCTCATCATCCTAACTCGGGTCCCACACACTTTGTCCCTCTAGCCCAAAAATTCACTTGTTAAACCCTAATCCTCACTGCCTGGGAACGGTATTGGTTTTGGAGATAGAGCCTTGTAAAGGATAGGTTAGTTAAAATGAGGTCAGTAGAGTCCTAATTCAAACGGCCGCTGTCTTTATGAGAAGAGATGAAGACCCAGACACACATGCAGAATGAAGACTGTGTAACACAGAGGGAGAAGGTGCTGCCAATGAGCAAGAGGCACTGCAGAGAATCCCGCCCGCCCTTTGGCCTCAGGCTCCCCACCCATAGGAAGGTGAGAAATACATTCTGTTGCTTATGGCCCCCCAGTCTATGGTGCTTTGTTACGGCAGCCCTAGAAAACTGGTCACTGGTGATACATGAGCTTTGGCACCTTTACATACTGAAATCTGAGGGTAGTTTGGTACATAACAGTTTATAAGCAAAGCAGTATGATCTGCCAAAAATAAAGAAGTGACACGCTTCTTCCTGGAGTGCTGCTGATAGTTTTTCAGAATCCCGAGGGGCGGAGACTATGGGGGCGTTGCCCCCACCTGCATCAAGTCAGAAGCAAGGGGAGCTATGATGAGTAACCACACCTCCAACATCCCAGCCTTCCAGGCTTCTACAGGAGTGAAGAAGTTAATTGCCAAGCTATGAAAATGCAATGATTATTAGGTCCCTCCAAGCTCTATCATCTGTTAGGATCCTGACAACGGCAGAATCAGGGAAAACAAATTTGCTTTGCCACTACCCAGCTTGCACACTGCTAAAGGTTAATTGTATTCCATTTTGGAATTTGTGCATCTCATAGAAGGGTGAATGTGTCCAAGGCAAAACAAGATTTGTGGCCATCAGAAAATTCCATTTCCCCTGGGGCCTACAGTTCCACAGTGCCTGGCCCTGAATTAGAGAGAATGCCATTGTCAGATCATGAGGGTTTTTTTTTTATTAATTACAGTTTATTCACTTTGTATCCCAGCTGTAGCCCCCTCCCCCATCCCAATTCCACCCTCACTCCCACTTCTTCTCCTATGCCCCTCCCCCAGTCCAATGATAGAAGAGGTCCTTCTCCCCTTCCATCTGACCTAGTCTATCAGGTCTCATTAGGAGTGGCTGCATTGTCTTCCTCTGTAGCCTGGTAAGGCTGCTTCCCCCTCAGGAGAAGGTGATCAAATAGCCAGTCTTTCAGGGGCCCTCTGTGACAGGCTACTGCCTTGTTCCCTGTTTTCTCCCTCTTCTGTTGTCCGTCCCATTTGCCTTTCTGAATAAAGATTGAGCATCTTACCCAGGGTCCTCCTTCTTGCTTAGCTTCTTTAGGTGTACAGATTTTAGTATGATTATCCTATATTATATGTCTAATATCCATTTATAAGTGAGTATATACCAAGTGTGTCTTTCTGCTTCTGGGATATGCTGAGACTCATAGTCAAATCATTAGGGGATAGAGAGGTAGTGCAGTCAATAAAGGGTTTGACACACCAGTACCAGAGCCAAGAACCTGAACTGGATCCCCAGGGCAGTGGCAAAAATGCTTCTTGCGATAGCACATACTTATAAACACAGCAGTAGATAAGAGGAGATGGGAGGATAGCTTGAGTTTACTAGGCAGCCAGCCTACTTGGTGAGGGCCAAGTCTGAGAGACACTGCTACATAAAACAAGATGGAGACCTGAAGTTTTTCTCTGGCCTCTTTATATTCCAAGTACCTGACCACAGCACACACCCCACTCAAAGGTTCCCAGCACAAGCACCCAGATATATGTAACCTTCCTTCTTTATAGAATCCACTCTGGAATGAGTCAGTTAAATGATGAATGTCAAATTGCACTGATAATTTGCATAATTTTCTGTCTCTCCTAAATTGGTCCAACCTCTCCACAAGCAGATGGCTCTCACTGAAGGAGCATTTTTAGGCTCAAATTTCCTTTGCTAAATACAATAAATGCCAAATTCAAAGCCACTGGATTTGGTAGAAATCAGCAAGGACATAGATGCTGGATGTGGGAACAGCCATTTTGGTTAGGATACTCTCAGGAGATTCCTTGGTTTGGAAAGGCTGTATCCCAAGGAACACTGGACATGGGAAGAGACAGCAAAGGAACTGGAAGCAGAGACCTAAGAAACACTGATCATAGCTCTTACACTTGGGCCATGAGCCAGAGCTGGTCTTTCTCAGGCTGAACTTATCAGCATGGCGAAAGGGACATCCAAGGATAGGGAGTTATCCCCTAGTTCCCAGAGTTCGTGATCCCATTTCTAGACACTAAAATTGTTTGATTAAATTTTCTGGACCTCCTTCCAGAGGTCTCCACCAGCCCTACACACACACACACACACACACACACACACACACACACACACACACA
>NW_026596149.1:9638573-9649774 GCF_907164565.1 Psammomys obesus | reverse complement strand
ACACACACACACACACACACACACACACACACACACACACACACACACTTTGTGCACTGTAGAGTGTTCAGTGTGGCTTATAGCTCCACCACCAGGTCACAAAGGACGCTGAGAGGTGTGTGTCTACAGAACAGAACAGAGGCCCCTAGGTGACAGACACAGAAAGGGCCAAGCTCTTTCTAGACTCCACTGTGCCTCTAAAATTTCACTCAATATTAAACCATAAGCATCACGGACACTTCCAAAGACCCTGTCGCCCTCTGTGTTCTTTCTTCATTGTTGTGTCACCACCAAGACAAAAAAAAGGGAACTTCAATTTCCTATTTGGCCTTTCTGTTTCCTTCCTAGTATAGGTGGACATCCTCTTCCTTGTTTTCAAATCAGGCGCTGCCCTTTTCACGTTTCTGTCTCCTCATTTCTTTGCTTGCCAGACAGACACTGGCCTTTGGTGGAAAAACAGCAGGCCTCATCTAGACACTTGTTTCCGACTCACTAGCTGCATGTGGATGATGTCAGCTTCCTCCTGTCTGCCACAAGCCTGGGACGCTGCACAGCCTGAGCCACCCGACCTGTGGAATCCTTCAGTTGGTTTCCATGTCTCTGGTGACCCTCCGAGGGGCAGTGGGGACTCCATCACTCCCTTCTACTCCACAGAGGATATATTTCAGGACCAACCCAGATTGCCGTCCAGATGGGGACGGGATAAAAGGGCTTCACTACATTCACATGGTTAAATTAAGAAGCAGACAGAAATAGAACAAAACAAAATTGGGGCTGGGATTTGGGGGAGAAAATAGTACTCTTTGTGGGCGAGCCAGAGCTCAGCAGTGCAGGCCTATGCTGCCTGGGAGCTAATTTGCAACGCCACAAAGAATTTTCTGGTTCAAATTTCCTTTGCTCCTCACTTTTTGTTGCTAGTCAGAAGCCACTGAAGCTGGCTAAGATCCCAGACAGGGCCGTTAGCTCACAAGAGGAGAGGGACCTCTAGTGTTCATCTCCTATTCTGCTGCCCACTGCAACTGTTCACTTCCAGATTCATCTATTCGCCTGTGAATATTATGACACTGTTTCTCTGAGGGATAATCTCCATTTAAATGTCAAAAGTAGGAAGTGTTTTTTTTTTCTCCTTTTCTGGATAACTAAGAAAATTGAGAAGCTGGGTGTGATAGCACACACCTGTAATCCCAGCACTCTGGGAGGCAGAGGCAGGCAGATCACTGGGAGTTCAAGGCCAGCCTGGTCTATGAAGTGAGTCCAGGATAGCCAAGGCTACACAGAGAAACCCTGTCTTGGAAAAAAAAAAAGAGTTTTTCTTTAAAAAATTGAGAATGCTAAATATAAGAGAACACACTAGTTTAAAGACGACTTTGGGGAAGTTTCACATGGTCAAAAAGTATCATTAAGGTGCTCGATGGTTAAAAGTGCTTGCTGCTCTTCCGGTAGACCTGCTTCAGTTCCCAGCACCCACATCAGGAGGCTCACACCATCTGCAACTCCAGCTCCAGGGCATCTGACACCCTCTTCTGGACTCAGCCATCACCAGGCACACCTATGGTGCACATATATGCAGGCAAGTACTCAAATATATAAAGTAAAAATAAATAGATGTTTTAAGTATCCATTAAACCTTTGACCTTAGCATAGGGCCTAAAACTCATTTCAATATGTCTTGGACATGAAAATATAATCAAAATACCAGTTATCAATAGGTTCTTGATGAGTGATGGAGATTTTTTTTTTTTCATGTTTAACAGCAAACCTCATCTTCCAGTGCCTATCTGGTCTCCAAACTACAGAGGTGGCAGACACACACGTGCTCATACAACCACAGGCCCTCAGAGAGAACCAGGGGGAGCAGAGGTGTTACAACCAGTGCTTCCAAGACAGACGGGAACTGGATAGGCGGGATAAGCTGGAGAGAATGTACTAGAGCAAGAGACACTGAAAGCCCAAGCCTGGAGGCGCCTAGAAAATTTTATCCTTGCTATCTGAGAGGCTGAATGTGAGTTTGCTGTAGGACACAGCTAGGAAAAGTAAACATAGACAAATGCAACGGACCCTCCTTCCTGGTGATGATTCTTGGTTGTTGATTCATTCAAATAATTTGCAAAGTACCTTCTGTTATCAGGTCCTTTGTTCTGGCTCAGAAGTCACTGTTACCTTTCTGTCACCATCACAGATATCTGAGATGATCACTTTATGAAAAGAACAGGGCATGCAGACTCATAAAAGACCCCTGTGCCCAGATATATTTGGTCTTTGTGGAGCTCCTGTCTTCTCCAGGTCATACTAACTCCCCCTTCTTTCATATGATTCCCTGCACTCTGCCCAAGGTTTGGTTATGAGTCTTGGCATCTGCTTTGATACACTGCTAGGTAGTCTTTCAGAGGCCCTCTGTGGTAGGCTCCTGTCCTGTTACTTGTTTTCTCCTACTTCCAATGTCCATCCCATTTGTCTTTCTAAGTGAGGATTGATAATCTTACCAAGGGTCCTCTTTCTTGTTTATCTTCTTCAGGTGTACAGATTTTAGTAGGTTTATCCTATTTTATAGGTCTAGTACCCACTTATAAGTGAGTATATACCAGGTGTGTCTTTCTGCTTCTAGAATACTTCCCTCAGGATTATCTTTTCTAGATTCCACCATTTGCCTGCATATTTCATGATTTCCTTGTTTTTAATTGCTGAGTAGTATTCCATTGTGTAAAAGTGCCACAATTTCTGCATCCATTCCTCTGTTGATGGATATCTAGGTTGTTTCCAGGTACTGGCTATTATAAATAAAGCTGCCACAAACATGGTTGAGCAAATGTCCTTGCTGTGTACTTGAGCATCTCCAACCAAGTACCATGTGTGGATATAACCTTGAACCCTTGCACAGATGTAGCCCATGGTAGCTCAGTATCCAAGTGGGTTCCCTAGTAAGGGGAACAGGGACTATTTCTGACATGAACTCAATGGCTGGCTCTTTGACATTCCTCCCCCCATCCACCCAAGGGAGGAGCAGCCTTGCTAGGCCACAGAGGAGGACATTGCAGCCAGTCCTGAAGAGACCTGATAAGCTATGGTCAGATGGAAGGGGAGGAGGACTTGCCCTATCAGTGGACTTGGAAAGGGGCAGGGAGGAGATGAGAGAGGAAGGGTGGGATTGGGAAGAAATGAGGGAGCAGGCTACAGCTGGGATACAAAGTTAATAAAGTGTAACTAATATCAAAAAAATAAAAATTTAATTAAAACAAAGAAAAGAGCTTGTTTTGGTTTTGGCTTTGGGTGGGTTACGCTAATGCTCATGGCAGGGGGCATGTGGTGGGCCAGAACTACGGACTCAAGAAGTTAAACAGCAACAAATGAAGTAATCCCATTAAAAGATGGGTACAGAGCCAAACAGAGAGTTCTCTGCAGAGGAATATAGAATGGCAGCGAAACACTTAAAGAAATGTTCAACGTTGTTAGTCATCAGGGAAATACAAATCAAAACTATCCTGAGATTTCACCTTACACCCATCAGTACGGCTAAGATCAAAAACTCAAATGGTAACACAGGCTGGAGAAGATGTGGAGAAAGGGGAACCCTCCTCCATTGCTGGTGGGAATGTAAACTTGTACAACCACTTTAGAAATCAATCTGCACTTTCTTAGAAGATTAGGAACAGTGCTACCTGAAGATCCAGCTATATCACTCCTAGGCATATATCCAAAATATGCTAAAGTATACAAAACGGACATTTGCTCTACCATGTTCATAGCAGCTTTATTGTAATAGCCAGACTCTGGAAATAATCTAGATGTCCCTCAACAGAGTAATGGATACAGAAATTGTGATACATTTACACAGTGGGATACTACTCAGCAATTAAAAACAAGGAAACTATGAAATTTGCAGGCAAATGGTGGAAACTAGAAAAGATCATTCTGAGTTAGGTATCCCAGAAGCAGAAAGACACACATGGTATATACTCACTTATAAGTGGATATTAGACATATAATACAGGATAAACATACTAAAATCTGTACATCTAAAGAAGCTAAGCAAGAAGGAGGACCCTGGGTAAGGTGCCCAATCCTCATTCAGAAAGACAACGGGATGGACATTGGAAGAGGGAGAAAACAGGGAACAGAGCTCTGAAAGACTCTACCCAGCAGGGTATTAAAATGCATGCTGAGACTCATAGCCAAACTTGAGCAGAGTGCAGTGAATCTTATGAAAGAAGGGGTAGATAGAAAGACCTGGAGGGGACAGGAGCTCCACAAGGAGAGCAACAGAACCAAAAAAATCTGGGCCCAGGGATCTTTTGTGAGACTGATACTGCAAACAAGGACTGTTCATGGAGATAACCTAGAACCCCTGCACAGATGTAGCCCATGGCAGCTCAGTATTCAAGAGGGTTTTTTATTAAGGGGAACAGGGACTATCTCTGACATGAACTCAGTGGCTGGCTATTTAATCACCTTCCCCTGAGGTGGGAGCAGCCTTACCATGCCACAGAGGAAGACAGTGCAGCCAGTCCTGATGAGTCCTGATAGACTAGGTCAGATGGAAGGGGAGGAGGACCTCCCCTATCAGTGAACTGGGGGAGGGGCATGGGAGGAGAAGAGAAATGGAAGGTAGGATTTGGAGGGGACAAGGGAGGGGGTTACATCTGGGATACAAAGTGAATAAATTGTAATAAATAAAAAATAAATTAAAAAAGCAAACTTTCTCTCATCAGACCCTTCCTCTTAAAGGCCCTACTACCTGCCTACAGTGTCATGAGGAGCCACGCCTTGACTCTACGGACCTATTATGATACCAGTATGATTGCAAATGATGCTAGCTACCAAGAATAAAAAGGCATGGTTTGAATCTATGAGACCAATTCTGTTTGGAAAATGAAATAGTTAATTTTTATTGTAAATGAGACTGGATTTAGGATTACCTAGGAGAAACACCTTTGGGCATGTCTGTGAAGGTAGTTCCAGAAAGACTTAACTGGTGAAGACAACTCAGGTTAAATGCGGCCATCACTACCAAATAGGCAGAAATTCTAGGCTATATAAAAATGGAGAAAAATGGGGGGAAAAACTATGATTCAGTACATCAGAATTTATCTCTCTGCTTCCTGGCTGTAGGCACAGAGTAACCAGCTGTCTCACACCCTGCCACTACAGATAAAGTTATCTCACATTTATGACTTCCCCACCATGAATGACTATATCCTTTCTCAAGCCTTTCCTTAAGTTGCTTTTATCAGATATTTTATCACAGTATTGCAAAATAACTAATGGATGGAAGGCAACCCGGAACCCATGATAGCATAAGATTGGGGCAACCAGAGAGCTATGCCCAGGTTTTAATCACAATGGCCAATCAGGTGCATCTGATCCAAAGGTTCACAGAGGGTGATGCACTAGGGTTTAATCTTCAAAGATAAATAATAGTTCCTGAGATTGAGGGGAGGAGCAGGAAGAGAAGAGGGAGACTCTGGCCTGAGTGGGTGGGGAGTCAGGCCTCTGTATGCACTACCGCAAGAAAGTCTGTCTGACCAACTCCAGGTAAAGGATTTACTGTCTCTCTTGATGGGTCACAATGATGGGACTAGGGAAGATGAAAACAGGGTGTCCCTGGAGCATGAATGATATGTCTGCCCACCTTTTGTTGGGACTCTAGAGAAGGGAACTGAACTCTGACACGTGACCATAGAAAGACGTGTTGTTGAGGCATGATGGTCAGCTTTACGCTGACTGAAGTCAAACCTTGTTGAGTTTTTGTCTTAGATTATGGGCAATTCCTCCAACTGGAAAGGATCTGCATGAATTTTGCTGAGGTTACAAGTTCTTCTCATTGTTCACTAGAACTCATGATAACAGGAACACCCAGAAAATTGTAACTAGTTACTGTGTGCTTGGAGAATTGGGCATTTAGATATCTTCATGAGCACACTATGAGACAGGCTCCTGGGTTTTTAATCTTACCTTTTTTCTAATTTTTTCTTCTTTGACAGTGTGTGTGTGTGTGTGTGTGCGTGTGTGTGTGCGTGTGTGTGTGCGTGTGTGCGTGTGTGTGTGTGTGTGTGTGTGTGTGTGTGTGCAATGAACTTTAGTAGTTTCACACCTCCCATTCAACTCCTTTTTAATAAAACCAGGCATGCATGTCTTCCTATGGAATGGGCCTCAGATCCAATCAGAAAGCAAGTGGTTACTCCCATAACATTTGTGCCTCTTTTGCACCAAACAGCCTGATGGGTTTATGGTAGCTTACAGAATTCATAGCTGAGTAAGATTTCTGGTGGCTTTTCTTGCCCAGCAGCATTTATAGCACCTTCTGGCTTTCTGACAGTGAGGCATAAGGAGAAAATCTTCAAGTCCCGCTAGATTTTCTGATGTCCTGTGACCCAAGTATGTGATTTCTTAAGCAATATGGCCTTCCTTTCAAGCTCGCCTATATTTGTTTTGGGTTGCTTCTCGAGACTTCTGGACCAACAATTCATAGAGGGATACCCCACCCTCAGCACTGAAATTTTTATTTAATAGCTCATGGTTTGGGGGAGCAGCAGTATCTTGCTATGAAGGGCACCTCTATTCAAACTATTTCTTTGAGATTGCACTTTAACAAGCTTATAAAATAGTAGGTTTCCACGCCTTGTACAAATGCTGTCAGTTTTGGTTACCATCCCTGGCTTCCCTCTTCATCTGTACCCTCCGACCCCTCCCTGTTTAGCTTTTTTTACCCCAAAATCTTACTCTGCTTTTACATTCAATGTGTTCTACTCTCCTACCTCGTGTAAAACCTTTATTCCCAACAGTCCCTTTCTGTTTTTCTAGCCTTTACTTTCACTCAAAGTTAAACCCACTGCTCTAAAAGTCCAAAGCTAGGATTCCCACAAGAGGAAGAACACACAATGGTCATGTTTCTGGGCCTGGGTTAGTTCACTTGGTATAGTATTTTCCAGTTTCACCCATTTTTTCAAAAAAAATCACATAACTTTATTTTTTTCTTCACAGCTGAATAAAATTTCATTCTAAGTATGTGAGGGGACGAGATTTTTCATCATCCACTCATCCTCTCATCCATGTCTAGACTGTTTCCTCACTGTTGTGAATAGGTGAACTACTGTGAACCCAAAGCTAGGTACTGAGCCAAAATTCGTGTAGGAGAAGATGCTGGGTTTTTCCAGACACTTACACTACATTTTTCGCTCTGTGCAATCTCCAGTTCCTCTAATCCAAGTCTTTTGCTAAAATGATGCCAGTGTTAGACATGCAGCCAGGGAAAGATTCACTTTCTATCTTTTTTGACAATACAGTAAATGGATCTTGGAAAGAATTCAGTAGTGATGGCAGGATGCAGTCTGCCTAATATACCAGGCTCAAACCAGAAGATAACTAGAAGGCCAAACTGAAAGTAAAACCTGCAGTAAAGAATTCCTGCATCTTCCTTCATGAGGCTCAGCAGTTATCAACATATGTGGTTTTGGAGTCAAATAGAAGCACTAACCCAAGAGGGAAATACGGAATGTTCACATGAGAGAAGGGATTATCTTTTTATATCATTCTCACCGTATCACTTTGAGCTAGCCTTAACCTAGATCCTTGTTCTGCTCCAGTGTGGCAGCTGGCATTAGGAAAGCCTCAAAACCTTCTGACAGGCACTCTGGAAGCCAGGGCAGACCCTGGCTCCTTGTCAATGGGAAGATTCAATATTCTTGTGGAAAGAGTTCTTCTGGGGGAAACAGCCTAGACATCCACTACATCTTCATCGTGCTCCCCGCTTCTTTTTAGAGTTGAAAGTCTCTCTAAGAAGCCTGCTATCTACTCAGCTGGTTGCTCCTCCCTAGAGAAATTTGATCAACATTAAAAGATGCTGCAGCCAGTCTCTCCTGGCCTCTGATTAATGGCAGTAGTGAAATGAGAACATATTTTGTTCTGCTCCTTTCGTGTTGCAGACAGAATACTCGAGACTGAGGTCAGGGAACAAAATTCTTTTATTGTGTTACTTGGTTACTTATTTGGTTTCCAACAAAACCAACTTCCTTTTTCTTCTTCTATGCCTCTTCTGTGCCCTTCTTCCTTCCTTTTCTGTAACTTACACTCCTCTCCTAGAGGACCATCAGGACCAGTAACACCTGCACACTGGCCACCCCAAAGGCTAATGCAATAGCTCATCCCGGCTGTCGCCCAAACGCTGTTCCAGAAAGGTCAGCTTTCGGCACCCAGGTATCCTCAAAGCTTTCCCTCTCACTTTCACATTTCTTGATGGCTAAATTCTACAAGCAAAAATTACTTTCCACATTGAGCAGCTCCATTTCTACCAGAAGAGACAGAAGGAAGTAGTCAACACATAATAACTTAAATGATCATTTACTATTGTAAAGCTCCCTTCATCCCTGCACTTGCCATTAATCACACTGGAAAAGAATAGAATGGCAAAGAAGGATTGCTGTTATTAATAAAACATGTCAGCAGAGGGCTGAACCAACCAAACACAGCCACTGGGAACTGTTATATTGCCTTATTATCTCTGAGTGATTGTCCAGCTGGTAGATTGGAGCACTGTGATCACAAACAAAAGGTTATCCACAGAGGGACGCCCCAGACACCATGAAGACCGATGACAAGTCTCAGACTGCCGGCATAACGGCATCTCCTAGTATTGGAATTCAATTTCACAAAAGGCTGATAAGTTAAACAGAAAGCCAATTCATTACTATGCAGTAAAATGCAAGATATTTCTTATTTGGTAATGGAAAACTGCTAAAAATATATTCCTATAATGAAGTTATTTTTATGAGCCCAGTATTCTACAGAGTGAAACAGAACTAGTTAAAGTCATCCACTTGACTAGCCCTGATTCTCCACTACTGAAAGCAAGACACAAAATGTAAATAATAATTGTCCATTTAACAAACATTCATAAAGTGGTCTGGTGTGCCAGTTTCCTGCTCTAGTTGATGGGGGCAGGGACGTGATGATTGAAGTTCCTGCCCTCTGGAGTTTATTCCATCAAGGGCATAGACAGAAAGCCATCAACGCACAGGTCAATGCCAGGAAGTGAGGAGGGTTAGAAATACAAATACAGCCAGGACAGTTGCTAAGAGTAACAGAGGAGTAGGTGGCGCTCTGGAGGGTCTCCCGGAAGAGGGAATGTTGGAAGAAATCCCTGAGAAGCTATGTGAGCACAGCGGAGAGAACCAGCTTGGCCTGGTGGAGTATGGTACAAAGGTCCTGGAGAAGTGTGTTTGGTGTACATAAAGGCTTAGATTCTTAACAAAACTTCCATGACAGGCTTCCTGTTATATGCTGGAATGAAAACTTTAACCCTCAAAATCATCAGTTCATTAACCACTGTATAGTATAATAAGGAATCTATTTTGGAATTTCTCTTCCAGAATCACCCACAGATTGTCAAATGCATTCCCTTCCTCTCCAGCTTTATCAAAGAATATTTAAAAAGAAAAAAAAAAAAAGGCCTTAATGAAATTCCAGTGCCAGACATGCACTGATGAAATAAATGCAAGGCCGGGAACTACGAAAGGCCTGGTGGCCAGATGAAGATGAGATCAAAGTGGTAGAGAGCTGGCTCTGGGCTGACTGGCCAGCAAGGCAGCGTCCTCAAGGAAGCTCACTGAGAAGCAGATAATCACCCCCGGGAAAACTTCTCTGGCTCTGAGCTGTCTGGAGACAAGACTGAGCCAACACGTGGATAAGCAGGGCATGCACAGGGAAACAGCCATGCTTGCAAAGGTGCGCAGTCCGTCCCTTCACTCGTGCAGGGGGACGGCTTGCAAGGCAAAGGGTAGCGGGTGTTCACACAGATGTGGGCCAGAGATCCAGGAGAATGTGGCAACCCATGTAGTCGTATGTGTGACACAGAAAGCAGAAGAGAGAGCAACAATTTATAATAACCACATCCCACCTCTAGCCACAGCTGGAAGGTCACACAGGCAGACCTCGGGTGGGTGGGATGGAGCTAACGTAGATTTTGTCAGTTCTCTGAGTGGTAGGAAACAGCTGCCTTGCCCACGAGGCTGCCCTGGATGAAGAAGAGTGAAGCCATCAAAAGAGCCTTTGTCAACCGCCCCTTCATTCAGAGATGCATTGGTTTGTGAGTAGGCCCGCAGGCCGGAGCCCTGAAGCAGACTCCAGCAGCCCTCTTCTCACTTGTTCCCGAGACCAGCCTGTGTCTCAACAGGGACCTGCATATGCCCTGATGCCTTTCATGTAAGCAACTCTGCTAAGTTTTCTATTTATATTTTCTGTGCTTGTCCCTTCCTGACATACTCTTGGCTCATTAAATTGGCTTAGTTCTTTCCTATCTTCTTTTTTGAAGTTGTACATCCTATTTCTACTCTACTGAAACTTACAACGTTAGCTTCAATTAAATGGTAATTTCTTTCAACAACCATACAACAACCCTCTTCTAAACCAAATAAAATACCACGTTAGTGACCTCTTAATGGCCCCTTGCTTTGGAGATTTGTTAAAACAACATCGCATAGGACCGAGATTATAACCATTCCTGTGGAGGTTTTTTTAAAGATCATATAGGATGTTTTCGTTAAATAGGCTCTATGTTTTAGAGAAACAGCGTCATAGCAAGAATGAACAGAGCTCACAGATTTCCTCATACCTCCAGGCCCTGCAACTGCATAGCACTCCCTACCATCAACATCCCCACCCTTCCTGTAATCCATCAGTCTGTAATAGCATATCTGTTATTATCGTCCAAAGTCTACATTCTTATCATTTTTCAGTTTTGGAGACAAGGTCATGATAGTAGCTATATTACATCACTTTCTTCATTGCTGTACCAAAAAAAGAAAAAAGAAAAAAACTTATAAGAGCAGAGTGAGGGTAGGGGGCTATTTTGGCTCACCATTTGAGGGTGCTGTCATGGCAGTGAAGATGAGGCAGTGGAGGGAAGGGGCCGCTCAAATTGCGTCCTCAGTCAGGACACAGAAAGAGTGAATTCTAGGGCTCTATTTGCCTCTTTTTACTCAGTCTAGAGCTCCAATCCCTTGATGGTACTATCCCCCTTCACAATGGGACTTCCCTCCCTGGTTAAATCTCTCTGGAAATGCCTTTACAGATACAAAGATGTGCCTTCTAGATGATTCTGATCCCACTCAAGTGGGCAATGAACAGCTTGACTTTAAAAACAACAACAATAGATAGATAGATAGATAGATAGATAGATAGATAGATAGATAGATAGATAGATAGATAGA
>NW_026596149.1:9619752-9638563 GCF_907164565.1 Psammomys obesus | reverse complement strand
AGATAGATAGATAGATAGATAGATAGATAGATAGATAGATAGATAGAAGATGCTGCTGGGCATCCTTGTTGAGTTTCTGTCCTCTCCAGCTCTTACTATTTCCCACTTCTTACATAAAATTCCATTCACTCTGCCCGTCAGTTGGCCATCAGGCTCATATAAACATACAACATAGAATAAACCCACTAAAATCTGTACATCTAAACAAACTAAGCAAAAGAGAGGACCCTAAGTAAAATGTTCAATCCCCATCCTGAAAGGCAAAGAGGATGGACATCAGAAGAAAAAGAAAACAGGAAACAACCTAGGAACCTGCTACAGAGGGCCTCTGAAAGCCAGAAGAAGAAAACAGGAAACAACCTCGGAACCTGCCACAGAGGGCATCTGAAAGCCTCTGTTGGGCAGACTGTCAAAGCACTGTAAATTCTACAGGCTTAGACAAGTGCATATATCCATCACTGTATACTTTAGAGAATAGTTTCACTGCCTCAGAATCCTCTGTGCCCTTCCTGTTCACGCCTTCTTCCCAAGCCCTACCAACACCAGACCATTTGGCCTGTTCCAGGGTGTCAGACTTTCATATTGGCTCCTTTCTTCTGATAACACATTCAAGGCTCCTCTATGTCTTCTGACATCTTGTAACTCATTTAAGTGGTGTCAAATCCCGTTGTCTGAATGCACTAAAATTCATTCATCCATTCAGATACATCTAGGGCAGTCCCCAGTTTTAGCATTTATGACTGAAGTTACTGCAGATGTTCATGGGCAGGCTTTGTGCACATGAACACAAATGCTAAATCCTAAGACAGGAAGCTGTCTTCCAACGTGTCTGCACCGTTTTCACTCCCTCCGGCAAAGCATGAGCTTTCCTATTGCTCCACGCACTCAGCACATGATACCATCACTGCTAGGGTTTGCATACTGATATTCTGTCACTGTTTTAATTTGTAATTCTCTAATCGCGTATAATGATTGTTTTTAAGGAGTATTGAAAATATAGTAAACCCTACAAACCACATTAAAATTTAACTTCAAATATTTGTGGTTTCATTTCTCACTACATAGTATAGTATTTCTTTCCATTCTTAAAGTTCATTCATTCACTCATTCATTCATTGCACAATACTGACGGTGTGCCTAGCGTGTGCCTTGCATGGAGCTCCATGTAAGAGACCCTCAAGGCCTCTGTCTTCATGGAACTTAAAAGCCACGTGAAGAACACACATAAAGGAAGTTTTTTAAGCTTCCTTTCTAGAACACTTCAAGGAAAAGGGTTTCCTTGTTCCTGGAGGAACATGGAAATTCTTCACGTCCTGTGACAGCTGTGTTATATCTTCAGCATTGTAGTTTTTCAACATAGCAATATAGCCTATTTTGGTGGGTAAACAAGAAACAATAGCAACAGCCTAAATTGGAGGGGGGCGCTGGTGCTTTGGACCTTGCTGACTTAAAAACGTATAGGTAGGTGTGCCATATCTGATACTGGAAGGTTTTTTTTTTTTAAGATGTATTTATTTTATTTTTCGTGTATGGCTGTTTTGCCTGCATGAATGTCTGTAAATCATGTGCATGCATGGTTCCTTTGGAAACTAGATGAGGGCATTGGAATGTCCAAAACTGGAGTCACAGGCAGTTGTGAGTGGTTTTGTGAGTCCTGGGAACTGAATCTGGATCCTACTGAAGAGCAGCCAATGCTCTTCACGGCTGAGCCATCTCTCCATGCCATGCACTGGGATTTTCATTCAAATGTCTCCTCAGGTGAACCCTTCCAGGAGCACATTCTCCACTCCTGTAACCCTCCCTCTCTCCTCCACATTACTCTAGCATTAAGCGTATTACATCTCAAGTCTGCCGTCAGTCGTAGCGTACACCATCGTGTTGCGTGCCGCTAAAAGAGGAATGTTGCCAACTGAGTTCTGCCCTCACTTAGTTCACGTCTCACAAGTTTTCTTTATCAACCTGAAAGTTGTTAAAAGGTGTTTCTTGACCTCATGAGCATCCTTGGCATGTGATTGGTCATGCGTAGCAACTGTAACACAGTAATAAGATGGGACACGCCTTCTTTCACTTGGGGGTGTCGCCATTTCTTGGCATCTAAGGAGAGCAGGTCATGTACAGGAAAAAAAACTGTTCTCACTCTCACAACAATGAACATTTTTGTTTCTTCATTTACATTTTGAACAATGTATCTTTGCAGAACCTCCTAGAAGATATTTTAATGACAAATGACTCCTATAATACGGGTGCCAAAGGTGAAGATAATGGAAGACAAGTAGCAACAATATACAGAGAGTGAGTCAGGTTAATACAATCATGCGCAATAACAAGGACCTAAAAACTGCCTGGCCAATAGCAACTGGAAGATGCCAGTGAGTGCATCCCAGCTTTGGAGGTGCTATGTAAAGTATTTTGCTCCCCAAACCAACATAACACAATAATTCATTCACTTTGTCCATTATCTACCATTATACATTTTTAGCTCAATGAAGATGCTGAATTTTGTCTGTCTAGTGATAAACCAATAGTACCTATAATAGAACCTGAACTTTAATATGTACTCAAACATTTGTTAAATGAAGGCATTCATGAGGTAATATCTGATTAGTTGTAAAAGCTATGATTCACCACTGCCTCCGTAATGATGTGTGTGTGTGTGTGTGTGTGTGTGTGTGTGTGTGTGTGTATCCTTTCTCTCAAACATGCCATGCTACTACCACACAGTCAAACTCACTCTGTATTTCTCCTTGACCCTTTAGCTGGTGACTAGTGACTTCTAGGCTCCTGTGGGTTTTTTTTTTAACCCAATTCTACTAGAATCAAGCATGAATGACCCAGAAGATTTCCCCCATAGCATTCTCTATAGATCAAGACAATGGAGGAAGAAGAAAGGAAAGGAGTGGAAAGGGAAAGAGTGGAGGGATATTAGGACACAGAAAAATAAAGTGATTGTGAAAGAGAAAAGGAAGGGAGAAAGAAGGGAAAGAGGGAGTGGGGAAAGAAAGGGAAGGAGGGGAGAAGAGACAGGAAGAACTCTCATATCTAAAAGAAAGTTCACCTACTAATACAATTAGGTGATTCTCTGGTGGGTGCTGTGGAGCAGCAAAGGTGTGGATTCTAGACATCTGAACATCTCAGAAGCCAAGGAAGTTCTCCGGGAATCCAGGGAGAGCTAAGCTGCTACAGGAGAAAACTCCCAGGCTTGGCCTTCTGGGCTTCTAAGCAGGCATCCATCTAGAGTGCCTACAGAGCAGCCTCAGAATCACTCAGCTTAAGATCCAATTAAACAAAGAGGGGAAAGCCTTGTCCCACTGACTGTATGCTCTCTTAAATTCCTGTTCCAGGGGCTTAATTGTATGTAGACCAAAGGTAGGGAAATCCAATGGCTGTCCTCTATAGAGAGATGCCTGCTTTCTTTCATACTCAGAACCCAGGAACTTGCTCTTATGGTCACTGTGCAAGGCACCTCTAGTTCCCAGAAGCTCTAATGCAGGCTCCTGAAGCCAGTTAGAATAAAGCATATCTTTTAATTACCGCTCAAATCTCATCTGCTACCTGCACATTTCATTAAAAGGAAACCCCAGGGGGACAAGATATATGTGATGTACTCTTTCACGTTAATTAGGACAATTCAACTTTTCATTTCAGATGCCAACAGCATCTCGTATCTTTAGGATCCTAACATCAGACACTCAACTCTGAAATTAATCAGTGCTTGGAAATTTATTTATTTTCTTTCAAAATTCACAGATTAGTATCTTAATCCTGCTTAAAGTGTGGCTGAGACAGAGCAGTCATCAAATCCTGGACACTGGTCATTTAACATGACCTGGTTTGCTAGGGGCTACTGCTGGGCACCATGCCAGGAACTGGGGCTACAAAACACACAAGGCACCAATAGTGTCTTGGGGGAAACTTAAACAATAAAGCCTTTATCAGAATGAATTTTTATTTACTTAATATTTTCTTCCTTGTGTGGTGCTACTTTCAAAATAAACTCATTCTTTCAATTAAAGGAATGGTAAACTTCATTCTTGGGGGGAGGTAATGGAGCTAAGATATCACTGCATGAGGTTTCCCTCCTTCAATGTCCATGACATCTCTCTTTCACATTTTTATTGGAACTGTCCCAAAGTCCATCCTCAAAGAACAAAAGAGATTTCAATTGTCCCTGGTTATACATCCCAGGGGTTCCTGGGTTCTCAAAGGCAGAAAGATCTTACAAACATGTAAATCACACATGAAAGAGGAGATCTTGGAGCCAAAAGAAATCACAGGAAATAGAGCAAGAGTGAAAGCGGATTGTTGAGCCATGACAAAGGAAAAAGCAGATGTGCAGGCCTGATTGCTATTCTCCATTTCCCGTGCTTCTGTGTATTTAATGGGATCCTAGTTTGTTTGGTTTTTTTTTTTTTATTATTATTACATTTTACATTAGGAGATAGTTTATGCTCTCACTCACATCCTTTAGGGACCAGTGGAAAAGATGAAGGTGAGTCACAGTCTTGGGTTCATGATGTTAAATGAAATTTACCTACTGTGCATTTACTGCTAGTATTGCTAGTCATAGAAACATAAAAATAAGCAAGCTGTAAAGTGAATGTCATCTAAATCCATCGGTTGCATGATACAGACATCCTAACTGCCTCTCCCTCGTCCCCTGGAACAGTATAGATGCATTCGCTTTACTATGTGAGGACAATGGTTGGATCCACTGGAAACCCTGACTAATGGTCGTGACCCTTTATCAGAGCAATGGGAAATGGAGCTGCCTACAGCAAATGTGGAGATCCTTCTTTCTAAACTCTTCCATTGAGAATTCACATGGTTAGCTTCCTACTCACATCCAAATACAGGAATGTCTGCCTCCTGGGTGACCAAAATTTATAATTCAGAACATCATAGGGTTTCAGTGAGAATTCACCACTTGAAAATTATATTGTGAAGTATTTCCTATTGCAGAAGAGTGCATGGGTCTCTCTCTATATTATAACTAATAAGCAAAAGCTTAGGAAGGCATGACCCAAGCTGAGAAACACAGTGTTGCTGTCACTTATCCATCTCCGTGGTGAATACTCTATTCTAACCCTGAGGAGGTAACCAAGATGGCTGCCTCTTAGTTCAAAACACACCATCCTTTGATGAACCTAAGGGATGATTCTTTTATAAACACATGTATATCCTCCTGAAAATTGTTTGTATGAAAAAGAAAATAAAACAGGATTTTATTCTATTTTTCTCATTTGGATAACTATGTAAATGTCATTAAAATGCCAGTTTTTCTTCAATGACTTGCAATATCACCTATGTTTTACATTCAAGCACAATATCTAAGAAATATATTTTTAACAAAAATTTTTATCTGTGTGAGTGTTTGGCCTGCAGCTGCCAGAAGAAGGTATCAGATCTCTTGGAACTGGAAGTATAGACAGTTGTGAGCTGATGTGTAGGTGCTGGAAATAGAACCTGGGCCCTCTAAAACAGCAGTCAGTGCTCTTAACTGCTCAGCTATCTCTCCATCCCCTGTAAATACAGTCTTACACTCTATTTTCTTCCATGTTCTATTTTTACAATTTCTGCATCCATATTGTACAAATCTCAGTTACAGTTTATACCAAGTCCTAATATCCAGCAGGACTCACCTTCCCCTTGGTTGTCCTTGCCCTACCTACTTCTGTGTAAACTTAGAGTCTGCCTAGTTAGCTGCAGAAACTTAGAAACTACACTGAGCTTTCTTTGAATATAATGACAATTTGGAGAGAATAGCTTCTAGTCTACAGTATAGTATATTTCTTCATTTATTTGGGACTTTTTATATTTTCAGTAAAATTTTAAAAGCTTAAAAATCTCTAGAAGGTTTATGCATTCCTTTTCACTCTTCATTTCTCTTTACGTAAATTTTTATAATAAAATATTTTATGAACATGAAAAAGTAGAAACAAATTTATATACTCATCATTTAATATTTTACTTATTTACATTGTAAATATTTAATGTGTGTTACCTGATGTTTTGACATACAAATGCATAGTGAAATAATTACTGCATTTCAATAAATGAGCATATGTCACCTTCTGTAGTGACATTTTGTGTACATAACAAGAATATCTAAAAATACTCCACAAATTCCTGTATGAGAAGAAGTCTCATTAATTGCTATCTCCACTGTGCACATAGATTTTGCCAATTCTGCCTAGCTACAAATTTGATTACTTTGACCTATTTGTCCCAACTTCTTCCTCCCCATGTCAGGAAACTAACATTTTACTCTTTCCGTTTATTCAATAATTTAATTCATTATTTTTCCTTTTCCATCTTCTCATATGCTTGTAGTGTGCATGTGTGTGTGCCTGTTTGTATATGTGTGGGCATGCACGTGCAGGTTTGTGTGCATGTGTGTGCGTGTGGAAGCCTGAGGTTGATGTTGAGAATCAACTGGAATCAAATCCAAAGCCCACCACCATGGACAGTCTCAGCAGCCAGCTTGCTGCGGGAATCCTACCTCTTCTTTCCAAAGCTGGGCTTGCAATCTAAGTGCCACGCACTTCAGTGGTTACAGGATTTAAACCCCAGCATCAAGCGCTTTAGCCTCGGAGACATATTATCACCGAGACCATCTGAATGCCTTCAAAGTGTTATAGACTTCTAATTTTAAGTGTTTTTTTTTTAAACATTTTTTTTACAAACTTTATTTTTTGAACAATTTTAGGCTTACAGCAAAAAAAAAAAAAAAAAAAAAAAAAAGCGTCTTCTAAATTTTTGTTACCAGGACATAAAGAGAGGATATACTTTGTGTGTTGACAGTAATGCTGATAAACTTATAAAATCTAATAAAATGTATGTGAATTCTTTTGGATTTTTTAATTAAAAAAACTGTAAATAATGGTAGTTGTGTCATCTTTTAGAATTACTAAGAAATAAAAACTATTCCCCATACTTCCAGCACTCTGGAAGCTAAGAAAATAGAATGTTGAGTCTCACCCTTTACTCTGATTCATTAAAAAAAAAAAAAAAAGTGTTTTCATGCATGTTTGCATATGTGTAGATATACATATGTGTGGCTCTATATGCAGATGGGTGCAAATGTAGCCCGAGGCTGATGCTGAGAATCAAACTCTTATTTGATTTTGTGATTTTATAACACCATATTTTTACCCCCTGGCTATAAATTATTTTCCATAAAAGCAAAACTTTTAGCAACTAAAAACACAGCCATAAAGGGTCCCTTAACATCAAGATTTCTATTATTTAAAGTCAAGGAAGTGAAGAGATATTTCCAGAAAGGACAGCAGGTGACAAGCAGAGAGATAAAGAAGCCTTCCTCAGAGGAAAATAAAAGCATCTCCTGGTGTCACAGATTGCATAAAGCCCCATTCTTATCAGCTCAGCCAAACCCACAGTTCAGCCGTGGGGCAGGTGGCTCAGGCAATGAAATGTTTCCCGTGCAAGAATGAGGACCTGGGTTCGATTCCTAGAAACCAGTTTAAAGAAATCAGATATGGTGGCACTGGCTTGCGATGCCAGCATTGAGCGGGTAGAGACAGGAGGAACCCTGGAGCTCTCTGGCCAGCATTTCTAGCCCATTTTTAAGCTCCAGGCCACTGAGAGGCCCAGTCTCAAAGAAATGACACACAAGGGGGACACACACACACACACACACACACTTCAACTCCCGCTTATCTAACTTACCTTCTAAAGAAGCAGAACTGGCCACCGCCAGCCTAGGCAGCCACCTCTCTAAGATCAGCTCTGGATGACACTGCTCCTTTGTTCTTCTCTCCGTCCATGAGGTTTTAAATGGCATGAGCAATCTACATTAATTTTTCTGCACAGTGCCCATAATGTCCCAGTGTTTGCAGTTTATTGACGTGGAAATTGATTCCAAAATCAATTAAGCTACTCCGAACAGTGAGCTGCAGGGGCTAGAGTCCACAGATCCCGTTCTAAGACCCAAAAGTTCGGAAGGGACCTCAGAAATCACCCTGTGGCACCATCATTCTAGTGAGAAGGTCAGGGAAGTACACCTAAAGAAAGGCAGGGCCCCATGCAGAATTGAGGCATCTGATCGCTTCTGCCTCTCTGGTATCTTACCCTCCAAATCCTCTTTCCTGAGCTCTTTCATTTATTCGGCAAACCTTAACAATTCAAACGGTTGTGGGTGCTTCCAAGACTCTCCCCCTCGTGCAGAGGAAGTAAGCAGGTTCACGAATGATCTAGAATGTGCGCGGCGAGACACTGCTCGTGGGAATGGGTCTTCCTGCCATGGATGGGGGCAAAGCACTGTGCGCATGTCAGGAGCGGTGGTGTCAGGAGAATATTTGGACGAGGTCATGGGCCAGGAAGGAGTGGAAAGG
The DNA here is from genome assembly GCF_907164565.1 of Psammomys obesus. NCBI lineage: Eukaryota > Metazoa > Chordata > Mammalia > Rodentia > Muridae > Psammomys > Psammomys obesus. The sequence goes on along the minus strand of NW_026596149.1, from coordinate 9,630,212 downwards.
CCAGAGCACCAGACGTTCAGAGACAATCAGGGGTACTGCCATTCTGCGGGGTACTGTGTTCTGCCGTTGAGTGGACCTGGGTTTGAATTCTTTGACCCTCTCAAGCTTACCTTAGATGAAGTAATACCAAGAGTGTTATAGTTTTCAAATGAACCTTTCTCCCGGGAGCTCGTGTGTTCAAGGCTTGGTCCTCAGCTGGCAGCGCTCCTTTGGGAGACTGTGGGAACTCTGGGAGACTGATCCATGTGAGAGACAGTGGGTCATGGAGGGCACGCCTTTGAAGGTTATACCGTGTCCCCAATTCTTTCTCCCCTCTCTCTGCTGCCCATCCACCCCTCTGGCACAGGATGCCACTGTCATCATGCTCTACCTCACCACCAGCCAAGAATCGGCAGAGCCAGGAACCCTGAACCGAGACATCTGAAACTCTGAGCCAAAGCCAAGTTTTTCTCCTTGAAGTTGTTCCCTTTGGTTACTGGGTGACTTGGGTCGGTGGTTATAGCTGCATGAACATAACAGGCACTCCTAGGCAGCTATGGCAATTAACCAACAAACGCTTAGCACAGTGTCTATCCTGTGGTAAAGGCTGTCTAACATTTCAGAAGCCCGGAAGTACCTTGATGGGGCTGACGAGTCTGAGCAGACCGGTGCTGACTGTAGCGGTAAGGGAGAAAGTCTGAAGTGAGGCCGCCAGCATGTGCTCGGGTCTGTGTTTCAGGAAGTAACTACCGTACAACAAAAGGAGAGATACAAAGGATGGAAGGGATCGGTCTCCTCTTAATCGGTAGGGGGTGGGGTGGGGGGCCTCTCCATTGCACTATCTATTTTCTCTGCAGACTGCTAGCTCTCCTACCTCCTTGGCACTCATTCGCCGGATGAACGAACGAGTGCAGCTCATTTTTACAGACACGAGCCTATTTCATAGCCTTTCAGGAAAACAAAGTCAGGAGGCTCAGACGCTGTCCCCCGCCCCACAGTAAGCAGTGGCCCTAGAATTCGTACAGGGGACTTTTCTCTTCTGGTGCGGAAACTGGGTGTTGCACGACAGGTTTAAACATTTACTACCCATGCCTCAAATTATCTCAGGCAGACAAGAGCAGAAAATTAGAGGCCTAGGGTGGGGAGGAGACTAAGACCAATAAGGAAAATCATAAAACCGCCAACAAACGAGGGCACTGTTTCTAGTCTAGCTAAAATAAAACTTCCACTGGAGCCCAGTAGGTGGCAGCATCGGCATCACGTTAAGGCAAACCGCTTCCACCGCCTCCACTGAGGGTCTTCATGGAGATGTGCTGGGCTAGGACTGGATTTATGACTTTGTTTAAGCCTCACAATCACTTAACACGGCGGGTGCGAGCATCCTTGTTTAAAGGATAAAACCCAACGCTGCTAAATCCCGAGGTCAACAGCAGGCCCCAGAAGGCTGACACTGGCTCCCTCGTGGCTGAAAGCGTCTCTGGGGGAGCTTCGCTTCAGACAAGCCTCTTTCAGGGGCTCTTTGTAGGTGAGAGGGTGTAGCAGGTGCTGGCCGCCTCTGGCCCAAGCCTCTGTCTGCCCTGTTGCATGACCTTGCTGGAGACCTTCAGCTGGACTGGCCCAGTCCACGGCCGGTGAAAGACCGTGGCTAGCACCTGTTGTTTAACAGAAAATATTTGCTGAGGGATGGACCTGGAACCCAGGCGCAGAATTGTCAGCCAGCCTGTGGGAAATAAGAGTTCAATCCCCAGTATTGCCAAAAAAGGAAACTATTGAGCACCTAGAATTTAAACCCAGACGCCAGAGCTTAAACCCCCAAAACTCGCTTCCAGCCCCCGCAGGCTTGACCCCCAACAGGTTATCTTCTCGTTCTAGGCTCCCCGGGGTTCCCAGATGACATCCCCAAGACCCAAACTGCTCTGGCCTGGCCTTGAAGCTTCCCTTCTCATGCCAGCAGCACCGTCCTGAGTGCTCCCATCGCCTGGGAAGGGTTCGGTGTTTCTTTCTCTAAGTAAGGGCACAGCGGAGCTTTAGCCACAGAAACGGTGCTTGCAATTCTTAAGGTCAGCATGGACAGACCTCCATGGAGGCAGACCTCCTGGTTTAGGAGCATATGGGTTGCTGGAGGATCTCTATCTAGCATTGCCCTGTCATTGTCGGTGACCCCGGCCATATAGCTCTGTGGTCCTTCACATCCCGTGTAGGATGCTGGTGCTGGAGCCCTGACTGGACTGAATCACAAACAAACAAAACATGCATAATTAAGAGAATCATAACTACTGATGTTGATTAACCATTTTATACTTAACTCAGAGAGGGACATTTAACCAGTATGCCTATTTTATAGATGAGGTAACTGAGGTCAGAGTAGTCTCCACTTTTCCAAAGTCAAAAAGTGGTAGAAATAACATCAAATTCTCTGACTCCAGAGAGAGATCCTAAACTTAATCTACTCTCTACTCATCCTCCAAAATGAATTCCACCTGAAACTGTCTATGGGAACCACCAGCCTCCTGTTACATACATATACATGTAAGACACATACCTACAAGCACGTGTGTGAATATATATACACATGAATATACTCATGAACACATGCATGTGTACATACACACACACACACCTCACAGAGGCTTTGTGCTGGAGGAGAGCAGCCCAAACCCCTTTCCCAGCCAATGAGAACTGGTCCAACATCTGCAGATGGGAAGCCAGAGAGAAGCTGGACTTGGCTGCTGTGTTTTTCTCCCACACAAAATACATGCAGGTGTGTGATGAGTTCGCAAGCGATCAGAGACAAGACCATGATACTTTTCTAGGACAACTAAATTTGAGCTTTCCTCATGACGTCATAGGAAAATATAAATTGCCTTTTGTGCCCACCTTTCACCAAGGTTGGCATACTAGGAGGCCCCCTTACATGGCAAGGACTCTCAATCATCTGCCAGAATTGTCTACATTAGTTTTTTTTTTTTTTCATCCCCGTGACCATAATTCCAGAGAGAATGAGCCACAGTTTAAGAGGTTTCACTCCACACAGTAGGGAAAACATGGCAGAGCACCTCACATCAAGGCAGACCGGAAACAGAATGCTACAGAAGAGGGAAGGGCAGGGCAATCTAGAGCCCTCAACTAACCCCCACCTCACACTTCACCACCTCCATTGGTCTACTTAAAATCCGAGTTCATCATTGGATTAAACTATTAACTAGGTCAGAGCCCTCATGACTCAATCCGATGATGCAGAGGTGTGCTCTATCTGGGTATCCTCCTATCCAGATAAACTGCCAAGACTGAGCATCACAGATGGAGCAATCTTCTTCTCATCCTCCATCTGTATGCTGGCTGACATGCGGTAAGTGTTCCATAGATATTGGTTCACGCGAGGGAGGGTGTGAACTCAACTTTGGGAGAGAAAAGGCAGGTGGGTCCTGATTCCCAAAGATGCCTGCTCCTCATATTGCTGTTCCCTCTCTCTGCTCTCCCCAGGTGTCTACTTCTAGGTTGCCTCCCTGCTCTGTCGCCTGGACAGAGATGTGGCAATGTATATCCAAAGCCAAGGCCATCAAGATGGTAAGAGAAACGTGGAACTCAGAGGAGCCCTCGCCACCCTTGTCAAACAGGCTGTAGTGATCTTGGAAAGGAACAACTTCCTAGGAGAATGAAGGAAGAGTTTAATTGACCAAAGTATGGTGGATTCATAACCCATGTCACAGGCTTGCAAAAAGGAACTCGTTGGAGAATGGCAGCTTATGATCATCTTAGACATCTCCAGTTTCACAGTGTAGGAGAGAGGAAGACAGGAGAAAAACTCTTTGAAATTTAATTTGTAAACCAGCCTGCAAAGTACAGTAGTACTGTAACCCCGTACTCCGGGAAGCAGAGGCGGGCAGACCTCTGCAAGTTTAAGGCCAGCCTGGTCTACAGAGCAAGTCCAGGACAGCCAAGGCTACACAGAGAAACCCTGTCTCCAAAAACCAAGCCTCCTCCCAAAAAATGCATTTTCAAACAAATAGTATTTCAGTACATTTCTCATCTCCCCTCATCTCCCCATCACCTTGCCCCCCATAATTTGTATCCTTCCTTCTCCAGTCTCCTTTCTGTTTTTATATCACATGTGTCCTTCTGCCCATTTAATACCCTTTTTACCTTCTCTTGTTCTCCAAAAGTGAAAAACAAAATTACAAAATGGCCCAGGTCTACCACTCCTGGGTAGATACCAAACCAGTCCGTGTTTTACCTACAGACAGTTGTATATCCATGTTCATTGCTGCGCTTTTCACAACAGGAAGGAAATGGAAGCTGCCAGGATGTCCATTAACAGGTGAGTGGACAATGAAAATGTGGAATATAATCACAATGGAATTTTGTTCAGCTATAAATAAAAGCAAAATTTTGAAACTGGCAGGAAAATGAATAGATCCGGAAAGTATCCTATCTAGTGAGGTTACCAAAATTCAGAAAGACAAGAAAACTTATGTTCTTTCTCATATGCAGCTCCCACCTTGGTGTGTGTGTGTGTGTGTGTGTGTGTGTGTGTGTGTAAATGTGGATAAAGCCTAAAAAATTAAAAAGAGGAAACTTCAATGAGTGAATAAGAATGAGGTAAGAGGTGTCTTAGCCTAATGATACCTAGTGGAAGAAAATAGCCTGCATTTGAGATAACACAGTCTTTATTTTATATTATGTGTCCCTGCTAAAACCTGAAATGGGGTGTAGGGGCTGGGGATATGGCTCAGCGGATAAGGGAGCTTGCTGAGCAGGAGGACCTGAGTTCAAGTCCCCAGCACTCATAAAAAGTCAAGTGTGGCTGTCTACGCACCTGTAATCCTGGAGCTGCTGGGAGCATGGGAGACCCCTTAGGTTTGCTAGCTACAACTTAACTTAACTCTAGGTCCAGTGAAAGACCCTGTTTCAAAGAAATAAAGCACACACACCCCCCCACATGTGTGCCAATAGCACAAACACCTATACCACACACACGTAAACAAGTCAGTAAAATGTGGAAGAGAAAGGGCTGTGGTGTACATTCAGTTCTGTGCTTCTCAGTCTTGGCCTTGATCTTTCTGTCTGGGAGTCTCTAGTTAGCCGGATTCTTTGGCATGGCTTGTGTCATGGTCTCACCCCTACTTCCCAGGGTCCAGTTTCTTAGGGGATAAAGGGGGCACCATGTGCATGCCGGACGTCCAGCCTACACACCCACAGAAGCTCCTCACCACGTCTTAGGCCAGTGCCTCTAAGCATGCAGTAGGAGTCAATTTACGATGCAAAAATGTGTTTCCAGAGCAGTCACATTTCCTATTAAAGGCCAAGTATACTCACAAGCATCTCTGTTGCCTGATTTGACTTGTGTGTTCATAAACATCTGTCACATCTGACCTGAATTGCTTTGGGCTGACTGAAAGAATTCCAGCCCCGACATTTTTTCCACTGTGGAAAGACTCCCCCCACACACACCCTCTTCAACAGAAAGTCGAGACGCCAGAACTGACATCTACTTTCCCCTGATGGAAACACACAGCTCTTCAAGAGGAAGAAGGACTGTTCTTCCAGCAACGACTCAATAACGCAAGCCCGTGCACGTTCTTATTCATTGATCATGGACAATTCATGAAGCCAAGAACTGAGCCAACTGCAGTCAGAGCAGAACAAAATAAACTTTATTTTTTGTTACATTTATTCGAATAGAAAATAAATCTCAGAGTAAAAATTGTTCTTCTAAGAATTGGTTTATTTTTTTAAAAATTTTAAAAAACGTTACATATGTTGAGCCTGTTCTTCCACACCTGCCTCATTTTTTCTAGCCTTTCTCACCCATCTCATTAAGACCCTTTGTTCCCCCAGGTAATAAAGACTGTCGTCATCCCCCCCACCCCGGCAAAGCCACATGCTCTAAAGAAAATTAGTGTGGAATGCAGATCCTCAAACACAGTAAACATCCCTTGAGAGAGTTCAAATGCATCTTCCAACATATCTATGGGAAATAAATGTATTGATCATAGTTTGCATTTATAAGTCACTTAGCAAAAAAAAAAAAAAAAAAGCCTGGGAGGAAGTAATGCTATCGTCGCTGAAACATAGGGCTGTGAGTCCCAGACTCCCTCATTACCCGGAGACCTGCACAACCAGACCAGCCAACCAGCTGCTCCCAGGATTCAGTTTTTGTAAAACAAAAAAGGGGCTGGAGAGATGGCTTATAGGTTAAGAGCACCAGCTGCTCTTGCAGAGGACCTGGATTTGGTTCCCAGCACCCACATGATAGCTCACAACTATCCATAACTCTCGTACCAGGAAATCCTCTCCCAAGTTCTGACCTCCGTGGGCACCAGGCATGCAGATAGTCTATACATACCATGCAGGTAAAACACTCATACACATAAAATGAAAGCAAAATAATCATATTTGCTATTTATTAAATAAATTATTTTTTAAAAAAAGAATGAGGAGGAAAGAAAGGTGACACAGGAAACCATGGGGAGGGGAAAAAACTGCTAAGTCTTGAGACCTGGAATAGAAAATGGAGGCATCCAGTGCTCCTTCAGTACACCCAAAGATTGCCTGCATGCCCCCAAGTCCCTCGTTCAAAATGGCTTAGTATTTGTGTATAACCTATGCGTATCTTCCGATGACCATCTCTAGTTTTCTTATGATTCCTAAGTACCTAGTTGTTCCATCATTTCTTTAGGACTAATAACAGGATTGTTTTAGAAATCTGTCCCTGTGTAATACAGATGCAGTTTTTCTCCAAATATTATCGACCTGTGATTAAATCTGCAGTGTGTGAGATATGGAAGGAAATCTGCATAGACGTGCCTCAGTCTCCTTGCCCTATACATAGAAGTATCTGTAAATACCTTTCTTTAGTTTGTGTAACTTACATCATTAGTGTCATCTGAAAGATAATTGTGGAAGTGCAAGCAACCAATTCCTTAACTTTGACTCATATTCTTTTAGACAGAAATGTGTATATATCCACATGGTTTAAAAAATTCTCAAAGTCACTTGATATTATAAAAAAAGTTAGATGTACCTACTAGTGTAAAAGTGGCATATCCTGCTTTCTTTGTTAATTTAATTTTTTTAACTTATTCATTTTACATTCCAACTGTAGCCCCCTCCCTCGTCTCCTCTCGGTTCCGTCCTCCCTCCCTCTTTCCCCCATACCCCGCCACCTAGTTTTCAGAAAGTTCTTCTCCCCTTCCCTCTGACCCCAGCCTATCAAGTCTCATCAGGATTGCTTGCATCCTCTTCATCTGTGGCCTGAGAAGGCCTCTCCATCAGGTAGATGTGATCAGAGAGCAGGCAACAGAGTCCATGTCAGAGATAGCCCCTGTTCCACTTACTAGGAAACCCACATGGAGATGAGCTGCCTGTCAGCTACATCTGAGCAGAGGGTCTAGGTCCTCTGGTCAGGACCTAGGTCCTGCATGGTCCTGGGTTGGTGCACCTGCAGAGGCTGGTCCCCCTGGGTCCAGTTTGTTGGCTCTGTTGGACTTGTTGTGGAGCTCTTATCACCTCCAGGTCCTTCTAACTCAGATGTCCCTCAACCAAAGAAGGGATGAAGAAACTGTGGTATATCTACACAATGGAATACTATTCAGCTATTAAAAACAAAGACATCATGAAATTTGCAGGCAAATGGATGGATCTGGAAAAGATCACCCTGAGTGAGATAATCAAGACCTAGAAAGACACGCATGGTATATACTTACTTGTAAGTGGATATAAGCCATATAATACAGGAAAACCATACTACAATCCCAGACATAAAGAAGCTCAATAACAAGGAAGACCCTTGGGGGATGCTTAATTCTCATTCAGAATGGCAAGTGGAATAAACACCAGATAGACGTGGTTGAAGAGAGGGAACAGAATGGGAGCCTACCATAGATGCCCTCTGAAAGACTCTACCCAACAGGGGATCAAAGCAGATGCTGAGCCTCACAGCCAAACACTGGGCAGAGTGCAGGGAGTCTTATGGAAGAGTGGGGAAAAAGTAGTACCTGCTTTCTGTTTGAATTTGAGGCCTGCTGCACAGCAGTGAACACATACCTGGTACTGTAAACCTCGTCAAAACTAATGGCTTGGGAAGTCACAGGCCCCAGAGGAGAATGCACTTCTGGTGTTGGGTTTTTTTTTTTTTATTTTGTTTTGTTTGTTTGTTTGTTTGTTGCCAAATGTAGTAATATATAGTATTTCCCCCTCAAAAACATACTGCTCTCAGCTTGAGTCACAGAGCTTGCTTTTTGCAGCAAGTGATGTTTAATGAAGCAACTTATGCCTGGTTGTAGTGCTGAGAATATGTGACTGTTGAGTGTTCAGCCCTAAATGAAAGAGTTACGTCACTTCCTCCAAAACCCAGGAGGAACATTACAGCAGCGTAGGGGAAGAGACTGTAAGAGCCAGAGGATGGACAGAAACTCTATGAAAGAGTGACTTCTGGATATGAGGCTGTTGCAATCATGGACGACACAGCACAAGGCCTGTTCACACAGGCACACACACACACACACACACACACACACACACACACACATGCCTGCATGCATGTGCACACACATACACACACACAAGGGGACAAGGATGAGAATGGATAAGGGAGGGCAATGGCAGGAGATAAACAAGATCACAATATAATCTACATTTGTGTGTAGTTGTTGAACTGTGCGACAAGGAAAGTTATAGATGGTGCTTTCACTGATCTCGTAAGAAACTCCAGAATCCACACATCTGCAACCGTTGTGGTTAGAGTTGCTGATGTTCACCAATGACAGGTTCATTCTTCTGGCTGTGTGTGTGAGAGAGAAAAGGGGGAGGAAGGGAGGGAAGGAGAGAGAAAATTTTCTCCCCGACCTTTTGCAGTAGACATAGCCATATAATTTGCTCTCAACAATGACACACGTCACCTCCAGTCCTCAACTTTCCAGGCCACACATGGTGGTGTCAGAATGAGGTGCTACAGAATGTGAGTAAGTTCAGAAGGAAGCTTCTCAGAAATTTCCATGAGCCCACAGTGGGCTTTGTAGAGCAAACCCTAACTCTGGCCTATTACCTCACAGGACTGACCTGTCGCTGTAGCGTGTGGCCCATCCTCACGGGTACATAGACTACAAAGGTGGAACGTGGCTACAACAGACACAAAACTCCCCAACCTCCCGAAGTCACACTATGAGCTTTCTTCACCAAACCTTACCTGCACTCCCACGTCTTTTCTATGTCATTCCAGTGCTGTGTCATCCATGACAAATGATATGTTCCGGCTGAAACACCTCCTGATATTGCTTCACAAATTACCTTCTGTTCTCCCCGCAGCCAATAAATGAAAACTCAACCAACCACTATCAAATGCCATCCTTCACTTTCTCATTTTTTTTTCCTAAATAATTTTCCTGGCCCTCTTGATTTTCATCACAAATGCTTTTATAGCCCCTTTCCTTGACAGCACATGTAAGAACAGGAGGAAAGGTGTCATTGCATGATCACATGGAGATACAGATAGGAAACATCCTGTGGAAGAGTACAGAGTCTTGACTGTGAGCGTCTGCAGCATGGTCATGCTCTTACCCCCTTAAAGCATTATCACGGCCGGGCACACAGGGCAACCCAGCAGTTATGTGTGCACCCTGGAATCAGTCCAAGAGGGTTTAAGGGTTCCTCCTGCCAGATATTTACTAGGTCAACTCTGGAAAGTTGTCATTGGTTCAACAGATACTTGCTGAGTGCTTACTGATTGCCATGTCCTGGAGTGTGAACACTGAGATGAGTAAGACGAGCCTTAGCACTCAATTTATAACTTACATGTGGCTATCCCTTTGGCTTTGATCTCTACCCTCACATCAGCAGGGTGCTGGTAAATGAGGGAAGGATGGAAAGGACGTCATAATATCAGAAGCTGCCAGGCTGAGACGGTAGTGGTGCTGGAGAGGGATGCAAAAGTTCAGGACATATTTAGGGAACCACATAGACAGAACTAGGTTTTTGGCTGAACACGGGGGATGGGTAAGTTAGCTCCCAGCTTCTAATACAGATGAGTGTGGCGGTTTGAATGAGAATGGCCTCCATGGGCTCATCCGTTTGAATACTTAGTAACCAGTTGGTGGCGCTGTTTGGGGAGGATAAGGTACGGCTTCGTTGGAGGTGTTTGCAAGGGCTCACACCATTTCTAGCGTGCTTTGGCCTGCTGCCTGTATACCATGACGTAAGCTCTCAGCTGCTGCTCCAGCCACGGCTGTCATGCCCTTGCCCCACCACAACGGAATTTAACTCTCTGAAACTGTAAGCTCAATTAAACACTTTGATAAGTTGCCTTGTTTGTGGTGTTTTATCACACCAGTGGAAAGGTAACTAGATAAAGAGTGAGTGTGGTGTTATCAGTGGAGACCGGAACATGGACAGGGGTGTCGTTGGGGCAGGCAGATCTTGGGCTCAATTACCTATCTATATCTATCTATCTATCTATCTATCTATCTATCTATCTATCTATCTAT
>NW_026596149.1:9617013-9619742 GCF_907164565.1 Psammomys obesus | reverse complement strand
TATCTATCTATCTATCTATCTATCTATCTATCTATCTATCTATCTATCTATTTTGGGTTTGTTTTTTCAAGACAGGGTTTCTCTGTGTAGCCTTGGCTGTCCTGGACTCAGTCTGTGTACAAGGCTGGCCTTGAACTCACAGTGATCCACCTGCCTCTGCTTCCTTGAGTGCTGGGATTAAAGGCATGCAACACCATGCTCAGCTTTAATTAATTTTATTGAACTACATTTCTCTCTTCTCTGTATCAGCAATGACAGCAGCACCCAAGGGAGAACTACAGTATCATTAGATCCCGAATGCCAAAGCACTACAGCAAGTAACTGGCCACAGAGAATGATGGTGGCTATATCTCTGATCACCAGCCATTTGAGAAGCAGGGGACAGGGGTACCTGTTCTCACAGTCCTGGCCATTGTTTTGTATCATCTCCCACAGCTGTCATGGTATTTCATTGATGTGATTCTTTGAATGTTTGTCTCTGGGTTTGCCTTGATGATTCAAAAGGACTCTAATTTTGCCCAACACTGTATCCTCAATAATAAATATTGTTTCAGAAGGAACAAAGGGCATAAGATAGACATAGACATAAGATGCTTGCTTCCCAGGAGGGTGTAGTGGTCCACACCTTTAATCCCAGCGCTCAGGAGGCAGAAGCAGTCTGTGAGTTTGAGGCCAGCCTAGTCTACAAAGCAAGTTCCAGGACAGCCAGGGCTATACAGAGAAACCCTGACTTGAGCTCCCCACCCCCACCCCAATAAAAAAGATACTGGCTTCCCAGGGACCTCATTCATTCCTGTCACCATGTATCCAGGACAGGTGGACAGAGATAGATGGCCTACTATTTGGTGGATATTGACCCTGCCATGACAAACCACACAATTTCACTGCTAGTAAGCAAATCGAAATACACCGTCAGGAAGTTCTTTGGAAATAAACGGCAGGTGTAACATTGCTCCATGGGCTGCAGTGCATGGGGAGACAATACTCTTACCTGTTCCCCTCTTCTGTCTGTTCCCCAGGACTTCTGTTACTACTACCCCTGAGAACCTGGGATTTCAAACTCTGCTTTACTTTTCACCTCCACCCATGCCCGCGTTTATGTGTGTGTGTGAGAGAGAGATTCGCATTCAGATGTGCAAATGCAGGCACACGCATGCTGCAGGTGCCGTTGCCTTCCACTCGGAGGCAGGGTCTCTTGTCTGCCACTGTGTAAGCCAGGCCAGCCAGCCCTTAAGATCCCAGAGATTCTCCTACCAATGTCGCCTGCCTCTGCCTTCCACATCTCTTCAAGAGCACAGGGATTACAGATGTGCAGTCACCTAGGCTTTTCGGCAGGTTCTGGAGGTTGGATGTGAGAACCTCACACTTCCATGGGACAGGTTTCACCCACTCACCCCAGCCCCAAACTTACCCAGTCTTAATTTCCGAAACTAGGGAAAGAGATAGGAAGATAGAAACAGAATTCATATTTTGTTTAAACCACTTAACTGTTGGTCTCCAGGGTCTGCCTCGGAGATCATGGATCTGAGCATCCATCTAGCCGTAAAACCATGTGATTTGGTGTGTATGTTCTCGCTGGATTTCTTCGTGTAGTTAGTGTCTGCTAGCTGTTTCTGTGGCATTGTACTGAACACTTGCTATTTCCTATGTCTTGTGCAATGTCTTAAATCTGAACGAGGTTATAAACACTTCAAAAGCTGAAACCAGCAAGACATCTCGTAACTGTGTTTGTTAAGTATTTGTGGTTAATTGGCTGCTTTTCTCCGAGAAACACTAAAATCACTGAGGAAGAAAAGGAAAAATGGGAAGAAGCTCATGCTGGGACAGCTCCTTTTTAATAATGGCAACTTCAGCTTGAAGGTGCCCATGGCTCTCTGGAGATTTACATGGTGACTGTTTTCCATGCTAGGGACCCAGGCTGGTTAACAGTTCCACGCCAGCTACCTATGGACCCTGATTCTGGTTTATGGGGAAACGCCTTGCCCTCCTGGGTAGCTGTTGATTTTTTTAATCAGACCACTTTCCCTCCTTGCTGGCACCTGGCTGACCCAGATGCAACTGTTTGCTGGAATGATGTGGGTAGATAAATAGCAAAGGGCAGGTGATGCAGAAGACACCAGAGTGAGTGAATCTGGGCAGTGCAATCAGAACAGCAGGGCCCAGCACTTCTCTGCTGCTAATTTAGCTAAGCTGCCTCTGCCACAACCTCTGGGGGGCCTCAGGAAGAGGCAGAAGTCAACCTTTCTCTAGTTCTTGACTAGCTCGCTTCCCTGAGCTTAACTCTTGAGCATCTGGCTAGCAGGAGAAATAAATGTACCCAGTAACCCAGCAAAGGCTCCACCAGCAACCAAAGAAGAAAGTAAACAAGAGTTTTACCATCATCCAAGGCAGGACATTTGCCAGGAAGACCTTGACTGATCAACCCTGGGGCTCCACCAAGGCCCTGACAGAGTACCAGTTATGAGAATAGCAGAGTTTCCATTTCCTCCATGTTCCCAGACACCTTGACCCCAGCCAACATAAACTGTAGCAGGAAGAACCAGAGTCGTGGAACCAACTTACCTTAGATTCCAGTAGCAGAGAAAACATGAAAAGGTCAAAAACATTTCCATGATGAGGCCTACAGCCTCTGTGATCCTTTGAGGAAGACTTCAGTTTGGGTCTTATACATGCGCGCACACACACACACACACACACACACACACACACACACACACACACACACACAC
>NW_026596149.1:9603436-9617003 GCF_907164565.1 Psammomys obesus | reverse complement strand
CACACACACACACACACACACACACACACACACACACACACACACACTGGGATTCTTAAGAGCAAAGGAACCAACAAGATATATGTAATTTTACGAATAGAGAATGCAGTCAGTAGGCTCACAGCAGCAGAGGCTGTATGGACCCACAGTGACTGTCTGTAGGCTGGAAAGTCGAGGGACCCAGCAGCTGCTCAATCTGAGAAACCAGAAGCCTTAGAACAGGGGAGACCAAGCTGCAGCCCCAGTCAACGCTGGAGGCCCGGAAGCTCCCTGGAAAATTGCTGGTGAGGGTCTGGATGCAGAGACTGAGAAATGTGGAATCTGGTGCAAGAGCAAAATGGCAGCAGCTTAAACACGCCAGTTGCGGATGAACTGACTTGTATATGTGCGTTTCTGCCCTCTTAGGCTCTCTGTTCCATCCCAGTAATGCGCATATTCAGAACACTGACTTAAGTCCACCGTTTCTGGAAATAATCCACAGACATACCTAGAAATGCACTTTGCCAATTCTCTAGGCATTTCTCAGCAGACAACCAAGACTGACCGATCACAGGGGCAAGAAAGGATTGAAAAGTCCTTTATTCTGAGTCTGTTTCTCCTTACGTTTCACTTCACTGTATTGATCAAGGTCTTGTTATGTAGCCTAGAATGCTGCTGAACTCCCTCCTGAGTCCACCTCCTGTGTACTGAGATTATACACATGCACCACTAGCCCTGCGTTGAATATGTCAACTGTGAGTGTATACGAACTTGGATTTCTAAAACCATTGTACTGTAACCTGCCATACACGCACAGTATGTGCCAATCACTTCACGATGTCTTATTTGAATGATAGGTAATGTTAAAATGCTTCTGGTTAATATCTTCTTTATTTCTATGTCCTTTTAAACCCTGGGGAGTCAACATTTCTTACTGCTTAACATTTAAAACATGAGGCTGGGTATAACGGCTTACACCTGCAATCCCAGCTCTGGAAGGTGGTGGAGAGACACGGAAAAGGCTCACTATACGTTCAAGGCCTTCCTTGCTTATGTAGCAAGCTTTAGGGGAGCCAGGGCTGTACAAGGAAACCCTGTCTCAGAAAAGAAAGCAGCTTTAATACAAAGAAAACCAACACATTTGAGTGTTGACATACATAGGCATCATACCTGTTCTATGAAGAATACACTTTTTTTTAAGTATGTAGATGGGCTTGTTTATAGCTAGGTATAGAGGAAATAATACAGGCAACCATATAATAAGGAGAAATTTAAAAAAAAAAACAGAATGCCAGATATGGAAAGAATACTGCAGATCCTCCCTGACAGCAAATTAAAGAGGACCTATCAGTATGTCCAAGATAACACATAGCCAGATATCCTCAAGAACTCACCACACAGATTAGATGACTCTTCTTGACAAATAAATAAATCTCAAAGTGACCCCACTAAGTTTGCCATCTAGAAGGCACACATTCCAGTAATGCTAAAGGATAAGCAGATGTATCACACAGGCAGGATAGTGCTAGCCATGCAAAATAAAGGCACACGCTGCTTCTGAGGACAGCAAGCTAGAGTCCAGCGAGTGAAGGGTACTGAAAATCCCATGACAGAGCAAGAAGAATTCATTATACAAAGGCTTTGTTCCAAGGCCTGTGACTTGTGGTTGAATTTTAGATGAACTATGCAGCCAGGCTCTGTGCAAGCAAAAACCTGTTTGAAATGCAGACCTTTCTCCTTCAGTTAGTCTGAGGAGGTATTCCATTTTTGTAGTCTTGATTGGATAAATTATAGGGAGACTCGAGAAGAATATTAAGTAAATATGGCCACCATAGTAGGGAATTTTAAAATATAAAATAATAGAAATAAGGCTTAATATTTTTTTGCAGGCCCAGGTGTACGATGTGTGTGTTCATTCTCATGTATGGGCACATACGTGTGGGTCACATTCACATGTGGAGGTTGGAGGTTAATCTTGGGTGTCTTACTTGATTGTCCATCACCTTATATACTGAGGCAGGGTTTCTCACTTTGGAGCCAGAGCTGGCCAATTTAGCCAGCTTCCTGAAGAATCATATCTCTACCTCCCAAGTGCTACAGGTGGGCTGCCATGCCTAAGTGGCACTTAGGTGGATGCTGGGTATCTGAGCTAACTTTATTCACTGGGCCAACTCATTAGTCAAAGGCTCAACTTTTAAATTAAGTTCATGTAAGTTAATTTAAAAATGTACTAGTCATTGTACTCAAGAGTGTATTGGATATTAATTTGAAAGTTCCCAATATCAGCCATATTAAGTCTGTAATTGTAGTTCTAGTTGCTTCAGGCAACTAAGTAATTATATTTACAATACATGTTTAAGCAGTCAAAAAAAATAATTCTGAAAAAAAAAGAAGAAGAGAGAGAGAAAAAAGCCAGGCTTGTTAGTCCATGATAACATTTGGGTGGCCAAAGAAAAGGATGGCAAATTAAGACAAGATTCCGATGGAGAGAGAAAGGAGGGAGGAGGAGAGAATAAACTTGATTGTTTCTTTCCTTTACAATTGACTCAGAAAGCCAGTAGAGCATGAGTGGGGAAAGTGGCTGAGGAAGGGCAGGAGAATGGGCAGACTCACAGGTCTGAGAAAACAGGAGGGTGGGTGGAGCGGGGCAGGTGGCCAGCCTGTCACCCTGGAGATGGGAAGAGCAAATACTCAAAGGACAGAGGTAGGAGAATATGCTCCCCAGGTTAGAACTGGGTAATCAGTGTGAATTCACATTTAACAAATGTAAACACAAGCATCATCAACACACTCGCACCCACACACATGCACCTTAACGAAGTGTGAGTGCAGCTGTAACCTAGAAACAATGAAATCACTTTCAATAACAAAGCAACCTTTATCCCGGATTCGGATTGGGAATTAATACATTGCTGGAAAGTCTAGGAGCAGATGGGGAGACATTGCAAACATCCCTAGTTGACAATCATACATGGTTCTTAAGAGAAAAATCAGGAGAAATTTTGATTGTGAGGCCTCTAGCTCATAGGACTGCTTTATCTTAAAACCTGGCAAATAAAACAGCTTTTATTGTTACACCAGCAAATGCATATCTAGCAATATAATTTTAAAACTGCTTTTACATATACTAAGTTGTCTTCTTCTTTCATGTCTACTGCCATTGTAAAACATGCTAAGTGATCCAATTAAGTGACCTGACAGCTTGAAAACTATCACCTTGGGGAGTTAGTTATCCCGAGGGAGCAGCTGTCATCTGTGGAACCTTCTGAGCTGGTTTTAGAGTCCTGGCATCACTTTAGGAAGAGTAAATATTCACTCTAAGAGACTTTACAGTCCTTCACTTCACCAACTCAGCTATCAAAGGAATTCTAGGTAGACTTTAAGAACAAGACTCCAAAGATACTGAAAGCTGGGTAAGTGGTCAAAATTAGTTAGAAGATAAAAGCATGTTTTATAGTTATGTTTTCCAGAATGCCATTCCTTCTGAAAAAAAAGACTTTCATATATTTCATTTGTGTGGATTGAACTCAGTGTTCTACCTCTGAACACACATGCAGAGCCCTTACAGGCTTTCCAAATATTTATAGTATCTAATTAAATATAAATATTATGTAAATTAGTGAAATAAGAACATTATTTTATCAGTACTATTACTGATAAAATAAGAAAAACGCATACGCTCAGTTCTCCTCCCGGCTCCTCTTTCTCTCTGTACCCTTCTGGCCCCAGTCTCTCCCCTTCCCTTCTCCTGTCAGGCATTCTGCTGTCTTCCTCACACTTCTGCTTAAAGACCCCCACACACCATGTGTGTGTGGGAAGTAAATGAAATCCAAGTTTCCTCTCCAAAGCTGTAACTACCAATTGCTAAGGAGATGCTCCCTGTGGCAGATGCAGCTTTTTCTGAGCCCGTATGTGAGGTGGGTTTTTACATGATGCTTTCTGTTGAGTCACCCATACTTCTGTAAGAAACCCCGAGCCCCTGCCCCCGGCTGGCAGAGCCATACGTGGAGAGAATTTTTTAGTATGTTCTCAGTATCCCACATGTGAGGAATGGACATTCATGTCCATCACCACAGGAAAAGTCACACAGTGAGACGTAACTGTCGAGGGATATTTGGTCCTCCCAACTATTTTTTAAACAATCATAGAATATAGCCGTGTGTACAGAGAGTACCCAACTCACTTCAAGGGTAGTTTCATGCAACTGAGTAAGCAAAAACAACAAAAATTTTACAATTCACAAGTGCTGAAAAATCTGTCTCTTCCAAAAATGTATCTTCCGCTGTATAATGAGCTCCCTGAGCTTCTGACCATGGTGATCTGAAGGACCAATGGCTGCAACAATGTTGGATGCTTTCTGCAAAGGGCAGCGTTTAGAGCCACTGAGATGTTAGGGTGAAACTAACTGCCATGTAAGTTTTCAGACTCAACAGACACATAGAAGGAAGACATACCTGAGGTAAGAGAGAACAATTACCCAAGGGAGACTTGGAGGCTGCCTTTTAATCTCTGAACTGAACAACACTCCCTTCCATGTCTACATATCCCTTAAACAGATGAGACAAACATGGCTGTGTGGTCCAAGCACTGGTGATTTTTATTAAGAATAACTTTGGTTCTAAGAATTCCACCCTTGATTCTGTAATACTTTCCATTAAAAAAACAATTATACAAGAGCAAATACAAAAAATATTAAATTATGAAAACAAATCCATTAAGGCTCCCTTTATATATATTATGTACACTCAAACGGGTTGAGATTCTCGGAGTAGAAGAATAAAGTCAACTGTTATAGCTTAGAAAGCAATACTACTTTACTAGCAGGAGACTACAAAACACAGAACTATTTTAAGAAAACTACAGAGTGGAAAAATGGAGCCTTTTCTTTTTCCCTATAAGTGGCTCAAAGCACAACACTGCTCTCAGATGGTGATATGTCCTAGGGGTTTGGACTATACAGTGTTCAAGTGCAAAGAAAGGGTGACGGCATTTCAAAATGCAGGCTCCTGAGCTGAGCAGAGTCCTAAAAGCCCCACCACCTGTATGCTCTGAGACCTAGCAGAAGTCATCAGTATTTACACATCCTCTTTTGGCCAGACCCTAGAGCACTGGAGCACTAACCACCAAGGAAGATGGCAGGTCTGAGTGCAATCAAGAAGAAAACATGTTTGTAGTTACCTTTTCCCCTGTGGTCTATGAGTTCCTTAGTCTTAGGAACAGCATCAGCCCTTCCATAGGAGCTGATGATGGCTCTTGAAGATCCTGTCAAGTGGCAGAACATCTCAAGAGCTAACTTCCAGTTAGATAAAAAGGTATAATCATCCTGAATCGTCACCTTACCACCTGACATCTTTACTGTGTGCACAAAGAGAAAGAATAATCGATGTGCATTGGAGATTTTTTTCCCCCAACAATCAGTGAATGAACTTTCTTTTCCCAAAAGGAAGGAAGATGAAAAAGTAGTCACCATCCATTCCAATCTTCAAAGGCAAACAATTTTATCTTCAGCATCTTGTATTTTAGATAATACTTGCTGACAAGACCAAAAATCCATTTCCGCTGTAATCAGCTCTCATGTTTCTCTATCTAGCAGTGAATTATCATCCATTTACTTCTTATTCAAGCTTGGCTAGAACATGGGCCTGTTAACTACCAGATTGAAGTGTTCCCAGAGGAAGCTAGCATCTAGTGTGCTAATCATGGATTCCAAAGCACTACATCCAGCATTCTATGCCTCATGAAAGGAAATAGAAGTCTTCAGTGTAGAAATTACTGGTTAATCATCTCTGTGGAGAAATACTAAATACAGAAAAAAAACCCTCCCATGCCTACAGTATAAAATATATTTGCATGAGAACTTTCATATCATTTGTAAGTTAGATGTCTCTTTGAACAGCATGCTAGCTAACAAAAGGAAGCTGAGCAGCCCTGCCCAGCACCTCAGCTTTTCCTGAGAGAGGCAACATAGTAGTCAAGACCATCCCTACCAACAGCATCATGCTTAGAGAGCATCAAAACAGTCATTCTTCACAAGAAACAAAGGCAAGAGGAAACTCATGACCATTCACCAGAAATGTTCAAAGGTAAAATCTAAGATACTCAAAATGCACAAGGTATAGTCTTCCACTAAAGTCTCCTGGAAACAGATCTCTGTTTGCATCACATATACTATCTAAAAACCTTGTCACTCAGTCCTAACGGACACGCCTCTACACTGCTCTCAGGAGAACTCAAAAGATCCGGCATCTCTATATGGGACACAGACGTTGAGCTATACCCTCTAGTTTCATCCTCCGAAGAACTGAGGGACTGCTTCATCTAAAAGGAATAGTAGTTTTGAGCAAGAAATGACAAACTAAAACTGAACAGAAAGCCTATGGTTATCAAAACAATAAGGGAACTGACACGATGTACCTTCTTGGAAGTAGAAAGGCAACAAGTAGCATACTGTCATACCAAGAAGCTAAAGAATTACAGTAAGTTTAATGATGGGTGTTGACATGTTATAATTTCTTATCCTGCTTCTGAACTTCAATGTCAACCAAGATAAGAGGTATGGTTAATTGCAAATGTTGACATCCTCCATTCTTAATCTGTAATGTCGGGAAAAATATACATCAAACAAGAAAATTCTGGCTTCTCAAAATGAAATACAAATACTGGATGTAACAGATGAAATGCATTTTGATGCAATCAAAATGATCTAACAGCTAACCAAAGGAAGGATTCCACACAATTTCTTTAGTTTTTAAGAAACAAGGCTGTGTCCCACTAAATTTGGAATGAAAGAAAAGCAGAGTAGTGCAACCCTCAAGCATATTCCAGTGCCCCGTTCCTAGTTCTCTTTGCTTGCTTTGCGTTTTTCTTTGTCTAAAGGCTAAACACGGGTCCATGATGACTTGCGTTTGAGTCGATGTCTTTCATTTGGCGAAGGGGAATAGATACTGTCAAAGACAATTCATCTACCACAATGGCAAACCAAACCCAATCCTTTTTATGATAGTCAAAATTCTCAGCTGTATGGATTCTCTTCCTCAGGACTTTGGCCCAAGATGAGTGCTGCAGAGGCACCTAGACAGGGCTCCTGCAGAGATGGTGGGACGCGCCAGTCACAGGCATCCTGGGCAGGCCTAGAACTCCTGGGCCTGAACCACCTCCTGGCCTGTTCTCCTGAGATTGCCTTTCACCTTCACAAACTCGGGGGCGTTTTCTTGCTCTTCTTGCAATTTCTGCTTCTCAAGTTCAAGCTAAATGAATTTCAAAAATAAGAAAATTATTTATGCACTGGGAGGCATTTCAAAAGAATATTAACTTTCAAAAAAGGATATAATTTTAAGAATTTTAATCTGTGCAGAAGCATGAGCCCTTTGTTTGTTGCCACAAACCATACCCAGAGGTGACAAGAATAAAAAGGACGTCCTAGGCTCAGCACACAGTTGCTCTAGAGTCTTTCTAGACAGATTACAGTAAGTTATCCCAACACCTGGTGTACAGTGATAGTTCTTCAACTTTTTTGGTATACGTGTAGTGTGTGTGTGTGTGTGTGCAAGCTTTGTGCTTGTACATTCCCATGAGCATGTGTGTACACATCCATGTGAAAGGCTGAAGCTGACTCGGATAATCTTATTCAATCACTACCTACCATATTCTTTGAGGCAGGGCCTCTCAGTTCAACCCAAGGCTGGTCAGCATGACTAGTCTATCTAGCATGTTTACTATAGGGATCCCTTATCTACTAACATGACACACCCACCCCACATTTACATGATTCTGGGGATCTGAATTGGGTCCTGTTGCTAGCAAAGCTTTAGCCACTGTACACTCTTCCCAGCCTCTCTGATTAGTTTTGGCCTCTAGTATCTCTTTTAGGTCCCTAACAGAACTTGAGTGTCTGCCTTGAATGGGATTTATGCTCTCTGTTGCATCTGCCTCCTGTTTGTCTCTCAGGAAAAGCCCATGCACAACTAGCCTGTTGAATTGTGCTTGCCTGGCATCCAGCATCCTTGCTTCTCAGAGCTAGACTGATTTTCACCCGTGCCCTACCTGCTCCAACTTCTGCTGCCTCTTGAATAGTTCTATTTCCAGGTCGGATTTCTTCCTCTGCGCTTCTTGCTCCTTCTGCTTTATCACTTGATCTCGTTTTCTCTTCTCCATTACCTTCTGCAATTCTGGTTTATTCTGAGGGGCAAGACCTCTGGGAGGAAGAAGGGATTGGAAAAAATGTTAAGTTAATGGCAGTATCTTTCGGGAAAAGAAATGTAACTGAAGATATCAGCTGCAGAATAGATGGACAAGGAATTAGCCAGACTAGAATATCCACTACTAAGCCAAACGGTTCTTCAACAGCGCTCAAACACTCACCAGAGTGGAAGAGAAGCCAAAGCCATCTTCCTGAGAGCTCATAAAGTCCATGAACCCAATAAAAACACATAAGGCCAGGAGCAGTGGGGAAGGGAGGCAATAGAGAAGGCAGGCAGCACATGCTTACAGTGTGGGGCAGATTCTCACAATAGAGATGAAGACACGTAGGACCTGCAGTGAACCCACCTGAAGCCATAAGCTGCAACCTCTAATCTCATGTACTGAACACAGTTTAGGGACAGGATAAAAAAAAATGGCTGAGGAATGAAATCTCCCATCTGTCATTTTCCAGATATGAGACTCTTGTACCTTTAAAGACACACCCCAAGGCTAAGCTATTCCTGAAAGACAGATGCAGAAAAGCACACTCTCTCCTACTTGTCAGGCTGCTATAACAGAGTATCGCTAGTATGTGCTTTTTGATCTATACAAGAGGTCAGACTTCAGGGAAATGCTGCATTCCTGAAAGAGAAACTAGGTGGCCATTTCTTTAAATAGTGGAAAACCAAAGCTCAAACCAGCCATCCCCTGATGAAATGCTTAGTGAGACATCTGGTAGCATGAGCTCAGGTAGGAATTCTAAATTGCATGCCAGCTCCGAGTCACGTTCTCTCTTTTTGTTAGGATTTATCCAGCCCCAGCTTTCTAAGATTGTAGATGAACCTACCTGCCTCTTCTTTGTCTTTCTTATTTATGCCACTGACCCATAAATAATCTTTACTTGATATTAAAATGTAAATTATTATACTTATTCAAATACTTATTCAAATCAAAGTGAAACAACGAAACAGAAAGAGCACGCTATATCAGAGACAGAACAGTTATGTGCTAGCTCTGTTCACACTCATGCTATACACACATGCATGCAAATGCACAGTGATCAGCTCACCCACATGGCACACTCAACCCAAGGAACACAGGGGCCCTGTGCCCTCCCAGGCTGCTGCTGACCTGCCCTGTGGGGACAGAAGTCTCTAAGGTTTCCTTCAACCGAATCTGATTAATCAATTGGTACCTTACTGAACACATTTTAAAGAGTGGTTTTCAAAATGTTGCTCTGGTTATAAAACAAAACAAAATATGGAACCCATGTGGACTTTAATCACGTTGATTAAAGCCTTTATTTCCTTGACACCCTGTGTGCAGTTTTTTTTAATCTGTTTAGCCTTGATAACTGTGAAATAAACCATAAAATCATAAAAGTAATCTCACATCATTAGAACCTACAGCAGTTTTCTTCTAACCAATGTCCTGCTATGAGAAATAGTGAATGAAGAGATATGTGTGTTCTTTCAACAGTGTAGCCTTTATTATCAGAGGAGGAATATACTAAATCCTTATTCTCTAAACACAGCCACACAAGTTACTGCAAATCCAAAACAGCCTATATTTCACAATTCCTGGTAAATTACACACACACACACACACACACACATACACACACACACACGATTCTGGCATCTCTCCTACCTAGACTGTTTTATCACAATGAATTTTTTTTCTTTTCTTATTTTCATTAGCAGGAGGTTGGTTAGAAGAAAAGTTCTAATGAAAAAAGGAGATTACTTTTATGATTTTATTGTTTATTTCACAGTTATTAAGAATAAACAGATACAAACTACATACAAAGTGCCAAGGAAATTGCATCTTTAATGTGCATAATTAAAATCCATACGAGTTGCATGTATCACTAGCCAGTTGCGTGTGAAGGTACACTCTAATCTCAGCACTCAGAAGCCTAAAGCGGAGACTGGCCTGGGCTACATGGTAAAGCGCCATCTCAGAAACTCCAAAAGTATCACTAAGGAATAGTGAAATAGGAGTTTCTCAGTTTTATGAATATATTAGGTCTCAATATAAAACCTCAGACAAAATTAAAATTTAGGATTAAGAATTTAGTTGTATGAATAATTTAAATTTCAGATATCTCACTGGAAAAATTAACTTCAACTATTAATAATTTTTTTCTGGGTTACACCAAAGCTGCTGAGCAAACTCTTGATGTACAGCTCATTAGGCTGTTTTCCATTGCAACACAATACTTAACTCTGTTAAGTATTCATTTTCTGATCAAAGATTTTTACATAATGGAGATAGTAAGATAAAATATTTAGCAATAGAAACTACTGGAAAAATGGCCCTTTTATGCTAACAGTCAAAAAGTCATATATTCTTATTTAAAAATTTACCCCAGTAGATCATTTAACTTTCTGTGTTGATGAGAAAGTGAAGCACCCTCTGTAGGCCTGCTAAATCCCCGGGAGAAAAGACTGCAGACGTGATGTCAAAAGACAGAAAGCAGCCACTCTGAAGTTTGTAAATCAGCCCTTTGTCCCCTGAATGGAAGTGATGGGTCCTCATGAGCTCTAACATCTACATTAGCAAGTATCTCCAACCCCCTGTCAGTCCTGGTGGCTCAGTCTGCCTAGGACCAACCAATTCCCATAGGCCTACCTAACGACAGTGAGCAGAGCTAACTTTGTGTAGGTGTGTGTGTGTGTGAGTGTGTGCACATGCACGGGGTGTGTATGTCTGTGCCTGCATATGGATATGTGCATGTGAGTGCAGGTGCCCAAGGAGACAGAGGTGTAAGATCTCCTGGAGCCGGAGTTACAAACTCCGGCCGTGAGCGGCCTAACCTGAGGGCTGAGATCCAGACTTGGATCCTCTGGAAGTGCTCTTCACTGCCACTTCTCCAGCTAAAGTATAGCCAATTTGAAAATTAGGATTAGGATTCTATGTCAGATGGTCATGAAACAGATCAATACCCATAAATTTAAAAGCTGAATGCATACCCCAAGCTCTCCCCCTTTAAGCAAACAGCAGAAACACCATTTACACTGTATTCTGGTGGCAGGTATTACAGTTAGAATCTGAAATCCCCAACCCACCCACAGGAGGGGGTTAATCCTATGCTTATTTCATTCCTATTGTGTGATGCTGAGATTAGACATTTTCAAATGCTGATTATGAGGATTCTGAACAAGCTTTTGCCTCAATGGGTGCAAGGAAACTGAAATTACAGTTATGTTCTCTATAATTACATAATATATCTGCAGCACCTTTAAGCCACCAAGCTTACGATACTTAATTACCAAGGCAACAAACTAATACATATAAATGATCTTAATTTAAGTTTAAAAAGGGAGATTGGGAGGCATTCACATTTTTTATTACGTGTATTTTTTGTGTATGTGTACGTGTGTGTGTGTGTGTGTGTGTGTGTGTGTGTGTGTGTGTGTGTTCATAGACATACCACAGCATGCATGTAAAGAGCAAAGAACAACTTGCTGGAGTCACCTTTCTCCTTCTAACTAAACTCAGGCCATCAGGCTTGGCAGCAAGTTCCTTTACCCACTGAGCCTCCCAGTGCCCCTGTGAGGCATGTCAGTTCTCCCCTCCAAGGTTAGCCTTCCTCCCAAGCTGATTGACTCCTGCCCCAGGAGCTTTCTATAAGCAGATTGTGACTCCTTTGGTTTTGGGCCCAGCACAAGCAAGGGAGCTGTTAGACTGATGGTTAGTGTGTGCTTGTGCGTACATGTGTGCGTGTGCGTATGCGTGTGTGTAAGTCAGGGGTTGACTTTGAGCATCTCCCTTGATCACTGTCCACCTTTGCTGCAGAAGCACCTCACTTAACTGCACAGCTTCCCAGTTCAGCTGCTCCACTGCCAGCTTGTTCCATGGCCTTTCGAGTTCGGGGACTATTATAGGTGGACCGCCATATTTGACTGTCATTTACATAGGTTCTGTGAGCCCAAACTCTCATCCTCACACTTAAAAAGCAAGGACCTTACCGGCTGAACCACCTTCCCAGACCCACAGGTAGTCTTCAGGCAACCCAAATTCAAACTGTCCTCAAAGGCTGGCTTTCCTCAGGCACGGCAGTGTGGGAAGCCTGTGGGCTTTGAGTTTAGCGAGGAATGGTCTGAGTCCTAGTTCACTGTTTAATTTGAACTGCCTTAAGATCTTGACCAAGCTGCCTCTCTTGGGATCTGTTCCTTCATCTATATAGTGAAGGAAAAGAATGTCTTTCCTGTAAAAATTAAATAATAGCATCCATTAAAATAAGTGCATATGAGTGATAAGATGGATCCTATCCATCTTCGCTTCCATGTGGCACCATCATAAATCCACAATGCTGATTCCTCAAAAGATTCTGATGACTGGGAGTACATGAAAGAAAGAAAAAGGAAAGGAACAAACAAACAGAGAGAGAGAGAAACAAAGAAAAACAAACAAAGAAGAAGAGCAGTTTTCAAAAAAACCCCAAAACCTTCTAATGGTTTTGTCTGCTTTTCAATGTAAAAACCTCACATTGTTAGGCAGTATATAAATGCTTTTAGAGTGGGAATTTATTTATTATCTTTTATTTCTCTTCTATTTCATATATTCTTTGGAGACCATCAATTTTTTTTATTTCTAAATCTTAGTGCCAAATAATATGAAGCTTTATATATGCAACATATATGTTCAGTTCGTGGATAACCAGTCTTGATTACTGATTCATAATGTAATGGAAGCCTGTTTTGAAAATATTTTACCTTATCTAGTGGAACTAAGTATATGTGTGTGCTCTTGTATTCACCCCATGGAACAAGAACTCAGAATGCCTGGCTAAGGGGGACTGATATTGACTGTCTCAATAGCACAACAGATTTTGTTAACAAAAAGGATTAAAATAAAGATCCACAGCTGTTTATAGCGATAAAAACAATCCTATAAATTACAAGTTTATAAAAGCAAGCAAAGAAGAGGAATCAAGTAGCATAAATCAAACATGGGAGACTTGACCTTTGCACAGTGACATGTTTTAATTCCTCGTGTTTAACTTGGCTCAGTTGCAGATCTTTTCATTAGGGCAAAGAGTGCTGGGGGATGAGTAGTTTCTTTGTATAACAGCCCAGGCTGACCTGGAATTCACTCTGTAGACCAGGCTGGCCCAAACTCACAGAGATCTACCTGCCTCTGCCTCCTGAGTGCTGGACTTAAAGACATGCACCACCACTGCCGGCACGCTTAATAGTTCTTAAATAAAGTAACCCCATATTTTTAACTGTCCCAAAGTACTGCTCTGTTCTAATATCACCTAAAAAGCGAGGACCTGGAGAAATGATTCGGTGAGTAGAATGATTGCTGTGTAGGCACATAAGTACTTGAGTCTGAATGCTCCAGAACTCACAATAGATAGATAGATAGATAGATAGATAGATAGATAGATAGATAGATA
>NW_026596149.1:9578610-9603426 GCF_907164565.1 Psammomys obesus | reverse complement strand
AGATAGATAGATAGATAGATAGATAGATAGATAGATAGATAGATAGAAGATGCTGCTGGGCAGCTGCTGCAGTGACACATGCCTTTAATCGCAGCACTTGAAAAGCAGAAGCAGGTTGGCATCTGTGGTCTCTTAGAGGCTGCAAACCATTTGTCCAGGCTCTTCTGGCTTTTAGAGTCTCTGTTGAGAAGTTAGGTATAATTCTGATAGGTCTGCCTTTTTATGCCTTTTTCCCTTGCAGCTTTTAACATTCCTTCCTTTTCTATAGATTTAGTGTTTCCATTATGATGTGGCGGGAGGATTTTCTTTTCTGCTCCAATCTAATTGGTGTTCTGTATGCTTCTCGTATGGAGGCTCCTGGGAGTCTATGGGGATTACCCTAGCTGAGACTCCTAGCAGCAGGAGATATAGAGCCAGAAGTTGCCACCTCCTGTAGCCAGGTGGGACTTCCAGTGAAGGGAGGGGACATCAATCCACCCATAAAACCTTTGATATCCAAGCTTCGTCTCACCTACCAGAAGTGCAGGGATAAAGATAGAATAGAGATTGAGGAAATGGCCAACTAATGACTGGCCCAACTTGAGACCCACCCTGTGGAAGAGACAGACAACCCCTGACACTATTAATGATACTCTGCTATGCTTACAGACAGGAGCTTAGCATAATAACGGTCTTTTGAGAGGCTTTATCCAGCAGCTGATGGAAACAAATGCCAGACCCACAGACAAACAATAGGCCGACCTTGGGGACTTTTGTGGGAGAGTGTGAAGAAGGATTGAGGGAGCCAGAGTGGTCAAGGACACCACACGAAGACCTACAGAGTAAATCAACCTGGGCCAATGGGGGCAGACAGAGACCATGCACAGGATGGACCTAGGCCCCCTACACAAATGTAGCAGATGTGCAGCTTGGTCATCATGTGGGTCCCCTAACAATGGGACCTGTCTCTGTCTCTGTTGCCTGCCTCTGGGTCCCTTTCCCATAGCTGGGGATTGCCTTGTCTGGCTTCAGTGAGAGAGGCAGCGCTTAGTCCTGCTCTGACTTGAGGTGCCAGAGTGGGTTGGTACCTCTTGGGGGCCTCCCCTTTTCAGAGAAGAAGAAGAAGGAAGAATGGGGGTGAGGAGGACATGAAGGTGGGACTGGGAGGAGAGGGGGGGGGGTCTAGAATCAGCCTGTAAAGTGATAGATAGATAGATAGATAGATAGATAGATAGATAGATAGATAGATAGATAGATAGATAGATAGATAGGAAAAAAAGAAAAGAAAAGCAGAGGCCAGCAGATCTCTATAAGTTTGAGCCTTATAGAGCCTTATCCACAGAGAGTTCCAGGACAAGCAGGGCTATAAAGAGAAACCCTCTCTTGAACTCCATCCCCAAAATCCTGGTCACAGTAGCAAACTTCTGTAACCCAATACTGGCAGGTGGAGACAGAGGGATCCTGGGAGCTTGCTGGCCAGCCAGTCTCGCCAACCAGAAAGCTCCAGATTCAGTGAAACACCTGTCTAAAACAAAATAAGGTGGAAAAACCTGAGAAAAGACAACCTCATCTTTCCACATGCCTTCACACACACTACACATAAAACACAATGAATAAGCAAGCAAACAGCAGCGGGCCCAGCCCCAGACTCCAGAGAAACTCATGACAGAGGTGGGAGTAGCAAACAGACTGCAAGAGAAGACAGAATATTTTGCATCCCTCTAAAAATTCAACAGAAAGATGATAAAATTTAAAACACTATATAAAGAAACCAAGAAAGACACAGGAAGAATAGTATTGTCTGTTAAGTCTAATAAGGTTCTAGAAACTTCCCTCTGCAACTAGGAAACACTAGCACAAGTAGGACTTAAAAGTGGATTCCTACACTTGCCCAAATGTCAGAGATTTAAAATTAACAACTAGTATTTCTCTTCTGCTTAGGACACGCTCTTCTACCTTCAACTCAAGACTCTTCCACCCAAGTAGTAAAATATGCATGAGTGGGCTCAGCAAGTGCAGGCACTGGCTGCCAAGCTCTATGACCCGAGT
This sequence comes from Psammomys obesus, assembly GCF_907164565.1. NCBI lineage: Eukaryota > Metazoa > Chordata > Mammalia > Rodentia > Muridae > Psammomys > Psammomys obesus. Next base: position 9,601,398 of record NW_026596149.1, on the reverse strand, counting down.
TCAATTCCCAGAACCCACTTGGTGGAAGGAGAGAACTGATTTCTCCACATTGTCCTCCACATGCATGAGCACAAACACAAGCAAAATAAATAGAAGTGCTCCTTAAAAGCTGTGTGCATTTGAAAAGGGATAGTGTGAAGGCCTGCCCGTGTCAGCCACACCCGTAAGAGCCTCATGGAGCGACAGCCTGGCTCCAGAATGCTTGTTAACGGTATGCCTTCAATATGGCAGACAAGCAAAATCCCTTGAAGCCTTCGTAAACTCAAAATAAAACCTGGTTACCTTAAAAATTCCTGAAGGAAAATGATGCTCAAAAAAATGCATACCTTTTTTGATTCATAAGAAGCTCTCTGTGGAGGTCTTGATGGTTTCGGGATATTTTGACAGGATTGATTAGCTTCTGGGGCCTAATTAGTTCAGGATTGTCATCATTTATATAGTCTGGCTCAGCCATGATGTTTCTCGGAATGAGACAGGAGTCTTTGGGGTCAGTATCCTCTAGCAGGCCGTCTGAAACACAAAAAGAAGGCACATTTATTTGCAGCCTTTTCTGTCAGCACTTCTTTCACTGATGCTCAGGCCCCAAGAGCTGTGCCTGGCCTGTCACACTAGGACATGCTGTCCTCCGGTGTCTACTTCAGGGACATGAGTGATTAATTCTCCCAAGGACCAGAAAGCAACGGGGAAAGAGAGGAGCCCTCTGACCTGACTGCAGTCAATGCCAATCACACTCTGATTCCAGTCACATAGGACACTTCCTGTCACCACATCTCAAAGGCAACCTCACAAGAGACCCTTGGGTAGCAGCTCTTTCCTCAGTCTCAGCAAATGAATCCACACTACCTGTGGAAGCCTGAGGCTGCATGGAGACAAAACTTCTAGCACTCACTTGGATAACAGATGGCCTGTCTCCCACCATCAACTCATCTATTCTCAGGGCTAGAACTGGGGGGCAGGAGTGGGGCAAGGAAAAAAGATCTTATAGCAAGACCCCTTTGTGGGGTGATACAGAGAACAGGTTTCTACAGTATAGAAGAGCAATGTGCTGACATATATGGGCAGAGTTATTTAATCCTTCTGGCCTCAGACTTCCTTCCCCCCCATCCCACTCTCTTGACTCCAGTATAAGTACCCCCTTCAGTGAGCAAGGCAACTGTCTCTTTCTTAGACACCTGTAAGTAACCAGAGCCATGTAAGACATGTAGCAGAGGCTTGTGAGTATGAGTACCATTTCATGATAGTAGGAAAATCCCACTGGGGTCTAGAGCAAGGAGATGAAGGACTGACTGCACAGCAGAAGGCAGGCAAGGCTGGTGCCAATGAGTGAGTGCCATGCATGCCAAGACCCATTCCTGGGTGCTGACCCCATCCCTGCCCCCTGCCCTCAGAATGAGCCAGATGCATATTTTGTAATAATTAACAGGAAATTTGTACTTGCCAGTCCCAGGTTCAGTGACTTTGATTTTCAAACTCAAAATCAGATAAAGGCCTGACTACAACAGAGTAGTCCAACCTTCCCGTCTCTAGAGAGCCCACGGTTACAATTACTAACTCTGGTTACTTCCTCGTTTACTAGATGATGCTGTGATCAGAGAACAGGGGAATGTGTAGGAGGAAGAGCCACACCCCAGCACTGCACTGCCACCTTCCTGGTAAACACACACTGCCACCGTCCTGGTATACACACGACAAGGCACATCTGGACACAGGGTGACCATAGGTTTCTGTCCATTCTCTGCAAGGGCGAGGATCACCTCTTCTCTAGTTCTGTTTGCAGTCCTTCTAGGTACATGGAAGATGCTGAATTAATATTAGCTATATAAAACCTGCTCTCAGAAGAATGAGAAGGGTTCCTCTGTGAACAAGCTCTTAGTTCAATGCTAGAGCATTTACTGCTGCCCATGGAGGCCACTCACCTCAGCAGTCATGGGAAGGGTGGGGCCAAGTGGAGCTGGAGGGAAGTGAGAAAGTATCTATGCCACAGGCTCTATAATAGACACTGGAGAAAAAACAAACGTATGCAGCGACGATCAAAGCAGAGTGAGTTTCAGTTATATCAGTGATGAATCCCTGAAATGTCACCAACAGTGCTAGATACAAAGCAAAGTGATCGCCAGCAACCACCAGTGTCTGAGGAATGGCATGTGCAGAGGGAGAGCGACGCCTGACTCCAGCAGCAACACTAGGAATAAGAGACTCAGAATCTTCACCAACAATCAGAGAAACAAAATTTCAATATTATGCTGGTGCTTATACTGCTGGTGACATAAAGCTTATAACAAATTGCAGGTCTACTAATCTCAAAACCTAGGTTTGCCAAACTGCTTAACATGAAAATAAACACGTTAAACACCCAAAGAATAAGTCAACTAAAATACAAAAGTAGCTGCACTGTTTTAATATTTGAGGTAACATTGCATGTAATCTTAAGGCTCAAAGCTCCCAAATGAGGAAAACATAGAAGAGAACCCACACATCTCCTACACGCTGTTAATAGTGACGTTTTAACTGAGAACTCCTGCAACCTTAAACCGAAAGAGAGACACAGACCTTGCACATAGCGAGGGAGGGAGCCCGTCACAGCCAGCATGATTTCAGCACCAGCGCTCCTGGGCAAAAGCTGTCCTTTGCTTGAAATCTCAAATGCACAAGGCACAGTTCCACAGTCCTGACTGTCTAAAAGAGCACAGAGCTTATTCTAGTTAATCAGTAGACAAAGAAGGCCGCTTACTTCCATAAAAGGACCTGCTTCTCTACCACAAGCCATGACATCCATTCAACGCAGGAGTGACTCCAAAGGTCAAAGTTACATATGGAGGATGGTTGGGAACAGACTGGAGGCAGGCAAGGGAAGATTGGGCTAGCTGTCAACTCCAGGTGAGAGGATGCTGCGGCTCAAGTGGGTGGACAGCATACGTGTTAATAACTTCTCTTTTAGATTCTGGCTTCGTGGCAGGCCTCCTCCCCCACAGGAACAGGGGGATGACACCGATGCATGTAGGTGGGGGTCTCCTATTGGACAAGACCCTAGAGCAGTGCTGTTGGAGCTGCATGAGTTCTGATCTAAGCACAGAGCAAATACTGCCTTTCACTTTCTCTGTCTTGGAGTAGGGGAGTGGGCACAGAAGGCCCACAGCCCAAGTCCCATGCGCAGACTCCGAGCCTTCTGCAGCCCAGGGAGAAGGCATGCGCACTGCACCTCCTGCTAACTACAGTAAAGGAGTACGGGAAAAGAATAGCTTCTCCCTGCACCCTGTGTGGCGGGCGGCTAGTGCAGGAAGCCCTGGCTTTCCACTCTGGACCCACAACACAAAGAAGAGCAGCAGCCATCACTGTGGCTTTCCTACCAAACGCTCTTTCCTCAGCCAGCCATCTTCTCACTGTCACTCAAGCCTGACAACAGAATCCTGATCATATGGCAATGTGTCCTTCTCACAGAGCCCACGCTCTGACTGGACTGGCACAGACACTATGTTGTGCACCTTCATGCTCCTCAGCCTTGGCCTTTGCTGCTCCCTGGAGCAGGCATGACAGTCCTGTTCTATTCATCTACCGATCCTCACACCAAACCAAATTTCTCTCAGATGCAGATAAGTGTCAAGTCTTCCAGGAAGCTTTTCCTAATTTCCTGACTGCAATTAAACTCTGGCCTCCAACAACTATAGAATCATCTCCCTTTTTCAGTAGGCATCAATTTCAGAAATAGCTACATGTAACTTTTCATCCCTTTATTGCAATGACTGTATCTCTTTCCACTCTCCAGGCACCTTGAATTTGTTCTAAGGAGATTAAAAGAAGTAAGCAGAAATTGTGGTACATTTACACAATGGAATACTACTCAAAAATAAAAAACATGAAATTTGCAGGCAAATGGTGGGATCTAGAAAAGATCATCCAGAAGCAGAAAGACACAGATGGTATATACTCATTTTAAGTGGATATTAGACATATGATATAGGATAAACATACTAAAATCTGTACACCTAAAGAAGCTAAGCAAGAAGGAGGGCCCTTGGTAAGATAATCAATCCTCACTCAGAAAGGCAAATGGGATGGACATTGGAAGAAGGAGAAAACAAGAAACAGGACAGGAGCCTACCACAGAGGGCCTCTGAAACACTCTACCCAATAGGGTATCAAAGCAGATGCTGAGACTCATAGCCAAACTTTGGGCAGAGTACATGGAATCTTATGAAAGAAGAGGGAGTTAGAAAGACCTAGAGGGGTCTAGACCTAGAAGCTCTACAAGGAGAGCAACAGAACCAAAAATCTGGGGTGTTTTCTTAGACTGATTCTCCAACCCAGGACCATGCATGGAGATAACCTAGAACCCCTGCACAGATGTAGCCATGGCAGCTCAGTATCCATGTGGGTATCCTAGTTAGGGAAACAGGGACTGTCTCTGACATGAACTCAGTGGCTGGTTCTTTGATCACCACCCCCTGATGGGGGAGCAGCTTTACTAGGCCACAGAGGAAGACAATGCAGCCCGTCCTGATGAGACCTGATAGGCTAGGGTCAGATGGAAGGGGAGGAGGACCTCCCCCAACAGTAGACTTGGAGAGGGGCATGGGAGGAGATGAGGGAGGGAGGGTGGGATTGGGAGCAAATGAGAGAGGGAGCTACAGCTGGGACACAAAGTGAACAAATAATATAAAATTGAAATTAAAAAAATTATATGAAAAGGTGTATTTAAAAACCAAAACCAAAACAAACAAAAAAGAATTAAGCAAGTCAGAGGTTAGCTACCAGTAGAGGGAGCCCCTGAGCTACATGACTTCTCTGGCCTTCTGGAACTGTGCTCAAAGTGTGTTGGGGGATTGGGGAAGGGGGAGCAGGGTGTTCTTCACTGAGCATTAAACAACCAAGCAGGCTGAAGTAAACAAGTGATAGAAAAGTCTAGAAGTAAAAGAGTTATTCTCTTTACTTATTTACAAGAAGAGATATATGAACTATCTCTTCTTGAAATTAACACAAAATTCTGGCAAGATTCTGGCAAATGCTAGCAACTCGGAGAAATGGAAAATGCTTAAGACTGTAGGCTGGCAAATTCTGGCCTGGGTCAGCCTGAAAACCGGAAGGTGCTTCCTGGATCCAAAGCAGTCTCTTCCCTCTGACCCCAGATTCCCAGACAGACAGGAAAATAAGTTAGTGCAAGACTCGCTCCCCAGTGGCACTGGCCTCGTCTGCCAATGTCTTGAATAGCCTGGCCTTGAGGTAAACCTAAAATCTCAGTCTTGGATGAGGAGCCATCCTCTGATACCCAAAGGCATTTGACAAATGACTGGAGGACCCAAACCAGCTTCGAGAAAGCCTGGAAAAGGCTCCCCTCCGGGGTTATCTGTGTAAACAACAGCAGTGTTACTTTTTCATATTCTGCCAAGCTCTACAACTGTTTCAGGAGACCCCAGTGCTCCCAAGAGGCCCATTTAAAACGACAATGAAATCCCGACCAGTTTGCTCCTAATATGTTGCTGTCCAAACACCACACAATGACGTTCTTGGGAAAATGTCCAAACTCGTTTTCTCATGTGTTTTTTTTTCAGCCCCACCCCCCACAAAATATATTTTTAAACAAGGCACATACTTTATATTTAGAAGATGGTAAAAGAGGAAAGCACAATAAAGGAAAGAAAGAAATACCAGAAGTCAGAGCACATACCAACAGCGGCGATAAACTGGACCAGTGTCAGAGCCAACCAGGTAGTGATGGTACAAAAACACCTGGGCATATAATTCTATGTACACAAAGGTCAAACAACTCCTTGTTGTCTGATATCAGGGTGATGTAATCTTAGGAGTCGGTGGTGAAAACAAGACATAAGGCAAGGAGGGGGGATTCTGGAGTATGATGTTCCATGTGCTAATTGGCTACCCAAGGTATTTATTCACTCTGAAGATTCATCAAATGGCACTTTCTGGTGCATGCCCTTCTCAGGCATAATAAACACTAAACACAGCTTATATAACACTGCTATTAATACCATCAACTAAAAACCACTTTATTGTTACTATGCTATTAGAATTTGGCCTTGCATCTCGTTACGTAGGCATAGTAGTCTAACCTTAATAGCCTAACATGGAGGCATGTTAATACCCCAGTGCATCTTGGAACACTTTTATTCTGCCTCCAGCCCAATTCCTGTCTATCAACTTTCCATAATGTTCCACTGAATATCACATAAAACATGTGAAACAGGTCTACCCATGTATGCATACACTAGTAAAGAGCTGTCTTGAGGACCAGAAGTCCTGGATAGGCCCTTGCTTAGGTCATTCACCAGTTATGTGAGTTTGTTTAAATGGCTTACCCTGCATCTCAACTTTCTTAAGTGGAAATCAGAGCTATTTTCTAACAGCTGTGGGCTTTTCTAAGAATGAGACATATTGAGAACCCATCACTACCCAACAGTGCCATCCATGCCTCAACATACCAATCTACCTCTCCACTAATGAGAGTGTTAGCAAAATAGATGACCATATTCTAGAAGGCTGATATAGAAATAGAAAGTTAATATAGATGAACCCAATCTTGGCCTTTGTTCATTTTTTTCCAATTTTGACACAGAAGTATGAAAGGAGGGAGATGGAAAGAGAGAAAGCAGAGAAAGAAAAACTCTAATAGGGTAGGCACTGGGTGGATCCCATGCCTGTCGAGGCCTAGAAAACTCTGAGAATCCCCCCAATCTCCTTGATTCTGTCTGATCTCTAACACTGAGTGGCCTTCTCTATCATTAGGCTTTTTGGTAATCCACTGTGCATGAATACATCTCCTGAGCATAGCCCAATGACATAAATATGAAAGGTCTTACAGAAAAACTACACCCACTCCACGTTTGCAATTTATTTAATCTCCCACATATCTTAAGGAATACAAATTAACCACCAGTTGGTGGAACTGCAAACACACTGAAACAGAAACAAGGGGAGATCAATGCAACCCTATGCAAAAGGCATAAGCAGATAACCAATGAGCTCTTGGCTACTGTAATAGTTTACATGTCTGCATTCCATGCTGCTAACATCAGACCAAGAGTTTATGAGGCCTATGTGTTTAAGATTGAGTTTTGGTGTTATTGTGGCTTTACAAGACCATTTAACCACAAGTTGTTCAAGTATGCACAGTGGCTACAGGAGGGAGAATGATAGAAGCAGAGACTCAGAAAGCCAGCGTGACAGTACGGTACCCCAGACCCCACTGTGGCTTCATCAGAAGAAAGTGATGCTGCCAATTACTATGCAAAAGTTTGGGTTGCTTTCCATGGAGACTAGCAGAGAATACTAGTGTCTTCCCTCTACCTTCCAGCTATTCAACATCTGACATTGCCAAACACAGGCTCTGTCTAAACTTGGCCAACTACATGAGCAAAGCCAAAGTAAAAGATAGCAACTACTCGACAAGCCAGGTTAGAGAGGAAGTTGGATACTCAGACAATTTTAGAAAATTCTGAAGACAAAATGCAAAGAAACAAGGGGGAAAAAAACGACAGCAGTGTTAGGCTGGGGTGTGGCTCAGAGGCAGGAAGAAGCCTTTGGTACCATGAGCAGGACCACAAAAAAATAAACACATAAAAACTACCCAGATGCCAGGCTATGAGAGATAATGTTTAGGAGGTGACTCAGATCCTTCAAGGGCAAAGTTTAGAGCACCCTGATAAGACTATAATATACTCTAACTCTTTGAGGTATGCAGGAAAGTGGGAGAAAAGGTTCTGAGGCCCTGGAAAACAGCAGCACACCTATGCAGGAGCTGAGCAAGGTGACCAGACAGCTAGACCATACGCAGAGGTGAAAACACACAGCACCGTGTAATGACGACATCAAGCAGAGGCAAAGACCCGCAGCCTGCTTAGTACCATCTGAGGCTCAAAAGCACAGATGGGTAATCCACCCCAGGAATTCATTAGATATTAATCCAGCACATGGCTGAGTCTGCGGACTCCAGAGAAATATCACTCAGGGAAGAGCCTTAGCTTGCAAGCATCCTGTCCTGGCTGGTTTTGTGTCGACCTGACACAAGCTAGTCATTAGAGAGGAAGGAGCCTGAGCTGAGGAAATGCCTCCATGAGATCCAGCTGTAAGGCATTTTCTCAATTAGTGACCATTGGGGGAGGGCTTTGTAGGTGGTGGTCCTGGGTTCTGTAAGAAAGCAGGCTGAGCAAGCCATGGGGAGCAAACCAATAAGCAGCACCCCTCAATGGTCTCTGCATCAGCGCCAGATGTTTCAGGTTCCTGACCTGCTTGAGTTTCCATCCAAACTTCCTTCAATCATGCACAAAGTGTAAGGCAAATAAACCCTTTTCTCCCCAAACTTGCTCTTTGGTCATGGTGTTTTGTCACAGCACTAGACACCCGGACTAACTTACACACATCCCCCCTTCCCAATTGTCTACTAAGGACTGGTTGCGCCCTTGGCCAATCAGATATTCTTTCAGATGAAAGATCTCGTGCTCATGGCCCTCAAGGTCCATCAATGAAGAGTGTGATCCAAAAAAATTCATTACTAAAGACAATGAAATGTCCTTCCGGCACTCAGAAACATCGCACAAGTACTAGTTCCCATCCCTGTCATATCAAGAAACTCTCAGAAGCCTCCGGCTCCCCAGGAGAAAGATTCTCCTCAGCCTGCTCTCCATTTGAAGCTGCTGTCCATCTGCTGCATTTGAAAGCTAGTCTTCGGGGTCTGCAGCAAAGCTTTTTCTTGCTGCATGGCCCTCAGTGGCAACCATGTCCAAGAACAGGTCTACAACCTTACACCCTACCCCCACAATTGCATCTGCAAACTCTCCCTTCATGCTGCTGCAATATGAGCAATTTCTAACTTAAGCCTGAAGGCCCGAGGGACCATTGTCATCTTTCCTAGCTTGACTCTAAAATTCCAACTGTGGGCTCCAGCATCCATCTTTGGACCAACTGTCCAGCCAAATCTCATTCATTCTTTATTTAAGCAGTACTAGACACCACCCAGATTGAGGAGTGATGGGTCAGCCAGATCTTCCAGGCCTCAGCCTCCGAGCTGAACTCACTGCAGCAGTCATCCTGCCAAACCTAGGCCAAGGCTGTCGTCTACCACCATCCATGCCAGTCTCTCCTTGGTAGAAGCCACCCTGTCTTCCCCCAACTTCCTGATTTCACACCTGTCTCAGACAGGGTCCTCTCAAAGTCACCATGCAGAACCAATCCATCCTGGATTTCTCTCCATCAATGTACTTGTAAACTGTCCTCTTACCACTGCCTGAAGCCTAGCTTCTCCTTCACCTCTCATCCCAAGGCTTGCAATCAGCTTCTCTCTAGGCTCCATCTCTCCTGACTATCCTTTCTTCTCTTAGATAAACCCAGTATGCTAATTTAGTCAGATCAAAAGTTTACAAGCAAAGCACCACTGTCACCCTCAGGAGAGAGAGCGCACAACTGCCTGGCCCACCCAAGTTTTCCATAGTCAGGTCCTCAGTCATCCTTCTGGACTTCTGGTTCAGCAATCTCCCACCAACAGTTCACACCAACCCATACACACACACACACACACACACACACCAGAAGCTGAGAACCAAGAAAGGCAGATCACCACAAGCTTTGAGTGAATCCCTTCTCTGATTTGATCTCGGGTGCTTGGCACAAATTCTAGACAAGCTCTACTTGCTCTACAGCTGTACAGGAAAACCGGTGTTCACTTTTCCCAAGAAACAGCTTCTGCTTTGTCTTAGGACAGCTCACTAAAGTCCTCACTAAAGGTCCATACACAGCATTGGGCTGGAGAGTGGATCAACAGAAAAGAAACGTGCTGCCAAGCCTGAGGACCTCGGTTCAATCCCCAAGATTGATATGAGGAAAGGACAGTGTCAACCTCCTCCCCCTGTCTTCTGACCGCCACAGGTGTGCTGTGACATCCATTTATCAGTATGTACAAGCCACCAACAAGGTTTTGACCACCAAAAGATAAGTCAGCTTTGTGTCAGGTGTGGAATAAATATTAAAACACCAGTTCGTATAAATGTTTCCCTGAAATAATTAGTAGTTCGTTAATATGCAGCACATTAATCTAAACAAACCTCCAAGCAACTGAAAGGCTGTCTAATTAATGATCTTGTTAATAATTGATGATCCTATACTCACAGGCCTTAAAAATTGCTTCAGACTGATAAATTATACCTATCACATCACATCTGAGAGATGGCTAGCATGCACTTTAGACTGAAGAGTTAGTTTCCTTGCCTGCTGCAGAAAGCGCTTTGAAGAAGTCTGAAGTTCAAGGACCCATTTGGTTCCACTAGTCTAACAGCGTCACCCAGTGGTAAAAGGCAAAGGGTGTATTCAGAGCAGCTGGCACTCTCCAAAAGAAAGTGCTGACGCTTGTCCCATGACTACACAGAAAAGAAAATACTGTCTTTTTCATTTTTAATTGCAATAAGGAAACTGGCAAGTAAATTCTAAAACACAAACAGAAGAGAGCCATTCTTTGTCCAAGGTTACTCAGGAGCATTAGTGAACCCACAGAGGAGGAAGGGCACCTCTGAGCTCGTCCTCTCCGGGAGAGGCTCAGCAGTGAGGCCCTGTGAGCAGCAGCAATGGAGGCTAGCCCATTGCCCCTGGCACAGCCATGCTGGCTCTCATGATGCATTAAGTGGGAGAAAAATGGCAAACTAATGTGCCCTTTATTTTGAGTGCATCTGTGCACAGGTTAGCTCAGCACAGAGATCTGTAGTGTCTAAACCCCAAAGCAGCAGCAGCAGCAGCACAGACAATTCTGTCCAACACAACCAGAATCAGAATTTCTCGGATATGTCAGAAAATCTGCATTTCCATCAAGAGTGCTGTGTGCCTCACAACCTTTGAAGGACAGTAAATGAAATCCTTGTGTAGATGGGGACACGGAGGCCCAGCGCAGCTTGGGATCAGCCAACCAAGTTAGTGAGTAACAGTATCACATAGCTCACTGCACTAACAGCGCCTCTCTCTGTAACCAGCGACTGGAAGCCTGCTCTGTGCTCTTGGCCCTAAATGGGGAGCGTGGGGCACCTCAGGTATTATTTCATCACCTAGGTTGTAGCACTCATTAAGAAGTTACTGATGTCCACTAGTGCTGGTCTCCCCATTGATGAATGTCCAGATGAGTGCTCCCATCAGCACCTTTGAGGACTACACAGAGGTATAGAAACTACTGCACATTATTAAATCCCAGCCCATATCACCAGCAATTTACATACCAAATACACAGGTAAAGGCACCTGCCACCATGCCCTCACCACGTAGCCAGCCCAGAACCACTGTCCACAAGCCTCAAGGTCTACCGAATTTAAAGTTATGCAAATTTTAATCAATTTATTTTGACTCTTCTGGTTTCTGCATTATTCTTTCATCTGAACATTAATGCAATGCTTAAATATTTACCATGCCACTCTGTATTCATGGAAGACAAGAGGGAAAGGGAATCACAACTCATCCTGATGCTTCAGGCTCCTCATTAATGAGGCTGGCACTTCTGTCGCACACCCTGGTCACTGCTTTCAGGAAAGTACCCGGGGAATGGACTGGGAAAAGGGCAGACTGAGGCCTGATCAATCCTGAGCAGAAGGAAGCTACACAGACCAGAAGAAACTTCCTGCTGAACCTGCTTTGAAAGCGTCAAACACTCCTGTTTTTAAGAGCTGAATAATAATGCAGAGAATTCACGACCCAGCACAGCCAACCAAAGGAATTCAAAAGGAGGCTTGACCTTCAAATGACCTAATGGCTAAACCTCAGCAGAGTTTCTGTTCTGCTTGCCTCTTGTTACAGAGGAGGAAACTGAGGCCCAGAGAGGCCGAGGTCAGCCTTGAGCTCACACTTCACTTTATCATACTGCCTCACTCACTTCAATTGCTCTCTCAAGTTTTCCAAATCAATTTTAAGACTGTACAAAGTCATAGCGTGAGCCTCCCACCTTTTCTCCCTTAAAGTTGACTACAGTGTTCAAAAAACAGAACTCTCTTAGGTCCCGTCACTTGAGAAAATCCATCTCTGCATTATATCTCATCCTCCTGAAACCTGGGTTTTCAAAAGCACCAGCATTCAGGACAGAATGTACATAATACATTTTTAAAAAGGAAGGAAAAAAAATCAGCCCCATGACACCCAGAGAAGGAAGAAACAGCTTCAGTGACACTTGACCCCAGTACATCATCAGAACATGAGGACACAAGCCACACTTCCATTTCCTCACTGACACAGGTGAAGTCTCATCTCCACGTCCTACATAAACAACATGAAGACGCTCTTGTTCATCAGATGCAGCCCAGGCGGAGCTCAGGTCCCAAGTGGCTCCTTCAGATCCCAAATCAGAACAGGACAGCCCTGTCCTTCCAGGACAACCAGGTTCTTCTAGCCAGGCAGGCTGTGCTGAAGAGAGCTCAGTGAGGTCGCTCCTCCAGAAGTTCATACATGTTGCTGGGGGCTTTGGCGAATGGTGCTCCACACACTTTAAGCCCAGTAAATTGTGAGTAAGATGGTAGGGTAGAAAGCCTTAAATGAAAGGTCTGGAACCTAAGCTCAAGCTGCCACCTCTGCTATCTGTGTCCTTCCTGGCAAAACAACAGCCATTTATTCTACCACATTCAACTTTTCATCTCAACCACAGTGTGGATCAAACCATTCAACATCCAAAGGCTCATTTTTCATAATTATCAAGAAGAAGCCTGCATGCCAGAAACAATGGTTGCAATTACATGCTTTTCTGGATGTATTAAAATGTTTCACAGTTGTGAAAATATACAGCAACTGTAGCTGATTTCTGTGTCCACAATGAGAAATTAATGTGGAGACTGGATATCTTTGTCCGCATCTTTGAAGGATGCTTGTCTCTAACTAAACCCTCGGGAACAGCTATTTACCAGCTCAGCTACATCTAATTAAAGTCTGTTTTCCCACTTAGCTCTCTTCAGGCTACCTCATGGGCTTTTCTGTGAACAACAATTTGCCACTCTGTTACAGAGGACACCAGAAGCAAGGTAGGAGGAATAAACCAGAGCTAGCAGCGAGACCAGAACAGAAGGCTTGCCAGCATACTTAATCATTATCATGTCCCTCTCCTAAGCATGAGCCATGAGGCAGGCCCTAAAAATGTGGAGGTGAACAAGACATGGTCCCCATTGTCTAGAAGCTCACATCAACACGCAGAAGAAACTTGATGTGAGACCACAGTGTGAACCCCACAGGTGGGACATATATCAAGGCTTAGAAACAAGATCCTAAGATAGTGGCTCCTGTCAGAAGATTTCCCTTGTAGACTCTACCAGCAAGAGGTCCTGGCTGCCAACAACACGCCTACAAGGAGCTGCAGCCAAAGGAGCTTCTTTTTAGCCCACACTATAATGCTGACCTTAAGTCAAGGCTGCCACAGAGTTCACAGATAACTTGGGTTCTCCTCAATGTCAACCTGCTTCCACCGCTCCCTGCAGACAGAGCAAGAAGGGAAGGAAAAGCAGAGAAAACCCACACTGGCTCTTGACCTGCAAGGCGGCATTTCTCAGAAGCCCCTGGGAGAGGTTGGGGTTGTTTGTTTGTTTGTTTGTTTGTTTGTTTGTTTCAATGTCCAGAACAGTGTTAACGTGACCAACTTATAGTAGGAAGCCAGGGGACATTCGAATCCAGCATATCAGCTGCGAAAAGGAGCCGGCAATGGCTGTCAGGTAGAGAATTAGCCCAGCCACCATATACAGTTATGGACTGTGTTCCCCCAAAATTCAAAATAGCTAAGTCTACAATCCACCCTCAAAGTGCTAGTATCTGAAGTTGAGTTCTTTGGAGGGCAAGTTGTTTTAAAGGAAGCCATGAGTCTTATGACAGGATTAGTGTCCTCATGAGAGCTGTAGGGGTGGTTTGGTGGTTAAGAGCTCTACGTACTGTTCTTGCAGAGAACCTGGTTCAGTTCTTACCACACGGGCAGGTAGGTAGTTCACAACCACCTGTAACACAAACCTAAAGGGGCCGAGGGTCCTCTGATCTAGGGGGACACTTGCGCTCTCATACAGATACCCACACACAGACACATAATTAAAAACAAAGCATTCTTTTAAAAAGAAAGATCAGAGCTCGCTCTAGGTCCCTGCCACCTCACATCACACCCCAACATGAGAGGACACAGAAAGAAGACTATGCCATAGAGACAGCCCTCACCAGGAGCCCACACAGCTTGGGTCTTAATATCAGCCTTCCAGAGCTGAAGACTAGAAACCCCTGTGGGCAAGCCACCCAGTCTGTGATATTTCATGCTGGTGGTGCTGGACAAGCCAACACATACTAAAGCCCCCTGTCTTCACAGGCATGATGGCCTCCTGGCAAAAAAGCCTCCTGGGCTTCCTCTCCCACCCCCTTCCCTCCACTTAGCTCTGGCCTCATCTCCAAAGCTGAAATGGAAATGGGAGCAATGTACGTCTTCTAAGAATGTACAGCCACGGCACCCACGGCAAAAGGTAATAGGTAAGAAGGACAGGAAGGTTCTAATGGAAACCTCTTGGGCCTCAGCTTTACTGTCTGTGGAAACACCCCTTTTTACCGGAAGGAGGTTTGGCAGACACTCAAATGTAAACACATTAGCAGTCAGTGTGGGCACAGGAACACAACTCTAACTTTCTCGGCATGAACTCTGCACGCTAATTCAACTCCCTCTGGAGGTTTGTCTTCCTAGGACACCAGGGCTTTCCATTTTCTCACAGGCTGCCTTGAGGAGCCACAGGACAAACAAATACAAGAGCACCTCCCATAAACACAGCCCCACACGGCCCAGCCCAGAAGCTAGTCCACACTCAGAGGAGCCACTTAGGCCATGGGCTGTCTGTCCACAGATTAGCACACGAAACTTCCTGAAGCAGAATGAGAAAAATGGCAGCTGCCTTCCTGGTAAACAAGGAGCACAGAACTATGAGAGCCTGGAAACAAGCTGGCCACATTTAAATCGCCAGACCTCAGGTCCCATCATGTCTTCAAAGCATAATGACCTTTGCCCCTAGGGGAATCAGAACGATGCTGCTCCCTGTTCTATAAAACACTCCAGCACTGGGTTCTGGCTCAATGGCAGAATATTGCCTAAAATACTTAAAGACCCACAGTCTATCCCCAAAACTGGAGGGGGGGGGGATTCAAAATTCAGATTGAGAAATGGCTCTGTGAGTAAAACTGCTTGCCATGTAAGCCTAAGAACATGAGTTCAGATCCCCAGAACCAACATAAATACTTTCTCCAAAAAGGCCACACTTAATCTTTAGGGTTTCAAAAACCCAAGCCAGGCGCCGTGTTTCTCTCCTCCTCCTCTCCTCTCTTTTCTCCCTTTCCTCACCCCTTCAGCTCAAGATGTAGAACCCTGAGCGACTTCTGCAGAACCATGTCTGCCTGTGTACTAGCATGCACTTCACCGTGATGATAACAGACTAACTTCTGAAAGCAAGCCCACAATTAAATTCTTTCTTTTGTAAGAGTTGCCTTGGCCATGGTTCTATTTTCACAGCAACAGAACCATAACTAAGACACGTCTCTTCCTCCACCCTCACACCCAGTTATGGGAGAACACCACGCTCCCACCACTGAGACTGTGGCCCACACTCATTACAGGGTTTTAAGACTCTGGGCCCAGGAACCAGCATATCCCCATCAGCTTGCTCACTCCAGCAACTCATGGCACAGCAATCAATCTGTGACTGTCTTACAAACCTGCTGCCAAATACCAACTAAGTCCGAATGTGCTATCCTTAAATAAACCCTTTTGACAGCAACAATGATCAAGAGTGGATCGCTGTCTAGCGCTTCATCTGAGGCTGCACCTCATACCCTTCCTCGTGAAACGGAAAATCCACTGCCCTTCCGGCAGCCACCCAAGTTGCGCATGTTTCCACTTCTTTTGTGGCCACAGGATCCATTACCCAATAACTCAGCATCCAGAAGCTTCCTCTCGGCTCTGACTTCTCTCACAGTTCTCGTCGCAAGAGGCAGAGCTTACTTTTAACAGAGCCTGCTTTTAAATTTCCACACAGAGAGACTACTGGTGACTAAGTAAATAAAGACACAAATAAATGACACATTAGCACAGTCACAACACAAACTTGTCCTTTCCTACAGTTGGCTAAAGAGGAACTCATGCATTGCTTCCGGATGAGCAGTTATAAAATAATTAACAAAGGGTGCATGCATCATGACAGCTAGCTATTTCCCTTGTGGAAAAAAAAAAAAAAACTAATCTGAAAAACTGAAAAAAAGATTCTACCTTCTTAAAGAAAGCAAGTACTGAAAGTAAAACGTAGCAAAAAGGTCAGGAAAGAAATTGAGACAATTCTTTTAAAAGTTTTTTTTAAGGCAAAACCTGGAAATAAATTCTCCACTCTGGTTTACAATCTTATAAAGATCACACTGAATAATATTCCAAGTACTTGAGAAAACAACATTAAAACTCAGTTGTAGTTAGAAAATACCTAAACACAAGAATGCATGTAACATGTTAAGAAACTCCTCCAGAGCCTGGTGGACACTTGCCTAGCTACATAAGGCCAGACGGTCTATCCTCAGTACCACAAAGAAAAGGGAAGAATGGGGCAAGAGGGAAATCATAAGCTGACAGCCAGCCTGGACTATATAGCAAGACTCTGTCTTAAGAAAAAGAGAAACAAGCAACAAATAAACAAGCAAACCACCTTGATTTTCCTAGTTTCATCTATGAATGCTTAGTATTGAAGTAATAACCTTATTATTATTTACAAAATACTGCAGTTCTGTGGGAGGAGAGACCTATTGCCACTGCAAGAAACTGTTGTGCTTATTAAGGATATGTTGTCACAAATGTTTTTTGTGTTTTTTTAATCTATGTCATTTCCCAGTTTAACCCTCTGACTTGTCAGTTCCAATAACAGTTCTCATTTCCACCTTTACCACAGTCTCCCAAGGCCCCAGAGACTTCTTGGTAGATGGGACACTAGTTTCTCCTATTTCACCCCTGCAGAATTAGCCTGCCTTCTCTTCCTGTCCACGTCTGCCACGAGTGCACGTGCGTAACCCCCCCCCAAACACACACACACCCCTTCTAAGACACCTGCCTTTTGGGACACACAGCTTGGTTCCTATCATGAAGGATTTGGAACCCTTATATCTAGTGCAGAGAAAAGAAAAATGACAACCTTAAGAGAAAAGAGAATACACTTTAATTTGAAAACCAAAGCATGAGCGGTCATATCCTGCATGTGGGATGCTGCATGTGACAATGGCTCAGCTGATTACGGCTCACAATGCACTGAAAGATTTTAGTCGGAAACAGAAAGAAGGAGGGAGGACACTGCAAAGCAATGCCATTGTAGCACCGTGTTCTTACATTCTAAACTGAGTTCACACTGAGCCCCCTCAGTCAGCAATGGAAAAAAGCTAAGGAGGACGTAGTTATTAGCATTTCCTCCCCCCCCCCCAGCATACTTAGACAAACCCTAAAGTACTTGGGTAAACCTACAATATCCTAGATGAGTGGCTTTCAAAGGTTTCTGTGTATAAACCATTTAAACAGTGGCACAGGCAGACCCCACAATATGAAGTCAAGGTGCCAGAAGCTCTTACCAGCTATGTATGTGTCCTGACGCATCCATCACTTCACCTTTCCTAAAGCTCACTGCGGCCTACTAAACTGATTCCATGACCAAGCCGACACTCAGAAGATCCTGTCCCACTTCACTTAGCTAAACATGAAGTGAAGAGCCAGGCTCGGAGGCAAATGCCTGCACTCCCACACTGGAGAAGTGGAAAGAGGAAGATCCAGGGTTTAAAGTATGACTTCACTACACAGCACATCACACACACTCGCACACACACACACACACCCTCAAGCAAATTCATAAGTAAAAAAATAATTTTAAAAGAAATTGCATTATTAGTTGAGTCATCCTAGATTTTAAAAACTCTTAAAAGTTCATTTTCAGCATTTGATTTATTTGTAAATAAACCTCTGACAGTGCTTTTGGAAAGCATCTTAATAAATGGAACCAAAACAACAACAAAAACTTTCTCAGCTAGTCTGCTCTCCATCTTCCATCATGGTGGGAGGAGGCACATACCACTGTGAACAAACATAATTCCCGAGATAATCTTTCTTACTCCCTCTCTTATGTACACACAGATAAAGGGATCTGTGATTACTCTGCTAGACAGGATTGTTTGAAGGTTGCATAGTGGAGCTGGTGGCCACTGGATCAGAAACACTACAGCCGAGCACTTGCCATTCGGAAGAGATGACGCTCAGCAAACAGCAGCTCCACTGGAAGTTTCCATGTGCCTACAGCTGAGCAAAGAGCTGCCAAATGATCCTGCGCAGCATTTCTGTTGTTTGTTTCTATAAGACAGGCTCACATGTAGCCAGCATGTGCCCCTCCAACTCACTCTTCAGGCTAGGCTGCCCTGGAACAAAGGTAATCCTGTCCCAGCTTCCCCAGTGCTGGAATGACAGGGGAGGGCCACTGTGCCCAGTACTTAATACCTGCTTAATGCCAAAACAGTAACTCTGCATGCATAAGGCTGTCTGTGGCGCTAGGGATGGAACCCAGGGTGGTGAGTACACTAGGCAAAAGCTCTACACGAGCAACATTTCCAGTCCATTTATGTAACCTAAACACAAAACAAACAAACAAACAAAAAAACATCAAATTCCACTAAGGCATAGTCAGCAAGGGGCAAAGAAGTTCCCCACATGGACAAGTGCATAAAACGGATGGTATGGGAGAAGGTGAATGCTGATCTGTTTCCTTGCTGACAGAAAGAAATGGAGTCACGATAATAGCAAATAATAAATGGGCTGGGGGTGTACCTCATGGGTACAGTTCTTACCCACCATGCACAAGGCCCTGGATTTGATCTCTACCACCACATACCGAAACCAGCAAGAAGTTTTAGGATCTGAAAAAGTCAGCCCAGCTGCATCATGGATCAGCTTAACCACACAGCTAAAACAATGACTAAACAGTGGTGTGCACAGTGCACGTGACCCGGTTGGGCAGTACCAGGGCTGAGCTGGGCTCTGAGGAGCAGAACCTTCAACCCCAAGCCCCTGTGGTGGACAAAGGGAGAGCCAGCCCCCCAGCCCAGGCTCCTTCCCAAACCCTCATGGTGTCCCACTGCCCTCAGAGCTTTCCTTACCTTCACCTCTCAGCCGCGCACGAACTGCCATCTCTAGCCTGTCCTCTGAGCTTTGTCACCATACACACACAGGCTTGTCACTTCTACCCAGGGAAGCCGGCTCTGCCTGTTCCGGAATCAGCAGTTGGCTTCTTCTCTATCTTTTTTCCTTCTACCCTCCCACTGCCCCACCCCTCAAGCATACCTCCCCCATGAATTCCTTCCATGGGCCTTGGGAAAGAGGGCCTATTTCATCAGGTGCAAGTAATATAATCCTCACCATTGGTATATTTACTAAAGGAAGGGAGGTGAGTTATCTAACATCTGTCAAACAGGCAAAGTTGTCAGGCTGAATTCAAAGCCGAGATGATGACAACAGAAAGCTGTAAAGTCTGGGACACCAACCAGGTATGGAGTGCCCTGGAACAGTCCTTGGCCGTAAGCATACTTACGCAACAATGCCTTTGGCACAGTCAGCAAGAGGGCAGGGAGGAGATGAAGGCGAATTCTGCTGGTACGAAATGGACTGGGCCAGTTGTGGCTTGGGGAATCTGGCAGAAATTAATAGGGGCAAGGCCTCAAATATGCCAGGAATTCTGCCCAGAGCAGTAAACAATCTCGGTGTGGTGTAAGACTGAATGAGCTTGGGTTTGGGAAAGACGAAAAACCAGTAGTAGCTAGTAAGTTCCGATAGGACTTTTCCAATCAGGGTTACATTCTCTCTTGCCTGTCTATATACAGTTAGCCAATAGTCTCCACTCCTTTACCAAGAAGTGGGCAAAGAGGGACACTTGACTACTGAATGGAAACAGGCTAAGTGCATACATCAGTGTTAACTAAGTGGATGACGGGCACCTTCCTACGGAAAACAACCCTATACAGATGACTTTAAGAATGACATTGTTGGTCGTAGGACGCAGAAAAATCAGTCTTGGACTGGCCAGGAAACTCTCCCTGTCGGCTAGGTCTCACAGTGCTGCGCAGGCTGCCGGGCAGAAGGCATCCATGGCCTTACCTAGTTGCTGGACCCGGCATGTTACAATATCAACCCTCCAAGCAAGGAGTGTCCACTGGTCAACTGTGGCAAGACTCTATGGAGATATAAACTGCTCCTTTACTGGATTTGAAGCCTGCACCACAGGAGGAAATTCATGCCTGGTACAGTAAATATGGTCAAAACCTATAGCTAGGGAAGTCCCAGGCCCAAGAGAAGAATCTACTGTGTGCTGCTCTCTATCTTAGTCAGAGAAACTTATTACAGTGGGCAGTCATTCGTGTAAATAAATGAATTTTAACTCTTGTCATAGCAATAGTGCACATACCTGCACAGATCAGCATCAAACCATAAAGCTCTCTGCTTTCTATTTTACATACACCATTAACTATTACTCAAAAAAATCCATTCCCCCACCACACACAAGTATTAAGAAATCTCTACTTTCTCAAAACAGGGAGGATTATAACCTAGGGTAATAATCTTCATTTGGAAAAATGTACCCACAGCCTAAATGGACAGACTAAATTTCCAAACATTCAGAAGATAGAACACTGTTACTATAAATCTATTTAATAATTTAAAGAAATGTTTGGTTTTATCTTAAAGGAAATATTAGGAAACAAGACAAGACCAGATTAAGCAATAAAATCTAACAAAAATAGATTTACTGATGATGATTCTGTTATTTTAATTAAGTACTAACATTGTGAACTTGGAATTATACTCCCACAGACATAAGACTTTAATTATAAATCATAAAATAAATGGAATATCTGAAACTAGCATTTTTAATATAAAATTTAAGTATTTTAACTTTTGTTTTTGTGAAACTTAACATTTTTACTTCCGCCTTTAATTTGGCTTTATCTTACCTCACTCTTAGCTTTTAATATAAATTATATTTCTATTCCATTAGGAAAAAATGAACTTTGTTTTACTCCTAAAATGTTCACTGCAAGGATAAAAAGATTCAACTCACAGACCTGGAAAAGTCAGACATTACGTGTTTCCATATTTCCTCATTACATCTGCTCCCTAACTACTGTCCTTACGCTTAACTCAGCTTCACCACCTCATCCAACAGCTCAAGTCCCAGTATCAGAAACATCAGGCACAGGTCAGCTGTCACCCCTTCGACCCTGTGCCCTGAAAAGGTGACCTACCCTTACATGCACATGCACATGCACACACACACACACACACACACACACACACACGGCCACATGAACACAAGCAGTGTGCACATATGCAAGCAGGTACCTAACTAATTGCATTGCTGAACCAGGTGATCCAATTAGACTATGTGTAACATCTTTCAGAGCACAGACTTTCCCTCTCCAGGAAAGGGAAAGAAGAGAAGTCTGGTTTTCAGCCATCTATAGCACAAAGGTGCCTGTCAGCTAAGAATCCACAGAAAGGCTATGCCTGTCATGCAGCCCCACACCAGTGCTGGGCCTCTCAGAACTGAGAAGGGACCAGGAACCTAAGAAGGCAGAGACGATTTCTAGGTGCCATAGACTACTTCATTCCTTTCTGAAGAATCTGTCACACATACACACAAATAGACACAGGGACACACAGACACACACATAGATACACAGACACAGGGACATACAAACACTCACGCCCCTCGAGCACAAGAGCACTTTAATGGTTAACTTAGGTGTATATGTAAAGGGTCCTTCCTATTGTTAGAACCAAATACTTTGATGGCCACTGATTTGATAACAGTAATTTACAAGGTTACCCAAGTGACTACTTCCCAGTGCACAAAAGACCTAGAAGTGCTGATTACTGAGTTCCTGGATTGGTCCAGGGTTGGCTGGGTTGAAGTGGAATTGTACCAGTCAGCACCCAGCCTGCCAGAATCACCCCAGGGCTCCCTGTCCTCCTCTGCCACAGCCCCGACCCAGTGACAGTCCTGCTCTGGACACCACCAAGTGTGTCCACTCTCAGCTCCTCTCCCTGCTATGCTTCTCACACAGGAGATGGGGGAACCATCGGGCTATGCCTGGCTTCCCAGTACAGTCTTCACTGGAACTGCAGGGTAAGAACACAGCCACCTGTGCTGCCGAGATACCCTAGTCCCAACAGCTCTGTGTAAACGAACCAACAAAAGGAAGCGTTCACACTTTCCTATAGCAAGAACTGGCTTTCTTCCACGTCTGTCAGGGCTCTCCTCAGTAGGTCCTCCAAGCAAAACCCACCACTCCCTGCCCAACCTGGCCAGCCTGCTCCTCTCTCTTCATGGCTTCATTTTGTTTCCTTGCCCCTCTGCCAACTTCAGAACTCCACCAAAGTCCGCTTGTACACCTAGCACCCCTGACCTAGAATGTGGCCTCCCAGGGCCTCCCCACCCCAAGTCTCTTCCACCATGACTCATCCTCACCCTTTAATTTCTACACAGCCTCGCCCTCCTACTCAGCAATCACAGATTCTCCCGTCTGTCCATCTCTGTGCTCCCCTTTCCCTCTCTCCTAATCT
The DNA here is from genome assembly GCF_907164565.1 of Psammomys obesus. NCBI lineage: Eukaryota > Metazoa > Chordata > Mammalia > Rodentia > Muridae > Psammomys > Psammomys obesus. Next base: position 9,578,807 of record NW_026596149.1, on the reverse strand, counting down.
GTGACTGTTCTAACTGCTGGACACCTGTTACCTGACAGTGGTATGACAACACAGGCCACCTCTAACTTATACACTCATGTATCTCCAAGGCAGAGCATAAATGTTTATCATCTGTTTTTGCTGTGTGTGTGTGTGTGTGTGTGTGTGTGTTGTGTGTGTGTGTGTGTGTGTGTGTGTGTGTGTGTGTGTGTGTGTGT
>NW_026596149.1:9463278-9578600 GCF_907164565.1 Psammomys obesus | reverse complement strand
TGTGTGTGTGTGTGTGTGTGTGTGTGTGTGTGTGTGTGTGTGTGTGTATGTCATGTTCAGGTTAGAAGGTAGCCTCATGTGTTGGTCCTAGTCTGCTTTTGACCTTTTATCTTGTTTGAGGCAGGGTCTCACTAGCTAGACTTACAATTTATGTCTCCCCTCTCCTTGTGGGAACACTGAGGTCACAGATATGTGTGCTAGTGTCCAGCTTTGACATGAGTTCTGGGGATTCAAACTCGGGTCCTCATGATTGTGTGGCTAGTGCTTTATTCACTGAGCCATCTCCCCAGCCCTCAACTGTCACTTGTTAATGCGATGAAGTATCTCAATAAATTTGCTATGGAAAAAAAACCTGCAGTCTGTGAGCACTTTCAGTAATCCTGTATTGGCTGGCAGTGGTACAAAAAACAGTTTTCACGGACCTTGGAAGACATTCCGTTCTAGTCTATTTATTCCTACTAAATAATAACCCTGGTTGGACCTGTTGACTACTGCAAAGCCTTACTTACAATATGTTATCAGTGCTTTGAAACTTGTAGCAGTAATTACATTAGCAATGACTGCTTGGTCTACCAGTGGCCCACTGAAATACTACTCTATTACTGGGGAACTTCTGAGTGCTTACAGCATTCCAGGCATTGTTTGAAACACTCGTATTTCATCTCCTTTAAGCTCCCTGAGTTCTGTGAATTAAGTATTTGTGTCCTTACTGATGGAGGAGTAGCTGAGCTCAGGAGATTAGCAACTTACCCTAAGCCATGCAGCCTGGAATTCTGAAAGGGCAAAGTTCATGTTTCAGGCCCCCCTCCACTTGAAGCCCGGTAACTCCCCGCCAGGTTCCCAAGCTCTTCCTCCTAGGTCTGTAGTGTCCTCTCACATACCCTGAAAGCTCTGAACTGTGCACCTCTGTGCTGTGGAATTCACAGCAAAGCTCATTAATTCTCACCTCCCCTAGATAAACACAGACACAGTTACCCTTCCAAAACTCTAACACCTCTGTCTAGTTCTGACCTAACTTAAAAGTTTTACCCTAAGATAGGAAAGGGAAACAATATCTTGGCCTTCCTACAGATGCCAAAAGCTATAGCTAACAAAACATTGCTTGCTCACACATATAATTTGCATTTCTAAAAAGCCAGAAAATTACCAAAGTTAGATGGGAATTTCCAGAAGTATCCAAGGAAATCATTAAAGAGGTCCACCGGCCAACAGGCTTCTGGTCCTGGTTCTCCTGGTTCTTCCTCTGCTTCTGAGCATGTGAAGTACACCCTTCCTGCCTCAGCTGAAGGCAGGGAATGTGGCAAAGGTGGAGGTCAGGCTGGTGGGCAGCTGAGTAGGGGCTCTGCTAGCCTGTGGGGCTGACCATCCAGGCTGCACTGCTGAACTTTCAAAACTGTGTCAACACCCTAATAATACATCTTGTTGGGTATAATCAAAGTGTCTGAAGAACTCAGATTCATTCTTGTTCTCAAACACTAAACAGGAAGGGTACCCCAAATTAGTTCACCAAAAAGCCAACTTCTCGAGTAAAGGTTCGACTAAAGAGTAACAGGACTGCACACATCTTAAAGGCCACACTGATTTTAAGTCCATATGAGCCAGTTGGTATAAGGATATTAAGAATCAATCACCATGGCCACAATGACAACAGGGCCTGCACCATAACATTACCATGCAAATGGGGCAGGCTCATGGAAACTACAGCAGTCATATCTAGTCAAGCCTAGCAGTGCAAGCATCTAATCCCAGCAACTCAGGAGGCTGAGCCAATGGGATTATAAAGTCGAAGCTTGCCTGGGCTATTTAGTGAGTTGACGACAATTTGGGTAATGTCATGATATTTTGTCTCAAAAGGAAAGAACCAGGGAGGGGTGGAGCTAAGCTCAATGGCAGAGTACCTGCTCACGTGTTCAGTACCTTAGGTTCAGTCCCTGGTTTAGGTTAGGCAGGTACAGCTGTGGATTTAGTGATTCATAGTCTCCAGATCACCGAATCCACTTGTGCCTGCTTAAGCTCATTTCAACAGGAGGCTGGGCACTATACTGCACAGCTTTATTCAGTCGACAGGATTTTCTCAGTGCCTCTAAATGTCCCTCACCTCTGTCTGGGTGAGCAGACAGCTCAATTCCTAATATATGCCCATCAGCATTTTCATTTTCGTTCCCCCACACAGACTTCTCCATTCAGAACAAAGGCCTTTCACAGGCTTAGGGGCACTAAGCTAAAAGATGTGCAAAACTCCACAATAAGAGTTCTTGCTCTTTTGTAAAACCTAAGCTAAAATTTCAGTAGCCATGAATACAACACTAATTTAAAAACAACCTGTGTAAGGCAATGGGGAAAACATTAGTCAGAGTTAAAGTTCTACTTAAGGCAGACCATAAACAGTCTGTGGCCAGTCCTAGCAGGACAATTTACAGAGGAGCCAGAAACACAACGGGGCAAAGCCAGTATGATGGACAAGAAGGGCACTTTTGGTTAAGTGACAGAAAATATGACGGGGTGAGTAGAGAAGCCATCGACACAGGGTCTAGAGTCCTATAGGGTTCACCTATGATTGGTCGGTGAAGGATAAGGCAGAGTGGGAACTGTAACAGGAATGTAAAGTAGCTAGCTTCAATTTCTCTTATTTGGCCCAAGGAATGTAGGACAAGTGATCAGGGACTAGATTAGGGGAGGGTTTTCCACATTCTCAGCATCACAGGCAGATGAGGGGAAAGGGCTGTTCAGTTGTAGTTATGGTAATACAATAATAACCCTCTTTCTGGTCCTTCAAGTCTGAAGATGCTTTCAAGCCCGGTCTAATTCATGAAGACAGCTATAAGCCCAAGAAGGAACTAAAAGTAAATAGTGGCTTCAGCTTCTTAAGAGAAACCACTAGACATTCATGAAGCACATTTTCTAATATCCAAAATATCCAACGTGTGCCAAAATTGGATGGATGGTAAATGGGCCTGTTTCCAACTGGAATGATAATTAAGGATACTGACATGTATAGATGTATGATTGTTTTAAGTAGAGGTTTGAATGATCTTTTCATAGAAACCGTTATTAGAATACAGAATTAGGTAGTGAAATTTTCTATCACAGAGCCATGCCTTCCATAACAGCCACAGAGAACCATCAGAATATCCTGAAAGTCCTTCACATTAGCAGAACCACAACAGACCATAAGTGTGGGGCTGGCCACATCTCTTGGCTTTAACATGACGGGCATCAGGTGCAAAGCTGTTCCATTCTTGGTCTGTAGACGCTGTGTGGAATCTTCCAGCACCTTAGTAATTACTAATTATATCATAGAGGATGTAAATCAAAGAAATGAAAACATGGTAGGCTGCTCCATTTTCAGGAAAGTGACCGCCATCAGATCTGGATTCCTGCCTGTACAGGACAAAAGCCTGAGAGCAGCAATCCTTTAGGACAATGCTGCCTCAGCCACACACAGCTGCCAAATGTCCCTTCTAAACCCAGGAGTAAGCAGAGAATCCGCTCATTTCTGAAACCAGTCCAATTTCCAGCCATAAAACTGTGAAGCGACACTCACGTCACCAGCAAACAACCCAGACACTAACCCACGAGTGGCTGCCTGCTCGTGTCAGGTCATTTCCCAGCCATGAAGGAATGTCATCATCACCACAGGACAGATATCCTTTGCATTGCTCTTGGGGAAGGAAACAGTTCTACCTGGGCCAGAACAGGGATGAGAAAAAGGCAAATGCTGTCCCTGAGTGCAAAAGTTCAATGCACATCAGTTCTTACACCTGAAAGGCTCCCCACTTGCTATCAAAATAAAAGGAAAAGCTCAACTCTCAGGACAGCCACAGGAAGACCACATAGTAATAGAATATTACTATGAATCATGTAGTCAGAGCTAACAACCACAGATGCAAGCAGTGCTGAGTGACTGAGGAGCTGTGACTAGCAAGACATATGGCTGAGATGAGCACCAAGGGGAGCCAGGAGGAGAAAAGGAATAGTCACAAGGGCAGGGTCTCTATCCACTGCTTCCAGACCTAAAGGCCCCAAGGTGTGAGAGACACAGCACTCTCTGCTAGGCTGCAGGCTGGCATAAAAGCAAAGAGTAAGGAGGCAGCATAAGAGTCGACTGACCACAGGACGAGAGCAGACCACGGACGTAGAGCAAGAACAGAGAAAGCATGAACACAGGACAGCAGACTAGCCCAGAGAACAAGCCAAGAGAGTGTGGCATGGAAAGGTACTCAAGGACTGGCCTCCTTGCAGGAGTACTCTACTACTGGAAACCGACCATCGGACTGCAAAGGGACAAGTGTGTGGATGTCAGAAGGCAGGAACTCTGCAACTTAGTGGCCTCATGTGGCACAGAGCAGAACAAATGACACAAAACAAGCTGTCCTAAAACAGGCCCAGCTGCCACCCTTCCACACATTGCATGTACGCAGCTTCCCCAACACTACAAGTCAAATTCAGTCATGCATGAAGAGCTTATCTCTACTCAAAAACAGATGCCCTCTGTGCCAGTTACCCGAAATCTAGTTACAAAAGCAAACATCTGTCCCTGGTGAAGTAGCTCCCTCACTCTGTGACAATATATTTTACAGCTAACAAGTCAGACCACTCTGCAACCCTGGATGGATGCCACCCTCAGCCCAGCATCCATGCCACTTCTGGGACACGCTAAGTCACTTCTGCTTATAAAAGCATCCCTAGCTACAGACAGCTGTTCTAATCTGCCTTGTGATGTCTCCCCGATGCCTGCAGTACACAGGCTCCAGGGCACCTCAGAAAAGTACACCTTAGGGTGTGCTCAGAACATCACAGCTCACTTACAAAATGTGGACTCCCTGTGGAATCCAATCACAAGGGGAAGACTAGACTTGAGCTGTAGGCCCTGTTCAAAATATTATGTGTGCACTAGGCTGAAGGGTCCTCTCCTCTGAAACAGGATGGGTTATTGATAAGCTATTCAAAAACATCAAATCTACATCAATGCAAAGAATGTAAAATTATAACTGCAGAGTGCTACACAGAAGTTGATGTTAGTAAAAGACAAGGATGCCGAGTTACCAGGCATTCCCAAGGATGCTGTCGGCTCTCCCAGTGCACCGTGGGGTTGAGAGGCTCCACGAGAGAGACCTCAATAATGCTCAATAATGATAATGCTGCCTGCCTCATGTCTGACTCTCTCACATGCCTCCCTAATATATCACTGGACACATGGGACACCAGTGAGACTATCTATTCTTCCTGCCCCTCCTCTCATACTTTAGCCCTCTTCCGTAGAGGAAACAAAGTGAAAAGTATCCCAAAACCTGCAAGACGTGGGTAGCATAGTTCAGCTAGCGTGCTCCTTAACATAATAGTGATGATGATGATGATGATGATGTAGGAAAACAACTAAATTTAAAAACCCAATTCACTGGCATAAAGGCAAAGAGTAAGAAGGCAGCATAAGAGTCGACTTAGGACTTAGTCACATACACTCAACACAAGCACACACACTTACAACTGAATATACAACCCTTCTCCACAATTCTTTATCTAGTATGTAACAACTAGATAATTGGGTAGAATTACCTTAGCATCCTAATGCAAATACTCCCGGCTGAGTTTGTAAAAATGACCCATTTGTTATAAACACATGGTAGCTATAACTTACTCGGAATCCCAAAGGCAAGCTATGGTTTTTGTTGCTTTTGTTTTTACCTGCCCATTTTAAGGACAATCTAGAGTGCTAGAAATGTGGCTGGGGTCAATGGCATTTGGGACACACGGACTTGCTGAGTGCTGTTCTGAGCTTCTACAGACCAAAGGCCACCAGAGTCATCCAGCGTTCGAGACCAGTAGCTGGGGGTAACTGCAAAGGCTTTGCTGTTGGCAGTAAATCAAACCAGTAGTCTGTTACACAGTGATTTAAAACTGACCAACACAGGAGAGAAGGGAAAACATAGGAACCACACATAAATCATTTAGTTAGCTTACAGGAAAAGCAGCAGGGAACTGCATCCGTAAGTTTGCATGAAACAAAGGAAGTAAGATTACGTGATACTTTGACACTATTACATCATACATTTCTCCAATGTGTCTCCACCTTAACACGGGTCACCCATGGCCCTTCAAATTCTGCATGAAGTTTAAAAATGGCTTTCTAATTTGTGCATAATTGGTCACAGTTAGCCAGTATCAGGAAGTGTGAGCCCAGATCCATTTTATCCCAGAAATCAGAATAGACTACTCTGTAAAACATCTGTGCACAGAAGGAAAGGAAATATACCATTCTAAACTCACAATGCAGCTTCATGGTGGCCTTTCATGAAAACAGATTTTGTTGGCGTTTGGCCTAAGTTGCTCATAAGAGTAAATTATCCACAGGAATCACAGCTTCTTGCATGGAACAAAGTAGAATCCAGAGCTTCTAAACTTTCTATTGTAGGCATTGATACCTCCCTGTACTAGGTCTCAGCTACTACGAAACTTCTCAATGGAGAGGCATAAAGACTCAGCAAAGAAAATGCACTGTGTGGGAGGCTAGACAGCAAGTGAACAGCCATGAGGGGGTCACACAGGTGCACACTTCACAGTCAGTCCTTGATGGTAAAGAAAGCAAGCATCTTATACCACAACTCCAGCCATGAGTGGTGGCATGCCTGGAATCCTAGCGCATGGGAGGCGAAAGGGGCATCCAGCCTGGATGCAATACTTCAGCTGGGCCTACACAGCAAGATCTTCCTTTCTCAACTCCCCTTCAAAAGGACAAACCCCCACACCTATGCTTCATAATGCAAAAATAGTGATTATTTTTTGTGTTATGTATTTCTGTATTATGACATATTTTCTACTCCTTTTGTGTTTTAAAGTCCATTTCTAACACACCATGAAAAAATAATGAGATCCAGCAACAGGTGAATGGAGACATGAAATGTGCTATCTGCATACAATGGAGTATTATTAAACCAGAAAGGGAAAATGTCTGAACCATGACCTTGATGAAACTGGAGAACAGTAGGCTTAGTGGAATAAGTTGGTCACAGAAAAGCAAGGTTTGCACCACTACACTCATCCAAGGCCCTTCATGTAGTCAAATTCATAAAGGGAGTAGAACACTGGTAACCAGGGACGGAGGAGGAGAACCAGGACACTGGCGTAGAGGGAGGCTCACAGCCGTCTGTAACTCTGGAGGATACGGCATCCTCTTCTGGCTTGACAGGCACACGTGTGACATACACTCACGCAGAAACACACGCATACACCTGAATTAAAAATAGAATATGTTTTAAATTAATCAAGTAACTTTCAGAAAGCGTTTTCTTTCTACAGGTGGGCTGCTGACCATCTGTGTTTGCCCTTCAGCTCACACAACGTGGCAGCTGCTAGACGGCTGCTTGACCCCAGGTGCAGAGCCCTTGATTAGAGTGTGCTTATCACAGCACACATCCACACTGGCCCTGCAGGATAAGAAGAAACTTTTTAAGAAAAAAAAAAAACAAAAAAAAAAAACAAAAAACTCTTTACTGGTAATCCATAGCTTTCCATTCACATAATGCTCCAGAATTAAAAGAACCACTTTTTCCCCTTAAACATCTTTGGACAGTTAATTTTTCTGTGACCCCAGCAGGTCAGGAAGTATATTAAATTACAGCCAGTTTTTTTGTTTTGTTTTGTTTTGTTTTAAGGTACACTTATTTAAGAATGGCTCCTAGTCAAAATTCTTCCCAACGAAGTAGTCCTAAAGCTGCCATCTGTCCTAACATTTAATAAAGCAAGGACCAGTCAGAAAGTAAAATAAGGTCTCCATTTCTACACTTTGAAGCTGCTGTTAATCTGAAGTACCACCCAGCTTCCCTCAAGACACTGACCTCAAGCTCCAAGAGGGCAAATGGCTCACATGTATCATGAAGAGGATGCCTGCCCTCATTTAGGAGTTTAATGCATTCCACAAACTCCGTCTGGTATTACTCATCTATCTTCCCTTTGCCAAAGCTTTTTCAGCAATTTCTCAATGTTAAAAGCACAGTGAAGAAAACTCCAGAATGAACAAACTCCTTCCCTACTTACCGTGGATACATGTTCCCTTTGATGATTCTGAAATAATAATGGTTTATAACCATGACCAGTCTTCACTGGCGGGGAAATCCTATCAGAGTCGCTGAGAAATGGGAGCCTGCCAAACTGTTCACTTTCTTCTCCTGCTTATGAAGGAAATCGCAGCAGCCCTCTGGACTTATTTCCGAGGCAAAAAGCCATCCACAAGGCAAGAAAACTTGGAACCATACTTTCATACACACAAAAAAAAGTCATTTTGGAAATTTCTGTTAATTTTTTTTTTCACTATTGTGGTTGGAGAGATGACTCATTAGTTAAGAGTGCTTGCTGCTCTTCCAGAGAACCACAGTTCTGTTCCCAGCACCCACATGTTGAAAAAGGCTCATAACTGCCTGTAGTCCAGATCAAGGGGATATGATACCCTCTTCTGGCTTCTGCAGGTACCTGCACTCATACACACACACACACCTTTCAGTAAAGAAATCATGACTGTTATAGAAGAGATTAAAATGAGGAAGATCTGGGCAGCAGGGAAATCTGTATATTCCACCTGATAAATCATTGCTGAGGGCTGAAGGTAACAGGACCCCAATTCTGTCCAGAGTGTGCTCAGTGAACTCATCTGTGCTCATCACCACTTCAAGTAATGATTTCTCCACCAGACTCCCCAAAAAGGACAGAACATTTTCATTTAAACGCGGGCAAAAAATAAGAACTCTGATCACATGTTTTCTCTTAGGGCTGCTGTACAGTTTGAGACTGAAATGTCCCCCACAAGCTCATACACTTGAACACTTGGTCCCCAGATGGAGACGGGCTTTCTGGACACACTGTGGGGCCTTTGCAATGTGAGGCTTAACTGTGGACCCTGTGGTGCTGACTCCCAAAGCAAATGTGACCTCACACACTCACCTCCCAGGGCAAAGCCATTTACACCACCACACCTCCCTGCCACAGCAAGCTGCAATCCCTCTGAAACTGTGAAAACAAACTTTTCCTGGGAAGTGGTTTCTGTCAGGGAGTCTATCTCAGCAACAAGAAAAGCAACTCATTCAAAGACAGTGTCAGAATCATAATGGGAAAAGAGAAGCTATCTTCTGTTAATTTCTGTGGCCTCTCATAAAAATGTACCCCAACACAAGCATCTGGAAAATGTCCACAGTGTGGTGAGCATGAAGCTCAAAGGAGCAAATAAACTCGGTTTTGTAAAAATTGTTTCCTTAATTTTCAGCTAAAATAGTTACCAACTGGCACAACACCTTTAAAAACTAATTTAGTAAAGTGTTGCTCTCTCCTAAGTGGTTTGTGCACATTAAGTGCCATTTTTAAATGACCAAAGCAACTGGTGAGCTTCCAGAAACTGGAGAAGGTACTATGTAAATGAGGAGAAAACCTCAAGTCCTTTTGAAACAGCAACATCTGAGAATCAGCTTACTGTTCAGAAGCCAGGACTCTAGCTGTTCTGAAAACCCTGGATATTTACCTTCACATGGGAAGGTAACTAGAAATCTCACAACTGGAATAAATCAAGTAGAATGGCACTCTAGAACATCAGCCAGCATCCACCTCCACACTCAGCCTGTGGCACCCCTAAAACTGCTAGCCAGAGTGTAGCCAATCAAACACAAAGTTTACCTATGCAAACACAGGCATTCCTGTATTTCAGAACCTCTTTCTGACTTGAAAAACACAACCGCAACAGAATTTAAAATTCAAGCTGGGCTAGGCTTAAATTTAATCCCAGAATTTGGAAGACTGAGTGAGGCAGGAGGATCACATATTTGGGGTGAACATGCACTAAACCTTGTCTCAAAACATGGAGGGGTGCAGGTGTTAACCCAGCGTTAGACTGCTTGCCCAGCATGGGGCAAGCCCTGGGTTGGGGGGTCTCACTGTAAAAGAAAGAAAGAAGTTTGGCAGCAGGGCCAGCCAAATCCAGGCAGGGCTCAGCGGAATCTGAATCCCCAGCATCAACGCAAAGCTGAGGTTAACAGGTCCTCAGGAGTGGGTCTGAGAGTCATGCCCACCTGTAGTTCTGTCCTATTCTTTTTCTGTCTGATCCCAGATGGGGAAAATGCTTTGAATCCTGGGACCAGCTAGCCGGGAATAACATCAGAGAAAAAGTCAAGCCTGTCTCAAACAGGGTGGAAGGTAAGGACTGATACTCAAGGTTGTCCCCTGACCTCCACATGGGCACCATGGTGCACACATACACACACGTACACACACGTACACACACATACACACACACGTTATATGCGCTATCTACACCAAAAAAGCTACTCAGTACCCCATATTAGAGCATAAACTTATTTTAAATGTTTTATCATCCCCTAAATTCTTTTTGAAGAAGACCAATGACACTATAAATGTTGAGTTATACATATAAATTAAGTCAGATATACAAGCACATAAATAAAGTAGAATTAGAAAAACAAAGCATCCAGCACACAGAGCCCCCAAAGTACCACTCCGTCAGGACTGATGGAATTTCCAAGTCTGAGTTAAGTGCATTACCTGCTTCCTGGTGTCCAGGACCCAAAAGTTACATATTTTTCATTCTCAAGAACAAAAAATAGCATCCAATTTTCTCAAGGGAAAAGAAAAAAACATCATAGCATGCTAGTCTAGAAGGCATTTTCCACATGGCTTAGATAAGGAACAGAGAGCAACCATGCAGACAATATCCTTCATTCATCCACACACAAATACAAGAGCAATAAACACATGGCTATTTTCTTATTTTTTTATTTTTAAAAAAGCTGTTAAAGGCCAAAGGTTCAGATTATGCCTGGCCTTCAATTCACTTCTCCCAGGATCCTAACTTCATACCAAGATGGATCTCCAAATAATGTATTCTGCAGAATTTTCCCAAATAGCATTTCCACCTGTACACTGAGACGGAGAAGTAGTCAGCTATCCGCAGGGATGAAGATCTAGAGTACCCATGTCCTGCTGCTTTGGCTAGTGTAAGAAGGGGTATCCCAGGCTGAAAAACACCAAAGGCCCCAGTAAACTAAAGAAGAACACAGCACGTTCCTGGGCCTGGACAGGAAGAGTTTGTAGGCTACAAGAACACACACTGTCTGTGCAGCCCTGATGAGGTTTGAGGACAGAAAGCAAAGCAGGAGAAGAGACTAAGGCCTCTGCATGGCTTTCCGGAGAGGGATCTAGGGAACTGAAAAGCCATAGGCAAGTACAAGAAGGGACATTAATGGAAACCAGACAGGGAGGGAGCAGGGCCGAGACCAGACTTGAACTCACCCTTACACTCAAAGAAATGATTTAGTCTCAGACCACTAGAAACCAAGTCTTCTAGAAAAGCTCTAAAGCCATCTCTTGTGATGTAGCCTAGACCTAGATGTCCATGGGGTTATCCACCTGACATCACCGCAGGTCACCGCACCAGCCAAGGGTTTCAGAACTGATGTCCATACTGTGTAAGGTTTCATACTGTTTACAATTGTGGAGGATGTCTGTCCAGGTTGGACATTTCAATTCTAGCTTACTAATGACATATTCCTTGTGACTCATCTGGTTGTGGGACACTAGAATAAACCTCTGCCCTCATAATCAAGAACACTATCATTTATCACTTATGTATATCAAATCCGGGTTTGGAGGGGTGGGACAATGGAACACAACACCCAGCTTCAAAATGCCTTTGACTTGCTGTCCCCATAAATGCATGTGAGTTCCTAAAGACTCACTCTGACATGGTTAGAAAGCAGAGCATGTGCCCAGGAGAGCCTATGTTCACGGACTGTACATGCTATCAGCAACCAGCACACCCATGTGGTCAGCTGCTTTACTGAGTGCTTACGCTACACAGACACACTGTATAGCATTACTGCAAACCTCACTGAAAGGGCGCCATGCCTAGTCTCCAATTTGCTAGCAAGGAGACGAACTCGGGCAGGTCCTTCGCTGGCCTGGTGAGCTACAGACCCAGAAGGTGGGCCCAAACAGTGGAACTCCAGGGTCCATCCTCTCACACCGTGTCTCAGTTTAGAGAACTGGAAAAGAAAACTGGTTCCCAAGACCAGAAGATGCCCAGGAAGAGAGAGGAGGCCTGAACAAGAGTCGGGTCTCACTTAAGACCCAGATACATGCCATCCAGAACTGAATATTCTTGCTAGTAAGTGGGGAGTAGCATGAAATGCAGAACCACAGGACAGACAACAGAGCTCTGAAAACAGGATATGGGTGCACCTTCCTGACACATACCACCTACTCCCCAGTTGCCCTTGTGGATTTTAGTGTGTTTTGATCTCTGTGCTACCACAAGCTCACTGCATCTATGTTTTGTTTGTAGTTATTATTATTATTACTTTTGTTTTGTTTTGTTTTGTTTTTTTTAGAAAAAGGTCAAGGAACTTGTGGCCGGACACATCACTCCACCCAAATTGTAAAGATAGGGTGGGTGGAGACCAAAGACTCACTTGCAGATATCAGCAGCCAGGGACGAAAAAGGAAAAATTCACACTAGAAGCAAGCTACAGAAGAAAAGAAATCCAAGTCCATCTCCTTGCTAGAAGGATCTAAATTTCAGCCTTGTAGGATACCCCCTGCCATCACAAATCACTTCCTAGGAGCCACGAGTAGAGATAACATTGAGGCTTTCTCCCTAAGAGGCGCATTGATGTCACTGTCCTTAGGGAAAGGGGGCCAGGATGTGTGGAACCAAAATGATAGAAACACAAGTAAATTCTGCCTTCTAGAGGAATTTCTAGCTACTCCTGCAGATCATAGCTTCAACAAACCAGATAAAGACCAGCTGAGGTGAGACAGGACTTTCTGAAGTTCACTCAGCCCCATGGAGACAAGCAGTGAAGCCCACAAGTGAGTACAGTCATCTTAGTGTCAGGCGCCCAACTTCAGGAAGCAGGGAAACCCTGCAAGAGACTCAAAGATTGACCGACAGGGTCCTGTTTCCACCCGGACCTGGAAAACCTCCGTGCATAATGAAGTGAACACAGGAACAACCCAAAGGTGGGAAAGCAAGCATGTCCCCAGGGACTGCTTTCTCATCCCTGGGCATTCAGGCCCCAGGACCTTTCATCCCCTTTCACCAGGAACAAAGGCATTTCAGGTACAACAGTGATCTTTATATGGTGGCCTCCAAATAAAATGTTCCAAATAAAATCTCTCTCTTGAGTCTCACAAGGAACACAAGCATAGGCCACTCTCTGCATGAAGACCAGCAAACTCTGAGGACACAGATCACTCCCACGACCTTACTCCCTCATGTCTACTTTCCCAGCAGTCAATGAGAAAATAAGTTTTCCCAAACCAGTTCTCATCAGTCTGGAAAGCAAAGAAGGCTCAGCTTCCCTCCTCTCCTTCCTCTTCCTCACTCTCCTGCCTCCTTATCTAAACAGTCCTAGCCAGCCATGTCTTAAGAAGCCTACTGAGCTCCTAGGAGCTCCCAGGAAAAGAGACTACTGTCTCCTAAGAGCCTCCAGAAGAGGTGCAATGACAGATACCGTGGCATGTGATGTACTCAAGTTTCCAATATTAGCTGAGCAAACAGTCATCTAAAACAAACCAGAGAGGAGAACTCAGAGAAGCACACGCACAGTATCTTTTAGAATTCCAACAGTACATATGTAAAGAGAACAGCCAGGTCTCTCCAGTGACGCAGCAAACTGGAAGCCGCTGGGGGACAAACCTTCAGTCAGGTTCATCATTCACATGTGCAATGGGTGTCTCTCTGCGGCCATGTACATGTAAGCTGGGTGACCATACTGCCAACCATAGCCACATCACCTCATAGAGTGGACAGTCTCTGTTAGAGCCACTTCATAGAGAGGACGGTGACTAGACCTGGACCAACCAGACAAGCCCAGAGAAACACTGACCCTATGCAGAAGGCTCCTCGCCTGCTCTCCTCCTGCCACTAACAGGTGACCCTGGGTGCTACTCTCAAACAGCAAACAGTTCTTGAATACCAGGCCTCCATGAAATAACAAATACACTTGGCAAGACTACCTGCTCAGCACACTGTCCTCCCTGGGTTTGGGGATCTGATCTGGCTTTCCCGTGTGCTGGATCCTGACCTGCAACAACACTGTTACTTCTACCACTCCCGACCCTTCACCCCCATGTCCATTCTGGACCCTGAAGACCTCTTCCCTGAAGAACACTTCCTTGCTTCTAATAACCAACCTTGCCACCTTCCCACAAAATCTAAATCACTGATTGCCTTGATTACACCACAAATCAGATGGTGTCACTCCTAAAATTCACCCTTTGAACCCTAACCCAAAATGCAATGGTATATGGAAGTAGAACATTAGAAGGTAATACACAGAGTTAGAGTCTAGATTCAAACGCTAAGAGAAGGGATGAAAAAGCCACTTTACTTGTCCTCTCAGCCATGATACATGATTTTTTTCCTCTCTCCTGATATGGCAAGAAGTTATCTATAAACCTGAATGCAGGCCCTTCCTAACTCTGAACCTGCCAGATGGCATTCTCACCTCCTAACTAAGAAGTGGATTTTGGTCACTAAAGCCACTCTATATCTAGCAGTCTAAATTAACAGCCACCCACACTTTTGTGCCCAGAGGTGCCCCCTCCATTCTCCAATTAGAGTCTGTGCTGGACAGTTTTACGTCACACTGACACAAGCTAAAGTCATCTAAGGGGAAAAAAATGCCTCCATGGAGTCAGGTTGTGGGCAAGCTTGTGGGGCATTTTCTTGATTGGTGGTCGATGAGGGAAGGCCCAGCCCACTGTGGGTGGTCTTGAGTTTGGGGTACAGATGCTGAGCAGGCCATGGGAGCAAGCCAGTAAGCACCACTCTGTGGCCTCTGCATCAGCTCCTGCCTCCAGATTCCTGTCCTGACTTCCTTCGATGATGAACAGAGAAATGAAGTATAAACCCAAAAAACTCTCTCCTCTTCAACTTGACCTCCAACATGGTGGTTCATGACAGCAACAGTAACCCTAATAGAGACAGATCCCAAAGCTCCAGGTTGAGCCCTCTATCCACTCATCTCTATATTCTACCAGAGCTTAAAGCTAGCCCAACACTTCAAAACCAAACCTGGAACAAATTATCGTGAGTTCTAATAAGATCAAAAGCCTCATGCCGTTGAGTAGCCACGTCAACAGTCATGTATGAACTCACATTAAGACACCACCCTGCGGAAGCATACATGAGAAGTATTGTTGATACCTGCACACAGACACGCTGCCTACACTTTACCCGATGGTTCACTTTAGGGTTAAAAAGCAAAGATGAGAACATTATTTTAGTACATAAGGGAAAAAGAACATCTCAAACATCACATTTCTAACCAACATCAAGTTCTTACTCTCTCTTGTATGCTGTTAGAACTAATAAATAATGCCCTATGCCTGCAAAAGACTAAAACCATGGTGATGTTTGAGATATTTCACTCAACCACCATGAGAACTCATGTTTTATTCCCATGTGTTTATCCACAAAAACACATTCTCTTACATTTAGAAAGAACTTATAAATATATTCAAGCACAGGAAGTCACTTGGCCCTAGAAGTCAAAATGAAGAGACAGCAAAAAAAAAGTTCTCATGCATGTAAACAAATGCCTAGGCTTCTGTCTGTAACATGAGAAACTATTTTTAACACCTAATATGTTTTAGACTTTCCACTAGATAAAGAACTTGCCTCTTCCACAGAATTTCAAACCTCATCACTCATTCTCTGCAATAAAGCTATCACCATCTCAGTAACTATCGACTTTTGTTTCCTGTTCCTGTTTATATTCTTTGTGGTAGCAAACAAATGGGCTAGGCATGATAAGGCAAGACTGTGACAGCTAGCAACACTGTTTTAAGTCAGAGTCAAGGGAAGAGAGTCCTAGTTGCAGATACATACAGAAGAGCTTCAAGTCCTGTGTGATCCAGCAGCTTCAGTACGTTTTATAAAATAAGAGGCTGGGGAGAGGTACTTGCTGAGTAAGAATGAGGATCTGAGTTCAAATTCCCAAAACATTAAAAAGGCAGGAATACCTGTATCCCAAGCACTG
Source organism: Psammomys obesus (assembly GCF_907164565.1). Taxonomy (NCBI): domain Eukaryota; kingdom Metazoa; phylum Chordata; class Mammalia; order Rodentia; family Muridae; genus Psammomys; species Psammomys obesus. The sequence continues at coordinate 9,562,560 of NW_026596149.1, read as the reverse complement.
TGTGGTTGTGGTGGAAGGGGAAGCAAGGGTGTGACTGGGGCTTATTGACCAGGCTAGCTCCAGGTTCAATAAGAGGCTCTAGTTCAAGGGAAGACAGCGGGGTGTGACAGAGTAGGCCTTCTGATATCCTCCTCTGCTCACAGCTCCCAAATCCATACACTGCAGTGTCTCTCCTCTCTCTCTCTCCCTCCTCTCTCTGTCTGTCTCTCTCTATCTCCCTCCCTCTGCTCTCCCTACACACACACACACACAGAGAGAGAGAGAGAGAGAGAGAGAGAGAGAGAGAGATGTGAGTTCTCTAAAGCACCATCCCACACTGAATCCAATGCTAATTATTGAAAACTCCTCCCTGGGCTATTACTGCAGTGACACACTTCAGAGACAGAGCCGGGGTATGAATTGATAGAGGACTACCCAGTGAATCATCCACACATAAAAAACAATTCATCTCCATTTAAACAGCCATGTTGATCCACATGTTAACAAGAATGCACAGACCAAGTGTCTGACAATTACTCTGAAGGGCTATAAATAGGCTGTTTTTTAAATTAGTCAGCTATGCGCTCTGTTCTCCTCAAAGCACATGCATGCATGCAACATGTTCCAGACAGTACACAGGCTGTCTAGTTTCAAGCAGAAATGGACTACAGGGAAAACACAAGTCTTTAGAGTCACAGATCTCAGCCATTAAGTGTGAAAAGGAAGTGCAAGAAGCATTGTAATTTAGGGGTACTGAAAGCAAACAAGCTCTCTGGGTACATATAAGAAAAGCCACAAAGCCAAGTGTGTTTTTATTTTACCACAAAGTGTGTAAGCTGCTTATGGATCAGAGAACAAAGCACATCCAAGAGGACACTGGCCTCCGTTCTTAGCCTGGAGTGTTCTGGGAACACGGGTTAAGTAGTCTAATGAACAGCCCGGTAGCACACACTGCACTTCCTGGGCTGTATTGGGAAGTGACGCCTGGAGCCTTAAGGAAGCAAGGCTAACCTCGGGAAATCCACACCACACACCTCCCTCCTCCTCTCACAGGGAGGGTGGCCCAGGGCCTGGATTCCTCCCACTATCTCCCACACACCTCCCCACAGGTACCTGCAGGAAGCCTTAGGTCCAGCACTGCCCGGCATAGAGAAGAGAAGGGACAAGCAGCTCCCAGGTCGCTCCCAAGTCAACCCCTGGTGATGTTTTCAAGTATTTAAAGGATAAGTGGTGATTTTGTAAAATACAAATGATCTGAGGGACAGTTTGTTTCTTTTTATGTGGCACTTATCAAAATATATTATCAGTTCAAATCTACCTAGACATCTAAGGGTCTTAAAACATCTAGCACTTCAAAGCCCTTTTAATGCCTTTTTAAAAGCCAAGAGAAATCGCCATTTAAATAATACTCTAGCTAGCACATCAATTTCCACTGACCAAACTTAAAGCTGGTGATTTTTTTTAAAAAATCATGCGTACTAGATGGTGATGGCGCATGCCATTAATCCCAGCTTTAGAGAGGCAGGGGCAGGCAGATCTCTGTCTCAAACAAATAAGTAAATAAGTAACTCATCAAGGAAGTAAAAACAAAGAAACCAACAAACAAAGATCCTTTATCAATCTTAACAAGCAGCCTGGTGGTGACACATGCCTTTAATCCCAGCACTCAGGAGGGAGAGGCAGGCAGACCTCTGAGTTCAGGCCCAGCCTAATCTACAGAAACGAGTTCCAGGACAGCCAAGGTTACACAGAGAAACCCTGTGAAAAACCAAATAAACAAACAGAATAAACAGAAGGCCCTGAAAGAGACAATGTATGAGCAATAAGAATGTGATATTCCTTTGGGGGGAAAAAAGCATTAAAAATAGTAAGCGGGATGGAAGGAAGAAGGCAGGAGGTCAGGCAGGACCAAAGGATGGGTAGCAAGACTCTTTCTGTATTTAGTATAATCAAGGGCCAAGTGATGCTGGTGATTATGGATGTCTCTTGCTTTTGGTAAAATGGTTGTTAAGGAGTCTAAAAACTGATGTATTACAAAGCATTTGGCATATACATAAATATCCAACATTAGGGAACATTTTTATAGTGTGAGTTCAGGCTCCACAGTGCTATCATTAACTGCGTGGTCTCGGGAAGGCTGCTTAAACATCTAAGCAGTTTGTTCACCACTGCCCCCATCCCCTCAAAAATAGAGACTAAATCAGATGCCTCCTGATTTCTGTGGCTTTTGTAAGCATCATTTTACACTGTCAAATTCTTTTATCATTCCAGATTTCATCAACACCTAGTGGTCAGAGTCAAGAGTTACCTGATACCAATTGTCTAGCCAAAAGCATGATCTTTAAGACACTGCCTATAGGAGGGATGCCCAACTCTTTGTACCATCACAATGATGAACCACAATGCGGTTTCCAGAAGCACACTATGGTACCACTATGGTCACTCACAGGAGAAAGCAATCCATTCCCACACCCTTCTAATGCTCAGAGTATCCCCAGATCTGACTGGAGTGTCAGGGTGAAGCTTGCTGGTGAGGTAAGCCAATTTCATTTGCTATGGCATGGTCCTTTAAAAGGAGCACTCTCTATTGCTACCTACTAAAAACAGAGCAGTAATTCATCTTTCCCAACCACTCTTAAAACTGAAGCTATGTTTCAGAACGAAAACAAAACCATCTCAGCCTTATCGTTCTCCTTTCTCTCTCTGTTTGTCTCTCTCACTCTCCTCTCTTCCCCTGTTTCTGTCTCTGTCTCTGTGTGTGTGTATGTGTGTGTGTGTACATGGTCCTGTGTGCACACAGGTCTATGTGACGGCCAGAGGTGGATGTCAGGTGTCTTTCATAATTGCTACCTACTTATCTTTAGAGACAGTCTTCTCTTAAGTGAGCCTGGAAATCATCAAATCAGCTAGACTGGCTGGCCAGTGAGCATCCATGATCCCCCTTTCCTGTCTCCTGAGCACTGGAATTATAGATACACCTGGGTGCACTGGGCTTTTGTACGGGTTCTGGGTATATTACATTCAGAGCCACACAGGTGCACAACTAGTAATTTACCAACTAAGCCATCTTTCCAGCCCATCATTCTCCTCTTTTTAAAAGAAGTTTATTTATATATATCGTGTGTGTGTGTGTGTGTGTGTGTGTGTGTGTGTGTGTGTGTGTGTTCCATGTGTATGCTGGTGCCCATGAAGACCAAAAGAAGGCATTAGATCCTCTGCAGCTGTAGTTAAGATGTGACCCATCCAACATAGGTTCTGGGAACCACACTTGAGTCCTTTGAAGGGAAGTAAACGCCCTTAGCCACTGAACTATCTCTCACCTACCCTTTGTTAAGTTGATTAATGATTTACCTAAAAAAAAAAAAAAAGTCTGGCCATACATGTCCTTACACATCAGAAAATCTCGACTGGTTACTGAAGAAGATAACAGACAAGTCTGTGCCACCACATAGAACTGTACCTTATACTTCTGTGCTCTAAGTTCCGAACAGCATAAACACACAGGAGTTAATATTACTATAAAACTCAACTTACAATAAGACTAGCCTGACACAATAACGTTCATAAAAGGCAGTGCAAATGGCAATTAACTCTAGCAGCAGGAAGCACCTTACTTGCAATAACTGGAAAGGCAGGCAGCCATTCTCTTTCACTCTATTAAGTCCCTAATATCCTTAAGCTGCTACGACAAGGAGGTAGCCAGACACTTTGGCCACTGCAGGTCTCTCACACTCGCTAACTTGCTCATCAAACAATTGCTAATGAAATACTTAAGTCAAGCAACCATCATCAATAGATGCTAACATCAGGAGAAAGATCGATGGGGGAAATTCAGTGATGGATCAAGCTGCCAACATAAAAACCCACTGATCAATGTTCGTAGCACTGTGAGTGACAGCCACACGTTGTCTTGGGATGATGCAACATGAAGCAGATGTCACTACCAACAAATTAGCCCTTCCCAAAGAGATGACCATGAACCCAGCAGAGCGGTGGTGCTAAATTCAAGGACTCATGGAACAAGTTTTCAAGGTAAACTGTAGTGCAATCCAGGAAGTGGGCCATTCTACTAGACAACTGACCTGGTTTCCTCAAGAGCACAAGGAAGAAGGTGCTGAGGAAGAACAGCTGAATTTAGAAAGCCTTAAGAGTTAGAACTAGCACATGCAGCCTGTGTAATTTTTAAAGACTTGGCTTCAAAGAAACCAGGCATAATAAAGTTCCTGCCACACTATGAAGAAGTAAGGCCAATGTTAAGATGAAGACAAATTCAAGAGATTTCTGGGCTTCCCCTTAAATCTTGCCTAGGTTTGCAGTTGACAGAACCTTCAGCCACCCCTCAGGCATAGAGCAGGGCCTAGCAACAGAAACAAGGATGCTATGCTCTGCCCAGCACAGAAGGGGAAGTCTCTGAGGTTAGAAGAACACAGGACAGTTCCGGGGAATACCCCAAGAGGAAACCTATAGACCTTCCCACCCAGAAACTTTTGCAAATAAGTTTGTAGCAGCCCAGGGTTTTATCCAAAACTTATTCTTGTAAAAAGAGGAAAGTCGGTGCTCCAGGCAGAAAGGTCAGATCTAAAGTGAGTAAGATGCTGGAGGATTGAGAGAAAGGGAGAAGAGCAATGCCAAAAAGCTACTTAGATTTTGCATCTTAAACAAGGATCCACTCATCCACTCTAGCATGGAGGGGGGGGGAGGATTTGACTTTTGTCTGTTTTCACCAACTTCAGAGTCTATCATCACACCCACTAATCTCTTAAAAAGAGCAAAAAACAAAAAAACAAAAAAACAAAAAAACAAAAAAAAACAGCCTAGGTGAATCAAAGAAAAACTTTTAAAATTAAAATTGTGATTTTTTTTTTCTCTTCTTAAAATGCTGTGACTCTGCCTAGTAAACTAGATTATACAGCAAAAGCCTAAGAGACAGAACGGCATTTTACCTTTGAAAGGCTCCTGTGACGATACTACAGTTCCACTGAATTAAGAAGATGCAGAGAACTGGCAAGGAGGGTCTCAGCAGAAACCAAGGGTAAAATCCGGTCGTGAAGTACGTCCTTATTCCAAACAGCTCACTGCCATTAACAAGTCAGGGCTCATCAGTGCTTGGCCCAGAAAACACATGTGGCCAGTTCTTCCTGATCTACTCGTGTAAACTATTTGTTGAAAATATTCCCCACAACTTCAGAATACGTGTAATACATAAGGAATCCTTCTGTGATACAGGACATGAAATCTTCCAGTAGGAATGTTACATAGAAAAAAACTTCAAATATGCAGTTGGCACAAAGAGGAGAAAACACATTAATATCTAATGCAATTTCATAATCATCTTTAAAAAATGTATGATGCCTAATTAAACTCTATCCAGTAATAGTAAAGTCATAAATAGCCTCAGGGTACTTCATACAAAAATAGTATTTCTGGTAAACACCATATTTACAGCATAACTCAAGCATGCAAGCTCTGCCTAATGGCATAATTACGTGCTTTTTAACTTGGTGCCACTCTGATGTTATGTCCAAGAAAATTACCCCACAAAAGGATCGCTTTAAGATACCATAATATCCATATGGCAAAGTCAAACTAAAAATTAGGGACCAACATTGCTCCTAAAGCTACAACTTCAGACTTATCTGCAAGCCTGTTTTCCCTACTCGAAGTCTCAGCCCTCTCAGAAGCTTTCTATAAGGAGTCAGAAGAGCCCAGCAGGATGAAGAGGAAGTTCTATGAGGACAAAGCCTCCTCCTGATCTTCACTTTATCGCCCTGGGCAAGCGGGTTAGTCTCTCTGCACTTTACTCTCCTTGGCCACGCATGAACCACAGAACCACCCTCATGGACTCACTTGGAAGATCACAAACGATAACAGAGTTCAGAGCCGGGTACTGGTAAACCCTAACTCCTACTTTTATTAATGTCATCTGAAGGTACACACTGCTCTGGATGCCATCAGAAACTGTGCTGTTGGGGGTAACTGCCAGTGTGTGCGTTTGTTGCTAGCATTGTATTTTACAGGTAAGAAGATAGGATCCCAGGCTGGAGAGATGGCTCAGAGGTTAAGAACACTCGCTGTTCTTCCAAAGGTCCTGAGTTCAATTCCCCTCAACCACATGGTGGCTCATAATAAGATCTGGTGTGCAGGTGTGCAGGCAGAATGTTGTATAAATAACAAATAAAACTTAAAAAAAAAAAAGAAGAAGAAGAAAAAGACAGGATCCCTGGTAGGCCACTGTCAAACTTTAGTCTATGATGCTTCCAATTCCATGAGCACAGCTGACTGACAGGAAGTTCGACGCATTTTCCCCACCATTCCAGGCCTGCCTCCTTACGCCATCTCCTGAGGACCGGCCCACGTTCCAAGACCCCGGGGCATGCTCCACAGCAGCAGCTGACAGTCACAGGGTACATCGTCAGGTGTAAAAGACACGAAGGTAACAGTGAGAGGTAGGGAGGTGGAATGACCTGAGCTTACAAAAGCCGAAAAGCCTGTCTCACACCGTATACTAACTCACAGGAAGCCTGGCTGCATCCAGGCTTCTCTCTTCCAGGCATCTGTAGTACTCTGTGCAACTACAGAAGATAGGAAGAAAGAACAAGGGAGGGAGGGAGGGAGGGTAAGAGGGTGGGACTAGGATGAACTTTTGTCATACTTTTGTCCACAGTTGTCCCTATTTCAAAGACATCAGCTTTTTAGGGGAAGAACACTGACACAGAGACGTCCAGATGACATTCTTAACTTCGTCCAGGCCATATCTCTACCTTAGCCACTCATAAACAACCTGTGCTCACTTAGACTGTGGAAAAGTTCACTAGTATCCATCAGGCTCAGGCACCTTAAAAACCTGACTTTTCACTTCCACTGCAGAGCGCACACACTCAATGAATGTCGATGCCAGGCTTGCTTCCACAGCCCTCTTCTCTCCCACACCTCGTTATGACACTTTGGGAAGAATGCCAAAACCTGAGTCCAAGAATAGAATACAACGTGGAATTTCTAATATGACAACCAGATTATCTTTAAAACCCTCCAGGGAATATGACAAAAAGCCAGATGAAGAGGGGAACAGAATCTCTGCCCTCTCCAAACATCCCCATGTGACCGGCTGCTAAAATTCTTAGTTACAAGGCTAAGTAAAATGTGGACTCCAGGTCCTAGGCCATTTTAAATTTTTTTTTTTCACTACTGATGAGTCCTCTTGAGCTAAATGGCTAACAAATCATCACTAATTCTGTAGGCTGCCCTTCTGCTTTGCTGTGCTGAAGCTAATGCTTCAACAGAACTCCATTACCTTGGGTTTTTTTTGTCTGTTTTTTGTTTTTGTTTTTGTTTTTTTGCTATGTTCTAAGTGTCATATCCATGAAATCACCGCTAAAGCCAATGTTGTAAAGATTTCCTGTTTTCTTCTAGAAGTTTTGTGGAATCACCTAAGTATCTACCAACAGATTATGGATTTTAGACAGATGTGGTATATACTTACAATGGAATACGGTTCGGCATACTGTATACTCCAACCTTAATGAGCCCTGAAGGTGTCATATACTGAGTGAAGAAAGGCAGCGTAGAGGGCCCAATGTTGCACGGTTGGTTGCATTTCTGTGAAGTACCTAACAGTCAAGTTCACAGATTCAAAGGGAAGAATGATGGCTGAAAGAGGCCAAAGAGAGAGGGAACTGGGGACTTTCCAGTCAACCAGTCATCTCTAGAGAATAGCTTTGGGGCCAAACCTGTGGTCACCAATAATGGACATGACCCAGGTATCCTCCTGCCTCTGCCTCCCTGGACCTAATTACAGCCATACACTTCCCACAGCTTTTCACACGGGTACTGGGAATCCTAACTCGAGTTCTCAGGTCTGTGCAGGAAGTGCTTTATCAATTGAGCCATCTCTCAGTGCCCTATAATGAAAAACAAATTTAAGTGTAATTTTTAAAAGCCATAGACAGTCACAGGAAAGCACGAACACCAGTCATCTGGTCTCAGGGACCAAGTCTGGTGTGTTTACCTGGTACATAGGTGGTCAGTATTACCCAATTCAAGTTAACCCTCACAAAAGAGGAAAGTTCACAGTGATTTGCTAGAGGTCATCCAACTGTAACCTATATTCCATTCTGTTAGGAGAGAAGTCTTAATGATTCATTCTTAGGAAGCTTACAGAGGCCCAGCAAATTCCCTAACTAAAGCTTTCTGTGTCTCATGACGGCAAGGGCTTAATCAACAGCAGCCCAAGGCGGGTGGACTGAGGAGGGCCTCCTAATCCTGCAGCATGCTCTACCACCACGCCATGCCTGTGCACTATGGAGGCCCATGCAAACCAGTCATCAGTGCCAGTGTGCAGCTCCCTCAAGACCTCACACAAGTATGTGACACAAACAGACAGGCAGCCACACACACATGCACACACACACACCACTACTGAGGACACCAACCACAGGTCCAGCTGCTCACTGCCCTTTGCCTGATACTCCAACTTTGAGTGACATCTTTAGCAGGACTGCCCTGTGTTCCTCTAACGTAAGCACAGCCCTCCTGAACCTATCCCCTCTTCCTTCCTGTATCACACTGAGTATGGGAATACCCTGAAGCCAGTCCTCTCTATTTTCCCACAAGCTCCTCTACCTGCCTCTTCATCTGCAATAGAGTCTTCAGAAATGGGGGGGGGGGGGGACAGCTGCAGTCGGCTGACCTCTGTCTAACACCAGCATTCACTTCTCAGGGTCTCTAAGTCTCCACGCCATGCAACAACTGACTTCCAGAGCTGGACCTAAGATTTACTCTCAGCGGGGACGACGAGCACGTACGACGACATCTCTCAGACACTCTTCAATTCTGCACTAGAAACTGTCCCTACAACACAGTCAAACTCTAGAAAAAACACAGTGGCCCACCTCACCAGGTAGCTCAGCTAGCCCGTCAGCAGGCGTGGGCAACTCATGCTCTCGGGCCCCAAGTGTCTGGCTGACAACATCAGGCTTCACAGGGTTAGAAACTTAATCCCCATTCTTCTCTGTGGTTTCTCTCATTCTTTCAAATCAAAAAGTGCTAATTTCCATTCACAGCTCTAAAAGTAACAGCTGTTAAAAAAAAAAAAATGTGGGGTCACTCTGTACAGTTCTTAAAATATCACGCTTACCTACCCTGCAACAAGGGCCTAGTTCATCTTTTAACTACAATGAACTCAGGGCCTGGTCCCTAAGCATCTATACAAAGTCTCCCTCAGCAACCCCAGAAACAGCCCCCATCGACTTACCATGTCTAAAGGTAACCCAAGCCAGCTTCCCAAATTACTGTATTTCTTTCACAGTTAAGGCACAAAACCCATGGTACTAGATGGATAAAAGCATTCACTCCTTTAAATCTACTCCCCGTAAGTACTCGGGGTGAGGAAAAGTTCAGATGGAAAGGCGCAGCACTTCTCCACAGGAAGGAAAAAAAGAAAATAATAGATTGCTTCAAACAGGAAAGGCAAGAACAGGCAAAGATTAGACAGGGGAAGACACAAGGAAATAGGAAGTTCTTGTGGAGCCATGCCAAAGTTAGGCATAGCTATGGAGGCATACATAGATCTTTAGTTCAAACTTTCCCTGCCCAGTATGAAGCCAGTGAAGCCCAAAGCTGGTCATTTTCTCCCTAGCACTTTTTCTAGACCCACTTAGGTACATTTGGACTTACAAATGGCTGAAAATCCAGATCTCACTGAACCAAACTCACTTGAATTCTAGAGAGAAGGAGCTCTCTCTTAGACATTAACAACACTAATTAAGCCATAGTACTCATCTGTGTGTCCCCCGTTCAGTGAGGGGAAGTCTTCTACCCCTCAATCATCAGAGAAAATCAGTAAAAACCCTACCTTTACCGTGGTTATTTTAAAGAAAAACCAGCGCTATAGTGACTGAGACCCAGCACCTGTCGTCCTACGGTAACAGGGCTTCTCTGAGGGCCCCTCAGGTACAAAGCAAGTCCTTTAACCACATCCGCAATGGACTCTCCAACAACTGGCTCTTGGCATACACGGCAACCGAAATGAAGGGAAAGGCTCCTAAACTCTGACCTGAGGTCCAAGCTCACACTGTCCAAAGCACCACAGAGGGGGTGAAAAACAAGAACTGGGCACTCTGCAGTTTGTTTCCTCCTGGACTTTATTCTGACTCTTACATAGCCAAGTGCCATGACTAGAAAAGCAACACAGATCACTACAGAGCGCTAACTATTCTGCCCTCCACCCAGGGGCCGCCACAACCCTGCAACTGCTGCAAGCATTAAGGACCCCAAGGACAGATAAAAACCTCCAAATGGGAGGGACAGCAGCAAAACCATGTACCTGAGAGCACACAGCCACAACTTCCTCCTTACCATACCTCCCAGCTTCAAAAGCTATTGCATCACCTCCTGAACACCCTGCCTCTACAGGGCTGTCTGAGTCTTCTCTCCACTGTGCACATTAAAGAATTCAAACATTATTTTACAAGGGGGAAATAAAAATAACAAGCATGTCCACTGGCCAAATATGTAACGGAATGGCCCTCAAAACTCCTCACTGTGCAGTGGAAACTTATTTTACTCTCTCAACAAAAATTCCGCCTCAAGCATGCGTGGTGCATATGGAAAAACAACTGCTATTCTTTCTACAAAGCAGCTCTTTCCAGCTTGTATTTCTCATGAATTTCAGAATGTTTTTAAAGAAATATTTGCCTTTTAAGCAGTCAGTCCCAAGTTACTCCTGAAATCCAAATGGAAAAATATATATATGTATGCATGTACGTATATTCCATAAAGCCTTTTGTGAGCTCTCGACAGTAAACTGCAGAGCACATTACTTTTTCATTCTTCCCTCTCCCTTCTGAATAAGTAGTTACTGGCAAGGCTCTGAGAAAATATATTCCAAAGCAAGTTGTTGCTCTAATCCTCTGTCAAACTGGCAAAGGAATATTGCAAAGTTGTCAATATTAAATGTTATACTTTAGACAAGCGTAAAGGTTAGGAATTTATTAATAATGTGTTCACTCGGTCTCTCTTGCGCTCTTTCTCTTTTCCCTAGCACGAATAAAGCAAGCATGCCTTCTTCATCCTCAGGGTATATTTTGGGTGGTGTCCACATGAGTGACCTTTTTTGTTTTGGTTTGTTTTAATTTTCACAAATATATATTATATAATCGGAAGTGTAAAGCCTGAAACTACAAACATTAAGAAACTGTCCCTAGCCGGACACCTGTGACAGGATTTAAAGCAACGTTAACAGCTTAAGGTGTCCAGATGATAGAAGGGTGGCCTGCCTAGCATGCCTTTGCTAACTGGCCTGCCTGTTAGCAAAGAGGTGCAAATTCAGAAAGTTAAGTCTGACACGCCTCATTCTGTTCCTGTGTTGGTCCCTTCAGCATTCTATGTAACTTCGCTTAGCAGTCCTGGACGAAAATCTTTCTGAGAAGGGACTGGTATGGTATGGTTGGTGTCTGCATTTCATCCTCTCAACAGGAACCTTCTGGATTTCAAAGAGAGCTGGGACGCTTCACTTCCCGCACACATGTCAAAACTTGGCTCTAACGCATCCGATTACCTCCCAGTCATCCAGGAGGCAATCACGAAACCCAAGGAAAATGCTGGGACTTCCGCGCAGACCTCACCCAACCTCCTGGCTTGACCGGACTCAGCAGAGTCCAACGTAGAAAAGTTACTTGCAGAAAGGAAACAGTGTCACCACCACCTTTCAAAGCAGTGCGACCCCGCCTTTGTCTGCCGGGCAGGGGCTGGCGTCGGGAAGCTGACCCCATCCTGCCGCCGGGGCAGGCGAGGCGGGCATCTGGCCGCGGGCAGCGCAGCCGCTGCAGCCTGGGTCTGGGGTCCGGGTCTGCAGCGCCGAGGACGCAACAATGAGCCGAGCAACAGCCTGGGTCTGGCCTCCCCACCGGGGTCCCCTCCGCCCCAGCGCCCCTCCACCCGGGCCGCCGCCCGGGCCCTGCACCCTCGACCTCCCCAGGCAGCGCAGGGGGCCACCAGGCTCCCGCCACCGCCTGCGCCCCAGGGACCCCGCGCTGCAGGCCAAGCGCAGGATTCCCCCGGGTCAGGCAGGCGTCGCTCTCTCCCGGCGGGCGGCCGCCTCGCAAGCCCCTCGTCTTTGTGTGAGAAGTAAGTGTGGGGCCAGCCTACCTCGCACAAAGGCGCGCTGCTCCCCGGCGCGCTCCGCCGCTGGCGGTGGTACCCGGCACCTTGGGAGCCGAGGTGGCGAGAGGGCGGTTCCGACGGCGGTCGCAACGCCCGACTGAAGCCCGTCCGGCTCAGGGCGGCTCTCACACCCGCGGCCCCGCGCGTCAGAATTAAGTGGCGGGGCGGGGCCGCTGAGTCATCACCAGGCCACGCCCCAAATATAGGCCACGCCCCCCTGCTCCGAGCCTTCAGCTTTGGTTGGCCCTGATGCAGAGGAGTGCAGAGGAGTGCTTTGGGTCTTGGATCAGGTGGCAGGAGTTGAGTGCTTTACTTTGGTTAGCTTGGGGACCCAGGAAGGAAGACAGGAGTAAAAATTGTCACCTGTCTAATGGAAGGAGACAGATTCAAGTTCCCTGCGCCTACAGTGTAAAGATTCAGTATGCACCTGCTTGTGTGTGCCGCCACTCATCTTTCTGTCTCTCTTTGTATTTGTGTCTCCATGTCTGTGTCTCTCTCTTGCTCCGCCTCTATTTGCCCCTCTGTCTTTCTCTGGGTGTCTTTTCTGTCTCTGTTGCTCTTTTGCATTGTTTCTCTCCTCTCTCTCTCTTTCTCCCCCACCTCCCTCTCTCTCCCTCCCTCCCTCTTTCCCTCCCCCTGTCCCTTTTCTTCACTAACTCCCCCTTTCTTCCTTCTTCTCCCTCCCTCCTTCCCTCCCTCCCTCCCTCCCTCTCTCTCTCTCTTTCTCCCTTTCCTTTCTTTCTCCAGTCCGCTGAAATGCCGCCAAATATTTTTGGAAGAGAACTCAAAAGGAGTTTGTTATACTTAACATAAACTCACAGTCAACCCAAGGCTCAGAACCCCAAACCCTGGGTTTTCCTCCCCACCCTCATCAAAGGGCAGCTGAAGACTTAAATCAAGGAAGAACTTACTGATTTTTTTTTTTTTTAATTCTCTCCAATTTTCGTTCTCTGGCTCGCTTACGTTGAGTTGTTTCCCTGGCCACCTCAAAGATTCGAAGATTACCGCCTACCTGAATGGCAGCAACTACAAAAGTAGGAGCTGGCTCAGGGTGAAAACAAGGCCAGCAGGTTGATGGATTCTATACCAAATGCTTTTTCATTTTCTTGGCAGCGGATGACTAAGGATTCATTTATTAGGAAACTTTTCTGACTCAAAGAGCTTAGGTCATATTTGCACAGAAAAATAAATGCTCTGGATGGATTTCAGTGACAAATTGCTTATTCCAGAGGTATCTGTCCTACACGGCATGCTCAGCCAGCCCCTGGGCATCTGCCCAGCCCAGAAGCAATAGAATCACTCGCCCCAGGGTTTACATTACTTCATGCTGGTCTAATACTGGTAACTTTGCAACATTCCTTTGCCGCTTTTACATAGACTTAAACCAATGACTTGTTTTGGAATATATTTTCTCAGAGCCTTCCTAGTCATACAGCGCTCTGCTCATGCCTCACTCACAGTCTGCCATTCCTCCTCACACCTGCTTCGAATGGTGGTGCTTCTCTTCACTGGTTAGCCACTAACCAGAACTCGGGATCTAGCCTAGATTCCTACTCCTCTCCACTCTCCACACTGGTGTCAACCCCTAAGTTCCCATATGATGGCTAGCTGTCGCCTCCCTCATCTCCTGTAAGTGCCACACTTGTCTCTGGGCTCTGTTGCCGTAGTATGGCAGCAGTGTCCCAACCGTTCCTAACCACCACCGTCAGTGTCCCAGGTGCTTTGTGGGTGAACTTTTCAATACAAACTTTCAGCTGCTGCTGCTGCTAAATTCTCTGTTGTCTCAGCTCCTTTCCCTGCCACTTTCACAAAACACCTGTTAGAAGCAAGGGATGGGGACTTACTCTGGCTCAGTTTCACGAGTTGGTGTCCTTCCTGGTGGCTGGTGTATCTGATGGCAAGTCCTTACACCATGAGTGCCCAGGAGCACAGAGAGTGAGGGTAGAACCAGGTGCCAGTTATAATTTTCAAAGCCCACGCCAGCGATCTACACCCTGAAGATTCTGTAGCCCCCAAAACCCCACCACTGGCGGTGGGCCACACACTGAAAGCGTGAACCTATAAAGAACATTAGAGATTCTATGTCTAACATGTAACAGATTCTCCAGGTCCTGCTACAAGATGGCGTTCAAGCTGCTTAGTGCAGTGCTCCAAAGGAAAGCACCCTTCCCTGAAACCACCTTGACCATGGTCCCATGCTCATCCTACTTCCCCTAAGCACCTAGGACTCTGCTCCGCCACTATGTCACATTTGCTGCATGGCCCTGCTCTGTGACCATTGAAGCCAGGCTGTAGGGTGAGTAGGTCACCTACTAAGTTCTTCCACACACTTCTGCCCCTGCATCCAAAAGCTGCTCTGAGTCGACGGCTCCTCTGTAAAGCCTTCACTGACCCGCTCTAACCAAATGGGTTGATTCTTCCCCTCTGTACCGAGCACAGCACTGTAATTACCACAGTGCATTGCTGATATGCGTTCCCTGAGTGCATATTACGCTTGCCGTACATACTTATCTATACATCCTCAGGCTTAATTTAGCACGTGCCGTAGAAGAAGTGCTAGGGTGTAGATTGTATAGTCTTCATAACATACAAATGGAAATCCTAACCACCCCCATCCCAGTAGAGCTGTTTGGCAATAAGCCCCGTATAGAGGTAATTAAGTTAAACAGGGTCATGAGTTAGATACTAGTTGCTTTTCTGAGAGAAGCAATATTTAGGAAGAGCATATTTTCTGCACATAGTTCAGGGAGATAGGCAGGTACATGACAGAAGTGTGCCATGGTCGTGCCCATGGTACCTACCCATCCAGAAGCAGAGAGAGATGAATGCTGTGGTGCTCAGCTCTCTGCCTCCTTTTGATGTAGCACCAGACCACAGCCCACAGAATAGCACCACCCACATTTCATGGTGGCATCCCACTGAATAACCTAATCTTTATAGTATCTGAGCAGATATACCAAGGGGCTTGTCTCTGGTGATTCTAGACCCTGTCAAGCTGACAATATTAAATGATCTTATAGAAAGAAAAGTGGCAAGCTCCTCCTCCAGTCTCTCTCTCTCTCACACACACACACACATGCATGCACGCATGCACGCACACACATGTTCATACACATGCACAAGGACACAAAGAGAAGGCGGTTGTCCAGAAACCAGAACAAGAGGCCGAACCCAGAAACAACCTTCCTGGCATCTTAACCCTTACATTCTAGCCTCCAAACCTGCATCAAAATAAAATAAAGGGTCTTGTTTATACCTGACAGTCTGCAGTATTCTTTTATGGCAGCCTGATCAGATATCATAAATAGCACGATTTGGACCCTCACTTTGGTAAGACACTCCCCAGCCAGCATGCCTGACTTATCCCCTCAAAGCAGACTGCACAGACTTCCATGCTGTCAAACCACTGGGTAGAGTGTCTGAATGTGATAAGTGACCACAGAGCCTTCTGTCCCTGCCCTCTCAGAGAAATGAAAACACGTTTGTTCTGCCATCTGAGATTAAAAAAAAAAAAAAAAAGCCTTCAGAGCCTAGCCTGTGGTGTCAGGTACCACATATCTTTTAACCGCAAACAAATAAGAGTGAGAACAAACATTTGATTTTTAAAATACAATTGGAGGTAGGCAACACCCGTTTATGAAATCCACTTTTGATAAGTTCAGCTAAGCCGACTTGATTTGGTTATCCCTAGAGCCGCCGTGGGTAGACCCTGGAAATAAGAGCTTTAATGCGAGAGGCACTGATGGTCACACTCTTAAACAGCCAACCCCAGTGCCTTCGTCACAGCTGGCGTGGAATCAGTGCTTGTTGAATGGGTGAACCCAGAACTTCTGAGCACAGCTGGACGACTTAGAAGACCCACAGGTGATTCAACACTCCACTGGGAGTCTGAACATGGACAGGGCTCTGGGACGAGGATATAAGTGCATACTGAGCTGCACGTGGACTTTCCTTTCTGGCTGGTTCATTTTTGTTTTTTGCTGTTGTTGTTGTTTTGTTTTAATCAGGACAAGGGGGGCCTTGGCAGACTGACTTAACGCCAAATAAAACACAAAAGGAAAACTCTTCAACGTTTCTGAGTAATGTATCCCACCATTGTGACAGATTGTATAATCTCACATTACTGGAAAATGTATCTAGTCATTAGCACCATAAGGTCACTCATGAACTTGGCATTAGACTCATGATTTTGCTATGATGGAAAGGAGGAACTTTTAAATTGATTCCTAAAGAAAACTGAAGAAAAAAGAAGAGAGCATTTGGGAGCATAAAGTAAAGCAAAAAATCAATTTGGATTAAGACATGCTGGTTTTGTGCTCTTCTTTGGTCATTCCCTTATGCATCATCTTGGCAACCCTTACTTTGTATCCTAACCATCATCCAAGAAGGCTCTGAAGAAACAAGGTGAGCATAACTGTGCCCTGAAATAATTAATCCTTGCAGATGTACAATTTTTTGTACCTTATATCTTCACTATGTCTCATACACACGAGTCAATAATTCATTCAAAAAACAAATAAAATTTTTATCTTGAAATAAAATGTTGAAGCCTTATCCAGATCATGCTCTAATATCTAATACCTATTAGAACATTCATTACCTAATACATTACAACAATTAGGTCAAAACTTAGTGTCTTAAAATAAAGATGAGTAATTTGTCCACAGTGCTGTGGTATTGCAAACGAGGCTCAGCGGGTAGATCTCAATTCTGTTCTACGTAGCAGTCACATCCAGCCTGGCTAGCTTCTCTGCTAAAGAACTCACGAAGATAATCCAAGGTGTTTTATGGCTCAAGAGTTTGTGGTTCACTCTTCCACACACCCCATCTTCGAGCTTTGGGTCCTTTTCTAAACTCATTTGGCAGAATTTCATGCCTGTTGTTGTAACATTGAAGGTCTTGTTTGGGGGGTTGTTTGTTTGTTTTATTGTTGTATTTTGTTTTGTTTTGTTTTGTTTTGTTTTGTTTTGTTCTTGCTGGATGTCATCTAGGAGCCATTCAAAGCCCCTTAGATCTCCCCATATGCTTCAATGGATGGACCTTTCCACCATTAAATTCTTCAGTGCTTCTAACCAGTGACTTCCCTCTCAGTCTCTATTGAAAGAAAGGTCAGACCTTCCCTGAATCTAAAAAATCCCCTCTTAACGTGGCATGTTTTGAAAATGGTTTGAGTTGTATCTTCTCAAAAAGCTCCTGTTCTGGAAGTGTAGCAGCGGGAGGCTGTGGACCAAGAGATGGAGCCTCGTGGGAGCGCCTTAGGTCATTGGGCCTTCAGAAGATTCTTAAGCCCAGCCTCTCTGGCTTCCTGTGTCAAGATGTGATCACTTCCTTCCACACATTCAAATTTTAATGACATTCAGCATTTCTGTCATAACCCTGATAGAAATCAAACAGAGAACAACTGATCTTGAACTTTTAGATGGCAAACCCATGAGCTAAATAAAACTTTTTTCTTCATAAAATTAGCCTGTCTTAGATATATTGTTATGGTACACGACAGGACAAAGTTTAGCATATTGTGGAATAGCAGAAGCAAGGCATGGGTGCTCTATAGGCCAGTAGGTTGGAGGATACTTTAGAACTCCACCACACACATGTAAACATGGGTAAATGGGTACAGAGGCAGACGGACATTCTCTCCTCTAGAATTTCTAAACCTTGGGTCAGCAAGCAAGATGAGTCAGTGGGTAAAGGTGTTTGCTGCCAAGCCAGACAACCTGAGTTTGGTCCCTAGAACCTACCTGGTGGAAGGAAAGAATCAGCTCCTACAAGTTGTCCTCTGACCTCCACATGCCCATAAAATAAATAACGTAAAATGTACTTGAGGGCGCACAAAAGAAGGGAGTCCTTGGTAAGTATCCTACACAGAGTTCATTTACACAGCTAAGCCAGAAAGCCCAGGGCTGAGGATGCTTGTGTGGGTGATAACTGGCTGGATATAGTTCCATCCCGTCACCCAGATTCCACAGTTCAATACACAGTACTGTTCTTTAAGCCCTGATGACCTGGATACTGAAAAATAGGAAAAGGAAAACAAAGCTAAGAATATTTCACCCTAATTTTATAGCTTAAATAGCATAGTGATGTGAATACGCTATGTTCTGCTTATTTTGATAGCCTGTTTGACACAGTTATTATATAACTATAACCTGGTAGTCTATCACCCTGGGACTTCATTTATAGAACTCACTTGTGGAATATTTTGTGAAAAGTTCTATGGCTTCTTATGCAAAGACAATGTACACATACCTTCTAAAATGAATAGTGCTTGGAAGACGTGACGGAGAGTCTTAATTGTCCTCAGGATGGATTTTAGATCACTATGGAAACAAATCTCTGGACCTGTTTGTGAGGGATGGTCTAGGTTAGATTAATTGAGGTGGGAGTATCCATCCTAACTGCGGGTGTTACCTTTCTACGGCACAGGGTCCTGGGCTGACTGAAAAGAAGAAAACAAGCTGAGCAGGAGCTGCCCCAGGCTCCTGCTGCCTGCCTTCCTCACCTTGGTGGCCTATGCATGTGAACTGAACCGTGAGCCAGAATAAACCCTCATTACCTAAGTTGCTTTCACTGGGTGTTTGGTCAGAACAAGAAGACAAGTAATTAATTCAGAAGGGGTAAAAACAGCATATGTGAATTGGCTTATAGCCCATAAGCCTGCTTTAATAACCTGTTACATTAAACAATCTCTGTTGTGAGCACTTGTGAGCAACGGTATAGAATCATTTCATTAAACATGCTAGTAATATATTAACAAAATATGCTAACAGCTAATTGCATGATAACAAAATAAATATTCTCCCAGTAGGACTGCCCATTACAGAGCATTCCACAGACTCCCTGCCAGAGCTACACCTCGTAAGCTGACTGAACACTTCCCTGTTTCTAGAGAGATGAAGGACTAATTTCAAAAAACTTACCATATTTATTTCTTTAAACGTCTAATTCCCTTTTAAGAAAACACATGTTCTATATTGTTTGGACCTTTAAAATCAAAGGGGCTCCATGAAATCCCGGTTCTGATTTGTAGTTATCATGAAGAACCAGGAGAAACAGCTGTGAGTTCCATAAACAATTACCAACAGTGTAAAGATCTGAGCTTCACATCTTTTTCTTCACATGAATCTAAAGCCAGAAAAGAAGGATTTCCTGAGGTCTTCCTGTGTATTTAAAATGAAAAGTCTGTGAAAACAAAACAAAACAAGAGGGAAGAGCGCAACTGCTCATCCTGTCAAAAAACATTAAGATTGCGAGCAGTGCCGTTAGCTGAGGCGGTTCTGCACCTGACCAGTGACGTCATACCTCTGTAGTGCTCACTTCAAATGACTAGCATGGAGGACACACATATCACACTCTACTGAGGAATTTGTTCTGAGTGTGGTCTGTTCCGACTTAGTTTTTCCCTTTGACATTCATCGTAAATTCATGTCCATCAGCAGGAACAGCCCTCAGAGGGCTCGATTAACTACCAGATTGTCTTCTTTCTTTATTCCTTTACCTTGGATTTGGTGTAATGAAGCAAGTCCATGGAGTGATGAGATGACCAAGGAGATGTGCTCAGGTGGAGCTATGGGCTCTTAACTAAGAGTGCTTGCTCAGTTCTCAGCACTCACTGAGTGGCTCAAGATGGCTGAAACTCTAGCTCCAGGGGATCTCACACCCTCTTCTAGTTTCCAGTGGCACCTGCACATACATGATACGCAAACAGACAAACAGGCACCCATACACACACACACATAGCAATAAATAAATGATAAACAAACTTACAGAGATCTGTTTTTTTCTAGTTTCAGCTTTGCCACCAGGTGACTCAGGACAGGGTATTTAACTCACTGTATCCTTCCTCTTCCTCTGGACCCAATATGTACAAAAATTCCACAGTCGTGTTTCTGCCAGACTTGGTTGAGGAGCAAAGCTGTTTGATCTACTTGAAGTTTACTGGTAAAGTCCAAAGTGCAGCGAACGTGAATTCTTGCCAGAGGTTTTCTTACTAGCTTTGCTTACAGAAGCATGTCTCCCACATTTAAACCGCTAATGATTGCTGGATTTTTAAAGTCCTTTCCCCTGTTAACTTTCTTCTGTCTGCTCCAACCAACTATACTATGAACTGAAGCTCTCGCTAACATCTGCTTTCACTGGATCATGTGAAGAGGACAGCAAATCAGAAGGACAAAGAGACAAGAAGGGATAAAAGTCGGTCTCATACAGGTCCACCTCCCAGACATTTGCCATCAGAGCTCTGGACTTGCTGTTCTGTCTCAGCTTGCAGCCTGCCCCGTGACCTCCTCCTCTAAATAAACAGCTGAAAGGTATTGTGGAGCGCAGGGAGGAACGCCTGCTTTCCTCAGCTCATTTTTCTTCACAGCAACTGTTTAAGCCATTTGCTATCATCAACACTTTTCATATACAAGCTGGCATAAGGAAAGAAAGAAAAGGCTATCATAGACACTATCTTGATCTATGAGAGACCAAGAAAGTTGGTAACTTTCTGTCCAAAGGAATGAAAGACAGAGAAGCAGAGACAAAAAGCCACAGAAAGGGAACATGTTTAAAAAAAAAAAAAAAAAAGAGGAATGAAAATGAAGAAAAAAGCTACAGATTCTCAAAATGGGGAAAGAAAATACTAAACACCGTGACTAACTTAGTCTGGAAACTGACATGAGTTAGAAAAATAGAGCATGGCTGCGCATGCCCACGGTGAAGCAAGAAACCTGGAGATGACTGCTAGCTTTCAGTGAGCTAGTCAGCAATCACAGTTTACTCACAGGACCAGAAGAAGCTGGCTCTGTGAAAAGCAATTGTAAGATTTGTTTATTCTCAACCTTCTGCTTCTTCAAGAGATGGCTTATCCTCATCCATGTGACTTCCTTCTTAGCCTCAAGCCTGCTTATCAACTATATAGCAGATGGTCTCTTTGCCACACAAACGTCAAGACAAACTTCTCCTACGTTTGCCCGGCATCTGCTTAGGCAACCACGCCAGGCTACCGTCTTCCCTACACAGATCTCATAGTTTCTTCCCCCACCTGCCTCCCTGAAGCTCTGCCTGAATGGCAGGTGCAGCCCTCACGGAGTGAATAACCACTCTACCTGCCTGCCTCCTGGTTGCTTCTGGAATGTGTGCGGTACATGTCACACAATCCCTCAAGCCATCTTGCAAGGCAGCCACGTGAGCTAGCCTAATCAAGGAAAGATAACCCCCTCCCCCAATTCCCTTGAGCTAGACCACTGGCTTCTTCTTGTTGTTGTTCCATTAAAGTCAAAGTACCATAACAGGAAGATGATGGATCTGGGGCCAAAAGCTCTTGCCATTCTAGCCTGGCAAGCTGAGCTCTATCCCCAGACCATGTTGTAAGCCTGATACAGTAGCACACACCTGTAATCCCAGCACTCCTGTAGAGACACATGACAAGTCCCATGACAGGAGAATTGGCTGGGAGCTCAAAGGCAGCAGAGACCCAGGCTCAAAACACAGAAAGAAAAAAAAATCTGCTGCAGAAATCTTGTCATCTGACATCATACTCACAGACACACACACAAACACACGCACACACACAGAGAAACACACACACACAGACACACATATGATCATTAAACAATTCATGTTTAACAATTTTAAAGTTCCGTCTTTAAGAAAGGACTCTTTTGCTGGAAATGAAGGACTCCGTGCTAGACAGCTTGACCTATAAAAGGTAGGAATCCCAGGGTTGATGCCCAGCACTGCCAAAAATGGAGGGAGCTGTTTTCTCCATTAACTATTATCCTAAGGAGTTGCTGTTGGTGATTCCTTACTGGCTTTTTAAGTGTGTCTGTGAGGAAAGGAGTAAACTGGATTTGAGAACAGAATTAAAAGTACGTTTAAAAGGAAAGCAACAAGGCTGTCAAGGTAGCTTAGCAAGAAAAGGCACTTGTCACACAATCTGGACACCCAAGTTCCATTCACAGAACACACACAAAGGTGGAAGGAGAGAACTGCGTTTACAAAGTTGTCTTCTGATCTCCACCCCTGTCCTATGGCATGTGTCCCCTCCCACACAAATCATGCATAGACATCTACAGTAATAACAAAATAATGAAAAGTTCAGTATCTGCTGTACTGCTCGTTTTTAAAACTTTTTTTATGCAGGGAATTTATGCTTCTACCTCCCTTCCACCAACCCATTAAGTCTAGGTGAGAGAGAGAAGGTTAATGGGGAGAAGAGGTGCAGACCCCTTCACTTCTGGCTGTTCAGGATCGAGTGGTTCTTTTGGGGGCTATACCAATCTCCATCAACAGCAAAGAGAACAAGCAATCTACTCCATTACCAGCTGTGGACAGTTATCAGCTGTGGACAAACTAAAACCCCACACTTGGGATTAAAACAAAAACATATTTACATGACATAACTGAGTTTTCAAAGACACCAAAACTTCTGTTACACTCTGCATTCATGAAGCTAATAATTAAGAATATGTCCTACATTATAATTTTTATACTCATGATTTTTACCTTAATAGCTTGCAAACTTTGAAAGCAGATGACATTTAACGTTCAGATTTCCTCTATGATTGGTATAAGAAGTCCATATCAAAAGCTAGACAAATATTTGTTGAATAGTGTTAACAATCCATAGATGGAGATTGAGAACGTAGTGTCAAGGTGTGTGTCTGGGATGTGGGAATCCCTGGGTTCATTCCTCAGCACCAAAAACCACACCAAAAGTCACTATGATGGAAGAATTTAAGACATCAGTGAGGACTGGAAGGATGGCTTAGGGGTTAAAGGGCACGTACTCCTTTGACAGAAGAACCAGGTTCAGTTCTCCACACCCATGCCATGTGGCTCACACGCATCTGTAACTCCAGGGGCCTCTGTGGGAGCTTGCACTCACGTGAACATATCCACATAAAGACACACAAGAACACACATAATTTTTAAATAAAAATAAATATTTTAAAATCTATACTATTATAAGTTCAGTAGAGTGGCTCACGCCTATAATCTCAGCATTTGGAGGGTATGGGCAAGATCAAGAGTTCAAGGTCATCCTTGTATTCATACCAAATTCAAGGCCAGCTTAGACCATCTTAAACTTAAACTTTTATAATAACATGCAATACTTTCTAAAATATGTTAGATATTTTCCTGCTACATTGAATAAGAGTATTGAAAAGCATAATTTATTTTAGCTTGCTTCTTAAATTTTATCTATGTTTACTCTTAGGCTTTCATAGATCTTAGGGCTTTCAAAACTACATTTATTTATTTATTTATTTTTTTCTTTAATTGCAGGGCAAAGACATGTGCCATTGCATATATGTAAAGGTCAGAGGACATCTCAAGAGAATCAGTCCCCTCATTCCATGATGTGGGTCCTGGGGAATGGAACTCAGGTCATCAGGCCTGGCAGCAATCACCTCTATCTGCTAGGCCATATGTCAGTCCATGACAATTTTTAAATTATGGTTATGGTCTGCTGTGAATGGCAGAACTTAGCATTTCACTGGAAACTTGATAAAGCTGAGCTTGGTGTTCAACACACATTTACCAGCCCTGCTGTTTTGGGATTGGTTTTATACAAAAATAAATAAATAAAAATAAAACAACCTTGATCCACTTCATGGAGCGGCTGGAAACACCTATCTCCAAACTTCTAAACAGCAAATGAAAAGAGAAAGGCTGTTTTTTAACTGTATTTTCTACTATTCTCAGTGCTTTCCCCATGACATGCAATAAGCCCAGGGGACTATTAATGAGGCAGTAAATTAATATTCATGAGTTGGAGTCCCACCAAAAAGCTGATAAAAGGTATTGTCCCACGACCTAGGTTGGACTAGTATTATAGAGCAGAGAGACTCAGTTGGCATATTGCTGGCAAGTTCCAGGCAGAGTTTCTTCTTGGCTTACTGAAAAGCACAACCTTTCACTGAATAAGAGAAGATGTAATGAAAGATACACTTGGGTCCTTTTAAAAATCAGTGAAAAAGAGTGGGTGAGTAAAAGTTTAAAAATAAGGCAGCAGATGGGTGGATAAGACAGGCGAGGGAGGAAAGGGGTAAAACAGGACAATAAGAGAAAAGGGAGAGAGACGAACCCCTGGCAGGAAGTGTTAACCACAGGCGTTTGGAGTAGGCAGTAAGAGAAGGAAATAAAGAGGCAGGGAAGCAAAAAGGAAGCGGGTAGGAAGAAAGACAGGATATTTTAAGGCTGTGTGTGTAAAGGTCATGGCCTCCCTAAACTGTGAGTTAAAGACTAAGGAAGCAGACTTTCCGTTGAGGGATCCTTGCTGTCCCTCCTGGCCCTTGTTGCACACTAAGTTAACAAAGTGCTGTTACTGTGCCCCAAAGCTGGGGCTCCTATTGGTTTAGATCCTTGGGGGACAAACCTGAAACTACAAATATGGGAGAGTCCTGGCCTTGTGCATGAGAAACCAAGCCATGTGGGAGACCCCTTGTCAAAACACAATGATATCCCTCAACATCCACAGATGCATAACATCATACATGTTCTGATACCATGGGAGTTGAAGCAAAACCTGTCCAGAGAGACAAAGGGGACTCACAGGGGTGGTGCAGAAGTGGAGGACAGTAGGTTTAAGGCAGAATATGGTCTATAATTATACGACATTGTATCATGTACAATACAAAAAAAGTGAAATAAATTAAATAACTGAATTGCTCTACTTTTATTTTTGTTACTGTGACAAATATCCTGACCAGAAGCAACTTTGGGGGAGAAAGGAACTATTTGACTTACAGGTTCATCACTGAGTGAAGTTATCACAGGAATGTGCAGGCAGGCCTGTTTGATACGCCACAGACATATCACCTCTCCAGCCAAGAAGCTCACTTCACAGCCAAAGCGGTGCGGCAGGAACCATGAGCATGCTGCTTACTGCCTAGCAGGGAGGCTTACACTCAGCTAGCTTTCTTATGCAGTTCAGCACCATCTGCCTAGGAGATGGTGCCACCCACAGTGGGCTGGGCCCTCTTACATCCTTTTAACAATTAAGATAATTCCCCACAGACATGCCCACAGGCCAATCAGATGTAATCAGTTCCTCGATTGAAATTCTCATCCTTGATAGGTCTAGTTGATGGTTAAAGCTAACGTAGACAGATAGCAATTGAAATGTGACAATGTAAAATCATTTTGTTTTTTGTTGTTTTTTTTTTTTTATTTGAAAGGTTAATGCATCAGATTTCCACAACTGATGACTTCTTAGAATTGAGGAGGCATAAAAGTAACGGTGTACATTTGACTGAGAGCCAAACTGAAGAAAACCAAGCACCAGCGTCCTGTGAATGAAGGCAGGACATGGCCTGTCCAGGAAAGGGGCTAAGGGGAGAAGAGAAACAACAGGGAAGGAGCAGGTAGCTAGCACGGTGATAGCCTGCCTGGACAGATGGGACAGGCACTGGGAGCCTCGTTGCTGTTTGGATTTAAGGGTTGTCTTAAATCCCAGGTTGTCTTATGGACTGTGCCTTGAAAAGATCACAGCCCTGTCACTAGAAGCCCAAGTCCAGCCATGTTGGGATTTTCCTTCATTTTGCTTTTGTTCTTCACTAGGTGTCCTAAAGCACCCAACAATATCCAGGTAAACTTTCATCGCCAGATTAGAAGCATTTATAACAATGAAGTTGGGGATCCATTCATCCCTTGAATTGTGAAGAATCTTGGGTCCTGTATTTTAAAGTATTTTTGGTGTTCAATTTGTAGTTTATCATATAAAATATATGTAAGAGTTTTCTTATTCATTTTGATAATTTCACTCATGTGTAAGATATATTTTGATTACAGTCATTCTTATTACCCTCCCTGTCTTCCCACTTCCTCTAGACGCCCTTTTCCTCTCAACAAGTTCCCTTCTATTTTTTCTTTAGAGAATCATAAAGATATACTTTAAACATCTATATTTCACCAAACTGCAAAATCTAAAAGAAATTGATACATTCTAGATATATAAAACTACCAATGTAAATCATGAAAACAATTTTAAAAGATAATAACATCTAATAAGATGGCAGTAGTTAAAAATCTCCCAAATAAAGTGAATCCAGGACCAGACAGATTTGGTGCAGAATTCTACCAGTCCTTCAAAGATCACCAATACTCCTCAAGTGATTCCATAAAATAGATAATGAAGGAAAACTTCCAAATTCTTTTTACAAAGCCAGTGTTACCCTGATACCCAAACTAAACAAAGACCAAACAAAATTATAGAGCAATATCTGTTATGAACATAGATGCAAAAATTCTCAATAAAATGCTTGAGAACTGAATTCAAAAAGGATTATCCCCCATGATCCAGTTGACTTCATCTCAGAGATTCAGGGATGGTTCAACCCACATAAATCAATAAATGTGATCTACCATAGGACAGAAACCACATGGTTATCTCAGTAGATGGAGAAAAGGTGTGTGACCAAATCCACTTTTCATGTCTTCTTATATAACCCACTGAGCTTGGTTAAACCCCTGATAAACCCCTGGTGGATAAACCCCTGATGTAGCCCATAGACTCAGTCTCCAACTGGGTTCCCTAGTAAGGGGAACAGGGGCTTTCTCTGTCAGGAACTCAGTGGCAGGCTCTCTGATCACCTCCTCCTAGGGGATGCAGCCTTGCCAGGCCACAGAGGAAGACAATGCAGCCACTCCTGATGAGATCTGATAGGCTAGGGTCAGATAGAAGGGGAGGAGGACCTCCCCTATCATGTGACTAGGAAAGGGGCATGGGAGGAGATGAGGGAGGGACTGGGTGGGATAGGGAGGAAATGAGAAGGGGGCCACAGCTGGGATACAAAGTGAATAAATTTTAATAAATAATAATAATAATAATAAAATTTTTAATTAAGAAAAAAATAAAATTTAAAAAAAAATTAGTTTTTTAAAAAGTGCCTGTGTGTAAGTTCTTACTGGCAGGGTGTAAGGGGTCTGAACTGTAAATTGTTATTACCAGGGTTTTTGAGTTTTGCTCTTCTTAGAGGTATGTGGTGCTTTTTGTTTTCATTCCCCTAATGTATTACGATATCGAACATATTTCCTCTGTACTCACTTGCTATATCTAAACCAATCATACTGTCTGCAAAATTCTTTTAACCAGTGTTTTTGGTTGTGTGTTTTCTAAATGAATTATAACAGGTGGATTTGTGTGTGTGTGTGTGTGTGTGTGTGTGTGTGTGTGTGTGTGTGTGCGCGCGCGTTTCCTCTCTTCTTGTCTTTCCTTTGCTTTTGTTTTGAGACAGGGTCTCACTATGTTGCCTAGACTGGCCTTTCAATCCTCCTGCCTCAGTCCACCTAGTGCTGGGATTTAAGGCATATGTAACTACTCCTTGTTTGTTAAGACTGGGTTTTCTTTTGTTTTGTTTTTTGAGACAGAGTTTCTCTGGGTAGCTTTGGCTATCCTAGAACTCACTCTGTAGACCAGGCTGGTCTCAAACTCAGAGATTTGCCTGAGTGCTGGGATTAAAGGCATCCTCCACCAGCACCAGGCTGTTTGTTAAGAGTGTTAAAGAGTTGGGGGTTTTTTTGTTTGTTGGTTTTTATTTCCTTGATGGATTATATATTTAATTATTTATTTGAGACTTACCTCATACTGTTTAAGTTCATGACAATCCTCCTGCCTCAACCACCCAAGTGCTGAGATTATGGATATGAGCACCAGAAACCATTCCGTGTATGTCTGGAAAGTATTTGGAAAGCAGAAAGTATTTTCTGCTCATCTGTGAGTTTTTAAAGATTATTTTCTTAATCCCTTTTGAAGAAAAATAAATGAACATTTTTTTTGAGGTTACTGTTTTTGTATCCTCTCTGAAAACAAATCAATGTTCCAAATACTTTTTCTCGTGTTTTCTCCTAGGAGTTTGAATATTTTAACATTTTCATATGGCACTAGACACAGGTCCCCTTTTCATTGTTCCTTTTTTTTGTCATACAGTCATTCAATTGGCATGGCTCCACTTATTAAAAGCACCGCACACATTGATTATTTTAGTAGCTTTGATACACACCTATCGATTACGAGAGTGTGAGTGTGCTTGGGTCAGCTTCCAGGCCTTTCTGTTCTGGTCCTTGTGACTCTATAGCTGTCCTTCCACTGATGCTGCAGAGCTCCTTGCCTTGCTTTATTGAATGCCTTGACATCAGGCTACGTGGATTATTCACCTCTGTTGTTCAGAGTTATTTTTGTTTCTCGAGTTCCTTTGTCACTCATACACATTTTAGAATTGCCTGCTTACTTTTTCCATGTATTTGCTGGATTGTTTGTTTGTTTGTTTGAGACACATTCTCACTATGTAGGTCTCTATGAGCTCACTGTGGCAACCAGGCTGGCCTAGAATCAGAGCTCTGGCTGCCTCTACCTCCAAATGCTGAGATTAAAAGCATACACCACAATGCCCACCTCTATTTGCTAATTTTAATTGATAGGTTTTAATTAAATCTGTAGGTCGATATGGAGTAACTGGCATCATGTGGAAACATGGTATATCTTTCCTTTTTTGCTCTTAATTTTTTTTTCTCCTCTCTGAGTCAAGGCTGAATCCTAGGCTGGCTTCAAACTCACTATATAGTCAAAGATGACCTTGAACTCCTGATCTTTCTGCCTCCTAAGAGCTGATTTGTCAAGTGTGCACTGCCATGCTCAGGTTATGTGTGCTGGGAATCGAACCCGGCATCATACAATATAAGGCAAGCTCTCCATCACAGAGCTACATCTCCATTCCTGCGTCTTTCCATTTAGTCGGCTCTTCTTAGACTTCTGTTGTCAATATTTTCTCACTTTGGACATATAAACCTTACACATAAGTTCGTTAACTTTGTTCCTGAGTATTTTAACATTGGGTGCAATGTTATAAATAACACACTAGATTTTCAGTTTCCTTTTTTCCACGCTTTATGCTCTATATATGCTTTGTATATAAAAATACAAAGCTAGAATAGTAGTACATTCTTCTCATCCCAGCACTGAGGGCACTGAGACAAGAGGATTGAGTTCCAGACCAGCCTAGGCTACAGAGCAAGTTCAAATCCATCCTGGGTTGCATGGCAAGACCCTCCTCTCTTCAGCAGAGGTGAATTTCTCTCCATAGAGTGCATCTCTATCTTATAAACTTGACAAACTCACACTACTAGGTCTAGCGGTTTTTGTGGTAAGTCTTTGGGAAATGTTTGTGGAGACATGCATGCCATTTGTAAGAAAAAGAACTTCATTCCTTAGTTTTCTGTTTTGTGCTTGCTATTCTTTTCGCAGGACTCTGGGAGAAGGACCCCACCCGCAGCCAGTAGGAGCGATGACATTCAGTTCTAGTTAGATTTTTCTGTAGGCGCACATTAAGATACTGCACATGCTACATGAATCCCATTTGCAATTCTGCTGGACTACACGTTCGCCGTTTGTGACAGACTGCTGCTGCACGCTATTTGGAACGTTCAGATCTGGAATGTTCCGACTCTTATGAACACGAAACACTTCCTCCTGTGGTCTGCTTTTTTAAACTTATGTAAAATGGAGCATTCTGTGGGCTAGACGGAACCCAAATGCCAGAGGGAAGAGGGCAATTACAGCACAGCATCTGATTAAAGAGTTAAGACCAGAGACTTGAAGAATATAAAAGACAGAAAAAGGAGTTAATGCTTACCTTAGTTGGGCTATGAGTCTATTAAAGGAAATGGGATACTTGGCCTTAAGAAGTCCCAGAGGTTCTGAAACTAGAAGCATCTGTTGATTTGAGGTTAGAAAAGAAAGGAGTATAAACCCAGACTGATAATCTGAGGCTTCCCTAGCTTGTCAGAGGAGGGGTAAGCCTGTTCCATAAGGCTTAGTTCCTGGAAACAGAAGATAACACACAGAGAGAAAAAACAGAAAGAAAGGGTGTTCAGGGTGGAAAAGACCCACGCAACCATCCTGCACTCAAAAGTATGCTATGACAAGAAATACTTGACTAAATCAATCCAAATGCATGATGGTTCCAAGGTCTTGACCCTTCAGCTAATCAAAGATCGTAGCTCTTGACAGAAAAGCCTTTCTCATCTCCCTATTAGATAAGACACCTGGCTCTTCAGTGTGGTTTTCCCACCAACACGGTTAGTAAAGTCTATCTTTCATCACCAATTCAATAAACATCTATGTGTTCACATTGGAACCAAGAAGGATTTCATGACTTAAGAATATGGAGATTTAAAATGGATCACTGTCCTCCCCTGGCTCATAGCTTTCTGGAAGAAACAGACAATGGAGCAAGCAGTTATGATGTCATGAAGGGCCATAGTAGATAAACAGCAAGGGATTCATAAGACCGATGGGAAAGGGCAGTCAAGGAAAGCTCCTCAATGAAGATCCTATGTAAGAAGCATGCTGAGCAAAGAAGTGCATTCTACAACACAAAAGCCTTAGCTGATTATTTTGGCACAGGTGGCTGGTCAGTGGATTGGAGATGAAAACTTTATAAGCATAGTGAATGCTTTATACAATTTAACTTAAACTTGTGTTGGGTATCTGTTTCCCAGTTCATTTGCCTGGCATCTCAGGTTTTGGTTTTTGGTTTTTGGTTGGTTTGGTTGGTTGGTTTTGTTTTTTTCTTGTTTGGTTTTTTGTTTGTTTTTACCATAAATCTTCTCTAAAAGATCTGTTTTCTTTCTTGCTGAAATATCACCCAAAATTCATCAACTACAAAACATTCACAGTGTTTCTTTAAAAAGAGATCAAGAATGTGGGTTAGCGGGACTGAGGAGATGGCTCAGTGGGTAAAGTGCTTGCTGTGTCTGCATGAGGGCCTGATGCAGATCCCCAGAACCTGCACAAAAGCCTGATGTAATACTGTGCATCTGTAATCACAGCACCCTTATGCTGCCGTGGAAGACAGGAGTATTCCCGGAGGCTAGAGAGCCAGCTAGCTTGACTTTCAGGGACCCTGCCTCAAACAGAAACAAGGTGGATGACTGAGGACCATCACCAAAGGTTGCTCTCTAGTCTCCGCATGTGAGCCATTGTATGCCCCCCCCCCAAAGAAAGACAGAGAGAAACAATGTGGAGAGAATAGGAAAGCAACTGAGCGAAGCAGTTGAAACCTTTCGAAACACACCTCTGTAGAATCTGATAAAATTCCTCTTGCCCGTTTTAAGGAACTCATCTTCATTCTTTTCTTTGGGTAGCTCACAAATGCCTGTAATTCCAGCTCCTGGACTCTGATGTGACCTTCTGGCCTCCCAGGGTGCCTGCACTCACATGCATGTACCCCTACCCCCCACATACATACACATAATTTAAAATTAAAAAAAAAAAAGACCATTGTACAAATACAGAGACCCACAGCCAGACAATTTGCAGAAACTGAGGGACCTTGGAATCCTTAGCCCTAAACGTGGTGTTTCCACAAAACCCCTCCCCTCAGGGCTCAGGAAACCCTGAAGAAAGGGAGATGGAAGGAATGTAAGAGCCAGAAGGGATGGAGGATACCAAGGAAACAGGGCCCTCTAAGTCAACAGGATCTACCCTCATATGAACTTACAGAGATTGAGGCAGCACGCACAGGGCCTGCATGTATCTTCACCATCGGAGTCCTAGAGCTGAAAGGAAAGTGGGCACAGGCCCCATCCCTAAACCAGAAGCTGTCTTCCAATTGATCACCACTTGCAAAAGAAGCTTTAGTTTTCTCCAAGTGAGGCTCACTGGGGAAACTACTCTTAGGGGTAAGCTGCATGCCCAGCAGTAGACATCCAACAGAGACTGAACTAAGTGGCATCATTTCAGGACTCTCCTTCCTTCCTTCCTTCCTTCCTTCCTTCCTTCCTTCCTTCCTTCCTTCCTTCCTTCCTTTCTAATTTATCTATTTTTCTTTTTTACCCTACAGATTCTTTACATATATATGGCTTCCAGTTTTGTATTTTCATGGGATTCCTTAGTGTTCAAACAAGTATGCCTCTGCATCTATATCTGTTTTTTGTGCCTTTTCTTGAGCTCTTTTTCTTGTTTATTGGTTCTGTTCTGTTCCAATTTGTTTGCTCTTGTTCTATCACTATATTTTATCTTATTTTGTTATTATCTATTAGATGTCTGTTTGTTTTCTAAGGAGAGACAGAAAGAATGTGGATCTAGATGGGAGGGGATGTGGGAAGAAACTCAGAGGAGTAGCAGGGAGGACTATAAGCAGAAAATATTGTAAGAAAAAATATCTATTTTCAATTAAAAACATCATTAGAAAAGGCAGACATTTAAAGGCAAATGAGCACTGCAGACAAGAAAATGATCGCAAAGAAACACAAATATACAAAGGGTGGGGCACAGAGCTCAGGCTTCAGGATGAGTATTTCACAGTCAGGCCTGTTCTTCAAAGGAGTATGTGACAGTCTGTTTTCCTTAAGTTTCCTAATTCTCAACAAAATGTCCAGATCGCCTTTCTCAACACAAACACTAGATATCACTGAAGACATTGCTGTTTTCAATGATCTTGCCATCCTCAATGACATAGCCTTCTTCCAAGTAATGGAGCATTATAAATTACCAGTTGCTAATGTCAATAGCTTCAGTGCTTACCCTCAAACAGTTCCCAGTGAACACAGACTAAGTAATGGCAGGTATAGGAAGCTCTTATAAAACATGTGGAGGAACACTCAAAAGCCACGAGAGCATTGAAAGCAGTCTCTTGATAATAAGAGCATTGGAGAAGCCACAATAATAATGATAAATCCAGGAAAGCTACCAGATAATTGAAGAAGAATAGTAGCTGCTGCATAGATGGTTGAAAGTACTACCCATGACAGTGAGAGAGCCAGTTTGCTGAGCTGATGTGGAAGCTACCCTGTTATATCTCAAAGTCAAAAAAATTTGACAGTCAACTCCCACAGAGTACCAAATAGGTGCACAAATGCACCAAAATAGGATTCCATACTTTGGTATAGAAAGCTGTGCTTAAGACAAATGTGGTAAAATTATACGAGCATACACCAAACAGGGGAATAAAAAGAAAGAGGTAGGTTGAACTGCTGGCTAAATAATACACAGCTCAGATAAACCAAAAGCATACATGTAAATAAATAAACACAATGTATTTATACTGACCAATATTTAAGAGTAGAGAGTAAAAGCTGGGAAAATGGCTCAGCTGGAAAAATGTTTCCAGGAGGCCTAAGGACCCCAGCCTTGGGGGTGGATTCCAGTAATCACAGAGCTGGGGAACTAAAGAGAAGAGGATCCCCAGTGTTTCCTGGCTAGCCAATCTAGCCAAGCCAGTCAACTCCTGGTCCAGGGAGAGACCCTGTCTCACAAATAAGGTAAAAGCCAATTCGATGGTTCAGTGGGTACAGGCACTAGCTGCCAATCCTAAAAACCTGAGTTCCACCCCCAGAAGCTACATGAGGAAAGGAGAGAACTAATTCCTGCAAGCCATCATTTGACTTTCATACAGGCACCGTGGCACGTGAGCCCACGCAAGTGCACACACACACACACACACACACTCTCTCTCTCTCTCTAAATAAATACATGCGAAAAAGAAGAAGAGTGATTGAAGAAGATGCCTGACCTCAACTGCAGGCTCCACACATGCTAATATTCACATAGCCACAGTACTGTGTGTCAACACACACATATACACATATACACAAACACACACACACACACTGAATAAGAAACACTTGTATTTCTTTTGGTATGTTGACCTATATACATAACAATAATTCTTTTGATCACTGTGTGTGTGTGTGTGTGTGTGTGTGTGTGTGTGTGTGTCCTCCAGTACCCTCCAATTTTCCAACCTGACACTAAATCAATGCCTTGTCTCCGAGCCATCTTTAATTTTTTTTTTCTCTGACCCTTAGATGAAGCGTCATCTAGTCCCAGACACTTCCCCCAGGGCAGCCAGAAAGCCTTGCTCGACCCAGCTCTGTAATGACTTATTTCAGAGCTGTTCCAGCCACCAGGGCCTGCCAGTCAGGAATATGACTCTTTTGGCAGCCTCAGCAGGGAGCTCATAAGACCAGAGCAGGAGGAAACAGCCCTGCTCTGCAGCTGTGACATGGTGCGCCAAAACAGGCATTAAAGTCGCGTGTGAGAGAAACAGTTGGAAGACACAGGGAGGATTTGTCTCATATTAGAGTTGAGCTGCCTTTTACAAGTCAGGTCAGATTTCTTGATCTCTTTCATGGGGAAATTCTAGAGGTTATGGAATCCAGTGCCATGGCTTAGCAGAGAGGGGGTGTACCACCAAGGAATAATTGAATTGAATAAATATTCAAAAGTGCTTCCTCCCAGACTCGCTCAGTTTGACCTAACCAGCCCAACCACGCAACCCTTCATGCAGCTGCTCCCAGATAAATGAACAGCTAATTTCAACAGGGCTGCTGAATAATGAAGACTTAAAAGGCAGAATCCAAATGGAATCCGATCCCTTGCCTCCATCATTAGAAAACATACAGCTGTACATCAAAGCCGGTATATCTTCCTCCCTCGTTAGGGGCGAAGGGAGCCTCAGGACACGAGGTTCCTTTAAGGTACAATAGGGGCTCTCTTAAGTCAGTGATTGTTTGGAAGCTGGCAAGGCTGAGGAGAGGAGAAAAGCCACCTGTCATGTTGATATTGTGGAGGGCTGGTCACTGCTGGTCACTGCTAGCCGCTGCCAGCCCCTGGGTGGCCTTGGATTTACAGAGGACTCTTCTTCATAGACTGTGAATGGAGCTGAGGTTCTTCCCCTCCTGTTTTCAATATACAATTCATTACAGAAACAAGCAAAACAATGCCCTTTCTATTTAAACAGCAATCGGGAGTTTTCCATTGTGCTATGCAATTGTAGGTCAGGAGCTTGGAATCTCAGAGCATAGATGCCAAAGGCTGCATTTCCCAACACCTTTGTGGGTCATTTTGCAGCTTTACATGTCCTGTAAGAGGCTGTGCATCTCAGCAAAGGTCTTCAGGCCTTGCATTGAAAAAAATCACGAGGCAGGTATCCTCAGAGATTGTTTCTAATCTGTGCCTACTTGATCCGTTTATACCATATTCCACTTCTGAGCCATCTGTCATAAACTTTGTGTGGGGTGTATATTTTTGAGTTTGGGCATTCATGTGCCACAAGACTCATGTGGAGGTCTGTAGTGAGAATCCTGGAATTTTGGTTTCTTTAAAACCACGGTAATATTATAAGAATGTTTTCACTTTAATCCCAGGTATGGGATATGGGGCTGCTTTGGACTGTCTGCAACAGCTATGATTTGCCTCACGCTTTAGCAGAGGTGTGGTTTTGCTACAGCTGCAGATCGTTTCTGCAATTGTGTGACATTTGGAATTCTGGGACATTTTCAGAGGGTTTTTAGATTTCAGGAGCCCTGAGAGGCAGAGTGAGTAGTTGTTGGTCATTCATGAGGGTTGGTTGGGCTTGTTAGTAGCATGCTCAAAGAAGAAACAGGGAAAAAATTAGATTCAAGATCTCTCTCTTTCCTCTTCTTCTTCTTTCTCTCCTATCTAGTGATAAGGTATGAACCTGGGGGGTAAAGGGTGGGGAAAAGAAAAGCCCATTAAGAAGCAAGAGCAGCTACAGAGGTCAGAGGACAGCTTTAGAGAGTCAGCTCTGGCCTTCCACCTTGTTGAAGCAGGGTTTCTTTTGCTGTTTCTGCTCCCATCACCTCTCTATATAGTCAACTTTCTGGTGATGTTTCTGTTTCTGTCTCTTATCTGACCATCTGGAATGCTGGGGTTACAAATGTTTGACAAGGCATCTGGCCTTTCAGGTCACTTCCAGGGAATCAAATTCAGGTCATCAAGTCCGTGTGCCTAGAACTTTTACCCACTAAGCCATACCTCATAAACTCTCATTTAAAAATCCTGATTTTTCTTCTGAAGCCATTGGCCATGGTCCCTGTTTTCATCAACCTCTCTCCCTTGAGAGAATGCTCCTAATTAGATCCAAGGATGGCCTGAAAGTGAGCCAAGACATTTACAAGGCAGACACTGGTGGGCCTGGTTTCTTCCAGGTCCCACACATGCAATTTAGGTAAATTGTCATGACTTGAACCTCAGAGTGTAAATTATGGTGAAATGATTAAAAAGGAAACTTTCCTAAATGAATGTTATTAATTCTTAAAGCATTGCCATCTGATTCTCCCAAAATCTTCTCTTGATTACAGTCCTGCTAATTTCCATATCCCAGTCTGCTTAACATTAGACTGTGACCGGCAGAATGGTTTTAGACACTTGACCTACAGAGAAAAACAGTTAAGAGGAGGCATGCAGAGGAAAACAGATGTTATGCAAATAACAATTAAAATAGATCACTCATGTCTCCATAGAAAGGATGTAGAAGGGATTCAGAATAGAAGTTAAGATTAAGTTGACTGAAACCATTCAGAGTCGAGCAAAGAGGCAGATGGCTTAGAGGGAAGGTCATGTAATATCACTTGTCCTGTCATCAGAGGACACAACTGACAACTACCACAAAGAACAAGACTAGGGGAGCTAATGAGATGTTAAGAGCAATTCTTAACATTTTCTTGCAGAAAACCTGAGTTTGGTTCCCAGCACCCATAAGGGTAAGGCAGTTCAGAACCATCCTTAATTCCAGTTTAGCAGATCTCATGCTCTCTTCTGACCTTCATGGGCATCGGCAATGCCCACAGTGCACATGCATAATAAAAAATAAACAAACAAACAGAACAAAGACAGATAATGAATTCAGAAGACCTGGAACATCAATGCGAGTCCAGACCAACTTGACGTAAGCCATTGCTACCGAAAGGACCAACAGAGCAGCCTACTGGTGAGAGGTTACTGGTAGACCAGAGCTCTTCACTTCCCACTCAGATCTGCCTCTTCCGTTTATGTGCAACTTGGCGTGTGAAAAGGTTATCTTAAAATTACTTGGGATGGGACTCTCATATTTTCTAAAAAAGTACCTCCAAATTTCTTGGAAGATAAACGAATGAAGGTGGGATTGTATAATTGCTTCCTTGGTTTATATGTGTGTCTTTCTGTTTTTATTAGCGCATTCTAATTACACAAAATAATGGGTCTTATTTTATTTTTATAATGCATATAACATACATAACAAACAGGTATCCTGCTTAAATGGAAGAGACAGCTTAATGTGTAATTTCTATGGTACAACTGTTAGAATCCACCCATGTTTAGAGACAGATTCCTTTCCTGGAATTCGACAGGGGATTCTCAAGAATAGATTAGAGTTGATTCTGATTATTTAACATTTTCCTAATTGAATACAATGGAGGACTGCCACTGTGAGGCCAGGTCTGTTCCTCTAATTTAAGGAGGTTCTTAAGGAAATGGGGAGCTACCGAAAGCTGATTCCTCTACCTCTAACCTCCCAGCCTAGTGACTGTATCCTTACAACAAATTCTTCTCCTTATCTCTGCAGTGACTTGCATGTCTCTTGATTCTATGAGCAGTCCTTTCTGCAGAGCTAGCTAGCTAGGTTGTAGAGTCCAGTGTGAAAATGATTAAACCATTTCAACAAGGTGACTGCATAAGCCAAATATAGACAGTTTCTGATAACATGTCTGTGTACGACTGTGCCAATCGTAACTAATGAAGGAAAGCACAGATTCCTGAGCCAAAGGAATCATTGAACTCTAGTGGCAGGATTTGGAATTCTTCATGAGAATTATTTCACACAGAAATCGTAAAAGCAACTTTTCTCGGGGACATGGTGGATATAAAGTAAAGCTGAGAAGGGAAAGGTTAGGTGTGAGGAAGGTATAAAGAAGGAAAAGAACAAGACATAGCAACAAGGACTGCAAGCCAAAAGATCAAAAGACGACAAAGCCCAGGGGATACAGAGGAAGGAGTGTCCGATTATTTATCAGGTCAAAAATGTCTCATTGAGGGCATGGGCAGATGGTTCAGTCATTAAGTCGCTTGTCATACAGGTGTGAGGACGTGAGTTCGAGCCTCAGAATGCACATTATAAAACCCACTATGAGTCACTAAACAGTTCCAGTACTGAGAAGGCAGAGACAGAAGGATACCTGGGAATTGCTGCCCAGTTGGTCTAACAAAATTGGTGACTAGGTTCATGTTTCAGAAAAAAAAAAAAAAGAAAGAAAGAGAAGAAGAAAGAAAGAAGAAAGAAAAGAAGGAAGGAAGGAACAAACGAACGAAGGAAAGAAAGGGAAGGGATGGAGGGAACACATATCCACACAAAATGTATAATTAAGTGACGCCTTTTTCAGGAGTTCATGGCTTTTTTCAGGAGTTCATGTGTAATCTGCACATAAGTCTTTATTCGTGAAACTAACCAATCAAGACAAATTTACAAAATCCTTTAAGAGAATAAATATATATACTACACATGGACTCCTGGTTTTCAAATAGTACAAGAAGAGATCATTGAAGGAAAAATTCCTCAGAGCAAAACTCAACTAAGTTAATGCCATAAGAGATGTCCCAGGATTGTGAAGTGTCCGAAATAATCATGAGAAATTTAATAACCAATTAAATTATCTCATTGAGCTGTCCACATATTAACTCAGTTTGTGAACTAAATTAGTTTATTGATGAAGGAGTGTATGAACTCACCCAGTTAATTCTAATGTACAGAATGCTAAATTAGTGTTCCATTAAATAAACTAAATTTAATAATCTATAATAGGTGATCTAAGAAATATTTATTGAGCAAATGAACAAATGGGAAAATCAAGCAAATTTTTTATTAACTCTTAGACCTCAGGAAGGCAAAGCATAGAACATGGCAGAGGGATTGATTGCAAGGCTGGATCAACAGAAGACAGAGCCAAGGAGCTAGAGTTTTCCAATCTGAAACTTAATGGTGTTTTCTGTAAGGTTTGCGAAGAAAATACCAAGTCAATAGGTTTGCAGCATGAAGCTCATACCTCTCCTACTTCCAACATACCAAGAAATTTAGAGCAGTTCTACTCAGCACTCACTGCATTTTGTTAGTGCAGTTAGGGAGGAGCTGATGGTAGTTGTAACACACACCAGCCATGTAGGCATGTTTTGACTGAATGTATGTATGTATACAAGGTACTTGCCTGTGATCGAGGAGGGCAGAAGGTGTCAGCTTCCCTGGAACTAGAGTTTATGGGGGTTTCGGGCCACTCTGTACGTCGCCAGTGCCAAACCCTGAACCTGGGTCTTCTACAAAGGCAGCGGGTGTTCTTAATGTTACTCATTCCGGCCCCAATTATTATTGATTTTTTTAAGTGATGTAAAAATAGATTTTAAGATTTCAACCATACAACAAAGGCATTTGCTCAACTATGTTCACCGTGGCTTTATTCATAATTGCCAGAAATTGGAAACAACTCAGATGTCCCTTAACCGAAGAATGAATAAAGAAACTGTGGTACATCTACACAATGGAGTAGTATTCAGCTATTAAAAACAAGGACATCATGAAATTTGCAGGCAAATGGATGGATCTGGAAAAAAAAATCATCCTTCACCAAGCAACCCACTAGGCAACCCAGACCCAGAAAGACACACATGGTATGTACTCACTTATGAGTGGATATTAGCCAGGACAACCACAGGCAGCACCCTAGGGAAGATATACAATCCTCATTCAGAAGGGCAAATAGAATAGACACAGGAAGTGGTTAAAGAGAGGGAACAGGACAGGAGCCTACCATAGATGTCCTCTGAAAGACTCCACCCACCAGGAGATAGAAGCAAATACTGAGATTACAGCCAAACTTGGGGCAGAGCATAGGGAATCTTACAGAAGGGGAAGGGGATATAGAAGGACCTGGAGGGGACAGGAGCTCCAAAAGAAGACCAGCAGAACCAACAGGTCTGGGCCCAGGGGGCCCTGCGGAGACTAATGTACCAACCAAGGAACATGCATGAGGAGGACCTAGGCCCCCTGCTCAGATGTAGCCAATAGGCAACTCAGTCTCAAAGTGGTTCCTCAGTGAGGGGAGCAGGGTCTGTCTCTGACATGGACTCTGTTGACTGCTCCTCAATCACTTCCCTTTTGGCAGGGCGGCCTTGCCAGGGCACAGAGGAAGAGAAGGCAGCCAGTCCTGATGAGATTTAATAGGCTAGGGTTAATTGGTAGGGAAGGAGGGCTTCCCCTTTCTGAATACTAGGGGAAGGCGATAGGGGTCAAGAGGGAGGAAGGGTGAGACTGGGATGAGATGAGGGAGGGAGCTACGATCAGGAAGTAAAGTGAAGAAATTAAGATAATACATTCAAATTAAAAAAAAAAAAGATTTCAAAACAGGGTTGGCAAGATGGACCAGAGAGTAAAGGCTCTTCTCCCCAAAGTGCTGTACGTTGAGCTGCGCCCCTAGACTGCCCTCAACTCTAAGACTCACTGGAATAATCTCTTTGAAATTTTCTCTGACACTCACCTTCCTTGCTATTAATATCACCTGTGGTCCTGCCCAAAGTGATGTCACTCAGTTTCCATTTGCATTTAATACAGAGTATGACCATGCTAACACATGCCATTATTAATTTTCTATGTTCCAGACAGCGTGATAAAAATCTTACCAGTATTAACTCGTTAACTCTCACAGCAAGCCTTTGAAATGAGAAACTAAAAAACAAGGTGGTTTGCATAAGGCAAGGAAGAGGTGGAAGCAGGATTTAAAAGCGCAGCGTTTGACGCCGCAGCTTAAATGTTTAACACGTTATACCAAAACTTCTTGAACCGAGGCTCCTCCCCATGTGGGTGCAGGCAACGGAATGTGGGAGCGAGAAACCTAGCAAGAGTGAAAAGTTCATGAACGCACGATGCAACCAAAAAGCCGTTTGAAATCAAACGCACCGTGAGCTCGTGAGCTCGTGAGCTCGTGGTGTTGCTGGCAGCACTTGCCTGCTTTGTGTTACACGACTCACTGCGCCCTTGGCTCCGATCGCACAACCTGCCCACTCAACACTGTACATGCTGGCACACCATCCAGCAGCAAGCAACACAGAAGTGCCTTGGCTGAGATTTGAGAGTACTGCGTCGCGTGAACTGCAGGGTGTTGGCTGTGCTAACCCACGAGGTTTCCACTCTTTAAAAAATGATTTAAATAAAGAAAACAAAACTGCTAATATTTTCCTATCCTCACTCCACCTTTGGACTGGGTTGTATTCAGCAAAAAAGCTATTCATCTCATTAACATACAAGTTTCCATTTGTCCTTATTTATTGGTAAAATTACATAAATACATATAAATTATTTTAAAAATAAATTTCTTTGTGATTTCCTATCCATAAATGTTTGATTTGAGTGCTTATTTCACATACCTTTGTATCCAAGGGTACATGGAAATACCTCAGGTGAAAGGGCCATGGTACTGAATGGTAGAAAGCAATCAGCCGTTCTTTTCCAAGTGACTGTATTGCTCAGAGTACACTCTCCCAATCTACACTCTCAGATAAGATTCTCGTATACTTTAATTTCCTTAGATAAAAAGCAGAAGAGTGACCAACCTTGTACTAAAGCAGTCCCATGAGTTCCCTATGGCCTAGCTGGGCATCAAATACTGGACAGTCAAGAAGTTCTTTCCAAGTCAAATAAAATCAGAGTTTTATTTTTCACTTCCTGGAGTTATTACAAAAGTACCTTGCAGAAATCTGAGCAAGAAATCCTAGCATCAACCAGATGGACTTTTTAGATCACACATTCCAACTCCTTAGTTTGATGACAAGGAAGCTGAGGCTCACAGCAGTGACAAAGTAAGTTGGCCTCCTGGTCGTGCAGCTAATCAGTAATTCTCAGACCAGAATACAAATGAAGAAAAATAATTTCAAAATCTATTGGTATATCCTTTCTTTTCAATGGAAATGTTCAATTCTGACACCCCCCACACACACACACACACACACACTTCTTTAAAAAATAAATAGCTTGCTTTGAAGGAGTTTTAATCTACAGTTCCTCACCCTTGACATAGCATGATTACCTACGGTTTCTACTTCCAAGTTGGCTTAGAGTCAGAGGATCTGTGGTGGTCCTCCACCACCTTATGGGACAAAGGTTCTTCTGTCTCCCAAAGAAAGAACTAGTTGGCATTCCTAACCAGCAGCTTTAGCAAACGGGGAACATGTGCTTCAGTCACAGTACTGAAATAATATAACTAACCATGAGCCAAGCCTAACAGACTCTGGGTTCTTCTTAGACAAATACAATGCCATGTTACATTGATCTAAGAAAGTATTCTCCATTCCTAATGTGTCCAATGACCAAGGTGTGTGAGAAATTCCAATTTTTCTTTTTCTTTTCTTTTCCTTTTTCTTTTTTTCTTTTTGAGACAGGATCTCCCTGTGTAGCTCTGGCTGTCCTGGAACAGCCTGAGCTGTAAACCAGGCTAGCCACAAACTCACAGAGATCCACCTGCCTCTGCCTTTTAAGTGTGAGCTACTACCACCCAGTGAAAAATACCAGGTTTTTCAGATAACTATTTTAGGAATTTGGAGACTCCCAGACTATGGGATTTCTGTTTTATATAATGGTCTTGAAAAATATGAGTTGGCACATTGAGCATCGTATGCAGACTAGAGAAACAGGTGTAAACCAAGTAGGCTAATTTTGAACGACTGGCTGTCTCAGTTCACTCAGGCTTCCACATGAAATGCCACCATCTGGGTGGCTCAAACGACACTTGTTTTCTTCCATCAAATGCCATGGAGCCAGATATAGGTGATTGTGAACAAACTACGTGGGTGCTGGGAACCGAATCCAGGTTCTCTAGAAGAGAATAAAGGATCCTTAACCCCTGAGACATCTGACCAGCTTCATGACTCTATTCTTTTGTTTGTTTGTTTGTTGGTTGGTTTGTTTTTGTTTTAAGACAGGGTTTCTCTGTGCAACAGCTATGACTGTCCTAGAACTTGCTTTGTACACCAGGCTGGCCTCAAACTCACAGAGATCCACCTGCCTCTGCCTACCAGGGGCTGGGATTAAAGGCGGGCTCATCATGCCCAGCTGACGCTATTCTTAACAAGAGAATCCAGAATCCAGTGGACTCATAAGATTACATTTCCCAAGCAAGTATAATACCTACCAAGGAAAAATCCATTAGATGAGG
Organism: Psammomys obesus; assembly: GCF_907164565.1. Lineage (NCBI taxonomy): Eukaryota > Metazoa > Chordata > Mammalia > Rodentia > Muridae > Psammomys > Psammomys obesus. The sequence goes on along the minus strand of NW_026596149.1, from coordinate 9,519,459 downwards.
TTTGGAAGCCTCTTTTTGGCTCAGTACCCTCCATTCAGGGTTAGCACAGTTGCAGCAACCCCACAGCTCTAGCCTCTGTGGGCTCTTTTATGACTCTTATCCTGTCAGATAATCCTGCCATCCCCAATGCTCCCCTGGTTGACCCTTTTCCAAAGTGCCTGGTAGAGTCTGTTGGGTCTACTGAAATCAAGACTGTAGCCATCAGCATAAATTTTTCCTGTTCTTGGTATAGTGAATGCTTGTAGACAAATAGTTCTAATGTCTCATCTTATCAAACCTAAAAAATCCAAAGTCACTCTTCATTTGGTCTCACCTCTATACTTCTCAGTCTAAACTGCTACTCATAGAATCCTATAAGTCAAGCCATTAGTGTTCTCTTTGGAACCCAACATCTTTAGGAAGGGTGGACTGGAAAGCCCACATCTTCAAGATCTGAATACTTCTATCTTAACACTTTCATCTTCATCCTTTTACATTTTCACTAAAAGAAATTGGGAAGAGCCAAGCCCCTCCTCCAATACTTTACTTAGAGATCTCTCCATTTGATTTTAATCACTCACAGTTTGTAGTTTCCACAAAATATTAGAATGCAGTTCAGCAAAATTCTGTGGCACTTTTTCATCAGGATCATCTTTCCTCTGGTTTTCAATAACACAATTCTGATTCTTGTTTGAGATGTCATCAAAATGTCCCCTGTGTCTGCATTTATAATAGGTTCCTTATAATACTCTATGTCTATACTAATTCCACATTTGAAAAGTATTTGTTACAGCAGTCCTTTAAACTTAGTACCACAGGTTTTGCTGGTCAGGTGTTTTGTTTTTTTTTTGTTGTTGTTGTTTTTCTGAGAAATGGAACTGGAGAGATAGATGGCTGCATACATAGATGAGTTGATGAAAAAATAGGTGATAAGTAGATAAATGGATAGACAGATAGGGATGATAAATGAATTGATGATAGATAGATAGATAGATAGATAGATAGATAGATAGATAGATAGATAGATTTGTTGTAAGGAATCCACCATGTAATTATAAAGGAACTGTCAAGATCTACAGTCATTCCACTAGACCCAACAGTATAGTTCAAACTTGAAAGGTGACTTTAAACGCAATAAAAAAAAGCCATAACAGCCAGTGTTTCAGTCAAAGTCTAAAGGTAGAAAAAAAAATCAGTGTCCTTACTCAAATAATTACTCAGAAGTAATTGTCTTAATTTTCTTTTTTTACCCAGACCTTCAGTTGTTTGGTTGAGGCCCACCAACATTAGGCAGATTAATACATTTTATTCAGTGTACTGATTCGGACATTAATCTCACCCAGAAACATCTTCACCAACACACACACACACGTGTACATATCAAACCCACCAACCTGGAGCCCTGTATATGCCAGGATAGTGCTCTATCACTGAGCTACATCCACAGCCCCAGAATAATATTTCCCCGAGTGACTGGATAACCCTTGACCCACTAAAGTTAATAAATATTGACCCTCAGGACATGACCTCTGCATTCTGCAGCATCTGCAGGCTTCCAGAAATAATATTAGAGAACAATTTAAGCAGCTTCAGATTGTACAAAGACATAAGAAAACAGATGATCAACTTAAAATTACTAACACTGATTTGTGTTATTTATTTGCAAACTAATAGTACTAGTAATAAGGGAATGGAGGAAATATGAGAATGAAGGTTGATCTCTCTGTCTGTTTGGACTCTTCTTCCCTCTGATTACTTCACTTTGGTGTTGCAATAATATAGCAGAGCTTTGTGAGAGAAGCCAGACTTTGAGTCTATCTACCGACATAGCAATAATAACATGTATACAATACTTATTGTGTTCCAGACACAGCTCTCATTTTTAGTTATCTATTTATTTTTTACAATGTCTAAGGCTGCACATATCATGTAGCCTGCTGTGTTATCCTCACCCCTAACTGATCAGGTAGGTCCAATTATCTTATGTTATAGAACTGAAAACTTCCCAGTGAAACAAGTAAGACTTGAAATGGGTTGTGGATCTAGAGACATGGGGAAACATGTTCTTTCTCTTGTATGGATCTTTCCACTACTGATACTCATCAGTACCTTGTACACTAGGAAAATAAATACCACAGCAGACGGCATTTCTTCTACATTAGAAACCAGAAAACGGAAGAATATTATCCTGGTCTTGCTTCTCACTCACTTTCTGGCCTTAACTACATCACTTAATCTCATTGACTCAGTTTCTTACTCTGTAAAGTGAAAGTTTTATCTGTCTTACCATACATTCAGGAGTTTTAATGACGGATTCAGGTAAAATTATTATGAAGCCATTTAGAAGATGCAGGTGCAGGCTTGGGGATGGTTATGCTTTTTGTAAAATTCAGAAACCACCTTCTTTTCTGTGTGACAGACATGATTTTTGCTTTGTGTTCCCACTAGTTCATTATCTTTGTGCCCACCTGTTCAAACTTTCTGGTGCGTGTGTGTGTGTGTGTGTGTGTGTGTGAAGGATATCTGAATGAGTAGACACTCAGGAAATACTAATACCCTTATTTTGTATGACAGAGCATAGGAAGCAAAGCCTGGTTTCTATTGGTCAAGTGTCAAGGGGATCCATTTACTATATCTTAAAAATAATAATCAGCTATGAGCTTTTTGTGTAGAATGATATTCAAAATAAAAAATACAACATGGGGTGAAAAGAGAAAATTATGGCTTATAAATTTCTTAGTTAGAGGGCTAGGAAGATGATTCCATGGGAGAGAAGCCTGAGGACATGAGTTCCATCCCCAGAACACACATAAGAGCCTGGCAGTACTGCACATCTGTTATGCAAGTGCTCCTATGGACATTGGAAGCCAAGTCAGGAGAATCAGTCATAAGCTCTCAGGCCAGCTGGTGGACACAGTCACAAAAACATGAGAGACAGCCTTAAAAATGAGGCAGAAAGGTGAGGACCTAACTCCCAAATGTCCTCTGACGTTCACACACACACACACACACACACACACACACACGCACGCACGCACGCACGCATATCCTGAACTTACATATATATCACATACCCATGTACACAGAGGTACACCATACAAACATACTATATACACTATACTCATGCATATATACACACACACACAGATAACACACACTTAAACATACTACACACAAAATATACAGACACACATGCACCATATATGCACACAAGGAAGACATGAAAGAAGAGCAGAGAGGGAGGGAGAAAGAGAAAGTTGCTTGTTTATTGTGAGAGGGTGGTCTGGTGCTGCTTATTCTAATGGTAATCCCTGGCCCCCAAGATCTAGTTGCCACCCAGACTGAGCCCATTTTCACATAGACCTTGCCTTTGTTGTGTAAACTTTGCTCAACCTAATTCAAAGTTAATTGTTTAATAAAGTTGCTGAAACCAGTGACTGGGCAGAAGAGAGGTAGGCAGAGCTTAGGTTCTCAGGCTTGAGGTCTCTGAGGTTCCATGAGGCAGGCAAGAAAGAGAAGAGAGAAGAGGGAGAAGGAAGGAGCTCTGCCGCTGGAAGAGATGAATTAGGAGCACGAGGACAAAGGAGGTGAGCTATGAGAATGGACTGATGGAGCAGAAGCCACCCAGGAGTCATCAGAGTGGCAAGTGCTGAGCTTTTATGTAGGTTTTAAGAGTAGTAGGATTAGAATAGTGCAGAACCTGCCAACATAGTACCTACAGCTTAATAATAAATCATAGTCTCTCTGTGTCAATCACTGAGGAAGGAGCAGGTTAAAGAAAACTGCCACCATATTAATTTCCTGCATACATTATGATAATGAATCATTTTACAGGGATGCCAGAGTCCTAGCCTCAGGATTCAGAAGACGGGAAATCATTTGGGAGGTGAGACCTCACTGCACATTCTGCCCTGGGGCACAAGGCATTAGTTTGGCTATAGGCACTCCTTCATTGGCTGCCTCTTACTCACCACATCCTAAATCTTCAAGTGAACACAAGGCAGAGGCCAAGTGAGCAAGTCTGAAATGTTCTCCTTAAGACTTGTCACCTGGATATATGAACATTTGCCTTTAGATTTCTGCTTCCCTTTAGCCCAGCAGACCTGGAAAATGACACACTGGAGCTGTCTGATTTGGTCTTTTCTTCCCATGTGTTTTGATTCATTGATTTTTTTTTTCGGACTCACTGTGACCATGGCTATGACTATGACTAAACACGTCGTGCTAGAAAGACTCCTCAGTCTCTATGACAGATACAGCAAAAGAAGGCAGAACTTGTTCCCTGAGGGTTTGGCTGCTAAGATGCATTTATTCTTCCTTTTTCATTAACTAGTGTAACACTATGTCTGGGGTGGGAGGCGTAGCATAAACAGTAGCAATTCAAATCCCACATCCAATCTAGAATTTATTTCCTACTTTTTGAAGGTCCCAAATAAATCTCCAAGATGGATTTCCGTTTTCTGTCACTTAAGCTGATATGTCACACTGATTAAAAACAGCCCAGATGGGTGAAAAGGGGAGATCATGAGAGGGATTTTACTGTTTTATCGTGATGACTAGGAGGTTAACAACAAGAGCTGGACTCAGGTATTAGGAATGAAGTCTTCTACCTGCAGTACAGATTTAAGCCTCGCAGCTCTCTTCCTGGTTCACAGCTTTTTGGACCACTCACAAGAAAGGCGACTTTAGTCTAGATCGCCACCATCACCTCTGCCATGGAAAGCTGTGATGAGAGAGATGCTTGACAGGCATGACTTACAGATATATAACTCATCTTCTGTTCTAAACTGTGATCTCTCTACGGTTACAAATAAATGAAAATGAGGACATGGCTGCTTCCAGGTATTGTGGAAGAGAAGGTGTTTATTGCAGATATGAGGGCGAGAACAGCCAGGGGCATCTGGAAGAGTCCAGAGCAGGGAGAGAAAACAGCAGACTAGACATGGCCAGCAGACCTAAACCCAACCACAAGAGAAGAGAGAGCAGGGAGAGTGAGAGAGAAAGAAGAGGTAAGAAGGAAGACCAAGAGAGCCAAGATGCCAGGTTTATATAAGAATGAGAAGCTGGGGGAAGAAAGGGGGAAGGAGGGAAAGAGAAGGGAGAGGGAAGAGGGTAAAAAGAGGGGGGGAGGGGAAGGAAACCCCTGGGCTAGAGATCTTTAGGGTATGGGGGAAGAGGGGAAGAAGTGCTGGGAGGAGTCACAGGTACTGAGTGAGCCTAGAGACCAATCATGTGCTTTTGGTATGCTGCTAGACACCACACAATTAGCCATTTCACTCTTTAGGACCTAACAACAAAATGTGACATTACATGTGTTTCTGCATGACAACACAGCCACTCCCACTTAGGAGACAGTACTTGCTGGTTGAGTGAGTGGATGGACAGCAACATATTTAAAGGCCTTCGCTCACAAGGATTCAGGAGGCAATCGGTCTCAATTTTAACTGGCTGCTTGCTCAGTTCTTCAATGCAGTTGTCAACTGGTAGGCAGATACACAGCCATCTCCTATGAGATTGTTGCTGTTTGAAAGGAAAGCAAGGACTTTCCTGTGGGGCACAAGCTAGAGTTCTGTGCTTATGTAGCATGTTGGAGCTTCAGAAGCGACAAAACCAAAGCCCTTAGTCAGGGCTGTCTGTAGAGCCCAAACCAGTACTGTAAGCACTGTTAGTATTTTGGAACACAACCTGCTCCTGGGTTACCCAGCAACCTATGATGTCATCATGTGTCGCTGACCAGGTGGCCACACCTGGAAGGTGTGGTTACCTCGCCCCTTAAAGGGATGACCCCAACACATGGTCTCTCTCTTACACTCTCCTTCTACTCTTACTCTCTTCTCTCTCTTACTCTCTCTCTTTCTCTCCTCTCTTACTTTCTCTCTCTCTCTCTCTCTCTCTCTCTCTCTCTCTCGGGATGCCCCTTCCCTTTTCTCTCTCTCTCTTCATGTCCTGCTCCCCCTCCCTCCATACCCTCCTAATGAACCTCTTGCAGAGAATATCGGTTGACCAGCCTCACGCTTTTTATAACTAACAAGCACTCTCTAGGAGGACATTTCATGTTGTCCCAACCTTCTTGCATATTTAAATATATATTAAGGTACCAATATAATTAAGAAATGAAAAATTTTTTTTTGGTATCAATAGGAAAAGAGAATGTAAAATAGGATGAAGAGTTGATCTGGGGAGACAAAAACTAACTAATTTAGCACACTTGAAAAATGTGCAAAAATGTTACATTGTAGGAAAGCTCCGTTCCAATTTTGTCACCTCAGTCTTTTCCATTTTGGGCTCCAAACTTAAAGAAAAGAAGGAAGGAAGGAAGGTCTGAGGTAATTGCAGTCTAACCAAGAGCAAAACGGGGCCCCAGATCTCCTAAGGAAGCTTGACGCAAAGAGGAAGAAGGCCTTTGGCTTGGTAAAACTGAACCACCAGCAGTTAACTAACTGGCCCTCCCACGAGCAGGTGCTGCCCTGCCTGCTGAGAAGCAACACGCAAGGGAGCGAACAAAAAGCCAGAGACTACTGGGTGCTAAGAGGCTTTCAAAGGCCCCAGTTGCTAGGGAACCACTTCCTCTGAGTTCACACGCAGCTAACTCAAGCCGTTCAGAAGCCCCTAGAACAATCCTTCTTAGGTTTCCCCAGGGCTAGGAGGGGGAAAGAACCGCTCTCAAAGCTCAGACGTCAGGGTTACACCAAGCCAAGTTCGACTTTTTCCCGCAGATGCCAAAGAGCTAAGGATGCTGGGAGAGAATGAGAAATAAATGGGTGTCTTGTCTTTATGAAGTCGACCAGTTTCTGCCCTTACCTATCTGAGTGTGCAGCTGCAGAGAGTGACACACCCTTATACAATTTCATTAACAATTCCTTGAGGTGACAATGTTTTCTTCATCTCAACAACTCCAACACAGTTGCTTATAAATAGCTGCCCAAGTTCCTTGTATTCAACTTCTCCATCCCATTAAGATACACTAGGACTTGCTCAGTTTTGAGTGGGGTGCTGGGTGGAGATAAAAATACAAAGATTGAGAACTCAGAGAGTGCTCAGGGAGGCAGAGGCAGGTGGATCTCTGTGGGTTCAAGGCCAGCCTGGTCTACAAAGTGAATACAGGACAGCCAAGGCTACATAAAGAAACCCCGTCTCAAAAAAAAAAAAAAAAAAAAAAAAAAAGAAAGAAAGAAAGAAAGAGAGAGAGAGAAAGCTACAAAGATAAGAGCTTTCCTTCACAATGTCTCCATGTCTGTTGTGAAAAGCAGTCCTCAGAGCATCCTTCAGGGCAACTGTGACTATACAAAGAGATGCTCCCGGCTGTCTTAAGAAGTTCCTTCAGAGAAGGAGAGGATGGAAGGGTGGTTAGACCACCACCTAAGATTCCAGCCAGTCCTTCCTACACCTCCCATTCAAGCTCACACAATGGAGTGAGTGTGAGAGGGACGCTTTCTGTACAACTATGAGGAAGTCATCACACATGCTGGGCTGAGACTTTTGGGCAGTGCAGCTCACTCTCCTATAGGTAACCCTTTACACATGCCATTAAGCCTAGTAAGTTCATTGGTTCACTAAGCAGGACTAAGGTGGGTGGAATCACACTTCTGGAAGATATGGGCCATCGGAAGGCATTACCTAGGGATCACTTCTTGGTTTATACTTTTTTTGTTGTTTATACTTTATTATCTCAGGGATGCCATAGAATCTAGCCTGGACCTTCAAGTCTAAGTGTAATATTTTCATGGCTAAGTACATAGGATTTATAAGAATGGGTAAAACCTGGGCCCAAAAAGGTCAGTAGTGAGACTATTCAAATGGCTTGAGTGTGAAGTAACAATGACCTAGCATGATGGCAGGGCTGGAAAGCTGGGACAGACTGAGGCACAGTGCAACAGCAGGGGAGGCCGCTTGCCTGCTATGTTCAGGGGCCGTGGCTTGGTCCCCAGCTCCACTTTTAAAAAGGGAGACTGGAAAACTCGGAATTGATATGAGAAACACTACAGAGTCACTCAGTAAGACTGGGGCAGAGGGTAAGTGTAAAGAAAGAACTCAGCATGACCCTGGAGTTTGAAGCCAGGATCCATGCTGGCAGCATGAACAGAAGTTCCACAGCCAGAGAGAAAAGGCACATTCAGGGGATGTCTATTAACTGCTGTTGCTTCTGCTAGATGAAAGTATTATGACCTGATAAAGTCACAACTAAAACACCCATTCACATTCATCAAAGGAAAGTGACGACTCACTTCTACACTTTATGTTCATCAAAGCATGACTTTCTGTGTCCAGAGAAGATTCCAAGACCTCACTGGACCTCAGAGTTCTCTCTTCACGGGAAAGCTGGGGGTGGAGTTAGGAGAGTGTTCTAAATGGCATCAGACCTGAGGTTTCTGCTGATAACTTTGCTAAATCAGAGGCATATAAAACTAACCTTGACTTGGCACTGATGAGAAATTATCAAATCTGTTTAGAATACATATTTGTTTTGAAAAGCTATTAGAAAGGACAAGAGTTAAAATTGTTTTGGACTTAACCAGACCTGGATTAGGTCCTAGTTTCAGCCTCTTCTTGCTATGTGATCTTGGATAGGAAGATTTTTAAGGCTTGAGTTATCTGCAAAAGAAAAATAAAACATCCCTACTACATTGGGATAATAGGAGGACTAGGTAAGCACTCTACCGAGGATGTCTAGCAAGGGGTCTGAGACATTTTAAGCATTTCTGGAATGCTTTCGCTACTGCTGTTGTTGTGGTACAGAGGCTGGCTTGAGCACCAGATATCTTGTGTGCACTGTCACAGTAAATCAGTTGTGATAATATGATCCTAAATGTGCTTTAAAAAAAATCCGTTTGGTAGCTGGACCAGATGACTTCAGGATACAATCAAGAGGCTAACTGAGGAAGTTGTAGTAGCCTAAATAAATTCATGTAATTACCCACTTTCTTTGTGTTTTTCTAAGTCACTGGAATAAACCACATACTGTGGAAAAGGCATCTGTGAAAAGAATTCATACAGAAAATATTAAGAGGCATTAACTTCTGGAAACATGATCATTAAAGTTGCCAAGAGTAACGGCTTTAAATGAAGTAGGTGAAACTGCCTCTCTCTCTCTCTCTCTCTCTCTCTCACACACACACACACACACACACCCCATCTCCTTGCTCAACACTGAGCAAAGGCTCTGTAAATGCTTAGGGAATGCAGGCACAAATTAAGTATGTGACCCAGTGGACAGATGTTGTTGTATGTAAATGTGCCCTGACTGTTTTGAGTCTTTGATCCTATTTCCATGGCTTAGAAAAAGCCGAGGGCAGTTTTTCCATTTTGTCTACTTCTCCTTAGATAAAAAGCTGAAATTTTCCATGATTCCTAAGCATACTGGAATCATACTTGATCAAAACTCCATCCACAAGGTGCCAGGCACACAGCCAGATGGGAAAAATTCTCCTGAGGTAATTTTACCTCATCAGCCTTTCCAAGCAAGAATAGAGGCAAGCAACTTTCACCCCAGTGCTCTCAGGAGTAGCCTCTCACTTTTCTAGAGAAGCCCAGGTCCCAAGCTATCCCTGATGTCAGCTACTGTGCCATCAGGCTAGAGCTGGCCATTGCCATTGGTCCAGCCACTCTAGCCAGACATGGCTGCCTTTCTTACTGGTATCTTCAGAGCTGTGAAATCTTTCATAATCTTCCATTATTGAAATCGGGAAAAGCTGCTGAATAGTATAGTATTAGCCCCTTGTTCCAAGTAACGTGCAGCTGCGGGAAGCTTGGGGGAATTGTGCAAAGATCTTAGGTAAGCACTCACAAGCTTGATGCATTTCCTCTCCTGTTTCCATAGCAACAACCCCACACTATCTTCTTAGATCCTTAGATAATAGACAAAACAGAAACTTCAACTAAAGGAGCCAAACACACAACATGGTTCATGAAACATGTGGGAAGAGTTTCCTCCTGCCTGAAGATGACAGCACTTCTTATTTGTGTCTCTTCCTCTGCTCTCTTTATTTCCTTTCCAGTCTTAAGCTTGTAAGCCAGTAGCTTAAGCTTCAAATGCCCTCAGGAGCCTAGCAGGATAGGGAGGGGCAACTAGAGATACAATAGAGCTAATGTTTTCATTAGCAGAAACACAGTCCCGCTTTGGTTACTTCTTATAATTTCTGTAGAAACTGGAGCCTGGAAACTGAATGCTTTTTTCATGAAATTTTCAAGTTTTTAATTGATGTGAACTAATTGTTTTTAAAGACCACAAGCCAAACAAAAATCTTCTATTAAATGAGTGTGCTGAGTGTCACTCCTATGAGTAAGGATCTCCTTTTGACATTTCAGAATTTATTTTCTGTTTCCTGTGTGGCTATGAGGAACATAAACATTGCATTTCCTGTACTAATTATGGCCAGAATCTCTTAATTTGCTAACAGGAAAACATTATTTCAGAACAGGCTTTATTACTTTGCTGTGTTTTATGTTCTCTTTCAACATTTGTATTGAGGAACAAGAAGCCAGAGATGTTCTTTTTCTCTCTAGGCAAGTTTACACAGAGCCAATCAGCAATTGAGATGAAACTAGGGTAGATGTTTAGTACTCAAAATTAAATGATACCACGATTCAAATGTATCAAAATTCAGATCAGGTATATTCCAACTGAGGCAACATGCTTTAAGACAGGGACAATAAAGATGGATAAAGATCATTTACTTTTACCAATCATGAAACATCCCATGGATGGATCAGAGCATAACAAGCACAAGAGGCCATCAAGTAGGAAAACTTGGGGTATGCTACCATGTTGACCAGTCACGTATGAGTAATCTAAAGAACATATTGGCTAGCAGACTAAACCAGACCATGAGAGGAGAGACAGGGAGGGAGAGTAAGAGAGGAGCTGCAGACTAAGAGAGGCCACCCAGGCCAAGACACCAGCATAGCCAGAATGGCTGAGTTACACTGGCATCAGGCTTGAGGAAGGGAAATGGAAGCCCAGCCCCTGGGAGGAAGAGGCTTAGGGTGGAAAGTAGGAGGAGAAGTGCCTGGAAGGAGCCACAGATACTGAGTGAGACTTGTCCCAGGTTTCCTTGAGACCTAAAACCGACTTTATGGCAATAAAAATATTTTAAAGTATAATGCATGTAAATATATGTTGAAGTATGTTCTTTAGAGTCACCGAGCTGACTGAGAAATTTGCCAGAGAGAAATGTCCCCAATCACAGAAGAGAGGCCTCCCTTTCCATATGATAGGGGCCCAGAGAAGCATCTTGGCACGCTGGTGTGGCTTTTGTAGGAACAGGAAACAGAACAGGCGGTTCTGTGGTGATACTTACCCAGTAGAGGAGGAGAGATGTGCGGTTAGAGCAGGTAGAGGAGAAACGGCTGAAGTGTCTTAGTAAGCACGGAGTTGCCCACATGGTGGATACCCCGGAGGGTGTAGCAGGGTTCAGGAGCCAGAGAGAGAACATTCACTGAATAGGCAAAGAGACAGATGCTTAGAGCAGGTGGAGAGCAGAATTGACTGAAGAGATGAACTCTAGAGTTTGGAATCGGATATGATGGGTGGCAGAAGCCAGCAGGAACAGATGATTGTGTGTACCGTAGAGGAGTCAAATTAGCAGCTTGATTCAGAGAGGCTGAGTCTCTTGGAAAGGAACTCATTTATGCCACGCCTGGGTTTTGGCACCAGATAAATGAAAAAGTGAATTGAAAGGAGGAAGACATGACTACTCCTAAAGTATGGAAAAGATTTCCATTGTAGATACAAGAGAGAAAGCAGACAGACAGAGAAGTCCAGCCAGAGTCCCTATATCCTGTTCCTCTAAGCTCCCTCCTCCCAACCTCACAGCTTCTCTGTGCCCCTGTTGTCTCTATAATTCCTGGCACCCTTGTCCCTCCTGCCCCTGAGCTCACTCCCGGAAGTCCTTCAGCTTCTCTGCGACCTGCTGCATCTCTAAGATATTGGAGCTCTCCTTAGGGTGAGGTTCCTGCTTCAGCCCCTTGTTCCTAATAGATCCTGATTTCTGTCTCTTAGAACCTTCTTGGAGCTTATAGAAATTCTCTCTCCAGAGGAATTCATTTTGCGGCCTTCCTCCTTTCTCATTTTCCCCCATGGACTCAAAGATTTTATCAAAGCCTCACTATGTTTCTGAAAATGGCTTCGCCTCAGTACAACCCAATGGTCAAAATTAGCACACTCAATTTCTACTTTCCCTTATACGGTAACCTCTGCCACTGCACAAATGATCCCAAAATCTTTATCTAAACTTTCTCAGCTCTCTACTCCCAAAAGTCTCATCTCTAAGCTTTTTCTATTTTCCACCCTTGAAAATCTTTTATCCCTACAATTTTTTCTACATTCTGCTCACAAGAAATATAAACAAAGTTTATAAATTCCAAAGATTATGAAAGTCTACCCAAATTAACACAAAGTGATTTAGAGATGCATATCTAACTACTTACGTCTTTGCCAACTCTGCTCAACCAGGCTTCTAGACATTTTAGGTAGGAAACAACATGTGTTTGATAAATGATTCATATTTGATAAATAAAGTTTATAAATTTCTAAGGTGTACTCAGGTTTAAAGTGACTGGCTTAAAGATATATGTCTACCCTCTGTCTTTGCTCACTTTATTAAGCTTTATCTATTTTGACAAACAGAGTTATATAAGAAACTTTGATGTTCTGTAATGATACACTACAAAAGGATTAGAAAAGTAAGGTTCTTAGTCTATGCCGACTTTTTTTTTTTTGGTCTAATAAAGTTCTCAGCTTCTCTATGAACTATTTATGGCTTAAAGTTTTATTTTGATGCTAAAGAATTTTTCAATTAAATCTTCAACTCAGAATTTTAAGGCTCAAAGCTAGTGACTTGTTATTAACTGTTAAAGATAATTAAGGTATGCAAGTTAATAGGCAGGAACCTCATAAAGGGTCATTCTTTTAAAATATTCTCAGAACTATGCTTGTAGCCATGCTAGATTCAAATGGAATTCATCTATTTATCCTCCTGTGTGTATTTTCAAGGTTGAGCCTAAAGCTAGTAACTAAAACGAAGTTTGTTTAGCTCAGATATACTTAACAGATGATGGTCCTTAAATTCTTCAGCAATCTGCTGAACATGGCATTTAAAACATTTATTGAAAAAGGTTTCCCACGATAGACAGAAATCTCAGCTGCTAGCGGTAACTCTAAGGTTAAAAATATAATGTGGCACCGAGGAGTCCACCTGGATTGTGGTGACGCTAACCAGTGGTCTAAACTGCTCCATGCCGCACCTGCCAATAGATTCCTGCCCAAACCGTGGACAGACAGAAGACTTTTGGGTTGATTGCCCTACTCTGCCTGGCCAACGCCAATGCTCCCGAGTTCCTTCTCCACAGGAAAATCTCTGAGACCTCGTGGGTCTAGTAGCTGAAGGTCAATGCTGTCTGTGCCTCGGTTGAAGATGGAACCCTGTGGCAGCTCAAGAATGGCTACTTCTTCCCCCAACGAAGACATCTAGATGCTCAGGAGCCTAGTGTAACTGTCCAGGCAGCAGTATGTCTGTCACTCTAATGGCTATTTAGGCTGTTTGGATTATAGTCCCTGCTTTAATTCATCCTTCTTGGATCTCTAATGATACTGAATGACTAACTCTGTGTTACTGCAGCAAGTCAGCTCCTCCCCCAAGGCTGCAGCTGCCTGGTTAAAATCAGGCCTCAGGCCTCACTTCCCAGAGCTACTATGTCTCCAGCCGGAGAAAGACAGTTCACCTTGCTGGCAGATTCCGCTCTGAGACAAAAGCTCACAGACCAAGTTTCAAAGCAACTTTTAACTACTCCTTTATTTAAACTTTAAAATTTAAAGAAACTTGCCTTGCAATGACTGCTCTCAGTAATCAAGCACCTGTGTCTCATGGTAAAAGGTACATAAGAAATTAAAAAAAGCATGTTTCACATTTCTTTCCTTCTTGCTATGCTATTGTTACACTAAAACTTTCAACATTCAAAACTTCAACATCGATCAATGGAGTTCGGATAAGCTGGCAAAGGGCTGGGTACTATTATTAGTCACAAGCTCAAATTTTTAAATTTCCTTTGGTTGTCTTCTAAGAATAGACTTAAATAGTGTTTCTCATTGTGAAAGAAAAACAACAACAAAACAACTGTCCAATCTTTATATCTAACCTCTGGATATGTAAGAAAAGTGTTCATGCTTTTTACCCAAAGTCATTTTGGGGTCTCCAAGCTTTTACTATGACTCAAAGGCTACTGCCTTTAAACAATGTAAGTTTTTTCAATACAGATTACAAACTCTGGTAATACTAACATATCTAAAACTTTTATCTTTTTTGTTTTTAATGTAAAAAATTCAAGTAAGCTTCAGGGAGATCTGCCTATCACAGGTCAAACAGACTCCAGGTAAGTACTCCTGTCTACCAACACACTGAGTTTCTCTACCTGCCCATTCCTGAAAGTAGGGTCTCTCTTTCTCTCTCACTCCCTTTCTTTCTCTCTCTCCTGGTCTTGGGACTCCCCTCCTCCAAATACCAGGACCATGGGCCTAAAGTTTCAGATGTACACTCAAGATAAAAATTTACCCTAAACTACTTACCTTCACCTTCTCTCCCTAGTATATCTGTCTCACCAGGGTTCAAGACAACTGGAGGCTGCTCTGAGGCTTCTTACAATGCATTAGCCCCAGGTGGGCTTGCATTTGAGACTACTCCAAAGTGGCCTGCACTTCCCTAGCCCCAGGTGGTCCTACAGAAACTGCACAGGAAGCTAAACAGCCTGTACTACTCTCTCTTCCAATCCTTTGACCATCATCCCAATCTTTCCCAGGCCCCCCATGATGATGGCCCAATTTCAGCAGGAAGTAGTTATAGAAGTCACTGCGTTGCTCCTTATTATCAACAAAAGATTTGAATGTTAAAGACTCACTCAGTACCGGTGGCTCCTCTCAGCATTTTCACCGCGCCCCCTACCCTAAGCCTCTCCCTCCCATGGGCTGGGCTTCCGCTTCCCTTCCAGAGCCTGATGCCAATATAACTCAGCCATTTTGGTTATGCCAGTCTCCTGGCTTGGGCTCCCTCTCTTGGTCAGCAGTTCCTCTCTTGCCCTCCCTCCCCTCTCTTCTCTCATGGTCTAGTTTAGTCTGCCTAGTCTGTTCCCTCAACCTGCTTTCTCCCTTATATCCTCAATAAAAATCTTCTTCATATTTAAGGAATAGCAGTGTTCTCCTCTTTTTATTTCATTTTTTTCATTCAATAGTCAAAATATTTTAATTGTACAGATTAATGGTTCTCATTATGTTATTTTTATATGTGCTAGTTTTTAATATGTGTGTATGGCATATGCACACACAAGTGTGTGCATGTGTGTGTGTGTGTGTGTGTGTGTGTGTGTGTGTGTGCAAGTACACAGGAGCTCATGCATAAGGCCAGAATCGATGTCAGGATTCTTCCAGTATTTTTCTCTATCACTCTCTACTTTATTTTTTTTAAGATGGGTCTCTCACTGATCCCAGGGCGTATTGTTTTGGCTAGGCTGGATATCCAGAAAACACCTAGGGATCCACTTATCTTGCTCTTCCCTTAGTGATGGCGTCACTGATATGGGGTATTGGTCTGTGCACCACTTGTGTGCCTAGTGCCTTCAGAGGCCAGAGAGGTCAATGGATCTTCTGGAATTGGAGTTGCAGACAGTTGTGAGCATGCATGGGGTGCTGGGAATCGAACTAAACCTGTGCTCTTAAGCACTGAGCCACCTGTGCAGCCTTCGCGTCTAGCTTTTACACAGATCTTGGGGAGCTGAACCCGGGTCTTCATGCTTAATTGGCAAGCACTTTACTTACTGAGCCATTTCTCCAGCCTGTTTAAATCATTTTTACATCAATTTATATTGTATATGTTATCTAAGTCAGACTATTGATACTTTCAAATATGGTTACAGTTACATTTAATCAGTGAGTGTGCCCAAAGGACCCTCTCTTATTTCAGGTCTTCCAGGAGCCAACCCTGAGACAGGGCTACAGACAGAGCAGTTAGGCAGGAGTTGCCAGATGTAGGGCTAAGCAAGGCTAGGGAAAGAACTGTCAGGGAGTTGTTTCCACCCAGCTACTCCTGAGGGTGACATGGCTTCACTCTGCTGGGAAAACTGGGAGCCAATGCAGAACATTCTATACCACCCTCTGCTGAAGGGGGCAAACTGGCATATTCCTTCATCCACCATGCCCCGTTGGAGATTGGGGGGGGGGGCTGGTCCCAGCGGAGGCATTTCCAAGACAATTAAGAAGAGGCTTTGTGCACAGGCACGCACATGTTAGACGTGGGGACGGTACGATGATGAGAAGGGCAAGGCAACACAGGTAGGTGTGATGGTTGGCCACACACTCAAACTTCAGGGTTTGCAAGTGCTATAAAGGGGGCTATGGAGACATGGTGAGGACACGTTTGTGTGGCTATTTAGAAGAGGGAGCCGCTGACCCACCATGAGACACCAAATCCTCTGGTAAGTTATCATATCTGCAAGGCCCAGTGGAACGAGAGTGTATGGGAAGAGTGAGCTGCCTCAGATGTCATGGTGGCATGTACCTGTAATCCAGAACTCAGGAGGTGGAAGCAGAAGGCTCAGAAGTTCAGGGCCGCCTTCAGCCACATAGAGAGTTCAACCTTTTATGAGGCCTTGTCTCCATAATAAAGAGAGAGAGAGATGGGAAGAGAGGAAGAGAGAGACAGAGAAAGAGAGACAAGGAGAATATGGACTTTACAAGGAATCTCTAGAGACAGAATTTTTTTTTTAAAGGGGGAAATAAGTAACCGGCAAAAACAACAGTATCAATGATAATCTCTGAGATTTCTATCTTAGAAATTCATGTTGCCATCAGTCAGAATTTCTAGATGATTTCTACTTCCTACATCCTAAGAATGGGAAGAAAGGGACACCCCAAAGAGAAAGCTGGTTAGGCATTCAAACCCATACAAAGGGAAGTGGGAAGTGGGAAGTGGGCAGCACGTATGGGGCTCTTCCAAGAAGAAAGCATCGAAAGCTTTACTTCTGAGTTTGTGTGCAAATGTCACCTTCACAACACTTCTTCCTTCTGGAGATCTTAGCAAAGAGACCACATTGAGTTTGAAGCAAACAAATAAGAAGATATTTTAAAAGGTAAAATCGGGGCCTGGAGATGGCTCAGTGGGTAAAAGTGCTGACTGTGTAAGCCTGGTAGCCCCAGCTTGGTCTCGGGGGCCCGTGTGAATTTGGAAGGAGACTACCAACTCACAAAGTTGTTCTGTGACCTCCACATTCACACTCTTGCTCACATGACTACATGCATTTAGCATGCATACAAACACAATAATCATAATTTAAAAGCTAAAATAACACAGATACAGATTTTTGTGACAGTCTCTGGCAATTCTATTCTACACGTTATCACACTGAATGTTGTCTTCTAGATAAACAATAGAGCTTGTAGGTAAACTGTCATGTCCCATGCCTCTACTGTCACTGTGGTAAGAGACATAGGGAAAGTAGAGTCATAAGAAAGAGAGCAACCAAGGTGTCTTCCTGGGATGTGGACACAATGTCAAACTCAGTTGAGGCCAACGTGGAGCTTCTCAGGCCCTGTATAGGGAACAAATGTCCAGTCACTCAAAAGCACATCAGATGTGAAAGCAGTTGAATGCAGAGGTCTATGCCAAAGCCTCTTAGGCATTTTCCTATTCAAGAACAATAAAATGAATTGTGGAATTTTCTGAATTAAGGATATCTAGTGCGCATGTGCAGAAGTTGTCATCTTGGTGACCTTGAGGAGGACAAGGGCTGTGTTTCCAGAGCTGTAGCTGACTCCTTCTGAATGCAAAATGGCAATGAGCTGGATTTCATATCATTCAAAGCAAGCAAAGAAATCTCTTTCCATCCTAAACCCTAGGGAGAACATTGCTACCTTTTTTCCCCTGGAACATGTTACGCCCACCTCTGGTCACTAGAAAAATGGTTCCTCATTGTCTACAATGATTGCAACTGGTGAAGAAAACACTGAGCAACAACAATTCCTTTCTATTTCCTATCCTCTATTTGACAGTGCAGGATCAATTGTACATTTAAGAAACGTTTCCTTATGAATTAGGTCAGAGTTCACGGCCTCCTGCCACCTCATTTCACTTTCTTTAAGTCTGATTCCTCTCCCCACCTCTTCAGGAAGAAAGTATATGGAAGTGAAATCCAACCTCTGGAATGTGAAACAAAGGCAAGAAGGCTGGAAGTTGAGGTCACTAACGTTGTCGCCTTGCTGAGAACTCAGTGCAGAGCCCAGAGCCCCCCACACACCACACTAGTGTTTCCACACTGAGCTACACACCCAAGCCTTTGTTAAGACATAGAAAGGGCAAACGTCCTTACTGTGTACTTGAGCCTCTTTTGGATATGTGCCTAGGAGTGGTACAGCTGGATCTTGAGGAAGAGCTATTCCTAGTTGTCTGAGAAAGTGCCAGATGGATTTCCAGAGTGGTTGTACAAGTTTACATTCCCACCAGCAGTGGAGGAGGGTTCCCCTTTCCCCACAAGCTCTCCAGCATGTGTTGTCACTTGAGTTTTTGATCTTGGCCATTCTGATGGGTATAAGGTGAAATCTCAGGGTCATTTTGATTTGCATTTCCCTGATGGCTAATGATGTTGAGCATTTCTTTAAGTTGGGCAGAATGCAGGGAATCTTATGAAAGAAGTGGGAAATAGTAAGATCTGGAGAGGACAGGAGGTCCACAAGGACAGCAACAGAACCAAAAAATTTGAACACAGGGGTCTTTCTGAGACTCATACTCCAACCAAGTACCATGCATGGAGATAACCTAGAACCCCTGCACAGATGTAGCTCATGTAGCAGTTCAGTGTCCATGTGGGTTCCATAGTAATGGGAACAGGGATTGTCTCTGACATGAACTCAGGGGCTGGCTCTTTGATCACCTCCTCCTGAGGGGGGAGCAGCCTTACTAGGCCACAGAGGAAGACAATGCAGCCACTCCTGATGAGACCTAACAGACTAGGATCAGAAGGAAAAAAGTGGACTTGGGGAAGGGCATGCGAAGGGGAAAGAAGGGAGGGGTTGGGAGGGGAGGAGGGAGGGAACTAGAGGAGGGATACAAAGTAAATAAAGTGTAATTAAAAATAAAATAAAATTAAATTAAATTTAAAAAAAGACATAGAAAGGGACTGAGAAAACCAGTCTTTGTAAGAAGCCATCTGCAACTTGAGATAGTCTTTTTTGTTTTCTCCTAGAAAAAGACCTCTCAAAAGCTATCTAATTGTCCTAGGTTTAAGAAAGTAAACTCAAGAAAAAGGAAACATGCTTGGTTCCTGGAGGCAGGATCCATGTCTGACTAAGCTCTGACATCCCACGGAGCACCCCGAGTTACTTCTTGTTTACTAAATCCTCAAATAAGCAAGTTTTTACATCACAAAGCTTTGTGTAAATGACTCAGCCTCTCATTCACACATGTACGCATACCACGAAGTGTGTGGGAAACTGAAGGAAGACAATAAACAAAAGATAATGTGTTTGGTTCCTGATTCACCTAACTGAACTAAAGGTTTAAGAGACTAGATAAACATGCTTGCCTCATTCAAATACCTAAGGTATGGCCCAGGCTCCATTCAGGATGTTTGGTGTGCACACAGCAGTGTGTAAGGCAAGGCCAGACAGCACTCTGCCTCCATGGAGCTTGCTTCTGGAGGGGTGGACAGACATAAAGCAAGGGAACTGGACTGTGCTGGACAGCAGTAACTGGTTTTAGCAAAACAAGTCCACCTAAGAGATGAAGGAGAGGTTGTGGTTTTCCGGAAGGTGGCAGAGAAAAGCCCACAGGGAACAAAGTGCTGGCCTGCGGTGAGACACCACCCATGTACACCTAAGGGTCCCACAAAGGGATGAAAGAGTGTTGGGCACCAGATCTCCCCTCAAAGTCGTTACTAATCCCAGGAAACGCTCTTGTAAAAGACTCACTCAAACCCTCCCTCCTAGTCTTCAGTATTAAAACCAGGGCCTTGCTCACACAAGAGCACATGCTAAACAGCAGGTCTGCCACTAAGTGATAACCTGAGCCCTCCTCACTGACCTCTTTACCTGAGACAGAGTCTCACTAAGCGGCCCACGTAGGTTTAAACTTGAGTTCTCGGCCTCCCTAGTAGCTGGACTTGCAGATGATGAATGCCACTGTCCCCACTCTACCTTTCTTTCCCTACCCCCCTTACTTTGGTGTCTGAGTCTTTATCTAGTCTCTGGCTAGAGTCTTGCAAAACTCTGAGTGGGTGATATGTAAGTTATTTGTGAAATCAAAGGGGATGTGTGATTAAGATAGCCGATGGCAGTGGAGGGCTCGTTAGACTGTTCTCCAAGCACCTGGCATATAGCAGCTGTTAGTAGATATTTGAAGGAGGCAGGGATGTTTATCCAGTCTTGCAAACTATTAGTTCAATTAGGTGAAACAGCAGAAAAGCTGGGCTGGCGAGGTGGCTCCATTGGGGGATGGGAAGAGACACAGTAGGTAGAGTGTTGGCTGCACTCACATAAAGGACAAGAGTTCTGATCCCGAGCACCCATGTAAACAGAAGGCCTAGCATGTTGGCCTACCTATAATCCTAAACATCAGAGAGGCAGAGACAAGGGAACCCTGCTCCAGTATGTAAGTAGGAGAGTGATGGAGGAAAGTATTCACTGCCAACCTCCAGCCTCCACATATACCCCCCCCACACACACACACACAAGGGAAAGGAGGAGAGGAAGAGAGAGGGAGGGAGCCAGAGAGAGAACCTGACATCTTATTTGTGAGTGAGCAGATGTGCTTTGCTGGCTCCAGCCAGCCAGAAGGCCTAACCCTAACCACGCCTGGATGGACCCCCAGGGCTGACTCTGCTAATGGAAAGACAGGTTTCTGCTCTGCAGAACCCTGGTCTCACTTCCCCACAGGAGTTAAAAAAAAAACACATGGTGGTTTGTCTCCTCCTGCTCACTGTGATCATTTTCAGTTGAAGAACTTTAACTGTTGGGGGTTTGTTACTTCACACTCAAGTAACCTACAAACCACAGGAAATGAAAACTTGCCTAAACAGTGTCACTCAGCCAATTCCAAAACTATGCTAGGACCCAATCTGCCCCAGGTGTCCTTTGGCAAAGAGAGGGAGCACTGGCAAAACCTTCACAGTGAGTTGGTCGCGCTAACTTACAGAGCTGACCCTAAGAATCTCTGCGACACTGACCGGATACTGTGGTTGTTGAGAGCCTGGTAAGAGTTCAGTTCAATATGTAAAGTTATTTTGTCTCTGTCTCTCTCTGTGTCTGCCTCCCCCCCCCACCCCCGTGTTTGTGTGTGCGCATGCATGGGCTCGTGTGCGTGCAATGCGCACGGGGTGAATGCTGTTGTGATTGCGACTGTGATGGTAGGGGTCTCCTGTCATGTGGCTATAGAACAGGATCCTCTTACATCAACCTCCTAAGTATTAGGAAAAAGCTGTTTCTTTTTACTCGTGGCTTTGGTTTGTTTGTTTGTTCGGTACAGGCCCTCAAACCCACAGGCCTCTAGCTACCTCTGCCTCCTGAGTGCCGGGGTTAGAAGCATGAGAGATGGCGAAGTCATTTACTTACTGCTCATGGACCTAGGGTCAGTTCCCAGCACCCACGTGGCCACACACAAATACCTGTCACCCCAGTTCAGGCGATCTAACGCCTTCTTCTGACCTCTGGATGCCCCGACACACATGCAGTGCGCATACACACGCACACACGCACACACACACACACACGCACATACATAGATAGAGACATACATCAACCTAAAGACTTGCTCTCTAAACTAAAATCTAAGATGACTGCAGAAGACACAGAGAAGGAATCGCATTCCATGGACAGGCCAGTACGACGGGAGGCTACCCCGGGGAAAGCGCTGTGTTAATTACATGGGTAACTTGACTGGGCCCAAGGTGCACAGGTTATTTTTAGGTGTTTATGTCAGGGTGTTTCCAGACAGTGAGCACCAGAAGTGGGTGGGGGAGCTCAGAAAAGAAGACAGCCTGTGAAGTGGGAAGAATCAATCTCTTCTGTAGGAGCCAGGGTAAAAGGAAAGGTCGGGTGGGAGGAGCTTGGCTGCTTGGGTTGGGTGTTACGATTTGAACATAAATGGCTTACACAGGTGCAAGTCTTGGGCAGCTGGTGGCACTATTTGGGGAAGTTATGAAAGCTTTAGAGGTAGGGGCTGGTTGGAGGAAGTGAGGCAAGCTCTGCGGATGTTAGAGCTTAGCTTATGCCTCTCTCTGTCTCGCTCTCTTTCTGCTTCCTGGCGTTCCCTGGTGCTCTGAAGCTCCTGTGCCACATAATGCCCCCAGGATTAGGTTCTGCTCACGTGTGTGGGGCCAAGCTGTCACGGAGTAGACCCTCTGAAACCCAGCTACAAGCAACACTTCTGTCATTGAGTTTTTTAGGTGAGGTGTGTTGACTCAGTGATGAGAAGAGTAACTAAGGCACCATGAAACGTCTTCCGCTGACATCGGATCAGGGTGCAACACCAGCGGCTGCTCCGGTCTCAAGCCTTTGGACACACTTATGCCACAAGCTTTCCACAGGGTCACAGGCTACATTAGCCAGTCCCTTGCCAAACAGCTCTTTACTAATCTATAACCTAGTGCTTCTGTGTCTCTGGAGAGCCTTGACTGCTACAGACAGGCAGAGCCTTGGGCACAGCAGCTGCTGAGAAGGGGGCGTGTTCTCAGGAAACAGGACCTACGCAGGCTTCTCCCTGTCCTCAGTCACTTCTGGTTACGGGCTTAGCAGGCCGCCAAGTTTCCTGATGCACCGTTGTGCTGACAAATGGTTCTCTTTGGCATTCTAGCCTCCTTGTCACTATTAGTAAAATATATCTGCTTTATTCCCTGTTATCCAAATAACGACCTCCTGTCTATAGCAAAGGAAAGCTTAAGTATGGAAAATTTTCACTTACAAAGCCTCTGCCAACATAATTTTTTACAAAACCATACCCTCAGTCTTCTTTGTGTGTGTGTGCATTGATTAGTATGATTTTGTATCTTTTTCTTACTTTCACATTGACTATTACATCGAAAAATGGGATGCATGTTCAAAATTTCACCTTCCCAAGGAGAATCTTTGTTTTTTTTTCCCCCTTCTTTTTGAAAAGTATGTGTGAGCACATGTGTGCTGTATTTGTGTGAAGCGCATGTGCTCACCCACGTGGGTGTGTACAGGCTAGAGGTTTAACATCAGGATGTCTTCACTGATTTCTTTGTCGCCTTCATTTTTTGAGATAGAGTCTTGCACAGAGCTTAGAACTGGCCATTTCAACTAGGCTGGATGGCCAACCATCCCATGAGATCGGCTTAGTACAGAGACTTGCTGCCATCACCAGCGTCTGGTATAGGGGCTAGGGATTCAGACATCCTCCAGCCTGCACAGCAAGCACATTACTCACTGAGCCATCTCCCTTGGTCCTGGCTTCATTTTTGAAAAGATGCAGGCTGCAGTGGTTTGAATAGGTACGGCCCCCATAGACTCATGCGTTTGAATGCTTGGCTCATAGGGAGTGGCACTGTTAAGAGGTGTGGCCTTGTTGAAGTAGGTATGGCCTTGTTGAAGGAAGTGTGTCAGTGTGGGGGTGAGCTTGGAGGTCTCTTACATTCTCAGGCTATGCCCATTGTGGCACACAGTCCCCTTCTGCTGCCTGTAGATCAAGATGTAGAACTCTCAGATCCTTCTCCAGAACCGTGTCTGCCTGCACATTGCCATGCTTCCCACTGTGATGATAATGGACTAAGCCTCTAAAACTGTAAGCCAGCCCCAATTAAAGTTTTTCTTCATAAGAGTTGCCATGGTCATGGTGAACGAAACCCTAACACAGTCCATTCCTCTTGGAAAGCATATAGCTTTCAAGGTGTTTGACCGTGATTCTTGGTATTCCTCTGCTCAGGTGAGGAGAGGGCTGATGTCTTCTCCATTCACCCTCCGCTCCATTCATACTTTGCTTGTTTGCTGATATTAAAAGTATTTCCAGTAGGCACCATAGTTTTTCATTCTTTGCATAAATTTGAGACTTAAAATCCCAGTGTAGTAACTGCTGTGTACCCAGCAGCACGCCTTTAGCTGTTCAAGACATTAGGAGCCAAACAGGGTGAGGAGGAGGTAATATGTGGCTGTTCTTAGGAAAATGTGCTAAGGCACCAGCAGCACACTCCGTTCAAGGCTAGCTTGGTGAACCAACAAGTTGAATTGGGATTACTTACAGAAGCATGGGGGGGGGGGGGGAGGGAGACTTACAAAGGCACAAGAGTCTACTCATCTTGTTAAAAGTTGTGGAAGGGCATTATGAGTCCTCCCTTCTTCCACACAGGAATATATTTATTTGTTAATTTTTAAGTTAGCCTATAAAGAAATGTGTTTCATAATGGCAGTTCAATACACAGGCGTCACTATGCCTTATTCTCATCTGTCCTCATCTTCCACTATCTTTTGCCTTCCATTATGCTCACTGTCCCTTTCTGGCTTGTTTCTTTCTTCTACAGACACCCCTGCCTCTGTAGTCATGTGACATGGACCGTATTATCCTCTCTTTTCCTGTCTTCCTTAAGATTTCCTCCTCTTGTTGTCTCCTTTCTACACTGAGGAACATATGTATTCCCACAAACGGGGATCTTGTGAGAAGAGCACAGTGAGCTGGTGTGCTCTCAGGTGCTCTGATTTTAAGACGTTAACGATCACGTCATGGCTGAGAATGCTGAAAGACTGACGTAGGGGAGCAGGGCATGAGAACTAGCTGGGAGCAAAAATAAATAAACCATCTACCTGAAAGGCTCACCGTGTGTTCCCCTTGCTGAAAGGAAGCAACGAACATGGCATCTCTGAAAAAATGGACTTTCTATAAAGGGGAAACCCCTTTGTGTTCAGCTAGACTTCCATGGAAGCTCAGGGAAATGCTGCCTGGTTCTAGGTAGGCATTGGTGTTCTGTCTACTACACTCAAGTGTCTTACTAAGAAACCCTTCAAAGGAGCATAGCACTCGGTTAGCAGAAACAGAGAAGAGGCAATGGCAGTGGAAAAGATTAAGCACCCCTCTCCCCTAATGAACTGTCATTGCCTCCTGGGTGGCCCCTGCACATATAAACTGTGACAGATACCTAAGGATTAGGTCATCAGTCCAAGAAGGGGCTGATCTCCAAGCAAGTATCACTTTGAATGAAATCAATTAAAGTAATTGGTTTTCACTTTAGTAATGCCCTTGCTAAAGTATCTCTATTGACAAATGAATTCTATCTCCATCTTTGTAGCCTGCTTCATATGTCATATTCTCTGAGAAAAATTCCTGAACACCCCAAATTGGCCATGTCATCCACTGAGTTCTCCAGTGCCCTCTACTCTTGAGTATGTGGGCATGTGCTCATGTGTGTTCACATATGTACAAGCCTGTACATGTTTTTGTGTGTAGGTGAGCTTGTATGCACAAGCATGTGTCAATCAGAGGACAACATCAAGGGTCAGTCCTCAGCTACTAACTACTTTGCTGGTTTTGTTGCTGTTTTGACTTTTCTTCTTTCTATGTTCATGTGTGTATGGTGGGCATGTGTATGCATGCATGTTCTCACATGTGTGGAGGTCAAAGGTTAGTACTGGGAATCTTTCTTTATTGGTTTTTTTTACCTTATTTTTTGAGGCAGGGTCTCAAAACCAAGAACAGCCTTCACCAATATGACTAGTCTGCCTCACCAACCTACTCTGGCAGAATTCCCTACCTCTACCTCACAAGCCTAAAATTACAGGCGGCTGTCCTGCCAATCCACATTTACATGGTTTCTGGGCATTTTGGTCTTCTACATGCATGACAAATGCTTTAACGAAAGTCATTGCCTCAACTCTCCACCTTATTTTTTAGAACAGAGTATCACTGAAGTGGAGCTTGGCAAATCGACGAGGCCGGCTGACCAGGCAGCCAAGAGATCTGCCCGTCTCTCCCTCTGCAGCACTGGTAGCACACACACGCTCCACCACACCAAGATGCTTTTATTTGTTCAAATATGAATGCTGGGGATTGAACTCAGGTACTCATGTTTGCAAGACAAACTCTTTCCTGACTGGGCTGTCTCCCTGGGCCTCTGTTCTTGTTTCTGTTTGGATACATGCTATATCCTGCCTTTGTTCTTGGCTCCCTATCTCTACAAATTACAGGCCATGTTTAATTATAAGGCCCATGAAGATGACTTCCTCAGCACTTCTATATAATTTACATTTTCTTTTTTAAAGGCTATCATTTGTATAGCTTACATTTTCTTTTAATTTCTTTAATAGCTTCTTTTCTTGTTGTCTATAAACTCCAGGAGGCATAGTTCTGTGATTATGTACTTAGCCACTCAATATGGCACAGTTCTCATGCAATCTGACACATAGATGATATTCAATGAGTGTTCTGCATGAGTATATTACACTTTCATATTTTTCAAATAATTTAGCAAACACAAAGTATCCACTTTATACTAACAGGATCTCAAAGAATGATTCACAAACACAGGAAATCTTAATCAAATGGTTGAAACTAGAGACAGCTCCTTAGCAAGAAAACCTAGTCAAGGACTATAGAGCAAGCACAAAGTGAGTAAATCCAGAGAATTTTAAAAATACTGGGAAGCTGCAACTGGAGAGATAGCTGTGGGGTCAAGAGTACTTCTTTTTTTTCCAGAGCACCTTTGTCAGGCAGCTAACAGCCACAT
Organism: Psammomys obesus; assembly: GCF_907164565.1. NCBI lineage: Eukaryota > Metazoa > Chordata > Mammalia > Rodentia > Muridae > Psammomys > Psammomys obesus. The sequence goes on along the minus strand of NW_026596149.1, from coordinate 9,492,780 downwards.
GTAAACCCAGTTACAGGGGACCTGATGCCTTCTTTTAGCTTCTGTGGGCACTTGCCCACTTGTACAATAAACTCACATGGATATACACATAGATAAAAACTTAAATATGTCTATAGAGAAACAGTGAGTAACTGTATTCTTTACTTGAAATCCCCACTTATAGAATAAAATTATTAGGTGGGATTTTAAGAAAAGAAAACATAAGCCATTTATTCAAATGTCCCAAATCTAAAGTGACAATAATCACAAAGAAATTGTGATTCTAAGTTTCTTTCGTTCTTCCTTCTTCTTCTTCTTCTTCTTCTTCTTCTTCTTCTTCTTCTTCTTCTTCTTCTTCTTTTTTTTTTCCATTTCTTCTCTGTTGTCTTCAGATAATGTCTGACTCACTGTGTAGCCGAGGCTGGCTTCAAGCTCATGATCCTTCCCTTCTGAGCAAGGATGACAGGTGTGCATCACTTTACCTGTCTTGGGATTCTAGAGTTCAAACTAAGCATCATTTTCCCTTTTTTGCAGAACTATTCTTCCTAGCTGTTCTGTCTCTGAATGTGTTTGCTGAGGAGACTTGTACTATGTTGGTGATTCCTAGTGATGCCCTCAGAGGTTCTAAAGACAAGGATCTTAGCAGAATGGAAATGAAATGCCTGCTTTTCTTTCTCTAAGGTACCATGGGATTCCGTGGAGTCATTTGTACTTTGGGAAATTGTAGAGGGCTAGAGACACGGACCTGCTGGGAAAGTGCTTGCCATGCAGGCATGAGGACCTGAATTCAATCCTCAGAACCCATTAACAAAGCCAGCTGTAGTTAGCCAGATAGGCAGATTCTAAGCCGGTGACTCACCCTGTCCCCAAAGCAAACAAAAACAGGAAAAAAACAAGCTGCAAATTCTGAAGAATGATACTTGCAGTTGACCTTTGGCATCCACAGGTACAGACCTGTGCAAACATATGTACCCATTTACCATGTACACATGAAAGAAAAATCTTTGGAAAGTGGCAATACTCTCCCATATGTATGAACAAATGTCCCCAAGCTACAGTGGACACTTAGCCAACAGAGCAAATATCGCTTCTAAGCTCCTGGTCTCCTGGTCTCTTTGTTGGCTGACTTTGTGCAGACTCAACAGAGATTATTATCTGAGGAACTGAAAATCAAGGGCAAACGTGAAAGGTGACACTCGGAACCACTTTCCTGGACAAGAGAGATAAGTTCAACCCTGCCTTATACCGTCCTTCTCAACTCCAAACGCCATGATGAATGTCCTCAATGCCAAGGTTGTCACAATCATTCTGGTCACAGTTTCCCAATGCAAACTTGATTGTCTCCTCTTCACAGATCCAGTCACACTCTGGTGACACTGACATTTCATAGTATTTCTTACAACCACATCTGTCTCTTTGACATATTCTATTGTTTTGAATACAACTACCATGTCTGATTCATAAATAATTGAGAAGTCCAAACCAAGCTCAAAGTTGGCCCTCACCAAACCACCTTCATCTCACAGAAGAAAGACAATGCCTTACCCGAATGGACACAAAGGACTCACTAACAAGAGGCTCCTAAGGGCTGGGGTTATGGCTTACTTGGGACAGTGCTTGTCTGCCACACCTAAGGCCGGGCTTACTCCCCAGCATCACACAAGGTGATATAGTGGTACACAGCTGTAATGCCAGCACTTGGAGGTAGAGGCAGAAGGCTCAAGGTCACCCTCAGTTACATAGCAAGTTCAGGGTTATATTAGACCCTGTCTAAATAGAATCGGGGGGGTGGTTAGAGGAAAGACCGATCAGTGACTGCTATATGCAGAACTGTTCCGGGTACTCAAAAAGAAAGGCGGTGGGGTGAAGAGCAACTCAGAGGCATGTGAAGTGGTCAGGGAAATTATCTGGACAGAACATTACTGCTAATGTTCTGTCCAATGAGCCAGGAGATGCATAAGGGGACAGTGTCCTGGGAAGAGGTGCTCAGCCGAAGCAATGACTGTATTTGGGGGGATACATTTACAGAAGCAAGGGAAGAATAGATATAGAAGGAAATGATGTGCTGGCGAGATAGCCCGATGAGAAAAGGCACTTGCTACCAAACCTGAGGTCTGTCCCTGAGACCTGATGGTGGATGCTGAGAACCAGCTCCTACAGCTGTCCTCTGACCACCCCACACACCCAACGACGTGAGCCCACACAGAAACAAACACAAGTAACGGAAGATACCATGGTTGGCTACGAGCTAACCCTCTCCTCCATCATGTCAGAGAGGAACACCACTTTTTTCTCACTTTGCGTCATCTTTCCATTATCACTTTCAGTGTTGTAACCTTACTGCCTGACTTCTACTAAACGATAAGCCTCTTCCGGTAACCATCGTATCTGGAGCCATCTCTTAGTGCTGAGTCATACACAACACAACAGTTGTTAGGAAACAAGGCCGGGAACTGTAAGCTTTAGCGTTTGCTGTGTTGAAGTCCTCCCCACTGATGTTTATTTTTCTGACCACTGCTTCTCATGTTGGGCACTGGTTACAGTCTGAAGTTATCAACTTTCTCATCCTTTGTTTCTTTCCACACAGACTTTGTCTGTTATGAAGCAAATAAGTTCAACAAAACTACGTACTTGACTTCACAATAACATTTAAAAGGAAAACAGCAAAGCGATCTAAATAACATCTCCCAAAGTAACTGTAAGTACTTAATTAAACAACTACATTCATTGTCTTTTCTTTTCATCGAAAGAAAGATTTTTTTCTCACATAATTTATCCTGATTATATTTTTCCTTTCTCTACCCCTTCCAGTTCCTCCCCACATCCCTCCCATCCAGATCCACTCCTTTCCTGTCTCTCATTAGAAAACAAAACAAACAAACAAAAAACAAGCTTCTAAGGGATAATAATGAAATATAACAAAATAAAAAATAATAAGATTAAAAACTATCACATTGGAGTCGGACAAGACAAAAAAAAGACAAAGAGCACAAGGATCAGAGGCCCATTTGTTCACAGACTCAGGGATCCCATAAGAAAACATTAAAATAAAAGTCATAATGTATACACAGAGGACATGCTGCAGACCTGTGCAGGCCCTGGGCACGCTGCCTCAGTCTCTGTGAGCATGTGTGCATCAACCATGTTGATTTAGAGGGCCTTGTTTCCTTGGCGTCCTCCTTCCCCTCCGGCTCTTACAAACTCCCCGTCTTCATTACTGACTCTGAAATTCTTCTTCATCACCCCCTATACTACCACCATCCGCAGCACCATCTCCCTTGCAAGTGTTGCCTCACCCATAACTGTAATCAGTGCAAGAAAGAAGACAAGGAAGGGAGCAGACAGTTTTTGTAGCACAGTGAGATTGTCCAGGTGTTTTGCCTGGATTACATCACCAGTGACACTTCTAGCCATGTTTCCGATCATCGGTAGCAGTCAGACTGGCCTCTGTCATCTGCAAATCTTTCCAAAGAGCTAAGCCCAACTGTGAGTAACTGCAGCCAGCCAGAGATAAGCCACACTGGCCCGTACTCTACCTGACAGCGTCTTCTGTTCCTGCTCAAGGCACTGGGGCTCTTGATGGAATTCTTCTCCCTAAATTACAGCCCCAGAAACAAGAAGAGAGTGTAAAAATAAGTGTTAACTTACAGTGACATGTTTCTGTAAATCTGAATTCACATGAAATTAAAATAAGTCATTAAAAAATGGAGGTTTGAGCCAGTCATAGAGGCACATGCCTTTAATCCCAGAAACTGAGCAGGCAGAGGCAGGCAGATCTCTGTGAGTTCAAGGCCAATCTGGTCTGTAGTGAGCTTTAGGACAGCCGGGACTACATAAAGAGACCCTGTCTCAAAAAAACCCAAAGTGGGTGGGGGAAAAGCTGAGGTCTGGAATATGTGTGTTCCTCTGTGTCTCTGTGTATATCTGGCTGTATTTATGGGTGTAGGTGAAGATGTACATGTACTTGTATGGGTGAGAGTACATGGAGGCCAGAGGTCAACCTTGGATGTCGTTCTTCCAGGGCTAACCCTTGGCTTTTGAGGAAGAAGCTGTCATTGACCCGGAGCTTACCGACTGCGCTATGCTGCTGGCCAGCTAGCCCCAGGGATCTGCCTGTCTCCACCTCTCCAGCACATGACAAGCACAGGCCACCGCGCTGGCTGTTTTGTGTAGGTTCTGTGGCTTAAACACCGTTCATGCTTGCGGCAAGCACTGTAACAATTGAGCCGTCTCCCCAGCCTCAGGGACTGACGTTTTGGATGAGCAACAGATGTTAAGGAGGAACTTTGATGGTGCTAGGCTACACCTTTCTGGGTGCCATTAATACTAGAGAGTCTTTGAATGGTATCCTTAGAGCAGTGCAATTCACGGGTCCCTCTGACTAATGCATTCATGGTACCAACTACCTAGATGAAGAGTCAGGTTTCTCCATGGATAGTAATTCAGGCAGTACAGTGGGACAAAGAAAAGTAGGCTCTATCTTTTCTAATGCTTGGCGCTGGCCCTACAGACCTTTGCAAAGTTATAACAGTTATTATTTTATTTGGGGGGGAGGGGGCCCTGGGAAATAGGGACACATAATCCTCTCTGAATGCTGATATAATGTCAGTTATTGATTATGCTTAATTTTGATTAATGTGTATCAATGCTGTTCAGTGCGTTCTAATCAAATCCAATCTCTGTTTATCCACACTTCCTAATCATTCCATACCTCTAATAGTCAATGTTCTACATGGAGCCGACATTCTAGCTTCCAGATAGGAGAAGAAATATGTGGCATAGTATAGTCCTTTCTACCTAGCTACCTTGTAGCAGATGGCAGGACAGCATATGTATGAATAAATGCCATTTTATTGTTTATGACTATCACATTTTCTTCAGCATTCACCCACTGGCAGGCCCTCGGGCTGGGGCTATAGCCTTTGAGAATAGTGTCACATAACACAGCTGTGCAGGTATGTTTGGGGTATGCTAATTTCACCTCTTTGGGCTATGTAACTAGCAGTTAAATAGTGAATTACAGCTCTGTTTTTGAGTTTCTTTTTTAGAGGAGCATACATAATGTTCTCCATACCATTGAATTGGCTTGCATTCCCAGCACTAGCGTATGGGTTCTTTTCCTGCACATTTTTGAAAATATGTAACAGCCACACTGAGGTGAGATGGTACCTCACTGCAGAGGCATGACACCTGACATTGGAAACATTAGGTGCACGTGTTATGTGGTGTGTGTGGAGAACGCACATACGTGTGCGTGGAGGCCAGAGGTTGATGGCACGCACATTCCTTCATTGCTTTCTGCTTCATTTGCTGAGGCAGGGTTTCTCACTGAGCCTGGAGCTCACCACTTCAGCAAGACCAGCCAAACAAGTCCAGAAATCCTCCTGCCTCTGCCTTCCCAGTGATAAGCTAGCAGGCGTGCAATGTCGAACTCAGTGCTTTTTATATGGATGCTGGGGATCCGAACTCCAGTCTTCATGCTTTCTTCATTGAGCCATCTTCTTGGCTCCAAGAACATTTTTTAAATTTTTAATGAAAACAGCCACTAACCCTGGAATGTGCTACAAGTAAGGAGATGAAAGAAAAGAACATTAAGGGGTTCCACTCTAGCTTTGTCAGCAAGATGAATTTGTGTGAGTTCCTTTATCCAGATCTCGAAGTGGGACCTAGGTTACACTGTGGGGAAGCTGCCTCCTCAGCTTCCTTCCTGGCCTGGCACTCTTCATCTGCATTCATTGTTCTTTTGGAGAATTTAGCCCAGTGAATGAAGCTTGTGAATATAAAGTTCTAAGTATGATAATCAGGTCTACTATACAACTGGAGCGCAACCACGGAACTCAAAAACTGATTCCACACGTCATAAAACACTCCAAATGTGCCCTGAGTTGGCTAGTCTCTAAGTAATATCTCACTTGGGTATGAACCTCAACAGGCTTTCAAGCTCAGTTAGTAAGGCAAAAAAAAAAAAAAAAAAAAAAAAAATGTGCTTTCTAATTCATAAAAACTAGTGTCATTAGATTACCATCAGAATTGGCTCAAAAGGAAATTGATGTCATGTGTAACAAAAACAAATGTTTCTCCAAGAGTCCAATACCATCTTCAAAGGTTCCTTGTTGGAGATCAGATCCCTCAATTTGTCCAACTTTAAAAACCCATAAAATAGCATGGAACGGGTAACTTCAGTATACAAGACCCCCATCCAGTTACCTCAAATTCATGTTACAAGAAATCTGAATGAAACAATGCGCCTTTTTCTTTCTATAAAGGGTACGAATTAACAACAAAGCAAATGTCATGCAGATTATACAAAACAATCCCACCAATGCACAGCAATTCAACACCACGGCACACAAATTCTTGCTTCCCAAGGCCCAACAGAATTGTACATGATGAAAACATGAAGAGTCATCTTATAAAACCCTTGGGGAAAAAAAAAAATCTTTCGAGATGCCAAAGTTACCCAGTTGTTTCATAGATGAAACAATTCTTTCTCCCTTATCACCAGTGGGACTGCTCACTATTTCTTGTTTTGCTTGTTTGTTCAAGACGTGGTTTCTCTGTGTATTCCTGGCTGTCCTGGAATTTGCCCTGTAGACCAAGTGGCCTTGAACTCAGAGAACTGCCTGCCTCTGCGGAGAAAGCGCTAAGATTAAAGGTGTGAGCCACCCTCCCCGCCCTGCTCACCGAGCCCAGCTAGACTGCTCACTTTTTATCACTCTGATTTTCAGGAACATGGAACAACACCGCCCTTTCGCCTCTCCCTTAACTTGCTCATTACTCCATCTTAAATGCCCCTACCCCAGATTCTCTTTAGTGGAAATTGCTAAGCCCACAGGAATCAGCAGATGGAGGGACGGCCGCATTTCTCTTGGCTGTAGAGTTCTCAGTGCAGACTAAACAAGCATCTGTCTTCAGTGGTCTAAACCGTGTTCTATTTAGAGAAAGAAGGCTGTAAATGAATGTGTCTCTTCTCTTGAGTGTATGAGATGCTGAATTTGCTCTTGGCTGATTTCCCAGCAATGCCACCATGAAATGACAACAGCACAATCAGAGAAACATCAGCTGATTCTGCTGCCTGGAGTTCATTGTGGGTCCCAATCTCTTCCTTAAGGGATCCTATCCTGCTCCGAAGAGGCTGTGGCTCCTTAGGCTCCTGTGTGACTCATGCCGCTGTCCATCAGTCAACTGAATTTGGCTATCATTGGTAGAATAGTCATGGGATCCAACCAGAACTAATAAAAAGTAACCAGGGTAGGGGAGATAGGTCCAAGAGTAAAGTGTCTACTGTACAAGGGCAAGGGCCTACGTTTGAATCCTCAGAGCCCGTGGGAAAGCTGAGTGAGGTAACATGTGTGTGTGTGTGTGTGTGTGTGTGTGTGTGTGTGTGTGTTTGTGTGTGACTTCGGTGCTCCTACAGTGAGATGGGAGGTGGACACAAAAGAATCCCAGCTAACCTGGTGAATGCTGGGGTGAACAATGAGAGACTTCAAACAATGTAGAGAACAAGAACCAACACCTAAGTTTGTCCTTTGACTTCCACACACTGTGACTACACACATGAACACCTAATAAATGCACACAAATCATACACCAATACATACATACATATATACATACATAAATGTATACATTTTTTAAAGTTAAAGGATTCAAAATTTTCTCTAGACTTCTGAGATTGTGTCTCAAACTTATCACTGCCCTGAAACCTAAGGCCACTGACTGTCCGGATTTGAACTGTTATTTGTAGTTGCCATATTTTTAAAAAATATATCATTGATTCTTTGATATTTCATACATGTATGCAATGTACTTTGATTATACCCACCTCCTACCCACTCTCCAATCTTCCTAGACCCCGTACCACAAAGCTCATCATCCCAAATTCATGGTCTTCACACACCATATGGGCATGGGAATTGAGCCATCCACTGGAGCATGAACAGTGTACCAGTGGCCACATTCTTGAAAAAAACTAACCCCTCCCAGAGCCATCAATGACCAGTATCTCCTCAGCTACAGGCAAGGCTTTGGATTCCTCCCCATCCATGCTGGAATTTTGACTAGCTTGGTCTTGGCCAGGTAACCACAGCTTCTATGAGCTCATGTGTACACTGCCCTGTCATGTCCAAAAGATGCTGTTTCTCAGCTGTCCTCTTTCTGCTTCCTCTTCACAATGTCCATCCTGTGGTTGCCATTTTGTTCTCACATGTAGCTGAGACTCAGCTGAGAGCTGGAATGACACCTGCCGACATCGACTGACGTGCCAGTTCAACTATACCTGAAGCAGGATTGTCGGTGTTATGGTTTAAACATGAAATGCCCGTTACAGTTTGGTGTTTTGGGTACGTGTCTCCTCACCTGGTCTTGCTCTTTGGGGAAGTTGTGGGAAAGATAGGAGAAAGGACCTGCCTGGAAGAAACAATTCTTTGGGGTGTTGTTGTCCCCAGGCCCCCAGCCCCCCAAGTCCTTTCTTTTCCAGTGCTTCCTGCCCACTGTGAGGCGAATAGGCTCTTCCACCACGTGTTCCTACTGCCATAATATTTTCCCCGAGATCATGGGACCAAGCAGCCTAGGCTGAACCCTCTGAAACTGTGAGCCAGGATAAATTCTTCAGTTGTTTCTGTCTGGCATCTGGTCATGGCAATCTTGCTTCCTTCCCTTCCACACACATTCACCCCAAGGGCGGTCTTATCACCCTGAACCTGCTCCTCTCCACCCACATGCAATGTGTTCTTTAGCTCGTTGCTGTAAAAAGCACCTAAGAACAAGCCAAGGGAGGAATGACTAGTCTGAGTTCACAGTTTCAGAGGTTTTAGTCGATGGTCATTGGTTCCATGATTTCTAGGTCTGTGGAAGGCAGGACATCAGTATAGGAGGATATGATGGGGGGGGAGGTCTAGGATTATGTTGTGAATGTTTTGGTTTATGATATGTTTTTGATAAAATTCCAAGTTGGGAATTTTAGTTTTCCACACCTGTTAAGTGTCCTGTGCAGAGCATGGTCTTTGCCACATGGAATTAGTTAATTCTGAGGACTTTGAGGGGTATAAATATGACAGCCCAGAGGAAGAAGGCACGGCTGCTTGGAGGAGGACTGCTTGCTGCTGGTTCATCCTGCTCTACATTTGCTGTTTGCTGATTAGATGGTAACATGGACTTCTGGACGACTGATAATGGTATTGCCTCCCAAGAGAATCCTTAGACCCTACCCATCAAGAAGTAGCAGAGAGAACTCTGCTCTCTGTCCCCACTAACCTTCTTTCCCTCCTACTCGGTGTTGGGGGGATTGGAAGGGAAGTAGAAGTGTTTAATAACCCTAAATAAAGCAAGTTTATTAAAAAAATCAAGATCAACAGGATTACACCCTATAAAGTATGGTACCCCATATTTTTCATCAGAATACCACTAACAAGAGTTTCTCCGTGAATGTACATCAGTTACAGTGAGTATGGCAGAAGGTCAATCAGGAAAGAGTTTTTGGCTGTTGATCTCTAACCTCCTTTGTCATCTAACTTTTACTCACATGACACAGCTTGTGTATTCCTGTACATGCACTGTATTGAAAGTCTATGCTTAGTAAAAAAATGACTGCTTCTGGGATATCCAGAAGGAGGACCCTGGGTAAGATGCTCAGTATTCATCAGAAAGGCAAACGGGATAGTCATCAGAAGAAGGTGAAAACAAGGAACAAGACAGGAGCCTACCACAGAGGGCCTCTGAAAGGCTCTACCCAGCAGGATATTAAAACAGATGCTAAGTGCAGGGCAGGGGAGAGATAGAAAGATCTGGAAAGGTCTGGATCTCCACAAGGAGAACAACAGAACCAAAAAATCTGGGCCTAGAAGTCTTTTCTGAGACTAATACTCCAACCAAAGAACATTCATGGAGATAACCTTGAACCCCTGCATAGAGGTAGCCCATGGCAGTTCAGTCTTCAAATGGGCGTCCTAGTAAGGGGAAGAGGGGCTGTCTCTGACATGAACTCAGTAGCTGGCTCTTTAATCACCTCCCCTGAGAAGGGAGCAGCCTGACCAGGCCACAGAGGAAGACTATGAAAGACAGTCCTGATGAGACCTGATAGGCTAGGGTCAGATGAAAGGGGAGGAGGACAACCCCCCCCCACCATCAGTGGATTTGGAAAGGCGCTTGGGAGGAGATGAGGGAGAGAGGGAGGGTAAGATTGGGAGGGGACGAGGGTGGGGTGGGGCTACAGCTGGGATACAAAGTGAATAAATTGTAATAAATAAAAAATTATATTAAAATTTGGCCAATTAAAATTGAAAAAAATTTCAAAAAATGTAAACATCTACAACATCAAACAACACAACAAAAAAAGACTGACTACAGAAATACAAAGCATATGACTGTAGAAGAGATATCTCTGCAATGGAATGAGCTATTTTCCCTCGTTTTTGAAGGCTTCTTCAAAGAGAGATCACTGTGTGTCTGGAGGTTTACAGAGCCCCAGGCCAAAAGCACAACAGAAATAAATAGCCTTCATCACATGGTAGGACATTCAAGCCCAGTTGGTTTGGAAAGTTTGACACATCTTATGGCTCTTAGTCCAAAGTTCAAAGTCAAATAAGGATGAAAAATAATGTTTTAATTAAACTAAACTTTTGTCAAACTACTTGGGAAAGGGAGGAGGTAAGACTGACTCTTTATACTGCTGATTGGTCACCTGTAGGAATGAAACTGTAGATTCTATATGTACCTTGCACTCTGGATTATGACTGAATGATGAGAGAATTATGGATTTCCAGCTACTTATTATAGCTTCTGATATACCCATTGCCCAACTATAAACAGATGAATGGATAAAAATGTAAATGAATCTTGTTTCAAAGAAAAAAAATCTCTCCCTCCCAGAAATCTTCTTGCCTAAAAGTGGAGAGCCGAGTAAGTTATGTGTGCCCAGGGCCTGGAGTCTGGAGCTGAGCACAAAGACACTCGTCCCGGAAGACAGTATACAGTGTGAGAGAGATGCCTGGCTCCAGCCCCTCAAGTTGTTATAACAAAACACTATGGTTTTGGTAGTTCTTAAACAACAGAAATGTATTCCTTAAAGTTCCAGATCCTGGGAATCCAAAGATGAAGATAATGGTTGATTCATTGTCTAATAAAGACTCACTTCCTAGTTGGTAGATGGCATCTGCTCACCTCCATCTTCACATGAGAGATGAGATGAATTAGTTCCTTTGAATCACTCTCATGAAGGCATTAATCCTATGTATGAGCACCCATCCCCTTAATCATCTCCTTAATTTCAGCCTGCCTTAGATACAGTCACTCGGTGAATTATCATCTTAACATCTGGATTTTGAAAAACAAAAACATTCAGACAAAGAATTATGTCAAATATTTTGTGAATATGTTGTGAATGAGAGAATGAAGAAATTAAGGCACAATTTTTATTCTATCTCCATATTGACTCAAGAAATAACGATAAATACTATATACTTATCTAATATTTCTCCATGTACACAATTTATAAAATCAATATTTTATTTCATTTCTTTACTAACTGAACATGTAGGTAGAGTGGCGATTTTCCCAGTTTGTGCACGAGACATGGGAAACCCCAGTCACATAACCTCAAAGGCCAAGCCCTCCGCTCACTCTATTGAAGGAGTTCACTGAGGGTCCAACGAGATGGTCCTCCAGGGAAAGGTGCTCCACCATGCCTAATAACAGGAGGTCAGGCTCACCAGGACCTACAGAGAGGAAGGGAAGGAGTGATCCCCACAAACTATTCAGTGGCCTTCACAAATGTGGGGAAGCATGCCTGCCCCACAGCCGCATACACACCCCTGCAGAAGGTAAATAAGTAAACGTGATAAATCTTTAACAGGAAATAAAAGAACAGTGAGATGGTTTCTGCACGGTGAGTTCGGTATGAAGTGCCCCGGAAAGGACCATGTGCTGAGCCTCAGTCCCTGTCTGGTAGATCTAATCACCAAGAGGTGATGGGGTCACGTGGACGCTGATCACCTCAGTGCGCTGGTCTACTGACAGGTTCGTAACTTGTCGGCATTATCGGGAAGTGTGGAAACTTAGACAGACCAGAGGGCACAGACTGAGGGTGTGTCCTCCACTCCCCCTCTTCCTGGCCACCAAGAGGTGAGCTCTTCCATTCCATACTCCTGACACCAGGATGTTTGTGCAACAGGGCTAGCACAAACCTTCTGTCCTTTAAACCACTCCTCTCAGGCATTCGGCACAAGAATGATGAGGCTGCTATTGGTGCCTGTTGCTCCCTCAAAGTTAGCACAGAGACTTCCGAAAGAAAAGCAAAGAGGAGGTATCACTGGCTGCCTCAGACTTCCCTAGCGTGGTCATTCCCTAGAGCTTTCCTCAGAATCCTGAGGATGATCACAGAGTTCTACGATCCACACCCTGCCCTGTCTCCTACCCTTTGCTCATTGTGAAACCTGTCATTTGCAGAGGCTGGAATTACCACCATGGGCAGGACTCACCGCTGTCAGTAGTGACACCCAACAGCCCCTTTGGTTTCCTGTAGTCTCTTCCAGAATAAACAGGAACTTCGTGGTGATTTTTTTTAACCTAAATTGTTTCAGCACTTGCTGAAGCTGAAGCTGTGGTGAGGTTTAGACTCCAGGTCTGGCACTCAAATACATGTCCTGAGTTTTGTTTGATACAAAGTACAATTTATAAATTGTCTACATGCATTTAAAGTGTGACCTGAATTCACCTGGGGAAGAAATGCTTAACTGAGATTCTCCAGTGGGGGAGCTAGAGAGATGGCTCAGTGGTGAAGAGCACTGTCTGCTCCTGCAGAGGTCCTGAGTTCAATTCCCAGCCGCCACACGGTGGCTCACAGCCATCTACAGGCATACATGCAAAGAGACTGTTCATCTGTATAAATGAATAAATCTTCAAAGAAAAAAAGATTCTCCAATGGCTATCCCTGCCCTGCACCAGCTACACTACTCAGGAGGGCAGGCGGCTGGGGTGTGGGTGAGCTGGCCCCGGGGGTGTGAGTGTGGGAGAGCAGGCTCAGCCGCTCGTCTGTTGTGTGGTGGTGTCAGTGAGGAAAAGATTCCCCTCCCCTCCCTCGTGCCCTCACCAGTGGCAGGTGGGAAAGCTGGTCCTGACAAAGTCATGAGAGCAGGAAAGCTGGCCCTGCACCTCAGCTGAACAGCACAGTAGAGCAGACCCTGGCTGTGGGGACAGGGGTGTTGCTGGCGAGCCGGCCAAGGCCATGAGAGCAGCTAGTGGGCTGACCGGCTCACGGACCTCGCAGCCCAGACCCAGGGCTTTGAACTGGCCTACCCCAACATCTATCCCATCAATGACCTGCCAGAGTGCATGAAGGAGCTGGTCCTACAGATCAAAAACTACAGGGTCTCCATGACACAGGACAACACAATATCCAAGAGGAGTCCCAGTGAGGCTGCAGTATTGATAGAGTAGGAGAAGCCAGAGGCCTCCTGCCAGACCAACAACTCATCGCAGTGAAAGGAGTGTGGACAAAAGGGTGCACTGTGGACACACTGTGACACACCATAACTTCCACAATAAGATTTTTTTTTAGGAGCAGTCAACTGCATTTATTCCCTACCAGATACATCATATGCAAAAGAGGTAGACTGGGGCAGATGGCCTGGAGAGCTAAATACACATACGGCCACTAATTCTAATTAGTAGAGAAGTACAAAATCTGCACAAGTTAAGACTTTACAACAGAATTCTGATGCCTGCCTGAAGGAAAATAAACTACACACATAGTTCAATTAAAAAATAAAAATAAAAAAACAAATACTTTAAAAATTGTGCTTCATATCATGGAATGCTACCCAGCATCAAGTCTTAGAACAGAGATGTACGTCCCAGGAAAGACGGCTTGAGCAGTGTGAGCACTGACTTCACCGCCAAGAAACCCAGGGCCAGGAGACCCACAGGCAGCAGCGTCTGCACCAAGTCCCTCCTGCTGAGGCCCTGCTTTCCGGTTATCTCACTACCAGCTGCTCATATGTCTTTCGTCTGATCATCCTCTTCAAGCTTTTTGATTTCATTTTTCAAACAATTTATAGTTTCACGACTTGCTTTTAATCTCTCCTTAAGCTCTGCAATTTCAAAGCTTGTTTTTTTCTTGGCAGCTTCTAGTTTTTCTCTGGTTTTCACTTCAAGTTCTGCAAATTCTGTTTCATGCTTACAGGCTCCTAATGTTAGCTGAGGAGATGTTAATGGTTGCTGCATCATTGCCGTTGGGTCTTGAAATATCATTTCATCGTAGAACTCTGAAACCACCGTCTTTTTCCCCAGCATTGCATTGGTGTCAGACTGGAACAGCTTTAGTAAGTGATACAGAGTTACAGGTCTTTCACTGGGGTCAATGAAAAATATTTTGATGATTATTTCAAATTCACCCCATCCTGTTTCAGTAATTTCATAGGGAGGCTTAGTAACAACTCTTAAAGGATTGCCATAGCTTTCATGTAATTTAAACTGAATTTTCTTCACATATGCTGACATATCCTCGTTTCTATATGGCTTTACATACACTGTCCACTGGTGGGTATGCCCATCTTCTTCTCTTTTCTTCCCAAAGTACCGGGCAACATTACCATAAACTATTGGCTTAACGATGGTAACCCCCTTCACTCTCCCGCCGGAGTCAGGCCCAAATTCCCCCATTCTCTTGAACATATTGTCCCAGGGAAGGAGCTCGAGCAGGCGGGGTCGCCGCTCCCCTCACAGGCCCGCTCGAGCCTGGGCCACCGAGGGGTTCAGGCTGGAGGAGGGCCAGTAGTCACCTGTGCTCACGGCGGCGCCGAGCAGCCACCTCCTCCACACCCACCGCATTGGGGTCGGCCATTCAGCCCTGCGGTCCACAATAAGATTTTTTTTCCTCTGTTGGTGGTGGGGGGTTCAAGGGTGGAGGGCGGGTACTTCGGGAGAGGAACATGGGTGGGATTGAAGCGCTTGATGTGAAATTCACGAAAAACCAACAGAAGGTTTTTAAAAATTCTCCAGTGCCAACTAAAGAATTAGAAATATTAGCCAAGGAGTCAGAGACTACTGTGTCCTGCACTCCCCACACGCCACCACACAAGGTCCTTGGCTAAGCCTATTTCTTAAGCCAACTTATAAGGCAATGCTATTTTTATTTTAATTTAATTTTTTTTTCTTTTAAAGAAATTTTATATATGAGTGTTTTGGCCTATACATACGGATGCTCACCATGTCTGTGCCTGGTGCCTGCAGAGGTCAGAAGAGGGCATCAGATCCCCTGGGACCAGAATTATGGATGGTGGTGAAACACCATGAGGCTCCTCAGATTCCAACCCAAATCTTCTGAAAAAGCAGCAGGTGCTCTGAACGACTGAGCTGTTTTTTTGCCCCAACAATACTATTTTTAAGTGCATGACAGTCATGCCATGCAACTCAGGAAATTTTAGGAATTTAGAGAAGTTTTGTGCTCAGAATACCAGGCAAAGATGCATGGAATTTCAAGGGTTTTCCTGAGTCCACACATAGCTCTCATCTTCGAGACTAATGTCAATAAAATAAATCATGTACTTCCCACTAGCCTTTATCAGCACTTTGTTTTATTGTATCATATTTTATTGAGCCTTTGAGACAGAATGTTCACTTAGCCCAGGCTGACCTAAAACTCACAATCCTCTTACGTCAGCCTCCCAGGTGCTGAGTGCACAGGCTTGGCGACATCATTTTGGAAAGACAGTATCTTACGGTGGAAAATAAGAGGCAAAAGACACACATTCCTCTCCAACATGACTGCGTGAACCCGACCAAGCCTGTTCTTTCTTGGGCTTCATTTCTCTGTAACAAACACGAAGGTAACTGTGGCTCTGAAACCTCATGGAACATCTCCAGATCAAAGAAGTGGAAGAGGCATGAAACACATGAGATCTCAGGAAGCTTCGACCTGCTTCATATTTGGAAAGGTCATAAAGATCAGTATCCATCTTCAAGATACTTCAGAAGAACTCAGGCCCTCCTGGGCAAAAGCAAAATCAACACAACAAACAGAATTTCTGTTGCTTCACACACAATGATCACTCAGCAAACGTGTTTTGTTTGTGGTCTGGCCTCGGCCTTCAGACAACCCCAAGAGCACAGAGGGCCTAGAGAAGCTCAGTAGAAGCAAGCGGTGTTGCTATGAGAACAGAGGGGAGGAGAACACGCTAGTCAAAAGTGTGTGCGAGAATTCCTGGCCTCTGTTTCCACTCTTTCCATTTGGAACTAGTCCCACATCCAGTTATAATTCCTGGGAAGAACCTTGCAGAGACCATGAAGATAGAGGTGTTTTCTCTCTCCCTCCATCCCTCCCTTTCTCTCTCTCTCTCTCTCTCTCTCTCTCTCTCTATATATATATATATATATATATATCATATATATAGATATATATACATCATATATATATATGATGTATATATATCATATATATTCTCTCTATATACTTTAAATTAGTGTTGCTCTTATTTAAATGTGTTTACGGCTGATCCCTTAGGACTGGGGTCTCATTTTTGAAACAAAATGAAAATAGCCTGGTTCTCAGAAGGGCAAACTTATGTAGAATGACTGCTCACTTGTTTTTCTGACTTTCAGAGAGACTAATGGAGTGTGCAGGGACTGTGAAGGCTCACACTTACCAGTGTCTGGAGACAGGTTGGAGAAGATGAGTTTGAAAAGTGTTTGATAGCAGCTGGGCTAGAGCACCTGTGTCATCCCAGATGGCTTTGCAAGCCTCCCAGTGACTAAGAGTTTTTGCAAATAAAGCATCAGGCAGTAAATACAACCTCCTGACCTCCCATTCTGGTCTATAAGGTCATATGGGTCAGAGAAGCAATTGACAAAGATAGGAATGAATGGGGCCCTCACTGAGGCAAGCCCAGGTCACAGAAATTACTCCTCTTGGCCCAGAAATCCATACCCAAGGGCAGTTCTTGCTAGATTTCTCTTTAGTTTGGTGTGCTCTCTTTGTTTGTTTGTTTGTTTGTTTGTTTTCTCTCATTGACTTGTTTACTAAAAATTGTGGCTTTTATTACAATACATACACACACATACCATACTACCAAATGAATTTAAAATTTGGAGTGGGAGAAGAATAATTTTTAACTGTCTTTTTCTAGAAAGTTAACATCTGAAAGCAAATTTTGATCAATGGAAAATTTCGGCCAAAGAAAATGACTCAGATGCAATCAATCTTAAATTCAAGTATGGCCTGAGCCATGGCTTTAAGCCCAGCTCTCAGACTACCCACGAGCTCACATGGAGCTGTCAGGAGACTCCATTTTACTTTTGACTTGCTCAGTTGGCCTTCTCTATAAACAGATGAGGCTAGGGCGACAGGCAAAGGGGATGCGTGTGGGGCAGCCGTCTGTGAGGGTGTCACTGCCATACCCAACCTAGCCCAGGTTCTTTCGTTTACAACTTAAGAGCTTGTTGCTAGGGTGTATTTCGTCCTTTTCGCACCTGTTTAGAACTGTGAAAATGTACCCCAAACTTCCTAAAACTGAGCTTTTATATCTTCTTACCAAAAATTATTATGAAGAGAGGTGGCCGTTCAAGTATGAAAAGTTAGCTTAGCATTTGAGTATTTTTTTAAACATATTTACTTATTTTGAGGGAGGGCAGGGCATGTGTATGAAAGTCAGCAGGCTCCTTCTGTCCTTCCACCACATGGGTCCCGGAATCAAGCTCAGGATGTCATCTTAGCCCAGAGGCACCTCTGCCTGCTGAGCCATCTTGCTGACCCCTGCGTATCTGTCTGACTGTGAGTTTCTCCAAAAGGCTCGGTAGGAGAAGGACCCATGATAGGAAGCCTGTTATTAATTCATTTCTCATAGTAGACGTGATAGTCCATCGATAACTTGACTGGACTTAGAATCACCTAGGAGATGAGAGAGGCCCACCTCTGGGTGTGTATGTGGGTTTCTAGCGAAGGTCACCTGAGGTGAGGGCGCCATCAGGCCGGCTGGGCTGCCAGACAGAATGGACTAGAATGAAGGAGATATCTCCCTTTCTTGACTTCCTGCTTGCCACAATGTGAACTACTCAACTCTGACACACCTTCCTTACTATGATGGACTCATGTCTCCAAAACCAATACCCAAAGTAACGAATCTCTCCTTTTCAGTTGTTCTCAGGTAATTTAGTCACAGGACTGTGCAAGTAACTGATACAATAGATAACTGGTGTACTATACCATGGGGGACCTCTGGGAAGTATCCATGCAGAGGGCTGAGAGTGCTAGGCTTGAACATACCAGCTCCCAAGAGTTATCAGTTGGGGGCTTCTGTGTGAGGTGATTCACACAGCTTGCCAAGTGCCAGGCAGCCATCTTTCTTGACTCACTGATACATGGAGCTGTTGACACCTGGAGGCCCACACTGGAACACTTCCAAACAGTCAAGATGCTGGAGTCGTGGTTTGGGCACTGTTAGCAAAGTCTACGTAGCACTACTATGCTGTTTCTGGAACTACACATGCCTGTTTAGAACTTCAGAGAAAGTTAAAGGATAGAGGACTCCTTTATAGAGGAAGACAGAGAGAAACTAAAATTTGGGAGAGTCAAGAGGAGCCTTCATTGGCCCTGGTCCTCTGGGGTAGCATTTCTTGTGTGGAGTGGGAAATGGGAAGTACAGGCATGGCTTCTAGGGGGAAGTGTCACGCTAGTCATTCAGCTTGGGATGTCACCCTCTCCTTCTGTCATCTCCAGAACCCTGAGTAACTTTGGTTGTCTATGGCCTGTGTCTATGACCTCCCTCAGGTCTCATTGGCATCAACCCATGTGCATTGGCTTTGCTCACAAACTATACTGTTGTACTGGATGTAACACAGGCTTCCTCTGCCCAGCACCACTGAACATTCCTGTTCCTTAGGCATGAATGCTTGTGTTCTCCCAAACCCACACATCATTCGATGGCATTAGGAAATAAAGGTGGTCAAGATCAGCTGAGGTCATGGCAGTAGAACACCCAT
This sequence comes from Psammomys obesus, assembly GCF_907164565.1. Taxonomy (NCBI): domain Eukaryota; kingdom Metazoa; phylum Chordata; class Mammalia; order Rodentia; family Muridae; genus Psammomys; species Psammomys obesus. The sequence continues at coordinate 9,473,829 of NW_026596149.1, read as the reverse complement.
GAAGAGATTGGGTCCCCATAACTGACACTAGAAAGCTTGCTCCCTTCATGTCTTTGCTTTGTGAGCTCCAATGAGAAGAAAACTACCTACAAAGCAGGAGGAAGTCTGTCCCAGCTGCAAATACTCTGAGAAATACATATTTGGTGTCTAAGCCAACAAGCTTAAAGTATGTTTACAGTACTCCAAACTGACTGAGATAGAAGCTTTAGTTGAACATGGAGTCCAGAGTTCATAATCCTCACCTTTGAGAGATAAACCCAATTTCTTATTGCATCCCTCTCCTTTCTCCTTTCCTCTTTCCCTTCTCCTCTTTTTCCTCCTGTTGTCCTTGATTTTTTTTTTAACAAACCCACTTTATTTAGGGTTATTAAACACTTCTACCTCCCTTCCAATCCCCCCCAACACTGGGTAGAAGGAAAAGGAGGTTAGTAGGGACAGGGGTCAGAGTTCTCTCTGCTACTTCCCACTGAGTGGGGTCGTAGGATTCTTTTGGGAGCAAGGCCAATATCAGTCATCCAGAAATCCAGAAGTCCAGGTAACCAGCAAATCAGCAAACAGCAAATACGGCAGCAGGACAAACCAGCAGCAAGCAGTCCTCCTCCAAGCAGCCATGCCTTCTTCCTCTGGGCTGTCATATTTATACCCCTCAAAGTCCTCAGACTTCAACTAATTCCACCCAGCAAAGACCACGCTCCGCACAAGACATTTAACAGATGTGGACAAACTAAAATCCCCAACTTGGAATTTTAACAAAAACATGTTTACATATCCTAAACCAAAAACATCCACAACACCTTCCCCTTCCCTTGTTTTCCCCTCCTTTCCTTCTTTTACTTCCTCTCCATATCCTCTCCCACTTCTCTTGCCCTCCCTCCCCTCTCTTTTTCCCCTTTCTCTTTCCTTCCCCTTCCCTTCCTTCTTTCCCACCCCCTCCTGCTTTCTGCCTCCCCTTTCTCTTTCTTTCCCCATTCTCCATCCTTCCCCCTCACCCCCTCACATGTGTCCTCTCTCCCTCTCCCTCTGTTTGACTCTCTGTCTCTAATTGCAAATGGAGTCTAGTTTCTATAAAAACCCAGCCAAGCTTCCCAAACCATGCTAATAAACCTGGGTCTGCATGAGATGGACTAAAAGAGAGCCCTCCTCGCCCTCCTCTCACCTTAGAGCCTCAACAATTCACCCTACCCAAGAGCATCTGGCCCTCAGGTGCCGCTTCTCTTTCCCCCATGCAGTTGTGTTTATTTTCATGAAATCCAAATCATGTGTGTCTGATTCTTTTACATGAAACTCAAAGGGGCGCCGTTCCCTTGCAGCCTTTTGAAGTTAAGGGAGCTTTATGGACACAACTCTGCAAATGTTTATTTTCTAGCTTCATCCCAAATGAAGATTTAAAAAGGCTCTGTCTTACAACCAGTGGAAAAGAAGACACTGGAGTCTTTAGGACCCGTGTGGCCATGGCCTGGGCACACCACTTTTCATGGGGGGAAGGGGTTCTGCATTCCCTCAGCCTTCTTTCTGCTTGCTCTACTACTGGGCTCCTGGGATTTGTATAAACTTGTATAAAGTTTGTTTGGAGCTGGTTTTAACTTTCTTCTATTAATCCTGAGTTTCAAAAGAGAAAACGCAGTTCCATGATTCTGAGCCAAATTTAAAGCAAGGTTTAATTAAATACTGTCCAGGATGGACTCTGGTTAGGGACACTCTCTGGAATTGCCAGTGAATGGGGACAAGACGCTTGGAGTAGGGGTTTTTGAAGGATAAAACCGTTTGGCCACCCTCCTTTCCAATGTGGCTTTGTTATTTTCCAAGAACTACAGCTCTCAGAATTCCTGGAAGTTGCCTGGACCTTGGGCAGGTGGGGCTTACAGGCTGACTTTTGGTCTTACACTTCAAAGACTCTGGTCTAAAGTTCTCGTGCTAGAAAATGTTCTCTTCTTAGAAGCAAAATTGTGGGTGCATGCTGTGAGCAGTTGCTAGTGCTGATCATTGTGAGCCAATGTAGGAAAGGTATTTTTATGTCACACTAGCAGATTAACCCATCTGCATGTATGGGAAGCCTGTATTGGCCAGACCCCCACATTGCTAAGGATTGTTTTGTCTTTATGGTGTACTGTGCCCAGTGTGTGACACTGTAGGCACGTGAGCAGTGTATAACTGAAGAACCGATGGGTGACTACTCCATCAGCAAGGGAGACACATGTCAGCGAACATCAGTGTAGATGTATTCCTGCATGAGCTCACTTTTGTGAATGGTAGGAGCAGTAACCTCTCAAATTAATATGGGCCCCCAAACAAGGTTATAAAGCACTTTTTGTGGGGTGTCGATCATTCATTACTTAAAAAAAAAAAAAGACTCTGGGATGTTTACTGTAGAACAGTTCTAATGAAGTATTTGAAGTTTGAAAGAGTAAGGAGAGCCAAATGAGGGAACTATTAGATGCTAAGACAAACAGATGCCAAACTGCCGGGGGTTTGACACAATTTTATTTCTTCTAGAACTGTAGCCACAGGTGATAAGATTAGTAAGGAGCCTCCTACACACAGTGTTTATAGCACCCATTTTAGAAAAGCCAAGTAGATTGTAAACAAGAGATGCATTCTTTGCTTTTTGCAATAGGGCTTAATGATGTACTTCTCAGACCAGCCTCGAACTCCTCTTTCCTTCCCATGTAGGATTACAGGTGAGACACCATAATCAGGGAGATGTTTTGTTGTTGTTGTTTGTTTGTTTGTTTGTTTTTTAATGGATCCTGCTTTCCCCTGGATGCTGGTACTGTTAAACTGTTAGTGAAGTCTCATGGGAGGGATGGAGGATGCCCCTTCTCAGCATTCACTAACTCAAGCTGTCTTTGACTCCTAATTGTTTGTTTTCCTGGGCAAAGGCTTCCAAAAAAATTAGAAATCAAAACAGCCTTTTCTTAGCTCTCCATCTCCTCTTAGTCAAAAAAAAAAAAAAACAAAAAAAAAAACAAAACAAAACAAAAACGTGCATTCCAGATTTCTCTATACTAAACACAAATGCTCATTCATCATTTCATCATTCAAAAGAAGATAGGGCATTGTGTTCTGATTACTTAGCTGTCCATTCCTGGGAATGTTAAGAGGATCTTTCTGCGTTCTGGTTTGGACCTTAGCCAGAGCTGCAGGATAAACCACATACTCTAGCAAAAGCCTTCTCCATATTAATGACAACTGTGATTTACTGGCGTTTCCATGAGCAGTCACTTTAAATAATTTACTCTTAAAAAGAGCTGTGTACAATGGCAGGCACACCACACTCTACAGAGAAGGAAACACAGGAAGGAAGAGGTTAAATAGTTTGTAGAGGAGCCAAGACTCAAACCCAAGATTATTTGACTCCAGACTTTATCCCCCTACCTCATCACACTTTCACCACTGTGAGCTCTCTCTACAGTGAAACCTTCCTAGGCCCTTCTCCCTGGTCCAGACCTGATATTTTACATGTAGCAGACTATAGTGGAAAAGCATGAAGACTTTCTCTTTGCTCCCTCTCTGATTGCTTTCTCTGGCAGAGGCCAGCTGCCAGGTCAGGAGAACACACAGGCAGCTCTTGGAAAGACCCACACAGTGGAGGACTTCTGCCAGTTAGCCAGGAACTGACCCTCGGGAGGGAGCCAACGTCATCACTACCATTCCAAAGAGTCTCCAAGAGAACTATGTAGCTAGGTGTGAGATGACCTTAAAAATCTGTAGATCATTAGCATTTAGTATTTTAAGCCACTGTATTAATTAGCCAAGGTTGTGCTCTCCCCCTGCCTCTGTCTCATCTCTTCCTCTCTCTTATTTTTTCTATTTAATCTTTCCACTTATTTTAACTTCAATTACTGTATTTTTAATTTCTAAAGGCATGCTTGAGTTGTTTGTTCGTCGGTGGGTCACCTGTCCTAGTTTTGAGACTTTTCTTCTCTCTGAAGATATTACTGAGTCTGATATATCCCTACACCTAACTCCTTGGATCATCTGGTTCTTTTGAGTCCCATGTTTCCCTTTTGTCTTGTGCCCTAGCCCTTTCAGGTGTCTGTTGGTCCCAGCTTGTCCTTTCATCCATCAGAGGGGAGAGGCAGAAGCTGGGAATTCTAGGGTGCCTGTTTGTGATGTACCCTGAATAACCACCCATCAGCAACGGTTGCTGATCTTTCCTGTGGTTTACATCTGTGAAAGAAAGACGTCTTTATTCATGATCTAGGATGAACCTGGCCACATGTGTGAGCAATTAGGTGACTATGGAAATGAAACCCAGCACCACTCAACTGAAGAAAGAGATGGAGAGGATTTTGTGGCCAGTCCCTACAAAATGAAGCATTCCTCCCTGGAAGGAGGGTAAGGGTGCATAAGACTCAGGAAGCTAAAGAGATTCCTTTCAGGAAACTCATTGAAGTTTATGAGGCTCCAGAACTTCATGAAAGTAACAGGACTCACAAGGGCATGCCCCAAGTTTATAAGATACCTTGAAGGGGTGGCTCCCTTCCCTGCCCCAGATACCAACTTCTTAGTACAAAGGAGGTTACCCCAGAGGCAAGAAGCACGAGGGTGAGGATGGAGGATGGGGGTGGGGGGTGCAAGGGCTCTATCTCTGGATTGGGCAAGGGCAGACTACAAGCAGCAAGTGTTTTTGTTGGTGGTGGTGGTGGTTGGTTGGTTGGTTGGTTGGGTTGGTTTGGTTTGCTGTTCAGGAGTGGGTTTTTAAGGAGAAAGGGGAAATCTGTGCTAAGGTGAGTTGGTAAGTCCTGAATGGACAAGTTAGCTAGTGTAGCCCAAATACAGATTCCGATAGCTGGACCTTGCAGTTTTAGGCATAAGAAAGTGGCCAAATAAGGAAATAGACCTTGGGGGCTTGTGGAACTCTGTTGGGTAAGGTTGAAGTCTGACATCTCCGGAGAGCCTTTTGTTTGTGCTTGGTCTGTGATGGTGGAATTATAATACTCCAGGGGACATCCACGCTAGAGATCACTTTATAACTTGTTCCCTAGTCTGACTTCGTAAGGCCACCTTTAAAATGGTAAATCATGACAAAATCTGAGAAGTCATACAGGACAAGCATGAGAACCCATCACAATTCCTAGAGCGCCTTACCAGGGCCATCTTCCAATATGCCAGTCTGGATCCTAAGACAACAGATGGAAGACAACTTATGACTTTTCTTCTCTCAGAGTTTCCCTGATTTTAGAGCCAAACTTAACAAAAAAAAAAAAAAAAAAAAAAAAAAAAAAAAAAAAAAAAAAAAAAAAGCAAAAATACCTGATGCTATCTAAGGCCTTTTAGGCAGCCTTAGGAACTGCCTAGGCTCCAGGGCCTATCAAATACCAAGAACCTCCAGGCTCCTGTTTTAAGTGTGGTCAGGAAGGACACTGGGCCTGATCCTGTCTGAGGCCTCTTAAGCCATTCCAACCATATCCAAGGTGCTATCAAGAGGGACATTGGGCTACTGACTGTCCTCATGACTTTTGAAATGTGAAGGCATCAGCCCCCAAAGCCGATCTCCTAGTTTCAAACAAGACAGAAGAAGTGGTCCAAAGTGTCTCAACAGCTCTCACGTCTGTCTTTGATAATATGATACCACTGCCCTGTCATACGGTCTCTTGTTTCAACTATTAAATAATGTTCTGCCTAACCACTTTGGGGAATGCTAGTAGTGAGACCCTCCTGGGCCAAGCTCACAACCACCCTGTGTGTCCTTGCCCATTGTCTTACTAGATTCTTTCACTTTACCACTTGTTAAGTGCACAAGACCAGGAATGTAAGCCTGGAGCAGAGGCAAACTGCTACCCAAGCCCACTGCAATGGATGCCCCAGGCTGAGGCAATCCCAAGCCCCAGGGCGTGGGATGGCCCACCAAACTGAGGTGGCCTGCCACCCCAAGTCGTCCTGATGCCCCACAAGCCATGGTGATCTGCTGTCGTCCCTCCCCCTTGCAACAATAGGGAATCCTGTTGCAAATCCCCTCCCCCAAAAAAACCTAATGTTTAGAGGTCAATTAAATACATAGTAGCCTTTGAGCAGCCGGGCTCTAGCGCCAGTTCTCCTTCCTGCCCTGGGGCTATGGAGGCAGGAGACAAAATGGCTGCATTGCCTCAGTGGATGCTGTCCACGATGACCATTTCTGCGTCAGCTGACTGCTAGGGGAACAGGACACCTTTCCTGCTTCAGAATGCCTACTGCCACCACTCTGTCCATAATGACAGCATTTCCTGCTTCAGCCTACTGCCTTCTCACTCGACTCTTTCTAAATTTTGGACTCATTGTGGACTTTATAGCCCCTCACGGCAGAAAAGTGGCCTGACCTCTGCCTGAGGAAGCTCCAGTAGCCCAGCTCAGGCCCCCACCCCCAGACGTCTCTAACTGTCATCTCCAGCCTCTCAGTAGGACTCATCCCAGATTATGCAAATTTTAGGTGAGAAAGCCAGACAAAAACCCATCAATCCCTGAGCAGGAAAGCTGACCAATCCCTGAGATTCCCATTAAAACCCACCAACCCTGAGTAAGAAAACAGACCAGTTCCTGAACAGAAAAGCCCACCAATTCCCCAGTGTTCCACAGCTCAGCCAGAAAGCTCCACCAGCTAAGAATCTGCTAGGTTCCCTGCTGCCTTCTCCAGGGACCAGAGGGAGCCTCTCCTGGATTTGTCCCTCCTTTCCTGGATTCCTCCCTTCAATAGATCTCTTTTAAGACATTTACTGCCTGCTGTGACTCACTCGTTGGAAGAAGAACAAGAGAAGAAAGAAGAAACTAAGAAGGAGCAGAGCTCAGACTCCAAACCTCAGCTCATCAGGGGTTAGGGCAACCCTCTCTTGGGAACTGCGACAGCTGGAGAAGGAGTGGGGCTGAGGCTCCTAAGCTCCTCAGCTCATCAGGGATTGGGGTAACCATCCCCTGGAAACTGCAACCTCTCTGTTGAGGAGCCTCCTCTCAGAGCTGTGTGGTTCCTGGGCCTTGCATGCCTCAGGATACCACTGAGACACTGTTCCACCTCATAGCTAGGATACCATCCCAGTTCTCAGGGCTGTGACTCGGATTTGTGGCCTTGGGGTTGTGGGTTTCCTGGACACCCTTCCATCTGAGTATCAGAAGGCAGGCCAACAAAACAACAGCACATAGTCCTCAGGGCAGATTATATAGGCTGGACCTTCCTGATAAGAAAACTGCAAGCATCTGGGAATTCCTCACAAAGCAGCACCATGCTACGGAGATCTTAGTTTTAAGCAGTGACTTTCAATTTTTCTTGGAGACTCCCCCCCTGTAGGATAATTAAGTACTGTTTTTTTTTCCTTTGATAACACAGTGCTGCTTCATGTAAAACGAAGCACTACATCACTACATTCAAATCAAGTATCCCTGACCCGCTGACCCCCTGACCCCTTTGAATCAAACACATTCACCCTCAAAATCCCTACCATTGCCCGACGTTTATAAATAAATGTGGTTTCAAATAAATGTGCTGGCTAGCTGTGTGCTTTCTACCATGACCGCCTGAGATCAGTCATTTATCCCCTACCAGGCCTCGTCTCACTGTGCCTCATCTCAGCGGGCCTATCCTCTGGCCTGTTGGGCCTGGGCCCGGCCGGGCCTGGGCCCCAGCAAGCCCGAGTCTCCGCTGCAAGCCCATCAGTAATGGGCTTTCACCCGCATCTCTGCCATGCTCAGCACAGCAGCTTAACCAAGAGCTGTAAAGCTTTGGTATCGCCATAGGCTCTGGAACGCCCGAGTTTCCACTGCCACCAGCGATCTCATTCTGAAAGAGCTAGCTAACTGTAATACTCCGTGGAAAATTCTTTCCACACTCAGGCCTAGTATTCCGGCATGGCTCTAAACCACTCCAGCTGCTCCTGAGAGAAAGAGAACCCCCATTCTCTGTCTGGAAGCCGAGTTCCAGGCCCCCACTGAAATCAAGGCCTTCCTCTGAAGGAGAATGACAGGGGCTAGCTCTCAGAATGTAATTTAACTGTTTACGGAGAGGAAAGGGGAAAGGGCAAAATCTGCCCTTGCCATGTTTGCCATGCTCGGGCCTTTTAGAGAGCCCTTCACGGTTGCTCCAAAGAGGAAGGTACTCTCAAGTGGTGCTGGCTGCAGGATAGAGAGCTCCGGGGAAGCAGCTTCTGTGAATCACCCCATGCTAGGGTCGACCTTGAGGGGATACAGTTGCCTTTGAGCCATCCATGTTCTCCTAAGTGACCCCTTACTCACTTTCCTATAAGTCAACCCAACAAACTCACTGCTTCACTCTACTGGACTTGCACAGAGTCAGTTCTTTGTCCTGTTGTGAACAGAAAAAAAAAGATGTATGTTCATATCTACCAAGGAAAAGTCATACAACAGAGTTTATTTTTAAGGACTGATATCATCTTGTTCCTCTGACCTCTAACACTATTTTGAGAAGGAAAGGAAAAACTTCCCAGGTTTTTGCAGGCAAATGTTCAGCTTTTTCAATGTGCCTTATCCTCCATTCCAAGATTGAGTCTGATGTCCAGGTGGGGTCATGGTGCTGGTTCAAGGCTGTGGGCTCCCTGTGAGTTTTCTCTCCCTCCTAACAAAAGCTGACAGTCTGGATGGCATAGGCCACTGTTGAGATTTTAGAGCCATCCTATACTGGGTTTTACGGTTCCAGCCACTCATATCTTGTTTTAAAATTCCAGCTACTACTATGTTCTGAGCCTAGGCTGCCACCAGCCCTCCATTTTCCCAGTGAGGCGCATAGAAACTGTTACTCCCCCATACTCCACACAAAGTGAATTGATTCTTTGGTTTGTCATGAATAGAAATCATCTTCACATCTATCAAGAAAGAGTTATATAGCTTGTTTATTTTCAAGCACTGATACCCTATTGTTCCTCTCACCGCTAAAACTATTTTTGAGAAAGAACTAACAGAGAGGGTGAGATCTGGGAACACAATTCAGGTCCTCTCTCCAGTCTGTTCCTACCACCAGATCCCTTCCAGCCCAGGAGGGCACAAGTTAGAAATCCTTTGCTCCTCTCCTCTCCTTCCCTCCCCTCCCCTTCTCTTACCCTCTCTTCTCTTCTCCATCCTTCCTCTTCTTTCTCTCCCCTTCTCTCTCCTCCTCCTATCCTCTTATTTTCTCTCCTTTTTTCCTTCTTTCCTTCCTTCCTTCCTTCCTTCCTTCCTTCCTTCCTTCCTTCCTTCCTTCCTACCTTCCTGCCTTCCTACCTTCCTACCTTCCTACCTTCCTACCTTCCTTTTCCTTTCACTATGTAGAGCTAGCTGGCCTGGAACTCATTATATCAAACAGTCCGGTCTTGAAATCACAGAGATTTTCCTGCCTCTGACTCTTGGTGATAGGATGTGCCACCGCTTTCTTTCTTGATTTTGAGAAATAGTCTCAGGTGGCCTATGCTGTCCTGGAATTTCTGATCCCTCTCACTCACTCCTCCACAGTGAACTCAGGATTCCAGACATGTCCACCATATTTAGTTTATGTGGTGCCAGGCACTGAAACCAAAACTTTAAGAATGCTAGGAAAGCGCTTAATGACTGAGCTTTTCCCAGCCCCTTTACTTTTTCTTAACTCTTAACACGCTGTGTTCTAAAAACTTGATGAAAACATGTGATGGTCCCTGCAACCCCACCCCCTTCTCATTGCAGAAACAATGAGGGATCTGCATGAGTCTTCGTGTGTGCAGACTTCCTTGCTCTCTGTATTTCAATGGAAACCCCTCACCTCCTCACCCCCTCATCCCCCACCTTGGAGCCAGAGGGGTGAACCATTACATGGAACTTTTTGTCTAAGGAGTCACCTGTTAAATATTTTCAAAATGTTTTCTATGTAACAGTGTCTACCCTATAAGGCAAACATGCTTATAGAGAAAGCTTTCGGACTTCTGTGGAACTGCTGGGCTGTGGACAGGAGCAATTTGCAGATGTTTGATGCGTGTTGTCAATTGCCGAGTAGGGTAACACAATAATCCATTATCTTCCATTACAGTAATGTGGTTTGCTTAATCCAATTAGCCAGAGGAGAACATGGCTTGGAATGAAACTCTAAACCTGTGCAGTGGGGCAAACATGGTGGGGGGCTGGGGGAGGGGATGGCATGGAGAAACAAGACTGCCCTGAAACTCCATATCCAAGAACTGGGTTGTAATGGAAATCCAGAATACAGGAAGAGAAGTCCAGGACAGCGATTAGAAGCCCTAAGGCAGTAGTTCTCGACCTTCCTAGTACCATGACCTTTTAACACAGTCCTTCAGATTGTGACCCATGGGTTGAGAACCACTTTCCTAAGGTGTCAGTTGAGGGCACATTTTTGTCTCCATGACTCTGAAGGAAATTGCTTTAAACATACCCTCATTTTGGGCTGAAGTTCTTCCTCATCAAGGGACTTCAAGAAACACACATACACTCACACACACACACACACACACGTATATATATATATATATATATATATATATATATATATACATAGACACAAACATACACACTCACACACACATACATATACATAGACACACACACACACAGAGGCACACAGACACACACACTCACAGACACACACAGAGATACACACAGACACACACA
>NW_026596149.1:9370660-9463268 GCF_907164565.1 Psammomys obesus | reverse complement strand
ACACACACACTCACAGACACACACAGAGATACACACAGACACACACAGGTCTCAGAATCTCTGACAGTTTTGTTCCTTAAGCCTTTTTCAGCAATGTAGCAACCATTTAGGTAACTTATTAAGCCTTAGATTCTGTGCCAACAGCCTTAGCCTCTAGTCATTTGTACTTCTATAACCTCCTATTAATAAGTCTGTGAGAGTTTTTACATAAGTGTGTATGTGTGCTGTGTGTGCATATGTGTGTTCTTACGCACACATTTGTGGAGACCAGAGGGTGTCACTGGGTGTCTTCTGAGTTAGCATTTTCATCTTCTTTGACTACAGTGCGATCTTGCTGAGCCTGGAGATCACAGACCTTGTTAGTCTATCTAGCCAGCTTGCCTAGAGGTCCTCTGAGCTATCGTCACAGTGGTGGGCTAACAGGTGGGTCATCACGTCTGACTGTCCTTTAAATGCACACCAGGGATCCAAACTCTAGGCCTCAAACTTGCAAGGTAAGTGCTGTAACCACTGAGTCATCTCCCTAGCCCAAGTCTGTATGCTTAAGCGATGCTGACCAATTAGGGTTCAAGGTCCTGTTTCTTAACTTGGTAAACACAGGGGTGGGGTGAGAGTGGAGATTTCATGCTCTTCGGCAATAATTTGGGTGTTTGAGCATCAGACTTCCCACAGGAGAACCCACATGGGCTAGCAGAAAGTAATCAGGGGCTGAGGTTGGACCTAGGCATCACTATTTTTTAAAATTTTCCTCTATATGTTTTCTAAAGGTATAGATTTTTAGAGAAAAACCGAAGCAAAAGCAGGTAGGCTTCCCATAGTTATTGCTGAGCAATGCGGATATATTAGGTCTAGCTAAAGTCCAGAGCTTCTTCGGATTCCCTCGGAGGAGCAGATTTTTTTGTGTGTGTAGTTTTCAAAAATATTTGTATTTCTTTTTATTGTTTGAGGATTTCATGCCTGCATCTAAAGCACTTTGATCAATCTACCCCAACATCTCCCTGCCAATTCCTTCTCTGCATCTCTTTTAACTATCAATTTCATGAAAAACAAAACACAATAAAAACAAAACACAACCCACTGCGTGCTGCCTTTGTGCTTGTAGATACAGGACCACCTACTCGACACTGCGGTCTCCCAGAGCTCACCTCCCCAAAGACAGCTCTACCTTCCCTATTAACCACCGACCCTGACCCTCAATACTTCCTCAGGGCGGGCTTTTTAATTGTGTAGGAGTCTGTGCCTGGATTTGTGTGCAGAGAATAGTGCTCTCGGCCTCCAGAAGTGGCACTGGATCTTCCAGAGCTGGAGTTACAGCGTGTTGGAAGCTAACTTGGGTCCTCTACGAGAGCATGGTGTACTCCTATCCACTGGGCCATTTCTCCAGCCCTCTTCTGTGTGCTTCTGAGAGCGACATGATGTGTAAAACCACCAATATGGTAATGTGCAGAATAACTTAGCTGCTCTAACCTTCTCCAGTTCCCCTTCTACTTGGAGAGCTAGGATGTCTTTGAACTAGAGTTACAGATGTCTGTGAGCCACTCTGTGAATGCTAGCAAATGAAGCCAGGTCTTCTGCAAGAGCAGCCAGTACTCTTACTGCTGAGCCACTTCTCCAGCCTGCCTGTTTTCAAACTTTGTAAAGTATGTGAGGTCTTTTAAAATCAACAAAGCCCCTCACTGTAAGTTTATGTGGGAGTTCCTTCTCTTCTCCTACAAATTTCCTTTTCCTTGCCTTTTCAGAGCTGTGTTACAGTCACAGTTCTGACAGTTCTTCATTAGTCAGTTCTCCAGCTCGCAGACTGTGTCGCCCTGTCTGTTACAGTTGCTTGGCATCTCCACCACAGCCCTGTTGAGTTTGGCAGGCGTTTCCTCATCAAGTGTTTTAAAGTGGTGGACAACCTTCTTGAGTGTCTTCTCCCAGCTGCCCTTCACACCCACCCTGATGGTACCGCCTCAGTCCGAGCCAGGCACTGAATGTTGTCATGGATTCAGTCATCCCTCCAGAATTACACCAATGTCTTCTCAGTTGTAGAAACAGCCCGGATAAATGTTGTTCTCCCCAGGTAGCCAATCTTCAAAACTGCTCTAATTCCTCAGCCCATTGGTTGGATGAAAGAGATACCGTTTACAGGGAGAAAGCTTGCCAGTAAGAGGAGATGGTGCTGTAGGGTCATTAATGAGCACAGTCTGGAGGAATATGTCACTCTCCAGTCTTTCTTCATTTCTCTGTATGGCAAATCGACGAGAATGTGTGGCTTCTTGGAAGAGCAGCTGACCATCTGATTTCTTATTGCACCAATGGCAACATGAGCTTCTTATCATGCTGGGGCAGGAGGGGCCCTAGCATCCTCATTAAGCCAGATCAGAAATTTTTCATATGTGGCCTGCAACATCGGGCCTGTTATGGTCTGGTTATAATGGGTCTGTCCTCCTAAAAAGCTCATGTCCCTGATGTAAGCAGCCACCAGTGGTAGGGCTTAGAAGAAAGGATTGGCTCATGGGAATTCTGGGGAAAAGGATTGGCTCATGGGGATTCTGGCTTCACTAATGGATTAACCCATAATGATTATTTGGGCACTTGTCACAGCAGTGAAAAAAACTGAATAATACAGCTCCCAAGCAAGACTTTGTCTTTTTAAATTTTAATTAATTTATTCACTTTACATCCCATTCATAGGTCCCACCCACCCTCCTTTTCTCCCTATTACCCCTTTCCCTTCCCCTCCCCCTCAGAAAAGGGGAGCCCCCCCCACCAACCCACCCTAGCACATCAGGTCATATCAGGACTGAACACATCCTCTTCCTTGGTGGCCTGGCAAGGCAGCCCCGCCAGGGGAAAGTGATCAAAAAGGATGCAACAGAGTCCTTGTTAGAGACAGCCCCTGCCCCCTTACTAGGGAACCCACATGAAGACCTAGCTGCCCATCAGGTACATCTATGTGGGGGCCCTAGATCCAGTGCATGCATGGTCCTTGGTTGGTTCTTCGGCCTCCACAAGTCTCCCTGGGCCCAAGTTAGTTGGGTCTGTTGGTCTTCTTGTGGGCTATGACAGGGTAGGCTCCTAGGAGGATGTGGGGGTGACTCTGGCTGAGATCCCAAGTAGCAGGGGTCATGAACATGTTAACCCTTGGCTTTGGCACATGCTGAGGAATAAGCTGATGTGTAAGGAGTAAGCTACATGTGTGTAGCTTTTGTAAGAAGTGGCTAACCTGTCTTGTCAAGTGGCTGGAGCACTTGGCACTCCTAACTGTAGTATTCAGAGTTCTCATTTTTCATGTCCGGGTTAACATTTGGGGTATGGGGGATTATAGCCTTTCTAACAAGTTTAAAATGGTATGTATATATATATATATGTGTGTGTGTGTGTGTGTGTGTGTGTGTGTGTGAAGATATCTCGTCTGAGTGTATGCCATGAGAGTGCAATGCTCATAAAGGCCAGGAGAGGACACCAGCTTCCCTGGAGTGACAGTTCCAGGCTGTTATGAGCTACCCATTGTGGGTTATGGGAACTGGACTTGGGTCCTCTGAAAGATGAGCAAGGGCTCTCCACTGCTGAGCCACCCCTCCAGCCCAGTGGTACCTTATTGTCTTAATTTGCCCTTCCCCAGGGACCTTTCACATGGTTGTCACCTGGATATTTTATTTGACACAGTGTCCGTTCAGGTCTTTTGCCCATTTTTTAATAGGGTGTTTTGTTAGCATTAGATTTTAAGAGTTCTCTGTGTATATTAAACACCAGAATCTTATCTGATATGTTCTGCCTTTCTCCCCAATCTATGGCTTGTCTTCTCAACAGGGTCTTTTGCAGATTAGAAATTTCTAATTTTAGGGATGGGAGATGGCTCAGTTGGCAAAATGTTTGCAATGCAAGCAAGGGAAACCGAGTTTTATTTCTAACACCTGCACAAAACACCCAGGGATGCCAGCATCTGTCTGTAATCCCATTACTGGGGAAGTAAGTAGAGGAAGGAAGGTCCCCTAGAGCTCAGGGTCTAGACAGTCCACTGAGTCATCCAGCTCCAGGTTCAGTGAGAGACCCTGACCCATGAAACTAGGTAGAAGAGCAATCGAGATGACACCTGACAGATCTCTGGCACAGACACACGTAGACACATGGAGATACACAATAAGAAAAACTGAGGAGAATCCAGTTTAACTTTTCTCCAATCAAATATACTGCCAGGGCTGGCAGCCAATGTTTAAATGCAGCCTGGCTATCCATTTCCTTTCTCATTGGTCTCAAAGGCTATTTCCCGGGGCATGATGGTTTCATTGATCATAAATGGGAAACACCCCATCATGTCTTGATGGCCGATGTGTGTCTCAAATGCATATGGAGTCATGAGAAAGGGAAATGGTCAAGTCTGTCTGGGGCGCACACTTCCTAAAGGGAGGAGACTGGGCAGATACTCAGAGCAACTGCACGGCGGGGTGTGGAAGGAGAGCGTGCAGACTGTGTGTGCGGTACTGGTTTGTGAGCAACCGGGAGCTGAAGGCACTGCCATTTGTCACTATTAACATATGCTGTGCCTTCCACAGCCGGGTTTGAATTTGCATGTCTCCTCCATCCCTCCCACCCCCCACCGTGAGCTCGACTTTGCCCCTAGGTGCTGGGACTCCCTGAGAGATTCATGACTCCTTTTTAAACAGTACTTTAAATTTCATAGTGTCTGCATATTTCACCATTATGGCCATGTGAGAGGTGGGGGCTGTACTTGTGGCTGAAACAGCACAGAGATTTTCAACAGGATGAAGAATGAGAAAGAAGGGGAGAATAAATACCGAGGACTGCCCGGTGAAGGGGCTAACGTGGTCCATTAATCTCCCCCAGCTGCCACAGCCCTCTGCTGGGGCTGGAGTGTTTGCCTGGCAGACCAGCATCCTTGAGTGGAAATAGCTGTCTAGAGCTGAGCTCACAGCTTCGGGCGCAGGGCCTCTTTTCTCTGAGGAAGGGCTTCCCCTCCTCAGTCGCTTGACATCCTGTGAGGCAGTTCTTCCTTTGATCCTGTGACACAGTTCCGGCTAGTGCTCCCTGGCAGGGACTTGGAAGCACATACTCTGTGAGGAGAGGAGGAAGTCTTTCTCTGCGTCCATGAGAAGAATGTCCTGATAGAACAGTTGGTAGGAAGTATGTCAAAGGTAGATACAGCCACCTGTGCCATTACTTGAGGGGGGAACTATGAGCCCATAAGAGCCAGACCCTGGGTGTGTGAATGTGAGTGCACAAGCCATACTTGGAAGCAAACACAATCTGAAATGTTATCATGTCAGCCATTTTTAATGGCGATGTTCAGTAACCCCAACCATGTCTACCATTCAGCTCCAGAACTCTTCATCATTCATAACTGAAATGATTCCTGCTAAACACTAACACCAACACCTCTCTACCTTCTGTCTGTCTGCACATAAGTATCATGCATTGCTCTTTGGGCTGTGCTTCTCACACATAAACGCACCCGTGCACACACACACACTTACCAGCGGTCAGCCTGAGGGGAGGAAGTAGGAGGCAGGAATGGCTGGGGGTGATGGAGACATCAGTCAGTGGGTGAGCAGGTGGAGAACAGATTGATCAGATATCAGTCCCCCAAACCCATTTAAAAGACCCCAAATTAGTGGTGTGTGCTTTAATCCCAGTTCAGGGCATGTGGAGACTTGGGAGGGGGATTGCTAACCAGATAGTCTAGCCAGATCGGTAAACTGCAGGTTCAGAAAAAAGATCTTGTCCCTCCTTTCACCCGCCACCCCAAAAAAGTGGAAAGTGATTGAGGAGGACACAGGATAGACTCTGGCCTCCATGCACACGCTCATTAGCAACCATGTATGTGTTCCCACCTTCACACACACAAACACGTACACACACACACATACACACACACACAGAAAGGGGGAGAGAGGAGAGAAGGAGAGAGACAGACAGACAGAACATCTTACTCCAAGAGGCTTTCATTAAAGATAGAAGTGAAGGGAATATTTTCCAGGGGAAAACACGACTGCATCATCTCATTTCTGGTCCTGGTGCCAGGATGGAACTCCTTCGGGTGCACGGTGCCCCAGCAGCCAGCGTCCAGGGGACAGGCACCCTACATGTTGGCTGTTGTCCTGGGCCTTTCAGGAAGCCACATCAAGACTGCATTTACTCTGTCATCATTTTCTTTCTACAGTCAGCCTCTAAGTGGCCAGCTGGGCCCATAGCTTACCTAAAGCGTGTGCCAGCTGGGACTGCAGTGCATCTAAGGCCTGTGCTAGTCATGTGACTGGCTGCTGGAGCTGCCAGTGGGGAATGGTTACTCAATCTATTTCAGCATCTGGGAAGGAGTGTGTCGTGGATGCCCTGAGCCCCGCAGCAGTCTACACAGCGTGCTTCAGCCTGGGATACACACAGAGCGAGGCTGCCTCTCTAACCCCACACCCACCCCACCAGCATGCTCGCCATTCCTGAGCCAGTGCCTCCACTGTTGTTGGGTTTGTTTTGTTTTCCATTTTCATGTGTGCACGTATGTAGAGTGTGTGTGCTTTGTATGTATGTGGCACGTGTGTGGGTGCTTGGGCACATGTGTGCATATGGAGGCCTGGGGTAGATGTCAGAATCACCCTCTGCCTTTCATCTACCTTATTTAGTGAGGCGGGCCTCTCAGTTAAAGCCAGAGTTCTCCCGTGTCTGGTCTTGCTAGCCAGACTGCTCTTTGAATCCTGGGAATCTTCACCTTCCTGCCTAGATTTACAGGCAGGCTCTGCAGCCTAGCTGGCATTTGTACGGGTTCTGGGGATCTGAGCATAGTCCCCATCCTTCAGCTGGTGAGCCATTGCCTCAGCCCACATTCCTCCTTTTTAATACAATACCCTCCGGTGTCATCACTAGTTTCTCTCCCCGCACACAATTGCATGTGCCCATCCAGCAGCCCTCAGGGCTTTCGTTTGAGAATGAGCCTCCATCCCATTTTTCTTGAGTTCTAAAAGTTAGGAGAAAGGAAGCCAGGTGAGCTTTCAACCCCCAAAGCGCCCTAGAGGATGCCAGGCTTAACGCTCACTCGCTGGGACAACGTAATTCTCAAGTTCCACAAATTGTTCCAAATAAGGTAACATTATTACATTAATGATGTTCGGTTTAGTTTAGCTTCAAAGACTAGTCTTTCTACTGGGATTGTTCCTCAAAAGCTGATTCTTCTCCTTAGCCGTTTGACCCCAGTCAGCTACTCCCCTCTGTCACAGTTACCTTTATTTTTCCTTTTATATTTATCACTGTTGTTTTTAAATTAGAATGCAGCATGGTGAGGTGCCTTTTCATCCCAGCTCAGGGGAGGTGGAAGCAAGCAGATTTCTGTGGCTTCCAGTTCAGCCAAAGCTGCATATCAAGACCTTGTCTCAAAGAACAACAAACAGCATACAAAAAAATGGGTTTTACTCTAACATTTTCATAGCGACGGCTTTCCTTTGTGTGTGCGAATGTGTGTACAGATATGCGTATGTGTGTGCACATGTGTGTACATTCATGTGGCAGCCAGGGGTTGGTGTCTTCCTCTACCTCTCTGCACATTCTTTTCCAGACAGGGTCTCTTGCTGAATTTAGAGCGCACATACTTGGCCTGATTGGACGGTCAGCAAGCCAGACGGCTCCTCCTGTTTCCACCTCCCCAGGGCTGTGAACCTGGGTGTGGACCAGTGACCACCTTTCTCAGGTGTCCTCTGGGGATCAAACTCAAGGCCTTAGGCTTGAGAGGTGAGCCCTTTATTGACGGCCCTATACTTTGCTTCTGTCGATACACCCTCACTGCTCTCCTTCTCAGGAGCCACCCTTTTGCTTCACAGCTTATGTTCTGTCAGCTCTCCTTCATGCGCCCTCCACTTCCTTAAGACCTTTCTCTTCTCCCATAGTCCACTTTATAGTTTCATGACCTTTACACACACACACACACACACACACACACTCATGCGCACACACACACACAAGTCTTTGGTTCACATATGAAAGAAAACATGTAGTATTTGTTTTTCTGGGCCTGAATTATCTTACTTAATATAATGGTTCTCAGTTCCAGCACTGTTTTGTTGTTGTTGTTGTTAATTTCATTGTCCCTTCTTCTCACAGGCAAAATTCCCCTAATCCAGACCCCACACTATTGCCAGACTGATCTTCAGAATGTGAGCTTTTGGTTCCTCCGGGGATTACCACAACTTCAAAAACTAAGTAAAGGTTTTCAGCACGGCGGTCAGATCTTGTACAACATACATGGGGACTAATTTGTGTCTCCTTGTCAGGACTAATGGATGCCACAGTTGCTGGCAAAACAGTGTCTCCGGGGTGCCCCGAGGGTGTTTTCATCTTCAGTTAAACCCTCACAATAAAGCGCTCTCTCTCTCTCCATCTAATGCAGTGGGTCAGCCTATTTCTCCCTTGCCTCCTCCATGATCAGAGCCCGTCACTCAGTGTTTGCCCTGTGCACCACACATTCCTTGATTTTTCTCACTCTGCCCTTTTAGTGCTCAGTGTCTCTCGAGCCGCCTGTTTCCCTCTCCTCACACTGGACCCAGTTTCCCCAGTTTAACTACAGCTCATTTCTGCCATTAAGATAGTTCTTGTCTCCCAGGCAGCGAGCTATATCCCTCCCTGAACTTCCACAGCCTGTGAAGTGAGCTAATGCATCTCTTTGATGATCACACACTTGCCCTGTAGTTCAAGTTGTATGTGTCTCTGTCTTAGCTTAAAAAACAAAACAAAACAACACCAAAATCTTTCCAGTCTAATTTCCAAGGACCTGACACTCTGCGTGAGGTGATAACATGAGCCAGCTGAGATGGGACAGGGGGAACCACACTGGAGATTACACAGGCCAGAGTTGTCATGATTAGTCTCATACTGACCATCAAGAGGCCTGGAGTTGGCATTAGCCCACACTGGCCTTGAACTCCTGATCCTCACCCCTCAGCCTAATGCATGCTGGGATTATAGACATGTGCTGCCATGTTTTGAAAAATAACTCTTTCAACTGGCCCTGTAATCACAGGTTAAAAACAAACAAAATGGCAAAACATCAAGTTTCCAGTGGTGCCAGTTCACACATGTAATCCTAGTAGTTGAGAAGCTGCAGCAGAAGGACCGTAAGTTCAAGGCCAGCATGGACTATATAGGGCATGATTCTAATAAAACAAAGCAAACAAAGATCTTCCTACCTTAAAAAAGACACAGGAGCTACCCACAGCAGACTTCTACCCCTCCAACGAATCTACCAAGACAGAAGATGCTTTACATGAGCAGTTGATTTTGTGAAGTTAAAATTAACATGAACACAAATTATTTTTGTGTTTTAAGAGCAAATGTTGAATTGGACTGGGCCAATGTTTTGCAAGAAAACTCTCCTCAGTGAGAGTAACAGAAACATCTAGGTTGAAGCAAAAACAACAAAGTCAGGAAACACACGCAACTACACAGACACATGCACATACACACACACACATACACACGCATGCATGCGAGTACGCACACACACCTTCCACCTAAAACCTGATACTGGTGTAAATAAAACTGAGGTAGAGCAGAGGAGAACAACATAGAAATCTAGACATCTATGATCAACTAATTCTGGAGAAGAGGAACAAGAATGCACCATGAGGAAACAATCCAGTCAGAATGAGATACAGTAATGCTGTATTTCCACATACAAAATATTGAAATCTGACCCCAAATTAATGAAAGGCCTGAATGTAAAATCTGAAGCCATAAAATCTTTGGAAGAAAACATGGAGGCAAATGTCTTTGACATTGCCCTTAGCTTTTGTATATGCATCCAAAACTCAGCCCAGGAAAGGACGAATAAGCCATGTGGAGCTCTGAGCTAAAGCAAGCCCTGTGTCCTCCACGTGGCTCCCACTGCCCCCACATCAGTGTGAATAAAACCAGGACAGTGCTCAGCTCTACCACTCCTTAGGGAGGGGCAATCAACGCCAGTGTAAGATAGTACATCACGCCCTCCAGCACGGCTGTTATCAAAGCATCAATGGATAATAAATGCTGACAAGGGTGTCCAGAAAGAGGAACCCTGTACACTGTCTAAGGGATACAGATTAGGAAAGTCACTATGGAATTACGTGTGGAGGCTCCCATCAGTGAAGAGCACAGTGGTGTGACACAGCACTCCCAGGCAGGGCCCTGTATAGATATGTGTGCTTTCATATTCACGGCAGACTCATTCACAACGTACAAAAGCAGTCGGCGTGTCCACCGATGGAGGACTGGATCTACCATGAGCCAATATGGATAATAATCCAACATGGATAAACCAGGAAGACATGGTGCTAAGTGAAATAAGCCAGAAGAAGAAACAGTACGCAGTCCCATATGTGGAACCCGTGAAAAAAAAAAAATCAAGCACAAAGATCAAGAGGAAGACAGCAGCTACTGGCTGGAATGGGCAAGGAGGTGCAGGTCAGCAGAGACAACGCAGCTCGGCAGGGTGGACAAGGACAGAGCTGTAACCTACACTGTGACTACTCTAGTTGACAAATTGGACTGTCGTAGGGATTCCTATAAAACAAGTCTACATTTTATATTGTTATCACACACACAAAAAAACCCAGCAACGTGAAATTATGGTTGTGTTGATTTTCTTCACTGTCACAACCATTTACCATCTATATGTATGTCATAGCTTCAAAACTGTATGACCTAAATATATTAAAAACCTTTATTTAAATTTTTTGGTTTTAGTTAAATGTGTGTGGCGTGTGTGTGTGTGTGTGTGTGTGTGTGTGTGTGTGTGTGTGTGTGTACACATTTGGGAAGTGGAGTACACAAATAGGCATGTGGAGGGCAAAGTTCAACCTTGGCTGGTGTTACTCAGGCACCAGCCAGTTTGGTTTTGGTTTGTTTTTCTTCCTTCTTCCTTTCTTTTTTAAAATTTATTTATTCACTTTACATTCTGATTTTAGGCCCCCTTCCTCTCCTCCCGGTCCCCCCTTGCACACTCCTTCCCTCATTTCCCCCTCTTCTCCTTAGAGAAGGGGAGGGCCCCCATGGTACCAGCCCGCTCTGACACATTAAGTCATGCAGGATTAGGCTCTTCCTCGTCTCCTGAGGCCAGGCCAGGCAGTTAGGAGAAGAGGATCCCAAGGGCGGCATCAGTCAGAGAGGGCATTTGCTCCAGGTGTTTAGGGATCCACATGAAGACCAAGCTGCACACCTGCTCCATGTGTGCAGGGGACCTGGCATAGCCCAGCCTCTTTGGTTGGGGGTTCAGTCTCTGTGAACACCCAGGGGCCCAGGTTAGTTGACTCTGTACATCTTCTTGTGGAGTCCTTGACCCCTCCAGCTCCCTCAATCGTTCCCCCAACTCTCTCACAGGACTCCTCTGGCTCTGTCCAATCTTGAGCTGTGGGTCTCGGCCTCTGTCTTCATCAGCTGCTGGGGGAAGCCTCTCAGAGGAGATACGCTAGGCTCCTGTCTACAAGCATATTAAACTGATATTAATAGTGTCCGGGCTTTTTTCTCTCCCATGGGATGGGTCTCCAGTAGGGCCAGTCTTTGGTTGACCATTCCCTCAATCTTTGCTCCATCTTTGTTCCTGCACATCTTGCAGGCAGGACAAATTTTGGGTCAAAGGTTTTGCAGATGGGTTGGTATCCTTATTGCTCCATTGGAGGTCCTGCCTGGCTACAGGAGGTGGCCACTTCAGGCTCTCTATCCCCTGCTGCTAAGAGTCTTAGCTATGGTGAGCTCCATAGACTTCCTGGACCCTCCCCTATCCCAAGTCTCTGGCAAGTCCCAGAGATGCCCCTACCTCTAATTTCCCTCATTCATCTCTCTCTCCCCTGCTCTCCCTAGTCCTAATCCCCACTCCTGCTCTTCTTCCTTATCCCTTCTCCTAGCCAATTCCCTCCCTCCATCCACCTCCAATGGCTATTTTATTTCTCCTACTGAGTGAGATTCAAGCATCTTCCCTTGGGCCCTCCTTGTAACAGGGGTTCTTCAGTCTGTGGATTGTAGCATGGTTATTCTGTACTTTATGGCTAATATCCACTTGTAAGTGAGTGCAAACCATGCATGACTTTCTGGATCTGGGTTACCTCACTCAGGATGATATTTTCTAGATCTATCCATTTTCCTGCAAATTTCATGATTTCCTTGTTTTTAATAGTTGAGTAGTATTCTGCTGTGTCAATGTCTTACATTTTCTTTAACCATTTTTCAGTTGAGGGAGATCTAGGTTGTTTCTGGTTTCTGGCTAGTGGAGAATCCTGGTGGAGGCCAGGAATGTTGTATCTGGGTCTTGAGGTTGATCTATTCCCAATTTCCTGAGAAAGAGACAAATTGATTTCCAAAGTGGTTGTACAAGTTTGCGCTCCCGCCAGCAATGGAGGAGGGTTCCCCACTTCCCACAATCTTGAAAGTATGTGCTGTCACTTGAGTTTTTGATCATAACCATCCTGAGAGATGTAAGACAGGGTCTGGGGGTCGTTTTGATTTGCATTTCCCTGATGCCTAAGGACACTGAACATTTCTCAGCCATTGAAGATTCCTCTGTTGAAATTTCTCGGTTTAGCTCTGTACCCCATTTTTAATTGGATTATTTGGTTTGTTGGTGTTTATTTTCTTGAATATTCTTATATATTTTGAATGTTAGCCCTCTGTCAAATGTAGGGTTGGTGAAGATCTTTTACCAATCTGTAGGCTCCCAGTTTGTCCTATTGACAGTGTCCTTTGCCTTAGAGAAGCTTTTCAGTTTCATGAGGTCCCATTCATTAATTGTTGATCTTAGAGCCTGTGCTGTCGGTGTTCTGTTCAGAAAGCTGTCTCCTCTGCCAATGAGCTCAAGGCTGATCCCCACTTTCTCTTCTATTAGATTTGGTGTGTCTGGTTTTATGTTGAGGTTTTTTTATCCAATTGGGCTTGAGTGTTTTGCAGGGTGATAAATATGGATCTATGTACATTCTTCTCCATGCAGACATCCAGTTAGACCAGCACTTTTTGTCGAAGATGCTGTCTTTTTTTCCACTGTATGATTTGAGCTTCTTTGTCAAGATGTGCAGGGACAAATATGGAGCAAAGACTCTTTTTCTCTTTCATTTTATTTTATTTGTTAGGTAAGTTTTCTCACTGGTTTGGAACTCACTAAGCAGCTTAAGCTGGGTGGCCAGTGAGCTGCAGGGCTCCTCCTGTTTCATCCTCTCCAGCACTGGAATGATAAGAGTACACCTCACCCAGCTCTTTGCAAACTCAATTCCTCATGCTTCCAAGGCAAGCCCATTGAGCTATCTCTCAGCCCTAAACTTTTTAAACAATTTGAAGGCTTATTTGAATATATGCAACAAAATTTACACATGACAGAGGCAGAGCAGCAATTAGAATTCTACTTGCTAAAAGGTTTACATCACCAGGTCACTACTGGGTCTCTATGCTGTAGTTTACCACGGTTATAGATTTCTCTAGAACTGCAGAGGACCATGGTGACAACTAACTGCCTCCCTCTGGTTCTTACATGGCTCGTAAGAGTCCTGTGCACTGAATGATCTCTTGAGGTCATTTCTAGGCCTAAAATCCATAACTCTATGAATTATTTCCATTTGTTATGGCTCATGAAAGTCACTGGCCATGTAGTCTATTCTCATTTGGCATAAAGTATCTGAGAAGTTAATTGCACAGTCCAGACTCATGTAGCAGAGGACATTCATCCTGAAACCAGACCTGGGCTGCCAATGCTCGGCATCACCTTCCCCTGCCAGTCAGTTGTACACAGCCTAGGCAGTCTGATTATTTGTCATCCAAATTGCTACTTTGGGACCCTTGAAAGGGAACAGCAGGCATATACCATGGCAGGTGAGTATTTTAGGCATAACGGAAACTAGGTAGCAGGTTTTTTAAATGAAGATGTCAACAGTTCTTAAATTTGAATTTTATAGGACTTATAAGGTTCTTTAAACTTACACGCACTTGCACTGTTTGTCACACATGAAAACCCTCCTGTGTGGGTAGGTAGGGAACCATGCAGTCGAAGGAAGCACATGGTGAAGTCACCCGCCCATCCCCCAGCTTCTGTGTGACTAATCACATGTAGAATAACCACACATTTGCAATCCGAATCTTAGCCCCCTTCTTACCAGCCATCAGCTCCAATGCCACTTCAAACCAACAACTGACAGACAGGTCAAAGGGAGTGGAGTCCCTAGGGTTCACCTTGCTCTGTCTCTCAGCCCTCCTCGCTTCTAATTCCAGGGCCAACTCTTCACTGGTGTCTAGATTTATCTTCTGGGTCGGGGATGCCCAAAAGTTGCTTCCTTACCCTACTGTGTGCATGATAGAAATCAAACCCAAAGGGCAGGATAGCCCTTCACCATCAAACCTGCAACTGACTCTCATTCAACAAACCCTCTTCGGTCTTGACCATGAATTGTCTATTCCTGGAAGAGACACTGCAGTGGAGAAGCTAGGTGAATAGATGTTTAGATTCAGATTCAGATCCAGATGGAACCTGCTGCCAGCTGTTAGAAGCTGGAGGCCTTCGTTTCCTCATCTGCATAGTAAAGAAGATAATGCCCATTTTTCAGAGATTGTCATGAACACTGAGGATGGTACTTTACAGGAAGCTTTCACCTCATCGTCGGCCTCATGGGTCTTGATCCCAAAGCAGCAAATCGAGTGTTCAGCGAATGAACAAGCTCCACCCACAGTGTAGCTACAGAAAGCCTGCACAAATCCTGCCGTGTCCTATGCTTGCTCAGGCCTTGGACTTTACCTGCCCTATTCCCTTAGACACATGGGACGTCAGAGCACAAGGCTGGAGTATATTCTCTGGGAGCAGAGTATCTGCCTTGTTTATTTTCCCATTACTGATAGCTACAAAGGTCATGTTTTATTTTATAAAAATACCTGATTTATCTTTGAGAATTTTGTACACGCAAACAAGTACATTTCTCATGTCATTGATACTCACCCCACCTCTCCCTCCTCCAACTCCTCCTGGATCCCTTCCAACACTGTGTCTTTTTTTTTTCTAAATAACCCACAGAATCCAATTAGTATTGCCCCCTCTGAGGCAACCACTGGACCATGGTCAACCAACCAGGGCCACACCCCTGAAAAGAAAACAAAACTGACTTTCCTTCACTTAGCAGCCATCAGCTGTCAATGGGTCCTCAGCTAAAGGCACAGGCTTATGCAATCCTCCTTCATTTACCCTGGAATGTTGACTGGCGTGATAGTATACAGTTCTTGACCAGGCAACTACACTTGCTGTGAGTTGATGAATGAAACAATCCCACCGTGCCCAGAAAGCACTGTTTCACCCTACTCCCTACCAGATTATAAAATCTAGAAACTATGATTTTCTTATCTGTTGTGGTTTTCTGTATACTTGGCCATTGCTAACTGCCTGTAGATTGAATGAACAGATCAGCTATCACGAGCTCCGTCGTTGGCATCTATGTCCACTTTCTGTGCCATGTTCATCTTGGTATGTTTGCTGTATCAGGGTGGGTCTCAATAGAAAATGGCTCCACCAGGAAGACCTGGTAACAGTGGCAGGGCAATGACCACTCGTAGGCCTCCAGGAAAGAGGAGAGGAAGCAGAAATAGGAACTTGGAGAAAAAGTCTTTCCTAGAAAAGATTGCTTTGACAGAAGCCTTGATCTTCACCTGTGGGTTCAGGTGAGAGTAGGGAAATAAGAACGTGGCCCCACTCTCTCCCTTTCTTAGCTAGTGGTTCCCGCTGGTAGACCTCATTAGGAAGCCAGAGGCGAAAGGAATCCATTGATGTAGTGTATCTACAGACGCAAGGAGAAAGACACTGGGGATATGTTCAGGTGGACGTAAAGGTGAAAACGATTATCTAAGACTGTTCCCTAAGCACTTTCACACCTGGAATACCCCATATCTGTTTCCCTGGCAGGTACCATTCCTGGACTAAGTGCTCATGACCTTCAGATGACGGGAGATCCCTCAGTATCCCTCATGCTTTGCTCTTAACTCTGCGCTAGTTCTTCTCATGCAGCGATTGTCCTCCCTCTGAAGGAGCTCTTGGAACATAGGGACTATGTGCTGGGTCCCCGTGATCTCTCTCCTACTCTCCCAGTGACAGGCTTGCATTGGTGTGGCCTCACAGCTTGTTGCATGAATGATATTTTCCAGAAAAATGAAAGAAAGGTTGACGTTATATTATAATAAAATTCTCTGTAGATTAAAGTTCAGAATTGGTTCAAAGGCACTGATGGGTTAGAACATCTGGAACATGGCAGCAGGGGCTGCAGGAAGTATCAAACCAGCAGGAAGGTGTGGGTGGACAGGGCAATCAGACTAGGGGGGGATGGCTTTGGAAAGGAACCTCCATTTGATTCATTGTAAAGGAACCTTGGACCGTCCTAAACCAACACTCAGATTCACTATAAACAACCTTTCCCTTTCTGGAAGCTCTGACAAAAGAGGAACTGAGACAAAAGGCTTATGTCCTGTTAGGAAGATCAGAGGCATTGCCAGAATGAGCTGAACTAGGCTCCTTCCTAGGCTTATTTCCTATGGGGGTGGGGGGAAGAGGGAGGGAGAGAGCGAGTCAAAAATAAATACAGAAAAAAGGTTATGAATTCATGAAAAGGGTAACTGTGGGACATGGGAGGACCTAGAGGAAGGGAAGGGTGAGAAAAAAGCTTCTCTCTTATTTATTTATTTTTATGTGCATTGGTTTTCTTGGCTGCATGTATGTCTGTGTGAGGGCATCAGATCTTGGAGTTACAGACAGTTGTAAGCTGTCATGTGGGTGCTGGGAATTGAATCCAGGTCCTCTGGAAGAGCAGTTAGTGCTCTTAACAGCTGAGCCATCTCTGCAGCCCCATTCCTTCTTACTTTTGACAAGAAGAAACATTCTGGCACGGTGGATATTTGGACACAGCTTGATTGCCCCGATGCATGTAGGAGTTTAAATCTTACGTCAGTAATATTAAGTTAAGGTAGTGCAAAATGGCTCCAGGAGTAAGGGCCCTACCACCAGTCTTCACAACCTGACTTTGTCTTCCTCTGACCTCCACACATGGTAGCATGAATGTGACCTCAGCCATAAAAAAAAAAAAAAAAAAAAAAAAAAAAAACGTAAATGTGAAAATAAAATTTAATACTGTTAAGATCGAAACAATCTGTTGTAGTGGGGGGGGGCTTTGAGAAATGATTAAAGTCATTAGGGTGGAGCCCCTGCATCTTGGTGGCTAATGAGGAGAAAGAAGCCCTATGATACAGCGATGCACAGTACCCTCACATATGGCACAGCTCAGAGGGGCTTTGCAAGAGCCTACATAACACTGTCTGGACTTTGTGCCTCTGGAAGGATGGCCCAAAGCAAACTTATTGTCTTTATAAAGGAACCTGCTTCAGCCATTTTATTAAAGCAATGAAGAGATAACTAATATAATGGAGAAATGTCAGGAATGTGACACATCAACAAGAGAAGTGCAAGCCAGGCACATGATATACTAATGTTTAACTCTCTGGAATACAGATAGATAAAGCTTCTTGTGGGAGAGATAAAAAAAAAAAAAACAAAAACAAAAACAGGGGCATAGGGAATATGAAGGGTCATAGGATCAGGAGTTTCACCCTAGACCAGTGGTTCTTAATCTTGGCTGCACAGTAATCATCAAAAGAGCTTTAATAACTACAATGCTTTGGGGCTTTGGAGATGGATAAGAATGCTTGCTGTATAACTATGAGAATCTGAGTTCAAATCCCAGCACCCACTGTGAGGAGAGACCCTGCCTCAAAGTAATAAGACAAAGAGTGCTAACAGCAGGACACCTGAAATCCTCCTCTGGGTTACATGCACACACACACATACACACACACACACACATATAAATGTACACACATGCACATAGCACACACATATATCACACATGTGCTCACAGAATCTATAATGCTTAGTTCCTTAAGCAGACAGGAAATGAATTGACATGGCACAAACATAAGGATCTTTTAAAGTTTCCCCAGGTGATTATACTACAAAATGAATGCTGAGAGGCACTGATCTATAATAAAGCCACTTGGACCCAATGACTCATATCACATATAACAGTCGTGGGTTGGGTTTTGAAGGGTAAAGTTATAGGGTGAAGAGGTAGCAAAGTGGTAGATCGTTTGCATAGCATGCATGAGGCCAAGTTTGATCTCTATTACCATAATGGCCACAGAAAAACTCAACACAATTCATAAGCAGTAATTTTACATGATGGCCTAGAGAGTAGAGTATATGCTGTGTTAAGGGACATGAAGAAGCAGGGGGAGCAGGCAAGGAAGGATAAAGCTGGCACTGAGAGCCATCTGAATATCAGTGTGGTAGTTTGTTGAAGGACTTTTATCAAAAACAGGATTTAGTTCTTGGAATAGACTGTAGGGAATGAAATACATGCCGTAGACCAGGCAAGAAATTACATGGCCCTGACCTCTGGTATCTGACCTCTTCGGTTTGCCTGGAAATGTTCTAACTTTTGCATGTTCTGTTTAACTCTTCAGGCTCGGGCAAACCAGAACAGTTAATGATCCCATGAAGACCATAACAGAGGCAGCAGAAATGAGTCAAAATTTCATGGATATTGTTTAGAGATGTGAACATTCAAATTGTCTTGAAAAGAGTAAAGAGAAAGAAGAGAAAGAAGAAGAAGGTAGAGGAGGAAGAGGGCATGGAGCAGCAGCAGCAGTAATGCGGACACCCCAGTTTTTAGCATGACAACTGATGAGCGGTTTCTCACGGTGGTGGGGACTCAGAGTTGAGGAAGGTGATTTTGAAGGTCCAGGTGGCATCTTAGGCTTTGTTTTCAATCCTGTATTTTGTGGCATCTACACATCAATAGAACAGACTCACAGTACCTAAATATCAATTATTACATTGACACACTTACTGAGCACCTACCAGGTACCAAAAAGGAAAATAATAATAATAATAAGGCACACAGGGTGCTTGCCTTAGCAGGCCCTAAGTCCAGTGGAAGAGGGAAGCAGTCAATGAGTCTATCATGTGTTATTTTTAATTTCCCAAGGCAGATATTCATCTTTGTTCTTGCCATTTTTTCTTCTGTCCTAAAACCCTTGTATATACGATGACCAAACACTTGCCTTCCCTGGGATGGTACCGATTCACACCTGCTGTCTCGATGTAATTTTAAATAACAACCCTTCTCCCTCTTGGGAGCACCCCAGTTTCTATGGCAAAGTGTGTAACGAGCTAACTACCACCATCCTCTCTGTATCAGTCCATGCACACTATTGATTTTCTGCGTTCATTTTCTTACAAAAGGTCTCTCTCCTCACAGATACCATTGTTCAGCAGGTATTGACTACGCTCTGAATATGCCATGAGCAAGACTAAGCAAATGAAGCAGCTCTCTTTCTCTCCACTCTATAAACCATTCTCACCCAGACACTGACAATTAATCATCCTGTCAGGGAGCTGGTTCTGTGCAGTGGAGCGATATTGATTGGCAGGATGCAAAGCTATGCCAATGCGGTTTTACAAGTGAGAGGACATCATTTCATTTATTGGAGCCTCAATAAACGACCTAATTTTCTGAATGGGAACAATAATATCTTCCTGGATTACTTTAGAGTACTCTCAAGAGCAACTTTATGAAAGTATTTCCAAACTGCAAAGTACCCCACAAGTATGATGAATTCTTTTTCTTTCAGTACTGAGTTTTGAAGAGAAAGTTCTACACAAAAAATAAAAACATGTTTGCAGCTCGTGAGATGGTTCGGCAGCTAAAAGTGCTAGCTATGCAAACCTGACAACCTGAGTCTGATCCCCAGGAGAATGAGAGAACCAACCCCAAGTTGTCCTCTGACTTCTACAGGCATGCTGTGGCCTCTGAGGGCCACACACATGCGAAGCAATGACAATAAATAAAATATTTATTTAAAGTGTAATGCACTTGAGAATCTACATATAACTGACTGTAAATGCAAAATTTGACTCTTACTGAGAAAACGTATCCTCTGTATGTGAGGTACGAGAATCGGGGGCCAGGGAAATGGCATAGTCAGTAAAGTATTTGCCATGCAAGCATGAGGACCTGAGTTCAGAGCCCCCAGCACCTCTGGAGAAAGCCAAGTGTAGCCGCAAGCACTGTGGGCCCAGGGCTAGGGAGGAAGGGACAGAAGGATCGCTGGGGCTTGCTGATCAGCCAATCTAGCTAATCAGGACAGTTGAAGATATTCACCGTCAGTCTCCGCCCTCCACGCGCTTGTGCGCACACGTACACACACCCTCACACACAAACACGGACACACAGGAGCCTTAAAGCATTAGTTAGTGATATTAAATACGACACCGGAGACTTTTTTACAAATGACTCATGTAGTACTATCTAATAGAACATTCTGTGTAATGACATTATTAATCTTGAGAAATAAGTAGGTTATTCGGACCATCCACAGCATTTGAAGCAGTCTCAACCATCACTCTTGATTGCCGTCATAAAGAACATAAGCTGTGGCCCATCGGCTAACCACACCCACCTAAGTTTGCCAGCATCAGATTAAAAAGAGCACCCTGTATTTTGGCAACACAATCTTCTCACATTTCACGTAATCCTGATTAAAGTTACTTTAAGAAGAAATGATATTTAGAAAACATAGTATTACTTTACCTATGACCACAAACTAGTCTCTAAGTACAGAGTAGAAAAACAACAGTGTGTCTCACACCTAGGAAAATAATATATTTATCATCAGACTCTGGAAGTCTTAGACTAGGTATACATACCATTAGAGAAATATCTAGAATAGTAATAAGATTAATTATCTATAATAATGATAGGCTTCTACCACCTAGCCTGTTTACAACACAAGCCAATGGGTCGGGTTTCATAATTTCTACTTACCAATAAGAAATCTGGAGCTAGGGAGATGGCACAGTAAATAAGGGGCAAATATGATCATGAGGACCAAATGTTGGGTCTCCAGAACCCATGTTAGAAAGAGAGACTGACAGACAGACAGACAGGTGCAACGGCCTGCCTGTTACGTGCTGCTAGCGGGCAGAAACAAGGAATCCACAGAGCAAGCTGACTCACCAGACTAGCTGGCTAGCTCAAGGTTCAACAAGAGACCCTGGCTCAATATGCAAAGTGGAGAGCCATTGAAGAAGAAACCCACATCACACACACAGGCTCTCTCTCTCTCTCTCTCTCTCTCTCTCTCTCTCTTGTTCTCCCTCTTGCTCTTTCGCTCTCTTTCAAAATCAGCAGCTCAGAAAACCTATGCAACTTGCCAATGAACAAACAGCAAGCTAGCCCTGAGACCCAGGTTCAGTGTCAAGTCTGCCTAACTCCAGAATTCCTGTTCTTTTTTGCAGTCATTTCACTTGGCAACATTTTCTTCAACAGATTTCTTTCATTATTATTAATTTATTATTTTTTCCTCTTATTGAAAAGTAGATACTCTTCTCATATAATATATCCTGATTGCAGTTTCTCTTCCTTCACTTCCTCCCAGTTCCTCCCCACATTCCCTCCCATCCATATCCACTCCCTTTCTGTCTTCATTAGAAAAGAATAGACCTCTAAGAGGTAATATTAAAATTCAACAAAATAAAATATAATAAGGTAAAACAAAAACTGTCACATCAAAGTTGGACAGGACAAATCAACAGAAGGAAAAGAGCCCAAGAGAAGGAACAGGAATCAGAGACCCATTAGCTAGCACACTCAGGAATCCCATAAAAACACTAACTGGAAGCCATAATATTTATGCAGATGGTGTGGTACAGATCCGTGCAGACTCTGTGCCAACCCTGTGCTGCTGCCTCATAAACTCCATGAGTTCATATGATCCTTGCTCATGCTACAATAGATCTCGCATTTGGCAGTGTCAACAGTATAGAGCATTTGAAGATAATTTCAGTGGACATCCTTGATGGGAGTATCTGGTCACTTTGTGTTTAAGAGAAGGCTCTGTGAGGACAGCTAGTGCCAGACCAATGTTGTCTCTGGTCAAGCCCCTGAAATGAATAGATGAACTGCTGACCAGGCCCATGAGAACTTGGGACAGGATTTGTGCAGGTACTTGGGTGTCCTTCAGTGGAAGATTCTCTGGTGAAACAACACCAATGATTTGAAGTGAGATGAAAATGTTCAGTTAGCAAAGAGGATAAATACCCTACCACACAAGAATCACAGGTCAAGGGTCAAACTGAGCCAAAGGGCAGGCTTCAGTCCCTCTGAGAATGAATGGCATACTCACCAATACCACACAAGCTATGCCCCTATAACACTGCCTTTATACTGACCCATCCTGAACTATGGGACTTAAACATATCTACAGGATGGCTCTAAGTATGATCATTAAGAATTAGCAGGGTCACTGGAAGTGGTGGTACACAGCTCTAATCCCACCACATGGGGAGGCAGAGGCAGGCAGATCTCTGTGAGTCTGAGGCCATCTTGGTCTACAAAGTGAGTCTAGGACAGCCAAGGGTACACAGAAGAACTCTGTCTTGAAACAAACAAACAAACGATTAGCCGGGTTTAAGCTCCAAAGCTTAGGAATGTCTAGATAGCTCAAGGTTCGTGACATATCAGGTCTATAAACTCAGCATTGCTGACATTTCCTTAAAGCCTGTGCCTTTGAACAGTTCATTTGTCAAGGACATTGGCAGTGAAATGAGGAGAGTACAGTTTTTATAAATCTGTTGAAGAAAACAAATCAATGCACGTAATCTCCTCCAGCAGCACACAGAAGCCCATCTGTTCCTGATTGACTTGCCAAGTTAGCAGTCTCAAGCTAGCCCTTGTCAGCTCCCACGCCTGCTGGTGTCCAGTGAGATGTCACCCACCTGCTCTCTTGAGGTAGGCTTCTATTGTGTAACTGGATTGCATTTCAGTGTTCCATCATGCTGAGCCCTATGTATCCCAGCAGGGAAAATCAGAAGAACCAGTTCTCCAAGGGGTGATGGCCCTTTGTGATACGTCGGATACTCACCAGTTGGAGGTCTTTCAGAGCAGCCTTGGCTGAAAGCAGGGTGTCTGTAGGCATTCGGAATGTCTGTCTTCCCAGGAAATAAGGGGCTTCAATTCAGAACCACTTTGTCGCGGTGCATCATTAAATCATCAGCAAGACATTTGAGGGCAAGAAGATAGAATTACCCTGGGGAGAATTCCCCAACTGGAATGTTCACGGGGGACATGAGAACCACTCCCTTCCAAAGCACAGGGGTTGTGGGCATACGTTTTTAGGGCCTTCCTAATCTGCTTCCAAAGATGGGAGCTTGTCCCCACTTTACCAAGCGGATTTAGAATCCCTTCCTAGGAAATGTATCCACGTTAAACCCTAATATTTGAGCACTGCTCGAAAATTTCCTAGAATGCTAATCATCACATTATATATTGTCTAATTTGCACATATTCTAGATATCACAAGTCCTGTTTTAGCATTACATTACATTACAAGAGACCTATGGGAAGGTCGGAGATGACTATAGGCTCTGGACAATGAATTCTACAAGAGATTTTATTTAGGGTGCCTGAGGAAGAGCTAAGGCACAAGTAGGAAACAGGTAGCACAGAGAGTTGTCCCACAAAGAAAGTTTCTCTGTATGGCAAAGCTTCTAGAGTAGTACGTGCTTCTAGAACACTCTGTGGTGCACAGCCTTAAAATGGGCATGCTCGGTATGGTCTGAAGAGGTCAACCAAGTTCAGTCACCAGTACTTGAGTGAAGAAACAAGCCCACTGATTGGAAAGTGAGGAGGTCACGTTCCAAGGGAGAGCTTGAGGATTGGGGGACCCAGCTCAGTTAGAAGATTGTTTGCCTAGCACATGAGGACCTGAGTTTAAGCAAAATATGGTGTGGCAGTGTGTACCTGTAATCTCAGCACTCAGGAGGCAGAGACAGGAGGATTAGAAATTCAAGGTCATCCTCAGTAATAGAGTTTGAAGGCAGCCTGGGCTGGGAGACTGGGCTAGGAGGAAGGGAAGAAGAGAGGTAGAAAGGGAGAGACAGAGAGAGAGAGAGACACAGAGAGCGTGAGTTAGTTTGAGGTCAAGCTGAAGAAGAACACAGGTGGAGTTTGGATTGTTTTGAAAGCTGGCCCCAAGCTACAGAAGAAGCCCCGTCCTTTGGCTAGCTTTTCGCTAGGCCCATGACTACTCCAGCCATTTGCCATTTGTATACTAGTCAGCTTCCTACCACACCACAGGGAAGCAGTTTTTGAAAGCACAGAAAATCTGTTCTTTTAAGAAAACATAAAAATGTATGTTGTAACTCAATCTGCCTCCCCTGTTTCTACCAAGCAATGCTATTTCCTAAGTCCAAGATACACTAAAATCCTTCACTAAGTAAAAACATCATGAATCATTAATTGGTCATTTCCAAAAATTTATCTTCACTCTGGCCAGGGGTAAATGTTACTCAGATTTATTTTCACTCATAAGCCTGCAGTATTATTCCTGAATAGTCAATGTTAGAATTTTGAAAAGGTCATCTAAAAATAAAATTTAAACAGTGCAATGTTAAATATTGCCAACAGAACACAAGGTTACGGCTAATAATTGCAATGGAATAGACTAGAACCTCGATAATGTTGTTCAAGACTCTCAGATTGGAAGCCAAGACCAGGTGGCTCTTCATGGCCACACACCAGATCCCACTGCTGGAGGAGTGAAACAAGAGAGAGAGGAAGAAGAAATGAAGGAGGC
Source organism: Psammomys obesus (assembly GCF_907164565.1). NCBI lineage: Eukaryota > Metazoa > Chordata > Mammalia > Rodentia > Muridae > Psammomys > Psammomys obesus. The sequence continues at coordinate 9,438,614 of NW_026596149.1, read as the reverse complement.
TTGAAGGTAAGTGAGCCACGAAGAATTCCTGGAACAGAACAGACTGGAGGTCCTGTGAGGGTTATGAGAAAAAACAAGCGCCTCCATTCATACCTGCCTCACAGTGAGCCCCTTTGTCTCACTCATATGGTTTCTGTTATTTGTATACCATGGATTATAGAGGGATGATGAGACAGAAAGGAGAAAGAGAAAAAGGGGGAGGGAGGAAGGGAGAGAGACAGAGTTCTCCTTTGCCAACAATAAAAGTGCTTTCTTCCCACAGGTAAATGTCCTAAGGTCTCTCTCTCTCCATTTAAAAAATATTGGTTTTTATTTATTATTTATCTATCTGTTTGTGTGTGTCTCTGTATGTGTATGCAGTTATCAGCTGATCCCCTGGTTACAGGCATTTGTAAGCAGCTGGACTTGGGTCCTGGGAATCAAATCTGGTCCCCTGGAAAAACAGCAAGCACCCTTACCCTCTAAGCCACCTTCCCAGCCCCCTAATTTTTTAAATTAGCATATAAGATGTTAGATACAGACAATGTTTTCTGTGATTCTCCTTTCCCATCTCACTCACGACTAGCTACTGGTGGTAGTTCCCTTTCCCCAAGCCTCTTTCCCTTTTTATGTCCCATAAGCCTTTGGCCCCACCCTTCATTTTTTCATCACCTATTATTTCCCTGTTGTGGTCTCCTTACTGCTTTTCCAGGCTTTAACCAACACTTATGCATACAGTGTGTGTGTATGTGTGTGTGTGTGTGTGGTGTGCCTTGCTTCAAATTATGCTTTACAGATCCATCCATTTTCTTCACATTTCCTGATTTCAATTTTCTTTACTGCTGAATAAAAGTCTACATTTCAGACTAAGTATCAGTTTGGTGACTCATTTTGTTTTTGTTTTGTTTTGTTTTTTCTTCCTCTGCTTAAAACTATAAACGTGCTCCTGACTGGTGGCAATATTACAAAATGTGCAGAACATCTTGAACAAACATTCCTCATGGACAAAAGCTCTGTCCCTATGCATTTCAGTGCCTGACATCAGAAATGCCGCCCCCATAGATCACGCTGGGCATATGCGCTAGCTCTGGGAGCATAGTTCACAGCATGAACTTCTTGAATTGAATAGTGTTTACACACTCAGATGTGCAGCAACCAGGTAGAAGGATTCCCCAGTTCTACAGCTAAGAAAACATGAACTCAGCAAATTTGAGTAACTCTCCTAAAGTCACATAAGGAGCAAATGCCCGAATTTACACCTGAAAACACATTGAACCACAGAGCAGGGCTGTCTTCAGACAGCCTTAAATTAGAAGAGATAAAGAAACAGGAACAGTAAATCTGTTGCAGACAAGTGCTAAGGGAAATGTAAAGTACAGCTCAGAATTCTTAAGAAAACACTTAAAAGTTGTCCATGCCACCAGTGAACCCACCCCGGGTACCCCGAGAAGAAGTCACCGTCTCGGGTTACAGCGGGGCTTTTCCTCCTGAGCACAGCCAAGTCCCCTGACCTCTTTAGGCCTCTTTAAATCTTCACTGTACAATGAGATGGTCACTCAGAGCCTTTTCAGTTCCAAAAGATACCCTGAGGATGCTCAGCAGTAGCTTACTTCTGCATAGCCTGAAGCGTGTCACACGTCACCTGAAAAATGAGATCAAATGAGCAAACACAACATTGGGTCAACAGCGTCTCCGTATAGGACCAGGTGCAGGGAGCCTGCATGGCAAAGTGAGCAGATACATTAGGCCCACTGCGGGTGTGCTAAGTTCCCTCCGGTAGTGTTTCATACTTGTATCCTAACAAGCAGCCCCAAACTGTGGCTCAGGGCAACTATTTTATTCACAGTCTTATGGGTCAGGGATTTGGAAAGATGCCTAAAGCCACATGGGTTCCAGAGGTCAAGGAAGAATTGAGGAACAGAGCAGATTTTTAGGAAAGTGTTGTGTACGATACCATTAGCATAGATACATTTATACATTTGCCCAAACCTGTAGAACCACACAACATGGAGCTTTAACCTTGATCTAAATTATAGATGTCAGCTAATAATAATAGAATAATTTAATTCTAACAAATGTGCCATGCCAATGAAAAAACACTAGCAATAAGAAAAACTCCAGGAGAGGGAAGACCTGATAAGATAGAAAAGTGAAAACTTGCTATAGTTTTCCATCAACATTTCTATAAGCCTAACACTACTGTAAATTATAAGATGGGATCCCAATGATACTGTTTTTCACATGTCACCGTTAGTCTTTCTCAAGAACAATTTGATAATAACTACAGACGATTTGACAAAGCTTATCTTTTTAGCTTAAGCAAGCTAAGCTTAGGTTTATTTTGAGAGAGAGACAAAGAGATGAGAGAGAGAAAGACCAAGACCGAGATCCTTGAGAGCCCTTGAGTGAAAAATTCAGTGTGCTGGCTGTCTTACTTAGGATGTCTATTGCTGTGAAGAGACACCATGACCACAGCAACTCTTATAAACGAAAACTCCTAATTGGAGGCTGGCTTACAGTTCAGAGGCTAGTCCATTACTATCATAATGGGAAACATGGCGGCAGACATGATACTGGAGGGGCTGAGAGTTCTACATCTTAATCCAGCAGGCAGCAGGAAAAGAGAGTGACGCTGGGCCCAGCTTGAGCATCTGAAACCTCAAAGCCCGCCATAGTGATGCACTTCCTCCAACAAGGCCACACTACTTCAACAAGGCCACACCTCTTAATTAGTGACACTCCCTATGAGCCTATAGTACCATTTTTATTCATGCCACCACTGTGGATGAGAAATGATTCATGAAACTCTAAGAGCACTACTTGAGTTCCAAGGGTAATCAACAAGGGGTGTTAGGGATTCCCAACCAGCAAAAAGCACGAGCATGGGGATTCCCATGGCAATGGCAGCCAGGGATGTGGTAGGTAATGTGGCAGTCAAAATGAGGTCTTGAGTGAGAGCTCGAATATATAACAGTGGACTGGGGAAAGAGGGAAGAAATGACCATGGCAGGAGGTGAGGCCTGAGCACACCATTGGAGCAGCCTGGCTTGGGGAATGAGGCAAAAGCAAGACACAAGAAATGGAGGGCCCAAAGGAGATACTTGAATCTCACTCAGAAGAGGAAATAAAATAGACATCTGAAGTAGATGGAGGAAGGGAACCAAGTGGGAGAGGGGGTGGGGAGGGCAACTGAGGTGGGGAATCAGCTAGGCAGAGAGCAGGAGTGAGGGTAGGGGAAGGACTGGGAAAGAGAACAGATATCAGTGTGGGGGGTCACTGCTGGGACAAGGGAGGCTCCCATGTCTATGGGGGTGACCCTAGCTGAGACTCCTAGCAGCATCGAAGGTTAAAGAGTCTGAAGTCACCACCTCCTGTAGTTTCGTGGGACTCCCATTGGAGGGAGGGGGACACCACCCCACCCATAAAACCAAGATTTTTTTCCTGCCTACAAGAAGCCTTGTAGAGCAGAGATTGAGGGAATGGCAAACCAACGACTGGCCCAACTTGAGACCCACCCCGTGGGAGAGAGCCAACCCTCTCACTACTAATGATACTCTGCTATGCTTGCACAGAGGACCGTAGCATAGCTGTCTTCTGAGAGGCTTCATCTAGCAGCTGATGGAAACAGATGCAGAGACCCACAGCCAAACAATACGCTGAGCTCAGGGAGTCTTGCAGAAGAGTGAGAGGAAGGATTGAGGGAGCCAGAGGGGTCAAGGACACCACAAGAAGACCCACAGAAGCAGCTAATCTGGGCTCATTGGGGGCTCACAGAGACTGAACCACCATCCAAAGTGCATGCACAGGCTGGACCCAGACCCCCTACACACATGTAACAGATATGTAGCCTGGTCAACATGTGGGTCCCCTAACAGTGGAAGTAGGCTGTCTCTGTCTCTGTTGTCTGCCTTTGGATCCCTTTTCCCTAGCTGGGCTGCCTTATCTGGCCTCAGTGGGAGAGGATACATTTAGTCCTGCTGTGACCTGTGGTGCCAGGGTAGGTTGGTACCCTTTGGGGACCTCCCCTTCTCCAAGAAGAAGGAGAGGGGGGGGGAATGGGGGGAGGGGGCATGAGGGTGGGACTGGGAGGAAAGGAAGGAGGGGACTGGGATCAGGCTGTAAAGTGATGAAAGAAAGAAAGAAAGAAAGAAAGAAAGAAAGAAAGAAAGAAAGAAAGAAAGAAAGAAAGAAAGAAGAAAAAAGAAAAGTAGAAAACAAACAGAAAAGCAACTAGTGCTCATTAATAAAATAGGAAGAAATAATGAGGCAGAATTATAAATATGTTTAATGCTTATGATCTAAGATTAAAGTGAAAGAAATAAAACAATGCAAATAAAAAAAAGAAATGGGTATGCCCTAGTGTCATGAACTAACAATAACTGACTGAAGTAGAGAGAGAGAGACTGGATTGTCTGCCAGGGAGCAAGAAGCAGGGCAGGCAGAAAGAAGCCCATGTTTCAGGCTAGACAGTGTCGACTGGAATAGCCCTCAAGGAAGTCAGAGGAAAGGAAATACCGAGGAAAGATGGTATCTCCAGGAGGAATCAAGGGCACCCTTTCCCACACAAAATACAGATCTGTGATCCCAGGAAAACCAACTGAGATACAGACCTATCAGCCCCTGGTCCCGGAGCTGGGTTTTGTCCATTTGTGATACTGAGAATTGCACCTGGGGCTTCCACAATGTTAGGCTAGCACTCCGCCCAGCAGTCTTGTGTACACAGGGTCTCACCAAGAGGTCTGGAATTCCCAGTCATCTTATCCAGCTCAGATTACTGGCCTGCAACACCACAACTAACATTTAACAAGACAGTATTTGTTGTTTTGTTTGTTTGTTTTCTTCCCTGCATAATTCCTCTCCTTTATAAATAAATATTGGCCAAGAATTAAATGCTACTGAACCATCTAGAAGTCATGTTGTAATTGCTCAGTGACGCATAAGCAGTGAACAGAAGCTGTGAATGAACACCAGGCACTGTGCCTGTTCTGAAGTCAGATAGTTGAACAATGTGTGTTATTGATCCAGTTTGTCATTAAAAACTCTTCTTGAGCCCCAGCACAGATGTAGCCCTTGGCAGCTCAGTCTCCATGTGGGGGTTCCCTAGTAAGGGGAACAGGGGCTGTCTCTAACATGAACTCAGTGGCTGGCTCTTTGATCACCTCCCCCTGAGGAGGGAGCAGCCTTACCAGGCCACAGAGGAAGACAATGCAGACAGTCCTGAGACCTGATAGGGTAGGATCAGATGGAAGGGGAGGAGGACCTCCCCTATCAGTGGACTTGGGGAGGGACACAGGGGGAGAAGATGGAGGGAGGTGAGGCTGGAAGGGCCTGAGGGAGAGGGCTACAGCTGGAATACAAAGTGAACAAATCGTAATAAAAAAAATTAAAAATAAAGGAAGAAAAAATTCTTCTAAAAAAAAAAAACTCCTCTAAGCAACCTAACATGTCCTGTTTTCTTTCTCATTAGTGACTTTGTTTCAATAAGCTGATGATAACACTTAAAGAGCTAGTGTGGAGCCTCCACACAGACACACACACACACACACACACACACACACACACACCCACACACACACACACACCATTTAACATGTCAATCACATGTCATGTAACAGGGATCCCATGCGATGAAGATTTCTCTTATGTTGTCCTACCTACTTTTTTCTGGGTACTTTATAAATTTATTATCTGTCTGTCTTTCTGTCTGTCTAGCTACTATGCTCACCCAGATAATATGGGTTTCATGAGATCAGCCATCACTGTCTGGCTCATCATTGACAGACCCAAAAACAGTACCTAGGCTATGGAAGCTACTCACTAAATATCTGTTAACTGTTGGATGCATTGTTTCTTTCTCTCATTGGTGAAGGTAGTGGGATTGGGGGTAGGTAGAGAAGACAGTAGATTAGATTCTCTGCATTCAAAGATTGGTATCTGCCATGTAAATAAAAGGCTGCCAGAGTCCTTGGTAGTCAACCTCTCTCCGGTGGTAGGCCACACATCCAAAAATACTCTGGCAATGAGAATTGGCCTTGAAGGATTTAAAAATAAAAAAGGAGAAAAAGTTGGGTAGGTTGGGGATATCAGGAGAAAATGGGAAGAGCTGGGGAAGGAATGAATATGATCAAAACACATTGCATGAACCTCTCAAGTAAGTGACTTGTTTTAAGGCTAGCAATATAGTAATGACCAGATTTTAACCATTTCTGCATTAGCTCCAACCCTAGCTTATTCTTGCTGTTTGTAATCAAACTGCCCGGAAAGTGTCCCCTTCCTTCCACTGTGTAGTGGAAGGAGGTAAACTTTCTCCTCAGTTTACTGCGAGCCTACTGGACATTGCTCCACTTCATCCTCTGCTGCTCACGGAGGATGTCATTCTACCAACACTGGGTACACTTTTTAGTGATTACGTTTTTTGGACTTCATACTCACTACTTCACATTTTCTCCTTGGTTTTTTCTTCTTCCCTCTGAGTTAGACCCTTCCAAGTTCTCTTCTAGGCTGCCTTTACTCTGTAATTACAAATTACTCATTACCACATAGCACACTTACTTCTTTCTGTTGCCTCTCTATTCTCATTCTCTGCCCTTACATGACACTAGCCATGCCTCTGACTTTACCAGTGACTAGCTGTGTTTGCTACTTTTTGTGGCTGTGGCAAGTATCTGAGAGACGGGATTTTAAAGGATTTAGAATAAAGATTCTTTGTGGCTCATAGTCTCAAACCTTAAAATCCATGGTTGACTAACCATGTTGTTTCTCTGCCTACAATGAAGCAGACCATTATGGCGGAAGGGTTTGGTGGATCAGAGCTGCTCACCCCACAGCAGCCAGGAAGCAGAGAGAGCTAATGTCAGATCTGATGCTTCCTTCTTACTTTTTCTGTTTCACTCAGGCCTTCAATCTATTGAACAGTGCTGCCCACACTCAGAGTGGGTCTTTCCCTATCAATGCCCATGTCGATCATCTCTCTGGGCATGGCCACATGAACACACCCAGAAGTGTGCTTTACTAATTTACTCAATCCAGTCAGTTAACTTTTAAGGTTAGCTACCACCAACCCCAACCGCCACCCCCAACTTAATGTCCTCCCTTGAAGTTTTGGCCCATAGCTCCCTCTGCTTGTAATTATTCTGTTTCTGCCCAGTGCCTCATAGGCATCTCAAACCCAAAATGTTCCAAATTAAATATATCTTCTCTCCCCTAAGTTTAATGTCACACTCCACATAGGTGCCTAAGCAATGAGCTAGCTACCACCTATGACTTTCCCTCTTTTGCAACCTACAGTTAGCCACAACTGGTCATTACTATCTTGTCAGCCTAAAAACAAATCATTTCTTTGAGAGTTTCATGTAATATTTTTTATCATATTCACTCTTCCCCCTCCCTCAACTCTTCCCATTTCCACATGCTTTCCTTATCCTACCCAGCTTTGTGTCTTTTTTTTTTAATCCTTCAAGACCAATTCCCACTTCCCAAGTATTCTTGGATGTTTGGCCTTCCACTGGAAAGTGGCTGACTACCAAGGACTCTGGCAGCCTTTTATTTACATGGCAGATAGCAGTCTTTGAATATGTGACATCATACCATTATTGAATATTTCTTCCCCAAATCTCTGTAATTAACTACTGACTTATCTGCTCACCTGTAGTGTGTCCAGTCCCATGCAGTTTATTCCCCATGACAAAGCATTATCTATAATATGATTTGCCTTAAATTTCCACTAATGATTTTTTCATAATCTTAGACATCAATTTAAACTCATCAGTAAGACATGGGAAGTTCTCATGATATGTCTCTATCTGTCTCTCCATTCCAAACTCTACCAGATTTCATTTTGTAACACTGTTTAGTCTTGGGGATGGGCCAAACATCTGACCTAGGAGTTCCAGTTAGAACCAATGATGTAGAGATGAGGAAAAATGGAATGTTGAGCTAGCTATTTCTTCAGCATCCTTGATCTGAGTATGCTGTGTTGCCTCCTGAAACTCAAAGTGAGAATTCCTCTAGACATAAGTGAAAGGTACAAATAATAGGTGGCTCAAAAGAATGACAGATATCCACTATCCTCCAATAGATCCCTCTTTGATGTCCATGTACTGATTTCAAATACTTGAGAGTCAGTCACTATTATTTCTTCTGAAAATGACCTCTTTCTCATGAAGCCAATATTCTAGTTGGGAAGTTGGGCAAAATAGAATGAGATAGTGAACATTTGGCAGGACTATCCCCTGAGGTATATCATCAGAAGAGATGACATGTAAATAGAATAGATAGATAAGTAGATAAGTAGGAAGGGTATTGGAGGGATAGGGACTTAAAAGGAAGAGCTATGACTAAATATTCTTGAGGTAGATAGGATTGGGAACTCCGCCTATTAAGCAAGTTTCTATTTCCATGCTAGTGGCAAGAGCTACTTGGACACCAGTCAGCAGAATCCGAGGCTTCATCTGCAGTGTGTGCGCTTGCAGTAGCAACATAGCTAGCTTCCTAGGATGGCTCTACAGCATGGTTTGAGGTGTTGTCCCCAAATACTGGCCCTAAACCTAATTCTCCAGCATACTGATGGTTCTGCCCCTGTTTCTTGTGACTATAATACCTGACTGATACTAAGAATTTCAAATGGACAATTTTTGCACAGAGCAACCTAGGTAAATTTCCAGGGCCCTCAAAACCTGAGTAGTCCCAAGTGGGACCATGTGGCCTGCTTGCTCAAGTGCCATCTGGCCTGGATTTTAGCCGTGTCCTTTCTCAAAGCAGGATGTAAAAATAGTTCTGATTATGCCTTGGGGAATGAGTGTGACTTTTTTTTAAAATAAAAGATCCCAAATGGTGTCATAGTCAAGGCCCATGTGTTATCTGGCACACTCTGGTTTAGCACCAGATGAGACAAATGGAGAAGTCTTGGGCCTGGCCAGTCTTCTGGAAAGGAGGAATCACTGAGGTGAAATGGCTGGGTTTGTAAGCCAGGAAACAATGCCACTAGGAAGAAACAAAAGCCCAGACCTGTCTGTCAGTCTCTTGAAAGCTAGCTTATCAGAAGATGCTGCAGTTAAGTGACACTGAGGGAGAGCAGTGATGTGAAGGTCTTTCCCTGCCCATGTGATCAAACACACCATTTGCTCAGCACCTCCTCTGACAGCTCCATATTCAGTGGCTCCCCTGTCATCCCCATTCTCTCCTTAAGCTACCTGCCATCAGAGCGTACCTCAGCCATTGACCTGGGTCAACTCTGCTCTGCAGATGAAAGCTAGATGGTGACATCATCTATTTAGTAAAGCCACATAATTTGTCGTGTAATTGTTTCCCCAGTCAGGTGAATGACAGAATGGCTTTATGAAAACTAAGGCACAATTGAAATCCATCTCCTACTCCTGGTAATGTGTTCCAGGGATGTTCAAGTCAGCAGGATAGGAGATCTGAGTCTTCCACTAGCCTGGAATGCTCCAGTAGGCTAAGCTGGCTGCCCAGCAAGCCCCAGGATCTGTCTGTTTCTGCCTTTCCAGTGTCGGGATCATAAGCACGCTACCATGCCCAGCTTTCTAATGTGGGTTCTGAGGAAGCAAACTCAGATAGATCCTTTGTTTCAAGGGAACTGAACTAATTTCCCAGAACTACTCACTCTTTTTGAGATAGGACATGATTCCAAAGCTACCTTTGTCACATCACAAATGTGTTAGGGAAGGATCACACAATCAGGAACAAGACTCACGCCTGACCCCCTTGGATAGCAAGGGCGTGGGGCATAACGCACATCGGCTCTCCAAAATATAGATGTGAACCACCCCAATAACAAGAAAATGTAGAGAAGAGCCACATAGAGGCAGAACCAGAAGGAAAAGCCACTGATAGCATCCCTAAGGCCTTTCTTGTCAAAGCGGAACTGCTCGTTTTCACAAAAGAAAGCCTTCTGTGTACTTCCCTCCTAGACAAGTATTCACTATAGACAAAGCCAGTTCTCAGGACTTGGGACATCTGTGGAAACTGAGAGCTTCATCAGAATGGAAAGACATGAATATAGAATTCCCTTGAAACCCACTTTAGTGCAGATCGACCAAACGTAAAAAACATCTGGACCTGTGTAAAATACAGGCCTACAAGAGCAGCACGCCACTCTCGCTCATATTGCACCAGGGAGACTGTGAGATTGCAGGATCTGAAATCCAGCCCTAGGACCCAGGCCTCCAGGGTCTCTGCAACACTCTGCTGGAAAGAAGCCCACTTCAGGAGTCCCCAAGGCAGTACCCACTCAACATCCCTACCCTTGCCAGATTATGATTCTAGTACTTGGGACCCAGAAGTTCCTTGGCCAAGCCACCAGAGTCATGCCGTCTTCCTCAGCACTGTGCTCCTGAAGGACCACACACAGCAGTACCTACGCTTGTCAAGAAAGGCGTCCAAAGCATGGCTCCCCTGGAGGCATGTGATACATTGAGGTGGGAACTCTAGGCAGAAGGGTACCTGAGTGTGTACTGTAGGCCCCACAGGGTGCGATGTGTAATTGACGAGAGCACACTCAGAGGCTTAGACTCAGCTTCGGCATTCCTACAGATACTCGTTGTTGCCTCACCTCCAGCATCTCTCTGTTAGCACATCTGCGAAGGGCCTGGTCCCCACTGCTGTGGGCATGCACAGGTAATGAGAGGGAGGAAGCAGATACCAGCACCAGCTGTATGGAAAGACCTTGCACGTCTGTTCCCTCTGGTCTATAGTCATATCCCCAGAGACAGACAGACTCCAAACCCAGAGACCCCATCTCAGCCTTCCCAAACAAGACGATGCTCCAAAACAAAGCCTCAGATGTGAATTTCTAAAGGAGTTCCCCTAGCTCTGAGCGGACATTCTCAGGAAACTATTAGTATTTATATAATTTCTCCCACACAGGGCTCTGGTCCTACAAGGAGGAATTGACTCTAACATCAGAGCTTGTCTTCTTCACCCCCTTGGGAGCTGAGCAGCCAAGGCTGGGAAGGGCTGTCGATGAGGAATGCCCAACCTTGAACAGTGCTCCGGACAGCAAGCAAGAAAGTGACTTTTTTATATGAAGTCTTAGGGAAAGTGTGAGAGATTCTAGAGCATGGCCAGTCCTTTAGACCATGACCAGCTCCCTACAAACTTAGTTCTGGAGACCATTTGCCTTGGTCTAGTGCTCTCAGCGCTGGAGGGACAAGAGGATGAAGAGGAGACTAAGTCACCCTGAAGGACTTTGAAGCCCGCCCTGAGCCACATCGGCTTCCAAGAACAGTCAGGGTGGTCAGAAAAGAGGGAGAGCGCCCCCAGTGGCTGGAAGGACATGGGGCTTGCGGAAAAAATGAAGGTCATCAGACAGTTGGTTTCCGAGGCCCTCACTCTGAATTTTCAATGTTTTTGAAACTGGTTTCCTAAGACCGGCTCGGTGTGGGAAGAATTTCCATTTCAGACCGCTGCCACTTCCGGTCTGCAACTCCCGCACTGTCCCCTTACCCGGGCATGGGGCTTTCGCCAGGGGCCTGACCATCGCTCCTGTCTGAGCCGTTGGACTGAGCAGTCTATCTTTCCTGTTTTTATTGTAACCCGAGGAAAGAACTGGACAAAGGGTTACGACTTCCTTCCTGTCTCATCTAGCTGGCTTCAGGGCCTTCTCTGCTGCCCTCCCCCCTCAGCTTTCCAAGTTGTCCCTCAGATTCACCCATGTGGGAGGAGAAAGAAAGGGGGCCCTGGGAGGACTCTGCTTTGTACCCCTTATGCTCTAAAGTTCCTACTGTGCTCTCAGTCACTAGAAAATATAAACCAAGCCCCAGACTGGTGGTACACATCTGTAAGGCTACCATTTAGGAGGCTGAGACAGGAGGATTGCAGGTTTATGCCAGCATGGGCTACACAGCAAGACCTGTCTAAATAAAAGGAAACAAAATAACCAAAACCAAGTGCTGACTAAAATGCCAGCACTCCTGAGAGCTCCGAACGACAGAAACATACCATTCTTCTTAACTGTTGTCATGAATAACGAGTACATGAGTTTTGGTATAAGATACAAACAACCAACACCACGGGAGGTAAACTTGCGCTATGATCTGTGTTATCATGTATGATCTGACATGTATGTTTGTGTGCACACGGGTATGTGGTAGATGCATGTGTGTGTGTGTATGTGTACACACAGGGTGACATGCCCTCACATGTGGGCATGCGCATAGAGGTCAGACATTGCTGTCAGGTGTCTTCTTCAATTGTTCTCCACCTGAGCTTCTCAGACAAGGCCTCTCACTGAGCACATGCTTACCTGCTAGAACGGTGGGCCATCAGGCTCCAGGAATTCACCTGTTTCCAGCTCCTTCCCCGAGAGCTGGGGCTCCAGACATGCACTGCCGTGCCTAGCTTTTGTGAGGGTGCTGGCAATTTGAACTCAGGTCCTCGTGCTTTTGTAACAAGCACTCCATCCGCTGAGCCATCTTCCCAGTCCCACTCTGGCAGTTAATTTTTATTAGCATAAAAACGGATGGATTTAATTGTTACATACATAGATGTTATACTTTGCTGTGGGTCTATAACCACATGGATACTTTGTTTTCTTACAATAACCCATCACATCCGGGAAAATGCACCCGCTTCCTCCCTTTTCAAGTTACTCAGTCGAAGATAATACGCAGGCCTGGGAAGCATGAAAAATGTTTCGTAACACAAAGGCTTGGATTTGATCCTAGCTACAGATTTGAGAGACATCTGCTCTCAGAGGCCAGGCATGGATTCAGAGCCAGTTTGGTGACAGTTTAATGTACCTGACAACATTTCCACTGCCAAGGAAAAGGAAACACATACTTCAGAGGAACTCAGCCATCTGAACCAAGTCAGCAAATGTACAGACCTTATGGCCTGACCCTCTCTAAGTTGTGTTTAATGCCGACTCACCTCTAAGCCAAGCTTAACATGATTCAGTGGAACGAGAGAAATCCTTGAGAAGCAACTCACTGTCACAGTGGTGACAGCGCTGGGTCTCAGGGACCAGAGCAACCGTAACAGGAGCAGAAGGAACTGGCAGATCCTCCAAGCAGACCCTCCGGGGCAACAATGCTATGCACCATCCTCAGCCTCAAGCTTTCCCCTCCGTTCCCCAAGACGGCTGCCCCTGGGAGCCATTTATAGCTCATCCTATAAGCTCACTTTTCATCTGCTCCTCCCCAGTGGACACCCGTTCACCAGGTTGCAATATCCTAAGCACCATATCTACAACAGGAAGCACAATGTTTAAGGTGGGAGGAGAAGCATTTAGGATACTGAATTACCTTCAAAGGACTCAGAATTATAGAACCAACTGGTATATTACTACCTTGGAAACTTCCTGCCTATTACTCCCCCCCCCCCAAGGATTTTCAGAAGAGTAAAAATGAGCTCTGAATATTTACGAAATGGTCTTGAAAACAAGTTAGCAATTTGAGACTAGAGCCCAGGTTTTCTGGATATAAAAATCCAAGCCTCTTTTCCCTTTATCAAGTGCTTTGTAACAGTCTTGGGTGTCAACCTGGGCAGGCTACACTAGCAGCAGTAATCTAGGCTTGTTGGGGGGGGTGATCTATGAGGAGGGTACAGTCTACCATCACTTGACTTGAACAAAGATTGCGATCAGTAAAGTCAGTGGATGCCTTCTGCTCAATGAGGGGCCTTCAGAATAATCAGTGAGGTTATAATAGAAGAAAGCTCTCTGTGTCAGGCAGCTGGGGCTTGGTAGTATGAGTCAAACCTTTAAAACACCTCTCCCTCCTTCTTTCTGTGAAACACGTGTGCAAGCACGCACACACGCACACACACACACACACACACACACACACACACACCTGTGTATACTCTATTTCTCGAGAGAATCCTGAGTTACAAACAAACTATTAAAGAAGACAATGAGACTATGCCATTCAAGGCAACGTGTGGCATATTCTTAGTATTTGTTGGGGGAAAGAATGATTGAGTGGAAACTTTTCTGATGTGAGTCCTACCCAAGTAATGCCAACTTTTACTGTGAAACATGTCAATTAATTGGGAAGAGATGCCTTCCTGGAGTATAGCCCTGCCAACCTTGAGAATCCCCACAGTTGATATCAGGACCGAAAAGATGCTGGGGAGAAAAGGCCAGAGACTTATCAATAATGTATTTCTGAAAATAGGCCAGGAGTTCAAAGCTCCCTTAGTGTGTCTTTTGTTGTGGAAGTTTTGGTTTTTGTTTTTGTTTTGATCCACGGTGTCCACAGCAGCAGACTATTTGCCTCAGGCAGGCTCTGAGAGCAGCTCTTTACCAGCTACAGAGAGTTTAAACCTGAGGAGTCTGGTGCTGAAGGGGCTCTGAGAAAGAAGGAGGCTCCTGCTGCTGCCCCTGCTGCCCCTCGTTGCTGTTGATACAGTTGGATAAAAACAAGTTGGAGATCTCCTGAAACAATGATTGGACTTGCCTCAAGGAGCCCTGCGATCTTCATCAACAGGAAGTAGCCAAGGAGAACTACACCCCCTCTCCCCACCAACATTTTTTCTCTCCTACCTGGTGCTGGGTTGTTGGAAGGGACTGGGGTGGAGAAGGGAGGTAGAAGCCTAAGAAACATTAAGTAAAATAGTTGTTAAAACGTACACTACAGTCATTTAACAGGTAGTCTTTAAAACTTGTAAGAGGAGGTTTGCCAGGACCTGTGGGGGTACACGTGGAAGCAGGACTATCCAGACCATGCAAAAGCAAAGCGCAAAGGGATCTGCTATGATTTGACTGCTGCCACTGAAATGCATATTGATGAGGTGTAAGAGATGAGGTCAGGGCCCAGCAATGTGGCTCTATAGGGAAAGCACTTGCATCACAAGCATGAGGACTAGACTTTGCAGCTCCAGCACCCCCGTACATGCCGGGGGGGGATGTGCTGGCTTGCCCGTGATCCCAGTCCCCGGAAGCCAAACACAGGGATTCCTGAAGCAACGTGGCTAGCTACACTAGCTGAGTCAGTGGTATGGATTCCTGTGAGAAACCCTGTGTCGAGATGGAAGGCAGAGCGTGGGTGATAACTGGTGTCGCCACCCGTATCTACACACATGTGAACATACATACACACATATATTCAAACTACACACGCACAACAGAAAGAGAAATGGAGCCAGGGAAGACCTTCGAGACGCGATTAAGTCACCTGTGGATGGATAGATTGGTGGATTATTTTCAAACTGGGGCAGTTTGAAAAGCCAGTGGCACTTGTGTGTGTCACACGCTCACCATGGGATGCAGTGTGGCACCTCAGAACTTCACACAAGGTCCCCATAAGCGAGCAGAGTGTCACCTCTGCATTTCCCTGACCCTTGACTTTCCATTCGCTCGAACTATAGGAAATAAACACAGTTTAAAATAAATTCCTCAGCTTTAGACAGTCGTTTGTAGCAACTGAATGTGGACTGAGGCAGAAAGTGTCTCTAGAGTGGAGAACTACATGTAGCAAGTGGCTTGTGAATATTTCAATAAACACAGATTCTGATACTAACCAAAACAAGAAGAGAGAGAGAGAGAGAGAGGAAGGAAGAAAGGAAGAAGAGTAATAAATATGAGGCTGTGATAAGACAATGGCATACAATCAAACTCCAGTTCATGGAACACGCACCGGGTGGGAAGGAAAGCAAGTGCTTATAACCACATAAATGCCTTTCGCCCCAACTGTAGAGGTAGGCGCGCAATGAACTTTGATTGTGTGCTGCCTTTCATTGCCGCTGTTCGTTGCCCGGCTGCTGGCCTAGCAAGAGCAACTCAAGGTCAAAACCAGTGCTTTGTTCTTCGGAGCATGCCCACAAGCAAGTGCTCTTCTACTCAGTGGATGGTCCTCTGGGGACAGACACAGGCTTTTAAAACCTCAAAGCAAGTCTTGAGACTGAGTATTGAAAGCACAGAAGAAATAGCATGGTGATTGTTTTATCTGGTTTTTTGGCTGAATCAAACGACTTTTTTTTATTATTATTACAGACATCCCTCATTATCCACTTGGAATGAATTCTAAGATGACCCATAGACACCAAAACCCAAAGATGTTCAAATTCTTTATACAATGGACAAAATATTTGCATATAACCTTCACAATCCACCCATAAAGATGATCTCAAGTCATCTCTGATTACTTTGATTACTGAACACAGTGTAAATGCTATAGAGGCTCAGCGTGGTGGTGTGGACCTAAGGTACACACAGTTGAGGAGGGTATCAAGTTTGAAGCCAGCTTGGCTAACACAGCCAGACTCTGTCTTCAAAAGAGAGGTGGACTTGGGGGAGGGGATATAGAAAGGGCCGAGGATAGAATGAAAACAAACAAAAAATGAGGGGAAGAGAAGATGAAAAGAGAAAAATGAACAAAGGAATAAAAAAGAAAACAAGAAAAAATAATGGAAAGAAAAAGGAAGGAAAGCTATAAAAATAGTTGCTTTATTTACTCTTTAGGGGATTCTCACAAGAAAGAACCTCTGTAGGTGTTCAGAGCAGGTACAGACACCATGGACCTCACTATGCACTGACTGATACTTGGTGGGCTGAATAACACTTGTAGAACTTGTAGGTTCTGAGTGCTGACTGCCAACACCCCATTGCTTAACCACAATTCAGAAGTCCTTGACAGCCTTCAACTTTAGAAAGTAGCCCATGTGAGTATAAGCTTACATATATATGTAAGCTTATACTCACATGGGCTACTTTCTAAAGTATATATGTAAGCTTATATATGTATGTAAGCTTACATATATATGTAAGCTTATACTCACACACACACTTCAATCAGATTACCTAAAAATATCTTAAAGACATCAAGTTCTCTGAAAATCAGGAAAAAAATACCAAAATGCTGGAAGTCCAGAATTCGAAGAGAAAATGGTAAAACCAGTCCTAACATTGTCCTCATGTCCTTCAAATAGCTCAGTGCCTTGCTAATGTGATCTGTATCAGTGTGTGCTTCTTGACCTGCTATAAAAAAAGTCAAGGAAAACACACATCCCTTGTTTTTCCTCTGTTTCTGTTATAAATATATCACTCTTTGTATTATTAATGTTGTGTATTTTCCCAAGAATATTTGAGTAGCTATGTAAGTAGCTGCTCCTTCTGAGTCAGCACTGGGATCATAAAAACTATTATTCTTATCTTTAAAAAGCAAAGCATAGAGAGTTTAGTTTGTATCAGGCAACAAATTTCGATGAAGTGGACAAGAAGTTGACTAGGGAGTTGAAAAGTACATTTTCCTCTGACTAAGTTCACTTAAAAAATGAAATGTTCTTAGTCTTTCATCTTAAGCCTGGTTGATACACAATTTATTCCTCCAAAGGAAAAAAAAATATCTTGACTTTTACTCCTTCTACACAGTCTTAAATTATTTCCATGAATTCCTAGAAAATGAATAGATCACAAAAACATTGGCAATACTAAGCAGAGGCTAAGAGATAAGAGTTTATAAGAATGATAAGAAGTTATGTAATTTTAAATTACATGGGCTGATTTTTCCAAGGCAGACAGCATCCGAGGAAGAAATTCTCCTTATAACAAACAACCAAATCGTACCTGTGGCTTAGGTTCCAACTGAGCTGTCATTTTCCATTTAACTAACCATGGCAGACACTCACTGGCTTTCCAGAATGAGACCGTCCACACCTCGCCTGCCAGGCTCAGTGGCTCTAGTGAAGGCTTTCCTTCCTGTGGTTACCTCCACTTTTCAATCTCTCCCTTCCCACAGTGCAGAATTACAAGAGCAAGTATGTCGCATGCATACTGGAAAAAGGGTTAAGTCAATGAGTTATATTTTCTTTGGAAAGGAAAAACAGCAAGTGGAAAATGAACAACAGTCCAGATCAGGTTAAGAGACCTTAGCTGGAAAAATCCTCTCCAGTTTCCCATGATTGATACAGCACATTCATTCAGCTAGCCCCTGTGGTTCCTGGAGCCTAAGGCAAGTTCAAGTTTCCAGCATATTCAGCAAGTGCAATGGAGGAATGAAAATGGTTTCAGCTGAAGCATGACTCTAGGTTATATAATCAAGAAGACAAAAATCCTAACTAAACAGACACAGATAATCTTGAGGGGGTGGGTCTTGTCAATTAGAGTCCCCTCGGTAGCTTTTTGGTCAAGAATATCACCTATCAAGAACTATAGTGTGGCCTTTTATTCACTCTGTAAAAATTGGGTTTGGGGAAGCCAAGGATGTGCTCAGTTGGTAGACTGCTTGGCCAGCATGCAGAAGGCCTGTGTTCAGTTCCCAGTGCCTCAGAAACCTGACATGGAAGCACAGACCTGGGATCTCAATAGAGGTGGAGGCAGGAGAATTAAGAGCTCAAGGTCATCCTTGCCTAAGTAATGAGTTCAAGACCAACATGGGGCTACATGAGACCCTGCCTTTAAAAAAAATGAAGAAAGAGTACAAATGAGTCCTAAAGGGACATTAGAGTCTCTCTGTATAGCTGGAAACCGGTATTGCTCGAATGTGGGCCAACCTCTTCCTCTGTACCTCTCTCCCTCTGACATGCTAATCTTTGCTTGAATGGATGTCATTTTTAACTGAATTTTAAAGCAGTGGTAACCTTGCTTGAAAGCAGAGCTTTCAACTTTTATTAAATTATACACTTGTCTCTTATTTCTTACTTTGGAATCTATATTCCCTTCAGCTCTAAAGTGTCTGAGAGTTCTGCATATTTGCTGTCCTCTGGAGTCTTTTATGGAAGACTTCCAAGAGCCAAAGCTGTACAATGTAAATTTCATGGTTTTATGAGGACCATTCATTTTACTTCATCCTCAGAGGAGCCAAGAAGCTATTTCTTTCTTTCTTTTTTTTTTTTTCCAGTTGGAATGCAACTGAATATCTGGCTTGGAAAATTCCTGACTGAGAGTATAGGTATATCATGCTCAATCCTGTGCTAATGCTTGACTTGTTTTGAAAGTAGAAACCTAGCATGAAAAATCACCAGTGCTTAAACGCAATGGGATGAGACTTGTTCTAACTCCTTCCAACATCCTCTGCGTTTGAGAAAGCAAAAGATGGTTGTTTTGCTCAGGAGATTAATGGAACTAGACAACTTACAGTGATTGGGTGAGTCTGTAATTTGCTTTCAATTAAAAAATTTGTCAAGAAAATTAGTATCTGGAATATATAAATAGTCATAAAAAATAAGCTCCAAAACCCAAATCATCCAATCGATAAATTAGCTAATGAGCTCAAGACACAGTTTTCAAAGGAAGAAATAGAAATGAAAAGTAAGTCCTTGAAAAGTGCTCAATGCCCTTAGCCACCAAAGAAATGTACATTAAAGTTGCTTTGAGCTTCTATCTCACCCCAGTCAGACTAGCTATCATCAAAACAAATGACAGTGCTGGCAAGGATATGGAGGAAAGAGAATGCTTTCTACGCTGTTGGTGGGAATGTAAGCTTATGCAGCCATTGAGAAATCACGGTGCAAGTTCCTCAGAACACTAAAAACAAGACTACCATACGATCCAGCTATAACATTCCTGGATATAATGTCCAAAAGACATGAATTCAACATAGAACACAAATATTTGCATGGCCATGTTTATTGCTGAACTACATATTCACAATAGCGAATAAAAGGAACCAGCTGAAATGTCCACAAACAAGCGAGTGGATAAAAAAGCATGGCATACACATACAATAGAATTTTATCAGTCGTGAAAAAGAACAAGATCGTGACATTTGCAGCAAAGCGAATGGAACTGGAGATCATTATACTAAGTAAAATAAGCAAGATTCACAAAGACAAATACCATATGTTTTCTCTCACATACACTCTAGTTTTAAGTGTGGTGTCTGTGTGTGTGTGTGTGTGTGTGTGTGATATGAAAGTAGAAAGTGGGATGTGAGAGGAGAGGAAGAGGCCTCAAAGGTAGGAGGAGAGAAGAAAAAGAAGCAAGGACCACTGCACTCATAGCACCTGTGGTTGGCTGCCCAAGACTTGCACAAGATCAAGCCAGCTAACATTCTAGTGTGGAATGGGAAGAGTTTCAGAAGCCTCATCTCTGAGGAGCTATGGACAATTCATGGTTTGTGGAGAAAAGAAAGCTGGATTTTAGGGGTGTGGCTCCTGGGAGGGGCCACATGCCCCACCTTCAGAAGTACACGAACAACACAAATTAGAGTTACTAAATTTTTATAAAAGAGTACATGGAGTTGGGAAGAAATGAAGGTGGATCTCAGCTGGAGCTGGGGGAAGGCTTGGAGATGAATATGATCAAAATACACTGTGTGAAATTCTAACATTATTAATAAAATATTCATTTAAAGTAAATAAGAGAAAGGGAAGGAAAGAAAAAATAGAGCAATGAAATATATGTAACATAAAATCAGAAAAGGACATGGCTTGGGAGAAAGAAAGGGGCCAGCAAGAGCGGCATAGAATTGCCAGGAAAGAAGGGTGAATAAGAAGAAAGCAATCATGGCATATGCATATAAAAATGCCATCGTGTTGCCTGTGACTCAGTATGTCAACTGGAAAACTTATTAAAGGTTATGTCAAATCATCTGTTCAGCAGGAAATGCCCCTGATAGGGCACTTGCTTTTATAGCTAGCTTAAGGTTCAATTGTATTCAAACTTTAGGCCCATTAGGAAGAGATGGAGATCTCGCTCTAAAAAGAATGCAAGGAAATTTGTTTGTACCAAAAACAAAACAAAACAAACAAACAAACAAAAATGGAGTATGCAGCCCAACAAAGTTTCTCCCAATGATGCTGACTTTGTTAGGTTATAACTGGTATAAAAGACTCTAACCAAAAGCACCTAGGGAAGGAAAGGGTGCATTTCATCCTACACTTCCATGAAACAGTTCCTAGCTGAGGAAATGCAGGGCAAAAACTCAAGGCAGGAACCTGGAGGCAGGAGCTGAAGCAGAGACCATGGGAAAACATCACTTGCTGGTCTGTTTCTTAGCTCACACTCAGCTGCCTTTCCCATACAGCCCAAGCCAGCCTGCCCAGGGACTGCACTGCCTAGAGTGGGCTGAGCCCTCTTCCTCAGTTAGCAGAGGGAAAATACTCTGCAGACATGTCCACTCGCCAGTCTCTACTGTGGCTGCACGTGTGCACACAGGCGTGTCCCAGGGACCCACTTGTCTCTCCCTCCCCATCACTGGGATTATAAGTGTGCACAGGCATGCTGGGAATTAAGCTCAGCTCCTCTTGCTTATGCAGCCAGCACTTTACTCACTAAGGTGTTTCCTCAGTCCCTACATGTGATTTTTTTAACGGACAGAGCGTATGGCTTGGTCTGTCCGGTTCTGACAGTTAATTCTCTAAGTCTATGACCAGACAGGCAGTCTAACTTATACATTTGGCTCTTTAAAAACGTGGTCAAGACTGTGTTTTGGATAAAGATGATGAAGGAAGGGAGCTGTCTCAAAGGCAGCAAAGGCAAGGTCCACACCCTGAAAAAGCGACTGCCTGCATCTCCGTATTTTTACTTAGGCCACTGTGAGACAGCGGAGGTGGCTCTATTGCTGTGCTACATCTGATTGCAAAACCCAAATGCAATGGTCGCTCTAAGGTGGACCCTGTTTCCTGGCATTTTCACGTAATTGATTTTTTTAAAGTTACAGTTCACCCAGGCATTATTTCCCTAGCCACGATTATTTCCTCTTCCTGTGTCAGACAGGTTACCCTCAAGTGGAGCGAGAACTAGATAAAAATATTGCTATGTAAAGACTTTCTCAAGAGAGAAAAGTACTCTAGAGAATTTAGTCACATGCAGCCTTTCTCTTCTCACTCTACCTATAGTACTGAGATGCAGCAGGAAAAAAAGCATTACCAGCCACCAAGAAGGATGCACAGTGCTGGGTAGAAGCCCTTCTCTCAATCTTCTACCAGCTGCTTCCACTCCCCTCCCCCTGACCCTCTCAAGGCCCCTCCTGAGTTTGTAAGGAATCCAGAGCCTACGCCTCCTCATACTCTGTTGATACTGTGGCCATCCACATCTGCCTCTCCCGCTGGAACGCAGACGACTTAGGGGCTCTCCATTCAGCCACAGTATCCAGGGCCAGCACTGTCTTTACACAGAGGAACACCACAGCAACTTTCAGCCAGAGCAGCAAACAGAAGCATTTATGTGCTCTGTCTTCTGTATGATTCCACCAACTGCGAGAGGCATCACCTGGGAAACAGACCACTACTAAGGGAAACATTATGATCCCCAAAGGGGATCATAGGACACGTTCCAATTCTCAGCTTTTTACCTTGATTTCAAGCACGAAACAGGAAAGAAAAGCGCATACAAAAAATGTTGAAATTAAGCATGGTAGTGAATGTCTTTAATTCCAGCACTTGGGAGACAGAGGCAGGAAGATCTCCATGAGTTAAAAGTCATTCTGGTCCACATGGTGAGTTCTAGGCCAGCCAGAGCAATGTCATGAGACTCTATCTCATTAGACAGACAAAGAGAAAGACAGGCAGACAGATAGATAGACAAGAACAGAAGTTGAGACTAGCTGATATCACTTATGGTTTTCAGATAACATTTTAAATTAAAAAAATGATTCATATCTGCTTGTTTGTGTGTGTGATGTATGGGATGAACCCAGGCTGTCAGCCTTGTGTGACAGGAGCCCTTACTGCTCAGCCATCTCTCTGGCCTGACATCACTTTCTCAGTATAAACACATATGCCCTTCTTTACCGCAAACAAAACCCTGTCGTTTCTACTTAGTTTATGAGTTCATTACCCCCAGCTCTTCCTCTCAGATTAGATGCTGTTTCAGATTTAAATGACCCTCTTTCCCCTCTGTTCACCAGGGTAACAAAAGACGTTGGAGGCTGTCTGTCCTCCTCAGATTCTGAAGCTGGACTCGAAGAAAGAAAGGAATGCAAGTATCATTTGTGGCCGCTACCAAAGCAGCTTCCACGAGAAGGATCAGTTCACCTGAAGCATGTCGGCCACCAGGCAAGTGTGTCATAAAGGTGTCTCATTCATCAAGTCACTGAAGGCTTGTCAGGTCACAAAGAGGCCTCTGGCACTTTTAAATAGAAGCACCCCATGACCATCAGCAAAGCTTTGTCACTGACAGAAAATGAAAAATATCCCTTTCCATGGTGGTACACATCTGCCACCAAGGGAGACAATACTATGCAAATTAATTTTTAAAACTAATATTATAATTGTACACATGGATGCATTTATAAAAAGATATTACAGTGCTAGGGATTGAACCTAAGGCTATAGCCCAGCTACTACATTTATACGAATTGTACATTTTCAAAAATACACACCATATATATGTATGTGTATGGTGCCATCATATGAGACTTTCTGGTTTTAAGTTCTCACGCATTAATATTAGCAAGAGAAGCACATTCTATTTAAGAGGGTGGGCTTGGGAGTTAGAGAGAAGTAGCCTCTATTCCTGAGCCTGCAAGTTCCTCCGTCTGTGGCCTTGGGCAATTGTCAGTGTCTCCCTCTGGAAAATGTGCCCCATAAGAGTGCAACACCTCACTAGGGTTGGATGAGAGTCTCCACGTACCGTGTTGAGAAGAAAGGCTGGCAGACTGTAGGTGTTCTGTGCAGGTGAGCTCTCAGCCTCAGAACCACCACGCATGCCCATTTGCCTTGCCGGCTGAGCACCCTTTTATTACTCTCTCTGGCCTGTCATTTCATGCTGTTTTCCCTCTATCACTTTCAGCCCGCTCTTGCTTCCCTTCCCAAGATAAACTGCTGCATCTGGTTCTGCCTGTGGTGCCCTCTCTGGTCTCTTTTATGACTGTTCCAAGGACTGGTTATTTTAATGGCTTTTCAACTTCACTCCACCCCAGAATTAAATCCCGTACATGACACAGCTCTGTACAAAATTCCAAAAGCTCCCGCTGCCACTTACTTCTCTCACGGTAGCATCCCAGACACCCCTCTGTGGGTCTTGATTGCCTTTCCACACACTTCTCCAAAGTACAACCTCACCTTTCTTTCTCTCTTCCTTTCTTCCTTCCTTCCTTTCTTTCTTTCTTTCTTTCTTTCTTTCTTTCTTTCTTTCTTTCTTTCTTTCTTTCTTTCTTTCTTGTTGTTCTTTCTTGTAGCCAGGGCTACACAGAGACAGGGTTTCTCTGTGTAGCCCTGGCTGTCCTGCAATTGGCTCTGTAGACCAGGCTGGCTTCAAACACAGAGATCTGCCTACCTCTGCCTCCCAACTGCTAGGAGTAAAGGCATGTGCCACCATTGCCCAGCTATAGCTTCATTTTCAATCACTCTGATATACCTACTTGTATATTACATTCAATTCCTACGAATGGTCTATCGTCTTGGTCACATGACTCCTTAATCACAATGCCCTTCCCTTATTTTTTTTTTTAAGTACTAAAGCTTGAGAAGGCAGGATGAACAGTGAGCAAAGACAGTTGCCACCAACACTGATGACCTGAGTTTGATACCTGGGACCCACATGAAGAAGAAGAGAACTAACTCCCACTGTGTTTCCTTGGCTCTTGTGAAACGTCTATGTCAGCCCCTGTGTCCCAGGAACCACTAAGACAGAAAATCAGGTCAACCCTTTGTCTTTGCTCCTAACCTCGGCAATAGAGGGTAAATGCTGACTTGCTGCACTCCCTCCCCACAACAGAATGTGTGCTTCTATCTCATCAGGGCATGGCAGCTTTTACTTCTTGTAGATGTAGCTAGTGTGAACTTGGCCATGATACACACTACAAAGGTCTTAAATCTATACATGCGTGTGCACAGAAAACAAGTACTTTAGGTTCTGTTGGTTGTTTAGGGATTTGACTTAATGGTAACTAGAAAAAAAAATTTAAGCTGGGTGTGGTGGCACACACCTGTGATCAAGAACTCTGGGAGGTAGAGGCAGGCAGATCACTGTGGGTTCAAGGCCAGCCTGGTCTACATGGCTCCACAGTGAGACCCTGTTTCAATATGCTGAGAGAGAAAGAGACAGAGAGAAAATATTTATTGCTATAAGACAAGATTTGGGGAAATCTGCCCAATTTCAGAATAGAAGAATTCAAGCAATAAAGATAAACTTAATCATTTATGTTTTGTTCCCTGGCCATTCTGAGGATGGAATCCAGGGCCTGGGACATGCTAAGTAAATGCTCTACCCCCCAAGTACACCCCCAGATCTCTGTTCACTCACTTAACATAATCTAAGTGGTTCTAACCTGTGGATTGTGATCTATTTAGGGGGGGTATCAAATGATCCTTTCACAGGGGTCACCTAAGACCATGGGAAAACACAGATATTTACATTATGATTCATACCAATATCAAAATTATAGTTCTGAAGTAGCAACAAAATAATTTTATAGTTAGGGCGTCACCACAACATGAAGAACTATACGAAAGGCTCACAGTGTTAGAAAGGTTGAGAACCACTGTTATAGACTATCAAATAGAACTATTTTTTAAAATTATTTTAACTCTTATCTTTGCTGTTAGGCAAGTTATAATTTTTGTTGCTAAAAAAACTCCTTAGACCATGTCAGCAAATCAGAAAAAAAAAATAACTGTTATTTATTAAACTATCTGTGAAGAAAATATTTTAAATCAGGACATCTTATTAATAATACCCAAAATGTTTTCAGGTCCTTAAGGCCAAGAAATTACTGCCAACAACAAAAGTTTAAATAACATCTTTAAGAATGCAGCCTTTAGTAGGCTGTTTCCTAACTGCCCTTCTTATTTGGGATTTCCAAGAACTATGAAAACATGTGCACGTCTCAGTCAAATCAGAACATGCAAAAAATTAAAATCCAATAATGCCAAAACAAAGGAAAGAAAGTAGCAACTCAAGGCTGTGCCTCAGGAGGGGAGGGATACCAGACTTCAAACCCCTTCCTCTTCCTGCTTTCAAATCTTCAAAATTATATTCTATTAGTTCCTTTCTGCTCTGGACACAAGGCTCCTTACCATCTCCAACATTTCCCATCATTCTCAGTTTTCTGGACATGATACATTCTAACCATTAAAGACAATTTCTGAAATTCCATAGTCAGACTTCGTATTGTGGTTTTAAATACATATGAGGTTATAGATCAGTTTTTTAAGGCATATGTATACATGTGTTTCATTTGTGTGGATATACATACATGTCTACATATCGTGCATATATCCACTCATGTTTTGTGTTTTGGAGACGCTGTGTGTTCCGAGGTATCATAACCACTTCTTTAAAGTTCAGTTTGCTATTGTCACAGCTCCTGGACTCACTGTCACTTCTCTCTCCACATCTTTAAAGAACACGCTGAGAATTTAGAAAGCTTTCCACGCTTCCTCTCACTAGTGAGAATTCCCTGTGTCTACACAGTAGCGAATTTGCACAGGGCTGTTTGCCAGAGACTCTCCGGAATGATAGAACACTCCCCGACGCCGCCCCATCTCTAACAGCACCGGAACACCCACTCACCTTTGGCATGTCAATAATTGATGGTCTAGGGATGGACGTCTGGAAAGTAACCGCTTCGCAGTCTGGTTCGGCGTTCAGGGACCTGGGCAGATCCTCGTGGCTCTCCGCAGGCGGGACAGCGGCGTGTTTGCCGTGGCTGCCGCTAGCACTGCCGTTTCGCTCCGAGCGCATGCTAGAATCTCGCCTTTTCTCTGGAGCTCTCTCCTCCACCTCAGGGTCACTTGGATGTCTGCCTGCTTTGGCCATGGGCTGGACATAAACGGTGGCGTGAGCATCCGTCGAGCTGGACTGGTCAAAGGCAGCATTCTCCCTGGTGTTACCAAAACAAGCCAGCAGAGCTGAGCATGGGAAGGAGTGCATCCTTCGAGACGGAAATTTTAAGCTCTGGGTGAGCCTCGACCTCCACGTGGACATGACCTGCAGCGAAGCATGGCAGATGCAGAAGAGAAAAGGAAGTCTTCCAGGGGCTGCCTCCGAGCAACTGTTTCCGTGCCTGAAGGGGACGCACTAGTGACTGTTGCCCCTACATAGGAGAGGAGGTGTCAGTGCGGTCTTCTCGGCGTCTAGCCCTGCTCAGAAGCCTCCATCCTGGAGGTTCACGCTCTTCCTTCCTTTCTTGCTGTCAGTAGCTAAAGAAGCCGGTGTGAGTCAGGTGGCTGGCTCGGGTTACAGTCCCCAGCAGGGCAGACCTTCAGGGTAATGGAGTGCCAAGGCAATAGGCAGCTGCTTCACGTTACCTGGGAGGCATAAAGATAATGTGGCCTGTTAGCACCCGCCATGACAGCGTCAGCCCGTGTATCAATAACATCATAACAGCCGCAAAGCCGGCTCCGGTTTCCCCCTTCAAATATTTATTCCCCCAAACAAAACAGAAACCAGCCAGTTATCTATAGCAAAAGAAGACCCCTGTGAGAGGCCGCAACCCTGGCACCTGCTTCATTATTAAAACAGAAAGTACACTGGATCTTCCATCCAGAGAGATCCATGTTTGCACCTAATGTCATGAAGACGTTTCTGGATTGTTCCTGAATCCTTTCCCCAAAACAGTGTCCTGACTTCAGGGTTCATCTTGGATCCGGTAACTATAAGTGAGTGTTTATTAGTCTGTTTTTTTGTTTGTTTGTTTGTTTTTTGTTTTTTTCATCATGTTCCTGATTGTTTTTTAAAACAATAATAATAAAAAAGAGCACACTAACAACTAAAAATATATTTAATGTCGTGCTTCTGAAGATACTGTGTGGAGTGGTATTTGATTGGGTGTACGTGTTGCCTAATTTTAAAAAATAAATTTCTGTTCATATAGATACTTCCACTTTTCAAACCACTTATATATGAATGGAACTGAGTGTGGTAGCACATGCCTATAACCCCAGAACTCAGGAGACAGAGGCAGGAGATCACACCGAGTTCAAGCCAATCCGGGCTATACAGCAAATCCTAGGCCAGCTAGGGCCACACAATAAGAGCCTATCTCAAAACTAAGTAAATGGTAATAATAGTAAATTCTAACCAGATTCTAAGATGATTTAAACAAATAAACAAACAGGATTTTTCCCTAGACAAACATCTGCTAGGAGTGTTCTAGAAATAAAACACTGTAATGATTTCGGTTTTGTCATGAAGAGTGACTCCTGGACCAAGGCTTCAGGACATATTACTCTAATCTATTTGTTTGCTCTTTTAACCAGTGTCAAGCTCACTTTACTATTATTAGTATTAGTATAGTATTAGTATAGTATTATTATTACCCAATTTGCAGGCTCAGAAGCTGGGTCTTTGAAACGTCGCCTCACTAAAGGAAAATTATGCCACTGGGAGGGTCTAGATGAAAGTTCCAAGTGTCTACTGGACCTAGCATCAAACACAGACCACCAAAAGTTTGAAATGGAACAAGGAAAGATGCCACTGGGTGAAAGGTCACCACATAAAAAGCCTGCGCCAGAAGTCCAGGAGCTAATGCTCATTCTCCTTTTCAAACAGAAGTGCAGAGCCTAATTCTTCCTCCTAGGAGGAACAGCAAGTCCGTGCTCTCACTGAGCCCCCTCATTATTTCTGGAGAGCCTGGAAACTGTTTTATCTCTCACTTGCCCCCTGCTACAGTCAGTTTGAGCACAATAACTCCATGCTGCCTTCAAGGTACCCATAGGTAAGGGAGACTGTGATGCTTAACAAGACTGTTAGGGGCTTGGAAATAACTGGAAGAAATTAAAAGCAATTTATAAGTCTAGTTGTATTCATCTGTTCATTCAAGCACAAGTGAAACAGTGTCTAGAGTGGCAGATTTGGGGCTAACAACATCATGTTCTCTCATTTTGAGAAAGGGTCTCTCAGGTTACAGCAGTCTGACCTCAGACTCTTGCTCATTGCCCATCTACTTCCATTGCTAAGTGTCTGCACAGGAGAATATGCAAATGAACCATCATCCCAGTCTCGGCCCATTCAGAATATGAACATGTCACTGGGTAGTTGTACTAGAATATGGTTAACAGATAATGGGTATTAAACTGTCAACCCAATCTCAGCAGATTAGTTCATTTAAGCATTATAACCCTAGCAGAAGGAATTCCCATCTTACCCATTAACAAAACAAGACATAGAAATTTAAGTAACTTACCCAAAGCCACTAAACTAAAAGGAAGAAAGCCGAATTGTATGCCCAGGCTGCCGGGGTCCCAGAATTTGCATTCCTAACCAGCATGTAATTCTGTCTGTCTCTCCTCTCTGTCTCTCTCCTTCTCTCTGTCTCTCTCTCTCTCATACACACACTTCAAAGGGGAACTTTCCAATGCTCTTCAGTCATAACTCTAAGATTTTATTTCACAAATATACATGTAAAAAGGGAAGTGCTTATAACACTGAGTTTAAAATCATAGAATCCGCAGAATTCATAAAATCATAGAATCAACAGAAGACAAGTTAATGTATAAGAAGCTATTGTACAAAAAAATATTACATAGCAATCAAAAAGAAAGATGCAGAAATTTTGGGCACAATGTAGTGTACTAATTAAGCCTGTGTATATACAGACCCTGCTTCATAAGAAATCAATACAACAACAGCAATGGGATTCTCTTACAGGTTTAAATGTACAACGTTGAAAAGCATGAGAAGATGCTCATTAGTTTACCAGAAAACTCAACAACTTCCTACAAAACAAAACCATATGTAACATTATGAATGAGTGAAGAAGAAATCAGGCAGCCTGAGTGCCTTCAGGACCCTGTGGAAGCCTTTGATTTGGACTTTAGGCAGCAGACTTTGAGAGTAGATCTAAGAATAGGATGAACTGAGGTTCTGACTAGGACATCCAGAGTTGCCTAGATCTGTCTACCTGAAGACAACATACACTTTCAGTCATAATGAATCCCCAGACTGGATTTAAAGTGGTACATTTAAAATCTGAGGATAAATAGAAGGAGGAGAAGGAAGAAGAGGAGGAGGAATAGCAGCTAGCATGTTGCCTCCTGAGGGGAGAGCTCACCCAGTTGAACTAACACAGAGCAGAACTTAAAGAGCTGTAAAAAGAAGGGTCCCAACAACAGTTCTGGATCAACTGTTACCTGCTCCTGTGTCTACTGCAGCCCTTCCTTGCTCGCCATGAAAGCAAGCCTTTTTTCTCTGCTTCTCCATGAGCTTTGAGCAAAGGTTTCTGAGGCTGCTACTAAGAGTTCTAATTGACAAGCTCACTAAGAGACTTACTAGGGATGGTCAGCTAAGAGGAGGGACATCACTCCAAGCCAACATCAGTATGTCTTAAGATAAGTCATCTTTCAAAGTATTAGTATTTTGGAACACAACCTGCTCTTGGGTTACCCAGCAACTTATGATGTCATCATGTGTCACCAGCCAGGTGGCCACACCTGGAAGGCATGATTACCTTGCCCCTTAAAGGGACAACCCCGACACGTGGTCGCTCTCTTACTCCTTCTCTCTTACGCTCTCACTCTTACACTCTCTCTCTCGGGGTGCCCCTTCTTTTTCTCTCTCTCTCCCCATGTCCTGCTCCCCCCTTCCCCCTCCCTCTCCCTCCTAATAAACCCCTCGCAGAGAATATCGGTTGACTCATGCTTTTTTTAATAACATTTCACAAAGAGCACTCAAAGTTCATGCGCTAACACTGGACTCATTTCTGCAAACGTACTGAGAACCCACAATAGAACCAGCAGGCTCCCATCTCAATGTCTCAGTCAGCAGCATGATTTAGCAGGGAGTGTGCTGTGCGGGAAAACTGGTGAAAACTGGCTGACCACACACCTTGAAACCTGGACCCACTCTCTCCTTGGCTACCCTGGTAACCAGTGTCTCACCACAATGCCTTCAGCTGCGCTACACTATACTCCATAAGTCCAGATCCACACTTCAGCTGATCATAAATTACCTACAAAGTTTGAGCAGATGTCATTGACTAGAAAGGGAAATACTACTTCCTCCTCCTCCCTGACTACTTCCTGTACCACCTCCAAGAAGAATTGACCATCCTGAGCTCTCAGGCCCATCTGGGCTCCTGACCAGGGAGAGTCCAGAGATAAGTCTCTTAACCGTCCCTTTCTCCTTTCTTGTCTTTTCCTGCTCCGGGGTGATGAATGCTTGAATATCCTCTGCTCTAAGAAAGACCTCTCCTTGCTACCAGGTCTTAGGCATTGTCACACAAGAGAATATCACAGCTGAACTTGGGAGCCCAACGTAAGTCCCTGGGAGCAGCAGGAAAGGCCACTACCTTGTAAGTGTGGAATAAGGAAGGTCCCCAGGACAGGAAGACAGGTGCAAGAAACAGGGACTCATTACAAACACAGTTGTAGGTAAAGCTTTGTCGCTATTTGTTTTCATATATCCTCCCTTTTCTTATCCAGGTGAATTAAAATGGGATTATACTTTTTTGTTGTTTGTTTTCTGAGACAGGGTTTCTTTGTGTAGCTTTGGCTGTCCTGGAATCACTCTGTAGACCAGGCTGGTCTGGAACTTAGGAGATCCACTTGCCTCTGCCTTCCAAGTGCTGGCATTAAAGGCATGCACCACTATGCCCATTGGGGTTATATGTTTTATTTAAAATGTTTCAGCAACAATTTCTCAAACATTTGTGAGAAGATTCAAAAACATTTTAATTTGTTATAAAAATGGATTTGAGGAGCGCACGATTTTTTTTTTTCCTTAAATAAAACTGCCTTGCCTTTGCGTGCTAAAACTCATTACCAGGTCTAGGAGATAGCTGAATCAGTGAAGTGCTTGTAATGCAAGCGTGAGGCTCTGAGTTTGAATCCCCAGGATCTACACAAAAAGCTAGATGCATGTGTGCAATCCCAGAGCCAGGAAGGCAAAGACAGAAGATTCCTTGGGGCTCACGGGCAATCCTGTTCAGTAGGTAAACAAGCTTCAGGCAGTGAGAGACGCTGTCTCAAAAAAATAAGGTAGAGCACAACTGAGGAAGGATTCAGCATTGATCTCTGGCCTCAACACAGACATATATGCACACAAACACACACCACACAATTCTATTCACCTCTCTTTCTTTTTCTCACCTAAAAATACCAGATGATCACAATGTTATCTTCCACCTGGGTTAGCCAGGAAAATCCAGACCTTCTCTGCTTTGTGTTCCTAATTAGCTGCCTTTAATAAATTTTCGAGCTTGGGTAGATTCTGAGGTTTCCCACGTGTGTCCCCTCTCCAGTTCCTTTCACCATGCTTTATGGCGTACAAGCCACCATTCAAAGGTGTCATGAGTCCCCTGAGGTGGTCACAAGAACATTAAGGAAGTCCCAGGCACTGCTGGTCTGTTAATAAAGGAACACTGAATTCTATCCTTGTGATGGTGGACAAGCCATCTCTTTGTGTGTCATTTCTCTGACTTGTCTGATGACAGTGTCCAGCTACCTACGGTATAAAAGTTTGCTCTGATAGTTTCAGACACCAAAGGTGCCCTGAGACCCAGGTCTTGACAATTTCTCTACAGCTGCACCTGGGCACTGGTTTGCCCCACACCCACATCTTCCTTTATTTCAGACCAACAGTGCCTGCAGGCTTCACCCTCCCATTGGCAGGTGTGCCAGCCACGTGATACACACTGGATAGGTGTTAATAAGAGAACGAAGAAGTCTTATGTTGAGTCTGACTGACATGAAAAGCCCTCAACTGTATATTAATTGTTACCTCAACAGTATATTAATTTTTAAAAGAAATTATAATAAAGCATTATTTATGGTATCACTGTTAAATAATTTTAAAAGACAAGTTTTAAAGAAAAACAGAATGTGAACTCTGGTACAAGTTCTAAATGAGTAAAGTAACTGATATCAGTTAAAGACTCTCCCTGAAATCACAGGAGACTGTTTTACTGCACTTAATTCCTTAAGGGCAAAGAAGATTAGAATAAAAGACAATAGAAGACAATCAGCTTACAGGAAAACAGATTTATCTGATTGACACTTCACTGCAGACAGAAAACAAAACAAGATCAGAGGCCTGTCATTGAATCTCACAGACTTCTCCCAGTGTTCTGCAGAAGGCTTAACTATCAAAGTCACCAAGTAGCTCAGAGGTCAGGAAGTATAAAGGATTGTTTGAAATTTTGCTAAAAGTTTAGTTAGTCCCTGAAATGTCCAGAGTATGTATATACCCCCAAGTTTCTATATTGAAATATCTCTCTATCTCTCTGCCTACCTATCTATCTCTGTGTGTGTGTGTCTCTGACTGTGTGTGTGTGTGTGTGTGTGTGTGTCTCACACGCACACAGAGAGAGACTGCTAATGCTAAGGAGTTGGAAAGATGGCTCAGTGAGTAAAGTGCTTGTTGCATAGGCATGAGCACCTGATCAGGATTCCCAGGCACCCAGAAGAGCAGAATGTAGCAGTGTGTGCATGTGACAGAGCACTTAGGGTTTGGACACAGGTGAATCCAAAGGGTCTTAATTCTCAGCTAGTCTAGCAATAACATTAAGCTCCAGTTTCAGTGAGAGCCTCTGTCTCAAACAAAATAAGATAAAAGAAGATACCTGGAGTTGGCCTCTGGCCGCCACATGTTCAAACACAGGGAAATGCACCCATATACAAGTGTGTGTGCACACACACCCATGCACACAGACTCTCTCTCTCTCTCTCTCTCTCTCTCTCTCTCTCTGCGCCCTCTCTTTCTTTCTCTGTGTCTCAGATTTGCTTTCCATGCCCCAGTTCGCTGTGGTTATTCCAGATACATTTGTTCTGTTCCAAGGAAGGACTAGTGACTCAGGTCTGCTTTATCTTTTAAAAGGACTGTCTGGCATGTGCCTAACATGGTACCAAAAGTCGAAGACAGTGCTGGAGTATCGCCTAGGATTCCTCAAGGACTGAGTTTGCATGTGCCTTAAATCACATTCACTCTGAATTGTGCAGAACGTAAATGCACCTCCGCAAATCCCTGCAGAGGAGTCTGGGGAAAGTCTGCCTGTGCACCCAGGGAAATAAAATGGGATGAGACACATAGCATTGACTTTACCATAGAAACAAATTGAGCTTCTTAAAAATTGAAAAATTTCCAGTCCTGGGTCCTGAAGAACCAAATTTTATATCGGTGGTAGCCTAGAACTGAGGAAGGGATGTAGAAGGCTCAAGAGGTTTACAGAAAGGCACAAGAGATTTTTAGGGTTGATGGAAATATAATATATTCATTTGGAAGAATTATATATATATTAAAGGGTGCATTTTATGTATTCAAGTTGTATTTCTATAAACCTGGTTTAAAATAAAGAGATGTTAGCAGCTCGTGACGTCTCTAAAACTCCAGAAAATCAGAGAATTGTGCTGTTAGAAATGACACTAAAATGTCATCAGCCCCCCCAATGGAGATTCTACCATTGGCCATCCTGAGGAACAAGTGAGAGAGCAAAAGAGTAAAAATTAGCAGCTATTTTTTTAAGGCCTGAACTAGGTAAGTGGAGAAGTCCAGGAATGCCCTGAGGGGAAGAACTGCCTTACTGCATTCTTTCCCCACCCACTAGAGATATAGTTGTTAGGAAACTGGTCCATCCCCCTAGGGAGGGACACCAGGTCATTAATGGTCTGGGGACCTTCCTATAGCCAATCAATTCAAAATAGACAAACTTGTAGTTTTTCTAAAACCATTTTAAATCTGAATCCCATCAAGTTGACAACCAAGACTAACCATTGTATCTCCAATGCTTGCCAAACTTGTCAGCTTGTCACTTTTAAGCCATAAACTTATACCTTTGGCCCCCGTAGGTTCACAGGCTCCTTATAATGCAGAACACATTCATTTAAGTTTAAATCTTTTCTCTCAAAGAAGCAAAATTCAGAATCAATTAACTAAAGAGCAAAAATGATAAAGAAGATGAATGCAATCAAAAGTGAGTTATTTGACTAGGATAATGAAGTGGAAAGAAGATGGAGAAAACCAAGAGGAAAACAGGATGAGGGACAAGGGGTATGGTTTACTGGTTAAAGCCACACAAGCTTAAGAGCAGTAGCTACACTCCCAGAACAGAGGGGAAAGCTGGGTAAGCATGGCGGCCAGCCTGAAATTCCAGCTTTTGGACTTGTGTAGCTAATGTGCAGAGAAAGCAGGCTAAGGATAGTGGCCATACCAGTGCATGCTGGGTTTGACTGAGAGATCCTCCCTCAAAGAAGAAGATAGAAGAGAAATTAACGATGATTTGGGACTCCACATGCACACCCATGCACAAATACATGCTCCCCGACCCCCAACACAGAGGCAAACATGAACACACATGCACTCAACATAGTTGTGAAAATGAGTCAAAAGGACGAAAATAAGCAGCATACAGAACTGTGGGGATAAAGGGACACAGCAAGCTGTGGTGGCTGAGGTCAGGGGAGGTGGGATGCTTGTCAAAGGTGTAGGCTAATGAAGGCCTTGTGTTCTGCCCAGTTCACGAACCCCAAAAGACCAGGAATAAACAGACTCCGTTGTAAATACATGAGGTTCTTTTTATTACAATTTATTACAAGCTGCAGCTTGGGCCCACACCCCCCACCACCGAGGTGGTGAGAGCCGAGCCCCGTGCCCAGGTTAGTTGGGTGATTTAAAGATTCTGGTCCCTCCCAGCATGCCCAAGGCAGGGGTGATTCCAGATTTGATCATTTGAGGTAGGAAGGCCCACCTTAACCGTAGGCAGCAACAGCTCCTGGGACCCTGACATGAAAAAAGAGAACATGAGCTTAGCCCCTGCATTCATCACTCGGACTGTGGGTGCAATGTGGCTAGGCACCCCTCCCTCACATAACTGACTGTGTGTCCTGGAACTGTAGGCCAGAAATAAGCCCTCTGTTCTTTTAGTTTCTTCTTTCAAGTATTTTGTCACAGTTATGAGCAAGCACCTAATACAGGACATTTGTTTGTTTCATATACTCTTTTGTTACTAATTTACAGCCTTTTTCACAATAATAAAGTCGTAAGATTTGGATGTGTTGGGGTTTCTCATCTGGCCTGGTTGGTGAGATATACGTGTGTGTGTGTGTGTGTGTGTGTGTGTGTATTTGAGAAAAGTGTGTGTTGCTGATGAAATTAGAATTAGTATCTTAATAGTGTGATATTCCCCAAAGATGCCCTTGATCTCATACCTAAAATCTACTAATGTTTTATGTACAACAGAAAGCTCTTAGTAGACACTACCAAAAATCCTAAGGGAGAGAGGTTATCCTAGCTGACCCTGCGATGAAGACTTCTCAGAGGGAGGCTAGTGAGATGTGAGCACAGAAGTCGCTGGCAAGGTGAAGGGTGAGCAGAGCTGCACCAAGTAGGGAACAGCCATAACCTCCAGCTGCTGAAGACACAATCCTCTCTTCAAGCTCTCAGAAAAAAACAAGGTCAAAATCCAGAGCCTGGCTATAGCTGTGGGGAAGGTGACTCAGCAGTTAAGAGCACCAGCTGCTCTCGCAGAGGACTGAGGTTCAGTTCCCAGCGTCCACACAGCCCCTCACAGTTGTCTACAACTCTGGTTCCAGGGAATCTGATACCTTCTTCTGGTCCCTGCAGAAATCCTGGCATGAGCATGGTGGACATACACCCAAGCAGACAAATATTCATATGCATAAGTTTTTTAAAAATAAATAATTTTCTTAATGGCTAGGTATACCTTCATGAAACTCATTTGGAATTTTTGTTTTCTAGAACTGTAAGAAAACATCTGTGTTGATTTCTTTCCTTTTTCCTTTTTCTTTCTTTTCTTTATTTTTTGTTTTGTTTTGTTTTGTTTTTTAAGACAGGGTTTCTCTGTGTAGTCTTGGCTGGACTGTCATGGACTTACTTTGTAGACCAGGCTGGTCTCAAACTCACAGCGATCTGCCTGCCTCTGCCTCCCCTAGTCTGGCATCACAGGCATGCAACACTGCACCCGCATTTACTTTTTTTTCTTTTTGGTGATCTGTGTTGATTTCCATCACTGGATTTGTAGCAGTTTTGTTATCGCAACAAGGAAAAAAATTAATATAGCCGCTAAAAGCTTGAGTTTCCTAATTGCACAATTCTGATCTATACTGTTTCTTACTTTTAACCTGTGTATCAATTTCTAAAATAATCACATTTAACCCTCCAATTAAACTTCTGACATACTTACCTACTTCTATTCTTTATTGCTTTGTAAACTTTTGAGTGTATGTTGCTAGGTATATGTGTGTTCTTGATGATCACATGTGCGCTCTATAGTTGCTCCAATTATCTGAATATAACAATCTTATTAGGTGAAGGACTGTATACAGAAATACAGGCAGAATAAGGGAACCACAGCTAGTAGGTAGAGCATGCCTAGTCATGGTTCTGATGGAGCACGGGGTGGGGTAGCTTGAACCCAGTCAGACAAGGCTGGAACTCAGGGCTAGGACGATGGCTCCGTGTGTAAAGCATTTGCTGCACAAGCGTGAGCGCCCAAGCTTAGACCCCCAGAACTCAGGAAAATCCAGCGGTGCCATCTGTAACCCTAAAGTTCCTACGGCCAGATGCGAGGTGGAGACAGGAGGAGCCCAGCGCCCATGAGCCACCTAACCTCTATACCAGCAGCAAAGAGGAAACGTTCTAAAGACAGAGAGAGAAGAAAAAGAGGGAGACAGAGACGGGAGAAAGCTAGAACTCTGGACGCAGGCTGCTGGCTGAACTGCGGCTGCCCCTCGCTGCTTACCAAACCAGAAAGACGAAAGGAGTCCAGTAGGCACAGCCGGCAAAGGTCAGCTTCCGTGATGCCCAGTGGAGCACGCACAGAGAACTGTTCCAGAGCGGCAAACAGCACATATTACCACCTGAATTGTAGCAAAATGGCAAACTTTAATTTCTGTCACATGGACAAAAAAAAAAAGTGAACTAATGAAACAAATCATTGTTCTGGTAGTCTTTACATTTCACTTTAGATAGTAGCACTTTAAAATTACGCAATTTTAAGAATTCAAAAACCATATAATCTCTCCGGGTTTGTTTGTTTGTTTGTTTGTTTTGCATATGCCGTGTGTACAGAGAGAACGGGTATTGACGTGACCCTTACAGAGTCCTTTGCTTCTAAGAGCAAGTTAGACTTTGTGTGTTTCATTCACTTATACAAGAAATTGACTGGTGGTGTATTTAGGATATTCAACAGCTACAGCTGGGGGTGTAACTCAGTGAAAGTGCTTGCCCAGAATGTATCAGCTCCTAGGGTCAGTTCCCAGTAGTGGCACTGAAAGAAAAAAAAAAAAAAAAAGTGAAACAATTTTTTGTTTTGTTTTGTTTTTTCGGCAACTAAGCTAGAATAATTTTCTTATGTTTATTTACAGTGGACCAGAAAATGAAAACTTAAGAATACGTCTTTGTTCTGTTAGCTCTCCTTACTCTTTATCTGATGAGATGTTTCTCTCTCTGCAGTGCCCTGTACTCCCTGACAGAACAGCTGAGAGAAGACAACCCTTAGGGACATGAAAAGTGACTAAAAATTCTGTCTGCTGCTGATGCAGAGGAAGGAACGGAACCTGGTAGACCAGATGGACCACTGGATGGTTTGCCATCTGCTGGCTGGATATGCACATATGGGTTGTTTCTTGAGTTTGGTGCTGTGGTGATGTGTTCAAACACACAGTGGGCTAAAAGTCAGAGGTCTTATGTTCTAGTCCCAGCTTTGTCACCAAATGCCAAAATGTCTTTGACCAAACTGTGTTGTTCTCGTGACTTCTATTTCTTCAGAAGGAAAGCCAAAATCTAAAGCTATAGCTACTGTCAAATGTGTCTAAAAGCTTTTCTGGTATCGGTGAGTTATAATATTTTATTATCACTTAATGAAATTATTTCATTTTAATCACACATACCTCAATTGGTGTGTGTGTGTATGTGTGTGTGTGTGTGTGTGTGTGTTGTAGACTGCCAATATATATCAAGTATCAGTTGTTCAATAAGTGGTTCAGAATGGCCAACAGTTCATTCTCTGTGTGTCAGATCACCGAAAGACTGCTCATAAGGAACAATTCTCAGTGGTCCCATGAGCTTCCCTCTGTGAAGGCCTTGGGGGATTCTGTCCCCCTTAGAACACCTCGCAACTAATCAGTCTGTGTCACTAAAACCACATTCTTATCACTTTTAACAGCTGAGCTCAGTGACAGAAACCTCTGTTTGTGTGGTGTGGTGTGGTGTGGTGTGGTGTGTGTGTGTGTGTGTGTGTTTCCATTTCTTTATCTGAATTAGTTATAACCAAGGCATTCTCTGAGATCTTCAGGACTCATGTAACAAGAGGCTAAGAAGCCTTGAGAGGAGACAGTCCACACCTATCAGATTCCTCTTGGCTCCCCTTCACTGTCTTCCAAACCCCTTCGTCACCATCTTCCTGAAAGTAGATGTTCCCCTCTGTGCACTGGGAAGGTTATTGTACCAACTTAACATCACTTCTGTAGGTTATGGTAGCAAAGGAGTCAACACAAGACAGAATGGTTAGGATTCTGTCAGCTTATCTAAATGGCTGTAGGCTAGGTGAGGCATGGGGCTCAGATGTTTGTATATTTTAGGAGCATGAAGAGTGTCTCTGAACACACAGGAGAAACTTCTGTAGCCTCTGAAGCAGTTAGCTTCCTGAAGTAGGCGGTATCTACAGTGAGCCCTAAAATACAAGTAGGAACAAATTATACGGAAACACAGGCAGATGAAAGGGACATTCTGGGTAGAAGGGGACATACACAGTGAAACCTAGAAGCTGAAGAAAGCAAGGTTCCCCTAGGGCAGATCAGTCCTTCGTAGGGGTAAAAGGGAGAGAGGTAAAGGAAACACTGCTGGATGTAAGCCACGGGAGGTGAAAGTGGTCCTTGTCTGCCAGGCCAAAAAGATGAGCTTCATTCTGAAGGCTGGTGGGAAGGCTGAAGGGATAAAGTAGCCTAAAAACTAGAAGATGTTGTGAAGGCCAGTGCAGACATCTGGTTCCAGTGCGTACAAAAGCATAGAACTGGGTGAACACCTGAGGGCTTCTCTGGGGTACTGGTTTCTCTCTAGTCAGTCATTTATATAGGACTCACCAAATCTCACACTTCAACAAGTACAACACTCCAAATTTTCTATAAGTAGCATCACAGTATTCTTAAAGAAAAGAGCTTCTATCTGTGCCAAGTAAGAATTGTCAGGCAACCAATGAGAAGCAATCTGAAGCTTGCCGAGAGAGAGAGAGAGAGAGACAAAGATACAGAGATACAGAGAGAGAGAGTATGGCTTCTTGTTAAGACTTTAAAGTATTTATTAGTTAGCATATATTCTGTATCATATACAGGAACATATATTTAGATAAGGTAGCATTAACTCAAAGTATAGGAAGCTGGAAGTTCAGATAGAATTCAAGATATTTTGCTATTAAGTAGAGAAATTGGAGAATCCCTCTTGGATTTCATTTTTATTTTACTTATTGGTAAAGAGAAATACAGCATATTCAAATGTTTATGAGAAGAATTCAAAAGAATGAAGAAAACCCAGGTTGTAGGAGAGGGACAGACTGAGACAGGTTTTTGAAAAAATAAAAAGCAATGTGCACAGCCTGATCATCTTTTGTAGTAAGAGGAAAACAGCACACACTTGCTCAACATCATCACCTTTAGTGGGGGAAACCAAAGGTATTCCCTTGTGATGACTTCCATTTTTTAAATTGGAGTCAAGGTCATCAGCTAACCCCCATCAATGAGGAGGACCAATCAGAAGCTACTGGGCTTCCAGGAAAGAACAGAGGATGGGTATGGTATTCTCTGCATATACAAGAGCTACTTAACTCAAAACAAACAAACAAATAAACCAGGAGGGACCACCTGACTCACGGAAGGCTCCCTGGGTTGATAGCCACAGAGTTGGTGAGGGACAGTCCTTGTAATTATGAGCTTTTCTGCAGCCATAGTCTAGGGAAGTAGAGAGAAAATGTAGACTCTACAATAATTTGGTAGGGGAATCCAGGGTCAGAGCCTGGGGGTCTGCAATGACTTTAAGATTGCTGACCATGAATGAAGAATGAAGTAAGGCCGTGGGATAAATAAGCTGGTGGGTTATAAAAATACTAGTTACCCTCATCCATGCTTCACCAAGTTGCTGAGGTAATGCTTGGTGTTGATTCCTGACTCACTTCCTCCACCTTCCTTGTGTGGTGTCTCTTGTCCTTGCTGCCGTCCAGTTGTTAGCCCTGAGCATGTGTTAAATGATACATAACATAGTCACAGAAAAATCCCAAGGGCTGTCTTTTTATCGCACATGTTTTTGAAGAGTGTAGCGACCATTAGTCCTGGATGTTGGCCTTCCACACCATGCCCCTCCCCTCCTTGTATTCTTTCTGCTCCTTTCTCCATGATGTTTCCTGGGACTTGGGGTGATTAGACACTTTCATCTTGATGAGTTAAACTTTCTGGAGAGGGGTCTCAAAAATTTCAAGGTGAAATTTTTAATCATTAGCAAACAGCAAATAACAAAATCTGAGCTGCATATTTACCACACACTAATATGATTTCTGAACAAATGAAATTTTAGACAGTGCCTGAAGAGAGTCCTACTTCTGTTGAAGTGATTTTGTATGTCCTTTTTTTGAGATTGTGTTTTACTCTATCCCAAGATGATCTGAAATTTGTGAGTCCCCTGCCCCCTGTTCCCAAGTGCTGCCATTATAATCATATGTCAACACGCCTGGTTGATCTGGTGATGTTTGATAGACACACAAGATGGGAACATCCACAGATCTTTAGAATAAATATTCTGGAAGATTCTAAGTAAACTTGGCTTTGGACTACTATTTTTTTTTTAATTGATGGTGCAGTGAAAAATTCTGAGACAAGGCAGCTACTTTATATATTATTCTCCCTACTCACCAACTAACCTGCGGTCCAGTGTCAAAAAATGTTAGAACTGGGAAGCCCATGAATTGGTGTGCCTACAGCTCCTCATACAATGTTCTCCTGCCTAGAGTGCACGCGTGCACGCGCACAGACACACACACACACACACACACACACACACACACACGTGCACACTCAGGCTATTTAGGAGCCTGTTTGACAAAGAAACTTCAATGAATGGTGCCCTTAAATTAAAAAAAAAAAAAAGCTTGTGCTGCATTTCCTCTGGGATCTGGACCCCAGCCAGCTTCCACAGGAAACTCCACAGACTGAGAGAGTGAGGAAACAAGCTCCCTGGCCTCTCCACCTGGAAGACAGGTGCCGTGGGAAGAATGTGCCAGAGCCAGAAGCACCCACCAGGAAGGGTATGTGTGTATACACCACACTGCGCCCACACAAGCTCTGCTGTCAGCAGATGCCTTGAGAGAGATACTGTAGTACCGAGTCCAGCCAGCCAAAGGCCCAGGAGGGGTAGGGAAGAGGCCCCACGGGAAATCTGCTTCTCTCTTTGCACAGAAAGGAGAGAAGGGAGTAGGAACTCCATCACATAATGTTTACACTTGATGTGCAAAGAAATCAGTCTGGAAACCGATATCTCAAAATGTAAACAGCACTTATTCTTGCCTAATGGGGCTGCCAGTAATGGGTGTTAGCTTTGCTTAACTGGGTTTCATACACTTTTTCCCGTGAATAAGTGCTGCGTTTGAAGAGGCATGGGAAAGCAGAGTGGAAGGTGTTCATTAAATTATCTCCTGCTCCATGCACTGGAGAACATTAGCTCATTTGGTCCTTACTAAGTTCTCTGCACTAGGCAAGCCCACATCACCATCAGGTTGAAAGCAAAGAGAGCGGGGCCCAGATTTCCATCACTCTGCTTTCCTCCCATTTGGCTGAAGCGTCTGTCCTGACCTCCAGCTGAAAGTTACCACTCAGGTTCCAGTCAATGACTGGAGAAGGCAGAATCCTTTCCTCTGAGACTACGCTCCATACACAACCCAGGAAGAAGTGGCAGAGAGCCTGCTGTGTGCCTGTTTTGGCCTTTCTTTGAACAGAACACTTTTAGATACTGGATGACATTAACTTGCTTAAGACTACACAGCCAGAAAGTGACGGGGCTGTTATACGAGCCAGACTTTGTGATTGTAGAATCCTCACACTTAACTGCGAATGAAAGCCACCGCAGGGAACTAGTCAGGATTCACTGAAGACGCTGCGGCTGGGGAGCTCTTGGCTCGGTGCCCACAGAGCCCATGTGTGTTAGAGACACTGGGGTTGAGAAGAAGCTTCAGGGAACGTAAGACCGGCTATGTGCAAAAGAATTCATGAAAATCATTGCTAAAGAGGGCTAGCTTTCTCTGCTGATGAAGAATAACACAATATTCTCTAATAATGTATGTAACTATGGGTATTAGCACGAAGGTGGTAATGTCAAGGCTTAGATACAGAAGCTGTTAAAGTATGTCTGTATGTGTGGATGTGTAGCTCTGCCTCTTGAGAGAGGCTGGGATCAGTGACACCAGAGTACTGTTAATGCCTAAGTCTCAGTTTCTCAATACCATTTTCAATTACAAATTACTACATATAGCTGCATGTACATCCGCAGCTTAGCTGTCTGTGGTGCAAGAAACCCCGAGTTCAACTCCAGCACCACAAAATCAGGCACAATGGCAAATTTCTTTAATCTCAGCTCTCGGTAAGAGGAGGCTGGAGAGTGAAAGGGTTCAAGACTAGCCTTGAATATCAGCTTGGGCTACAGGAAACTCTGTCCAAAGAGGGGAAAAATACTATAACTCTGTGGAGAAACAACCGACGCTAGTAGCCAAGGTGGGGAACATAACGAGATGAGTCTAGAATTTCTCATAACAGGAAGCTAGGATGTTTTCCTAGTTGTTTGGTTGTTTTTTCCTGGAGCGGTCCATCAGGAGGCACCAGAGCTGACTTCAAGAGGCTCTTGCTTGCTGGCCAGATCTGAGCCAGCTTGAGAATTAAAGGAAATAATGCACATTTCACAAAACAGGAACCCACCAATCAACACTGGTTTTAATAAATAGAAACTACATCTTGGAGTAAAATGCTGAGTGATAACTTTAGAAGAAATAGGTTGCACTGTATAATTATTCATCAGTAATATTAATTAATTGGCTTAGGTATATGCAAAACTGGTGGGTGATGGTTCACTGAGACAATAGATGTCTGTACAGTCTCCCAGTCTTCCACACAAAACACTAATAACATCCTAGAAGATAGCCATAAACATCTGCCGATGCTTAGTAAATGCTTATTAAAATATCTTCACAGAGAATTTAGTAAGCCTCTCACTGTGGAGAAACTGGTCAGCCACCATCTTAACCACATGAGAAAAGTTTACCTGGCCAGAAGTGGATTAAATCAACATCCTGTGCCTTTGATACTATGCACTGAGATGAACACATACATTATCATTTCTGTGACAGTCCTATAACATACATTCAAAACACAGGAACTCATGACCAAACATCAGACAACCTCGAATCGAGACAGATTCTTCCAGCTAACTAGGTTGAACTTCAAGAACACCAAAGCCATGAAAGATAACAGAGACTAAATTCCTGTCCCAAACTGAAGATGACTAAAGAGACTTCCAACCTAAATGCAATGTGTGGTCCCAAACTGGACCTTGATCCTATAAAGACTACATTAGTCAATTTTGCATTCCTGTAACAAGATGGCTGAAATAATTAACTTGCACAGAGCAAAGTTTTATTTTGGTAGGTTGTCCACTTGGGGAGCTTCAGTTTCAGCATCAGCTGGATTCGATGCTTTAGGCCTCTGATGTGGATAAAGAATGACAACGGTGTGGGT
The DNA here is from genome assembly GCF_907164565.1 of Psammomys obesus. Classification (NCBI taxonomy): domain Eukaryota; kingdom Metazoa; phylum Chordata; class Mammalia; order Rodentia; family Muridae; genus Psammomys; species Psammomys obesus. The sequence continues at coordinate 9,394,133 of NW_026596149.1, read as the reverse complement.
TGGGGCAAAGGGAAATGACACAGTGAAGCAAACTGTTCCCACCACAGCCAGGAAGTGAGTGGGTTATCTACAATCCCCAAATCCCTTCAGAGACACAACCCTTAATGACCTAAGAGACTCTCCACTAAGACCCTCCCACTAAATGTTTCACCACATCCAAATAGCACCACCATCAGGACCACTCTTTTACCAAGGGAACCATTTGGTTGGCAGTTCAGACCATAGCATCATTATTTAGATTATTCATGAATTTTGAGTGCAGATATGAGGTAAGAAGATAGTGTGATATCAACGTTAACTTACTGATTTTGTGGCTATCCAGTAGCTGTGTAGGATGTTTTCTTACTTACAGCCATCTCCCTTCCCTGCTACTTAATATTCCAGAATATTTATCTTTAAAATTTTGTACTTCTCTATTATATAATAGAGTCAAAATCAGGATGGAAACCACTGCGTGTCAGAGAAGAAAAGTGCTTCTTCTTTTTTTTTTTTTTAGTTTATTTTTAAAAGATTTATTTATTTGTTATGTATACAGTGTTCTGCCTACATTACACCTGCACACCAGAAGAGGGCACCAGATATCACTATAGATGGTTGGGAGCCACCAGGTGGTTGCTGGGAATTGAACTCAGGACCTTGGATGAGTAGCCAGTGCTCTTAACCCCTGAGCCATCTCTCCAGCTCAGAAGGAAAGTTCTTCATGCTTTAATTACTGAAATATTCAAACGTAATGAGAAGTCCAAGGTTGGCCTTTATGCCAATGGATTAGGTTTACAATCCCCATGCCTCCACTTGTAGGACTGAAACTGGCAAGTTTCAATGTGTGTCCTCAACTTATTTCTTTCTAGAAATCTACTCAAGTTCAGGAGTATTTTTTTTTTCAAGTTCTGCTTTTGTTTTTAATTCTGGGATTGTGTGGGTGTTAGTACCTGTGGAGGCCGGAGGTTCAGGATCCCTGGAACGGGAGTTTTGTGAGCTGCCTGACGTGGGCACTGGGGACTGGCCGTGGGTGTTCCATAAGAGCAGTCAGTATGTGTTCTTAGCTGCTTAGGCATCTCTCCAGTCCTGTCAAGACTCTGTCTGATTTAGATTGGGAAATCTTCATTAGCCTACTGAGGAAGGGGCATTGGCCCCTACCCCACCTTTATAAACCTGGGGCTGTTTGTATGTCTTTTGCAGAAAGCAAATGTGAAAAATTATTCAATATATTCAAAGTCAGCAAAACTAGAATCCTGAGAAACACGTTTGCTGTGCTTGTTGCTGAAAAAAAAAGAACAGTTGTCTTCTGGTGTCTCCACAGGACAGGAGTTTTAAGTATGTAATACAACATGGCTGACTTGTTGGGAAAAGCAAAGTTTCTGCAGACACAGCATTGTTCTACATTATTCTCCAATTCTTCTGGGACCGGAAGAGGCCCTCCATCAAAGAATTTAAACATTGCAAACAAGGGTGGGGTGGGGCGGGGTGGGGCATTGAAAGGAGCTCTATCACCCCACCCAGATCCAAAATAGCCCTGAACTGCAGAACGGCCGGTGGTGAGGCAAGTCTCCAAAGCTTGGACACTGCTCTTGGACAACTGACCTCACCTGAGAATCACCAGGAATACAAGCTGCAACCTACAGACACAAACAGAAAATGAGTTTGTGTGTTTTTATGAGGCGTCTAAATGAAGAGGTGCCCTTGGGTTGTTCCTGAACATTTCATTTCTAAGAAAATGATGCCATCATCAAAGAGTAAAGATCACTGGAGTCAGATGTTTATAAATGTCACAGTCATAACCCTGGTTCCACTTAAGCTCTATGTGATAGTCACATTAAAAACCTCAAATTATCTCTTACTCCCTATAGTAGCTGGACAACACAAACTGGATTGTGGGAAAAAGAAAAAAACTCAGAGTTGGGTATATAGGAAGGTGAGGGTGGAGAGGGTAGCTAGGAAGGAGTTGGGAGGAGAATATTGTCAAATTATCTTGTATGAAATTCTCAAAGAATTGATAAAAATATGTTTAAATAAGATTATCAAGCCATTATTAGCCTTACAGGTGAAGTAAAATACTCCATGTGAGTTAGCTGCAGTGAGCGGCCAAAGTGATTCTGTTTAGTTAAGGAAGTCATGAAGACTCAGACTTAAAACCAAGGTGTTGGGCATTTGACCATATCATACCAAAGACAAACTCTGTTTGTTCCAAACACAATATAAGAATTTTTCTTCCCTCCAAAAGACACATAATTTTAGGTAGGCACCAGTAAGCAGAAGGTTGATAGAAATAATTGGTACTACTATTTAAAAAAGAAAAGAAAGCCAACTCCTATATTTTTCAAGCAATGTAAGCAAGTAGGAGGAAAACTAGTTAAGTTTAAACAAATTATTTTTATTTTTAAAAGATCCATGCTTTGCAGCTCTGGCTGACCATCAACTCATGATTCTCCTGCCTCAGCTTCCCACATGCGGAAGCTGAAATTATAGGCATGTGCTACCACACCTGCCTTATTATTTATTACGTTTGCTGCCTCATAGAAAAAAGAACAGAGGGTGATGGGAATGTCTCTGTGGTTAGGAGCACTTGGTGCCTTGAGAGAAGGCCAGAGTTCGGTTCCCAACACCCATGGTTAGAGCCACCTGTAACTCCAGCTCCAGGAGACCCGATGCCCTCTTCTGGCCTTCAAGGGCAGTGCACTCACGTGCACATATCCACACATGCACACACATGATTAAAAATAAATATAAATATTTAAGTAAAGAGGAAGAGAGATGGAAAAACTGTTGAAAAAACTAGTTCCAATAAAAGTCCACAAAACACCTCATTTTTAGATGATTGAATGTCAAGAGTGTTAAAGAAAACAGGTGTCACCGGAGAACTGGTCTGTGTGGTTGTAGTAAGAGATCCGTAAACATATTTCATCATTCTCTGTGTTGTTGAGCTGACAGTTTACCAAAATTATCCTTCAGCTAACCTGATTGCAGTAGTGTCACAGAGGTGTGTAGAATAGAACTAAAGAATGTTCCAGAAACATTGACTCACCCCCTGCCCTTCAAAAAAAGAGGTATTCCAGGACTGGAGAGATGGCTCAGAGGTCAGGAGCGCTTCTGCTGGCTACTCTTTTAGAGGTTCTGAGTTCAATTCCCAGCAACCACATGGTAGCTCATAACCGTCTCTAATGAGACCTGGTGTCTTCTGGCAAGCAGGCAGAGTACTGTGTTCAAAATAAATTAATAAATAAATCTTTAAAAAAATAAAAAGAACTTGGACTTCGAAGTGAAACAAGTATAACCTTGGATTAAAAGAGAGAGAGAGAGATTCATAGTTCATAGCTGCAATCCAGAACACATTGTACTGGCTGTTTATTGAGTTCTAGCCTCATTAGATCATATTTATTTGGCTATTCTTGCAGTATGATTAAGACTCCAAAGGCAGGCTGGAGAGATGGCTCAGAGGTTAAGAGCACTGGCTGCTCTTCCAAAGATCTCAATTCCCAGCAATCACGTGGTGGCTCACAACCATCTCTGTTGAGATCTGGCACCCTCTTCTGGCGTGCAGGCATACATGCAGGCAGAACACTGTATAAATAATAAATATATTTTTAAAAAGACTCCAAAGGCACAAGATATGAGCATACTTGCTCCCCAAGGATCATTTTTTTAAAACTTTCAAAAATATTTTTTTATTTATTTAACTTTATGCGCATTAGTGTGAATGCAATAGGCATTACAGACAGTTGTGAGCTGCCATGTGGGTGCTGGGACTTGAACCCAGGTCCTATGGAAGGACAGATAGTGCTCCTAACCACTGAGCCATCTCTCCAGTCCCCACCCCCACTTTTAAAAGTTAATTTCTAAGCCATCACACTGTCAACCTTGACTTTCTTAGTGTGAAGATTATATCCAGTTCAGACGTCAGCTGAACTGATTTGTTGGCAGATCTGTCTGCCCACCTTTCTCATCTATAAAATAAATGGGCCAGAACTCACCATGCATATAGTATTCTCCATGGTTAAGCAAAATCTTCTAAAGAAAACTGCAATGCAGAGTCAGGTGTGGTGGTATTCTTGTAGTCTCAGCACTTAGGCGGCTGAGACTGGAGGATCCCAGCCTAAATTACACAGTAAAACCACCAGGAAGAAAAGGAGGAAGGGAGAGATGAAGGGATAGAGAGAGGGAGCACAGGAGAGAAGAGGGTACCATTCTGATTCAAATAATATCTACTGAGGTATATGCTTGACGCTATCATGCACTTGGTTATGTATTTTGCTTATTTTTTTCATTTAGTCTTCGTAATAACCCCATATTGTACTTAACTCCTAGATTTTTGTTTTGTTTTGTTTCGGGACAGGGTTTCTCTGCATAGCCCCAACCGTCCTGGACTCTCTCTGGCCTCAAACTGACAGCAATCTGCCTGCCTCTTCCTCTGGAGTGCTGGGGTTAAAGGCGTGGCCGCCACACCTGGGTCTAGACACATTCTTAAAATAGGACAGCAAGGGGCAGAAAAGCAGGTTAACTTTTCTCCTGAACTGGTACAAGCAGCCATAAGCAAACCTAGGGTTTAAACTCTAATTCACCTTTCTTCTCAACCTCTTGCTTTCACTTACATCTCTGGATATTCAGGAGGCTGTGGTCATTGTAAGGTTTCCCCCACAGAACGGAAAGTCTGTGAATCACTAACAATCAGAAAACCAACTGTCTGAGGCTGGGTCAGGCTCGGAGTACTTCCTGAGCAAGGTCAAGATGCAGTGGTACTGTAAAATTACTGGGCATGCGTGGGAAGTAGGGGTGGGGCTCCCACAGGGAGAGAAGCTTCACAGATATAACCTGTGAAGGAGAAAATCCTGGGTTTCTTTCTGAAAGAAGCAAAAAGCCTCCTGGTAACTTTAGATCAGAGAAGACTGGAGGGGCTGAGGAGATGGCTCCAAGGCTGGGGACATGGCTCCCTGGGAAAGAGTATTTGCTGAACGAGCATGAGGACCTGAATTCGAATCTCCAGAAACTACATAAAAGCCAAACATAACTGCAGCACTATGAGGCTGTAAACAGGAGGATGTCCGGGGCTTGCTGGTGAAGAGTTTAGGTTAGCCTGGGTGACTCCACTTTGAAATAAGGAGCCATCTTAACCAGGAGCTGAACTCAGGTACCAGGAAATATCACAGAATGTGCACCTGACAGAAAACAAAGTTAGTTCTCCAAGCAACGGCCTCCAGGAAATATCACAGAATAAATGTTTAGTAAAAAATAGAGACAATCTCCCTGGCAATTGTGATTATGTAAACGGTCACCTCTCCCCTATGGCTTTTACCCAAATCTATAACATCTTGGCATGAACCCCTCTGCTTTCTCTCGTGGAAACATGAACCCCCCTGCTTGCTGTCATGGAAACATGTACACACACACCCCGCTTGCTGTCATGGAAACCCCCTGCTGCTTACAGTCTTTCTCTTTGGAAACCCTGCTCACTCAGGGCTCAGGGTCCCACTTCTCTACTGCTGGGTCAGTGAGACTTGAGTTCGATCGCTCCTTGCTCTTGCATCGAGTCATCTCCTGGTGGTCTCTGAGGGTCCCGTGATTTTAGCATTACACTGGCTGCCAGACTATCTCCAGGTCAAATGAGAGACTGTCTCAAGGGAATATAGTGAAGAGTGATAGACCAGGACACCAGAGATATTCTTCTGGCATTCCACATGCACATGGATACACGCACCAAATACACATACACATCATACATTTTAAACACACACACACACACACACACAGGGGGGATGTAAATTAGAAAATTTAGCTGTCTGGGGAAGACTTTTAGAAGTGAGGGGGAACACTGAAATTCCCCACTTGTTATCTCATTCTGAGATAATGGCCCACAGGGGGAGAAGCTCCTTTCCTGGTAGAATTCGCACCACCTGAGATCCTTTGCAACGTATTCATAGCCGGCCCATGACTGAGAAGCCAACATTTGATCTGTTCTTTCCAAAATGGGATTTTAAAAATTCAAAAGGAAAAAGGGCAGGAGCCGGGTGACCAGCGTCTTCTGCTGCTGGGTGCGCAGAGTGCAGCCTGAAAAAATACCTGACGGCTGGTACCAAAGGCTGGCCAGAGAGACCGGCTTGTAATGAGAGTGCCGTTCTGAGGGTGGGGGCCGTGAAAAGGGGAGTGCTGCTCCCTTGGGCTTCTTGGGTCTCATGACCTATACGTGACCTACACAGAAAACCATAGCCGATGCAGCTGTTGAGAAAGGGAATGTGGCTTGGTGACTGTTTCCTCGGTAGCTGTCTGATGCTTAAGCTTCTCAGAGTGCTCTGAAAATAAGTAGCCAAAGGAACAAGCCAGGTACCTAATCTCTGGTTATCCGGTGGCCGTGGGTACTTTTCAACTTCTAGAAGCTTGTGGGAAATTGGAAGTGGAAATTTTTGTAGAAGAGTGCCCAATATGCTAATAATGATCAGATTCACCCAGGCCCTAGTTACCATAAAAACGACCTCTGTCACTCACAATCATTTTTCCAAGTCCCCTATTACAAAAGATTCTCCTGATCTTAAGTTGATTCGTGGCTCTCATTTGACAGTAAGGCCTGACCTCACCTGAATTCTCATGATGCTGTCTGGCCTGGATTTAAGGAAGGCGTTACAGGATGCTGCTCCAGGCCCTAAGGTTGGGTAATCATCAGGAGGAGTACATGTGCCAGGGCTACAATGTTTACTTAGCATGGTGAGCCTCCAAGTTCCAGCTCTAAGAGTAAAAAAAAAAAAAAAAAAGAAAGAAAGAAAAATTATCACTACTATGTGAAACATATTATTTGTAAACGTAAAAATATTTCTGAGGTCCTAGAACATATTTCTGCAGAGACTTTGGTAATGGGCTGTGGGGCTATGTGTTGCATATATGTGCTTCTCATCTTGGGTCTCAATGGGGGTTAATCCTAATCTCCATTGTCACCGTGACTTAGAATCACCAAGGAAAGATAACTCTGGGTGTGTCCATTAGGGAGTTCCAGGAAGGTTTAACCAACCAGCCTTGAAAGTGAGTTGCACCATTCTATGGACTAGGGTCTCAGACGGAAGAAGAAACAAGAAAGCCGAACACCAGCCACCATCTCTTGATGCTTCCAGACAGCAGATACAACACACCAGGTCTCCTCCTCCCTAGGAGGCCATTGCCACCATTTTAGGCAGAGTACTTAGGACAGTGGCTCTCCAAGCTTAGCTTCATATTGAAATCACCTAAGAAGAACTACTGTGGGTCCAGCCTGGCCTTCTGGGGTGAATTACTAAATTATCTCCAGGAGCCTCTAATATACAGCAGAAGATTAAAAAATATTCACTTGAGCATCTTTTGGATATATGCCTAAGAGTGGTATAGCTGGATCTTGAGGAAGCACTATTCCTAATTGTCTGAGAAAGTGCCAGATTGATTTCCAAAGTGGTTGTACAAGTTTACATTCCCACCAGCAGTGAAGGAGGGTTCCCCTTTCTCCACAACCTCTCCAGCATGTGTTGTCACTTAAGTTTTTTATCTTACCCATTCTGATGGGTGTAAGGTCATTTTGATTTGCATTTCCTTGATGACTAAGGATGTTGAACATTTCTTTAAGTGTTTCTCTGCAACTCTTAGGCATACATCCAAAGTATGCTCAAATATACAATGACATTTGCTCAAGCATGTTTGTAGCAGCTTTATTCATAATAGCCAGAAGATGGAAACAACCCAGATGTCCCTCAACTGAGGAATGGATACAGAAATTGTGGTACATTTACATAATGGAATATTACTCACCAATTAAAAACAAAGATATCATGAAATTTTCAGGCAAATGGTGGGAACTAGAAAAGATCATCCTGAGTGAGATATCCCAGAAGCAGAAAGACACACATGGTATATACTCACTTATAAGTGGATATTAGACATATAATATAATCATACTAAAATCTGTTCACCTAAAGAAGCTAAGCAAGGAGGAGGACCGTGGGTAATATGCTCAATCCTCATTCAGAAAGGCAAATGGGATAGACATCGGAAGATGGAGAAGACAGGGAACAGGACAGGAGCCTACCACAGAAGGCCTTGAAAGACTCTACTCAGCAGGGTATTAAAGCAGATGCCGAGACTTATAGCCAAACTTTGGGCAGAGTGCAGGAAATCTTATGAAAGAAGGGGAAGATAGAAAGACCTGGAGGGGATTGGAGTTCCACAGGAGAACAAAAGAACCAAAAAAAATCTGGGCCCAGGGCTCTTTTCTGAGACTAACATTCCAACCAAGGAGTGGAGATAACCATGCATGGAGATAACCTAGAACCCCTGCACAGATGTGGTACATGACAGCTCACTATCCAAGTGGGTTTCCTAGTAAAGGGAACAGGGACTGTCTCTGACATGAACTCAGTGGCTGGCTCTTTGATCACCTCCCCCTGAGGGGGTGGGCAGCCTTACCAGGCCACAGAGGAAGACAATGCAGCCACTCCAGATGAGACTTGATAGACTAGGGTTGGATGGAAGGGGAGGAGGACCTCCCCTATCAGTGGACTGGGGAGGGGCATGGGAGATGAGGGAGGGAGGTTGGTATTAGGAGGGGATAAGGGAGGGGGCTACAGCTGGGATACAAAGTGAATAAATTGTAATAAATTTAAAAAATTTTTAAACTAAAAAAAAAAACAATCACATTTAGATCAGGTGCCTTAGGTAGACACCTTTCACTTACAGTTAATGACCTGCCATTGCCAACTACTGTGTTTGACTTTTCCACTTTTATATGTGTGCTGAGCATGTGTATATATGCTCCTTTGCATATGTGTGGCCACATGGGCATACGGATGAGCATGCATGTGAAGATCCAAGTCGGCAAGAACCATCTTCAGTCTTTCTTCTGTCCATCCATCAAGGCAGTCTGCCTACCCAGCTTGTTAGAGATCCCCCTGTCTGCCTTCTGAAGATGAGCTTATGGGAGGGCCCACACTCGCACCTCACATTTACCTGAGTTCTGGGTATCTGAACTCCCATTCCTTGCACTGTAAGCATCTTAACCATGAGTCACCTCTCCAGCCCCAGACACCATACTTAAAATGCTATTTTATCAGTCTTACAATCCACTAGAACGAGTGGTCACTTTAGACCCAGTGAGTCCTACCCAATCACAATTCTCCACATTTTTATCAGTGAAGAAGAGAGCAAATGCCTCTCAATGATATCTACCTGTCTTAACTGGGTTTCCATTGCTGTGATAAAATGCTGACCAAAAGCAATGTGAGGAAGGAAGGATTTATTGTGGCTTACAGTTTATAGTTATCATTGAGGGAAGTCAAGGCAGGAACTCAAGGCTGGATGTAGAGACAGGAACTGAAGCAGAGCCATGAAGGAGTGCCACGTACCGGCTTCTTCCCTCTGGCTTGCTCAGCCTGCCTTCTTATACAATCCAGGAGTGCCTGCCGAGGGGTGATGCCAACTGCAGTGGGCTTGACCCTCTCACATCAATCATCAATTAAGAAAATGCCCCACAGTCTTGCCTACAGGCCAATCTTACATAGGCATTTTCTCAATTACAGTTCCTCTTCTCAGATGACCCTAGCTTATGTCAAATTGACAAAAATCCAGCAGTGTATCTACATATTCCCTTTCCTACTGATATATATATATATATATATATATATATATATATATATATATATATATATCTACTGATGTATATATCTATATATAGATCTATATAGATATTCTTATGGGAATAATAACTTGATGCAACTAATATCCTAATTTTAGCATTTTTGATACTACAAATTTAAGATTGCCCATTCTATAACAAAAAGAAAAAAGATAGGTAGTAAGAAAAAATACATAATTTCTGTATGAAGAGTAATCATATGCCCAAGAAGGTTTTTCTTAGGTGGAATTTTTTTCCAAATATATTTTGAGAGAACAGCCATTCTTTCTTTCAAATGGGTGTCTTGAAAGATCACAAACTTTGGTGTCTTTTCTTCTCTCTCACCTTATTTTTGAGACAGGGTCTCTCTGTTGCTCATCACTGTGTACTCCAGGTTATCTATGTCAGGAGCCTCCCAGAATTCTCCTGGTTTCAGCTCTCATCTCATCATAGAAGAGCTGGAATTTCAGATATGCACACTGCCATGTACAGCGTTCTGGGGATCCAAATTCAGATCCTCACACTTGTAGGACAAGTACTTTACCCACTGAGCCAACTCCCTGGTCCCCGCTCATTTTTTGGTTCAGAGCTGTATTACTTTTTTTTTTTTTTTAAGATGGTGCAACTTCTACACCTTCTGTGCTTATAGATTTTTCCTGGAAACACATGGAGAATGCATATACAAACACATGCACAAAAGGAGCAAGTGGAAGTGAAAATAAAAAAATAAAAAGAATACTTCTCAAGACAAAAATAAAGAAACAAAAAAGGAAGGAAAACTATTACACTTACATGTATGGATGATTGAAATAACCAGGAGGAGGGTTATTTAGATAATCAGAAATTATAGCTTACGAGGCATGGCAAGGGAGAATTTTTGCTGCTCTGCAGAGACGGTTTGTGGCCACTAACTATTTCTCCCTTTCTTCTCGGGAAAAATTCTGGTTTGAATTGGATATTCAGAAGCTGAACCAAGAGATATTACTGCTCCAGATCCTTTACAGCTGAGTCAAATGATTCGATTCTGGTCAATGATGTAGACACAGCAAATAGGATGGGAGCTGGGGCTGGGCTCACGTTAGAAGCACATTCTTTCTAGAGTGAGGAAGTCTGGAAGCCAACCTAGATCCGGGGTTAGCAAAAAAAAAAAAGTCACTAGGATATGAGGCAAAAAGTTATGAGCTGATTCTCTGTGATCATTGTGGCTACCAAATTTACTCTGAATTCCATTCTATTGGACTTCTTTCACACAAACAAAAGAATAAACTTTCTGCATTTCTGATGCTATTGATATATTTAAGTTCTATTCAAGACCTAACTGACTGAGGACCAGGGGACAGCACAGCACTGAAGGTCTTGACAAGCTTGAGGGCCTGAGTTCAGGTCTCCAGAACTCACATGAAGCCAAGCATGGCTATGCATGCCTACAGTTCCGTGCTGGAAAGTAGAAGTAGGCAGACCCGAGGGGGCTGGTGGCTGACCAGCCTCTGCCTCAGAGGATGAGGGGACAAAGCAGGCCGCTTGACATCCTCCTCCAGCCACGCGTGCACGAGTACCAGCATTCACGTGTGCGTATGCAGCACGTGCACACACACACAGTGGGCTTTCCTACTGCTCTATAGGAGCAACATCAGAAGTTTGGGAAGCACTTGCGTAAAATCTCTTTGAGAAAAATAGACTATGGCCAGCACTGAAAAAGAAGAAGAAGAAGACAACATCAGTGATTTGAATGGCCTCTACTAAATAGTGTTCCTATCCTAAAAAAAAAAAAAAAAAAAAAAGACACAGAAATATGACCAAATTTTGAAATCAGAGAGCTAATATTATTTTCAAATGACAAGTTCCATGATTACAGTGGTTTGAGTGAGAATGACCGCCTAACCCAGCACGGTGGCATATGCCTATAATCCCAGCACTAGGAGACGTAGAGGCAGGAGGATCTCTCTGAGTATGAGGTCAGCTTGGTCTACAAACTGAGCCCGGGATTGCCAAGGCTATGCATAGAAATCCTGTCTCAAAAAACCAAGCAAGCAAACAAACAAACAAACAAACAAAGAGGAAAAGTGTCCCCTAGGCTCATATACTTGAATGCTTAGTCACCGGGGAGTGACACGATTTGAGAAGGCTTAGAAGCTGTGGCCTTCTTGGCCTTGCTGGAGGAAGTGTGTCACTGTGGAGAGGCTTCAAGGTTGTAAAACCCCACAAGAAGCCCAGTGTCTTCTCTTCCTGAGGCCCGCCGATCTGGGTGTAGAACTCTCCACTACTCCTCCATCATGTCTGCCTGCAAGCTCCTCACCATGATGGTAATGGACGAAACCTCTAAACCTGTAAGCCAGCTCCAATTAAATGTTTTCTTTACAAGAGTTGCCAATGTCATGGTGTCTCATCACAGCAATAGAAACCCGAAGACACAGATATAATGCTTTTCTAGAAGATTTTAAAATTTAGCTTTGGTATTTTTGTTTTTATTTTATGTGTCTAGGTGTTGCCTGCATTATTTATCTGTCTACCAAGTGTGCGCCTTGTTCCTGTGGAGGCCAGAGGTGTTGGAGCCCCTGGAACTGATGGTACAGATATTTGTGAGCTGCCTTGTGGGTGCTGGGAATTGAACCTGGGTCATCTGGAAGAGCAGCCAGTGTTCTTAACCACTGAGCCATCCCTCCAGTCCAACTTTTGTGTTTCTTAAATTCAGTTCAAAAAGATGGATGCCATTCCAGTGTGGTGAGGAAGCTGCCGAACTCCAGAAACAATAACCGCCGTGGGCCGTTCATTCGCTAAGACTTTCATTCTCATTTTTCAGTACACGACCTACATATCTGCTTGGGGACCGCTAACTCTCTAACCAGTTCACTCACAGCCATTGCTCAGCTGAAAGTGCATTCGCTTGCACCATCTGAAAGTGAACTTTACCCTGTCAGTGTTTATTTATTATCCGAATAAGTTCTTCTCTACTCCACAAATACATTGCCAGTGAGTACATTTCCTTATTTAAATGAATAGTTGTTTTAATACATTAATTTTGGGCAATTTTCAAATAACTTCTACAGCTGTTTATTAGACAGAATTGCCATACAATAGAACACACACCTCTTAATTGTACTTCTATATCAATATGATGACCATAGCTCTCATCACCCGCCTTGATAAGGGACATCCCCATCACCCCAGAAAGTTTCAAGGGAATACTTTTTGAGTATCAAACCCCGACCTAGGGCACAAAGGCATACGTTCCACCCTGCGCTTCTTACTCTTCTATGGCTGGAAAATGGAGCTGAAATCGTCTTCTGCTTAAAGCTGATGGATTGGAAACTTTAAGCACTCCCGCCGCGAGAGTGTGCTGAGCATTCTCTTATCCTGCCTGGTAGGAAACAATGAAGAAGGAAGCTGAGCTTGGGGACAGACCTTCTGTGGATTCTTGATTTGTATTCTTTAAATGAGTTTTCTTTAGATGAGAAACAGTAACTTTCAGTAACGCTGTGCAATGATTAATCGCCATTGCTGACTTGGTGGGATTTTAGGATCCCCTAAGGGACACAACCCTCCGGGCATGCGTGCGAGGGCGTTGCTTAGAAGGTGTGGCTGTGCCGGGAAGACCCACTCTTCAGGCGGGCAGCGCGTGCCCGTACTGGGGTCCTGACAGCTAGCTGAGCACCAGCTTCCAGCTCTCTCCCTGCTTCTAGAACAGGGCTTCTGTGCCTCACACTCCCGCCTTCGTGAAAAGTCGTCATCCTAAAACACGAGGCAAACCAAACCCTTCCTTGATAGTTTCTGCCAGGTATTTTGTCTCAAGCACATGTAAAGTAAGTAATGCATCCCTCCTTGCTGCGCCAAAGAGAGAAACTATCCAAAGCAATTTGCAGTTTAAAAAGTCTATATTTTAAAACAAAACAAAACAAAACAAAAAACCTTGAAATGCTGTCAGGCGGTTGTTGGGGTTGAAGTTGCCCATTCGGTAAGCTGTAGTTTCTTTTATCCAATTATCTCTGCTCCAATGCCTCTATTTTTAAAACTTTGTCCGAAAAAAAAGGAAAAAACAACTTTGTCCAAAAGTCTATTCATTCCATCAGTTTCCAGTAGCCCACATAAGTTGGTAATGATAAATCTTGTTCTTCGGCTAGGGTTTGGATTTGAAATGCCCCACCCACAGGTTCTCTTTTTTTTTTTTCAATGCGTGTTCCCCAGCTAGTGGTGATTTAGGGAGGCCACGGGCTGGAGTCTAGCTGGCGGAAGTAGCCTTTGAAGGTTACATCGTTATCATGACTTGAACACCATTTTCTGCTTTTCAGTCACCATAGTGGCAGCCTCGGGGACCAGCTCCTGCCTTCATGTTCTGAGCTGCTTTGCCGTTAGCTACCTTGCCATGGTTGACTGAAACCATGAGCCACAAGCCTTCCCTCCCCTGGCTTGTCTCTGTTGGGCGTTATTGCTACAGTAATGCAGAGAGAACCGCTGTACCTTCCAAAGAAGGATGAGCTCTCCGGACTCCGGACTCTGCAGACGTGGGCGGCCAGCAGCAAGCAGAGGTGAACCTGAACCCTAAGCCTAAACTGCCCAACTCCGCAGTACAACAGCAAGACTGGCAGCCAGCAGCCCAGTCCCTGGTGAGCCTTAGGCAGCGAATCCTCATCTTAGACAGTTGTTTTACTCTAACTACAGCCCACACACGCTGAGAGGCGACGTCAGAGCTCTGTTTGGGGGGCTGTCTCTACATATTTGGGGGCCAGCTCTTTGATGAGGCTCACGTAGTCGCTTTTCTCTGCGCAGGCCCTGCACTCTTCCCCCCAGCTGCGCAGGATCTGCTTCAGCTCCGAGACTCTCATCTTCCCCAGGTCCACAGACGCCAAGTCCAGTTTTTTCTCTAAATGCCAAAAAAGAACAATTGAACAACAACACAAAAATCTTATGGAACCCTTAGAAGGGAATGTGGCGCTGACCTCATTCCCCTTCAGTGTGAGACGGTTTCCCTTCCCATGGGGACCAAGACATACCCAGTGAAAATGCAACATCACCAGTCAACTTTTTATAGGCCTGGATTCTAAGTCTTTGAATGCTGCCAATCATAAACTAACGACATTCAAGGAGGGAAATACTGAATATGCATTGAGCATATGCAGAGATTTTCATCTAAACAATACAGTATAACAACAATTTGCTGGCTGGCAAGACGGCTCGGCGGGTGAAGGCATTTGCTACCAAGCCCAAGGACCTGGTGATCCACGTAGTGAAAAGGAAACTGACTCCTACAAATTGTTCCCTGACCTTCACATGCATGCTGTAGCACACATGCGTGTACATATATTCGCATGCCCCTGTGCACAGTCGTCCTTTCTATGAACATGCTTTGTATCGACGTGGGGTTTCCTGCCTCTACCCTAGCCCTTTGAAGTCTTGAAAAAGGGACGCTTACATAATAACTACCCTGGAAGTCAGGGCCTGTGCTTGGCAAACTAAGAACTAGGTTGCCTTTCGGACCTTTCAACCTGAAACCTGTTTCATGTTTCATGTTTCATGTTTCATATAGCTGTGGAGCTATAGTGTATGTGCACATTGCACAGCTGTGGTGAGAACTGAGACTAAGTGATTAAGAGTTGCAAGAGCGAGCACGTGTGTGTGTGTGTGTGTGTGTGTGAGAGAGAGAGAGAGAGAGGAAACGGAGAGAGGAGGAAGGGAGAGAGAGGCAAGGAGGGAAGGAGAGAGAGAGAACAACTTATGCAAAAGAGTCTGTAGTAGAGGAATTTCAGATGTTAAGAATAGCTGCGGGGGTGGGGGAACGACTAGCAGCCTTGAATCATACTGATTTCATCTATGCAAAAGGCTGGCCCAGATACAACCCTTCAGTATAAGAATAGATTTAAGCATGTGAAATTTATAAGGCCAAGGATAGTTTTAAATAAGGCATCACCTTCCTTTCCTTGCTGTTTATTTTAGGTATCTCTGCTAAGCTACGTCATAGCCTGATCTGATGGGGACAGATAAGCCAGTTCCTAAACGCTGACAGAAGGATGAACCTGGGAGGAAGATGAAGTCATGTTGCAACCTCAAAGTCCTGCTGCCGTTGAACAGATGTAACTCATGTCTTCATAGCTAACCAAGAGTAGCTCCTTATTTATTTTCAGAAAATTTTCCAAACACTCACGGTTTGACACCACCTTAGTAAATTAGGAACTTAAACTTTGGGCTGGTGGTTCCAACTTAATGCTGATTATCCGTTATTATCCAATATTTACTAATAGGTTCTTATTAGTTTATTTACCTCCTTTCCTTTACAGGAGCTCAGCTAACATGAAAACACCGTTCACCAGCCCAGCAACCTATCAGTGACTAGAGAATCCCTTCCCTCTAATGCTGACTCTGTAGATAACACGGCCCAGGGGGTTCACAGCTTTACAACATATGGACCATATTGGGAAAGGCAGTTGGGTCTCAAGTACCGTATTTTAGCTCACAAATCTGGCTGTCCATCTTCTTCAGCTTCTCACAGATCTTCGGGGCAGGCATGTGCACACTCATGGGACGAGTGACTTCACTTAGGATCTTGGTGGCTGCATCTCTGGTGGCTCCTAGATAATAGCACTGAACGAGAGAACGATAGAAAGCGTGGGGCTGGTGAGACGATTCAGACGGTAAAGGGGTCTGCTGCCAAAGCTGACAACCTTAGTCTGATCCCCGAGACCCACATGGTAGAAGGAGAAACTCCTGCAAGTTGCCCTCTGACTTGCATGCCGCACACATGCGCACAAAATAAATAAATGAAGTGCCATTAAAAAGAGTGTCAGCTGGGCAAGGTGGCGCACACCTGTGATCCCAGCACTCAGGGAGGCAGAGGCAGGCGAATCTCTGTGAGTTCAAGGCCAGCCTGGTCTACAAAGGGAGTCCAGGGCAGCCAAGGCTACACAGGGAAACCTTGTCTCAAAAAACAGACAAAACAACAAATACTTAGTGTTCCTGATAATGAATAAAAGCAAGCAAAACAGTGTAAATAAGGGAGGAAAGAGGTCTTCATAGTCCAGCTATTAAATTTTAACCCTGTCTGGCTGAGGTACCAGAAGACCAGCCTTGTCACCGGGCTAATTAGATGCACCTGTCTCTCAGTGTCACAGGATTATCAGGTGCACCTAATTAGCCTGGTGACAAAGCTGGAGTCATTGGTCTTCTGGTGCCTTAGCCAGCCAGGGTCCGGCGGTACATATTAACATGTCCACTTTAGGCAAAAAAAAGGACTTGACTGATACCTGAGGTATACCTCTGTGGTAAACACATGCTCAGCATGAACAGGGCTGTGGGTTCAATACCAAAAAATAAAAATAAAATAAAAAGTTAAAGGACTTAATCTAGAATTGTCTTTATTAATATAGAAATATCGAAACATACATTAAAATCGGGAAACTTAATCTAAAAAAGAAAATATACAATGTAGCCAGTCCTGATGAGACCGGATAGGCTAGGGTCAGAGGGAAGGGAAGGAGGACCTCCCCTATCAGTGACTGGGGGAGGGGCATAGGGGGAGATGAGGGAAGAAGGGCAGGATTGGGAAGGGATGAAGGAGGGGGCTACAGCTGGGATACAAAGTGAATAAATTGTAATTAATTAAAGATAAATTAATTTTAAAAAATAAAAATAAAAAAATAAAGAAAATATAAAAGCCTCAATCATTACATATGAATGATACTGAGATGACTTAAGGGTTCAATTAAGAGTCTTTGTAAAAGATGCAAATACCAACCCATTTTTATAATAGTAAATCATCAGAAACAGCTTTACAGCCGGGTGGTGGTGGCTCACACCTTTAATCCCAGCACTTGGGAGGCAGACACAGGTGGATCTCTGTGAGTTGGAAGCCAGCCTGGTCTACAGAGTGAGCTCCAGGACAACCAGAGTTACACAGAGAAACCCTGTCTCAAAAATCCAAACGAAGCAAAAACAAAAACAAACAAACAAACAAACAGCTTACAATCCCATTTAAGAAAGTGTAAAATTGCCTGCCTGTGATTTACCCAGAAAGGAAAACTGGATTACTCTCAATAAGAATCCATAGTGAATGGAAAAACAAAAAGAAATAAAAAAGAAAAGGACGTGACTACTCCCAGGTATGGTGGAGGAAAGGTTTATTGCAGGTAAAAGGGAGAGCGCAGCCAGTGGTAGGGACATCTGGGAGAGTCCATAGTAGACAGGACCCTGAGCCCTGTGAGGGGGGTAGATGGGGACAGGGGAGAGAGGGGAACAGCCAGGAGGCCCAAAATAGCTGGATTATTTAGGAAAGGACATCTGGGCAAGGGCAGCCCAGACCACAGGCTGAGGAAGTTTAGGATAGGAGAAGGGTATGCCAACTAGGAGGGTCCTCTAACAAGTATCGACTGATGGATGCTGGGAGAACCCAGCCGCTAGTCCGCTCTGGTTCCTTAAATAGGCACCTCAGCCATTTGTTCCAGGGTTCAAGACTTAATGTATAGGACTATGTTTCTCAGAAGATTGGTTTCTGCTTGCTGTCTACAATGAGCATGTTTGAAGCATATATGGAAGTAAGAAAAAACCAACTCAGAGTGGAAAGGGAAAATATTTATTGGTAGGTTGTTGTGGTTTTAAGCATACTGGAAAAAACCGAAATATACCATACCAGGCGGCTTTCTTTTCCTTTGACATCCAAACAAAAGCTGATCAACTCTTTCTCTATGGTGTCCACAGAAAAGTCTGCTCCTCTGGTTAGCAAGGAGTTGTAGAATCGGTTTAAGAATTCTTTGCAGACTAGAAGGAAGAGAGATTTGGGTCTGTTACACAATTCTTCCTCTGCCACATCCATGACCGTGACCCACCCACCAAGTGAGGAAAATGTAGGTATGATTCAGGAGAGGCGGCTCAGCAAGGAAGAGCAATTTGCTGCTCCTGTAGAGGATCCAGGTTCGGTTCCCAGCACCTACAGCTTACAACCGTGTGTAACTCCAGCTCTAAGAATCTGGGGCCCTCTTTTGGCCTCTTTTAGCACCAGGCACACATGTAGTACAAATACATACATTCAGACAAACGCTTATATGCATGAAATAAAATTTAAACTATATAGGTATAATTCAATGTGTTATGAATTCAAACCCTAAGCATTATTTGGGGTTTTTTACTAAAGCCATGAATGCAGTAGGCATTTAATATGAGCTTACAGAATCCACCAGTCTTTGGAACCAAGTTCCACCTAAAATGAAAATGTTTTTGTAAATTTTGGTAGACCCTAAAAGATATGATAGCTTTTGTTTAGGATAAGGTCTTGGGGATAGCTTTGCTTCAGGCATAGGGAAAAATCTGGATAACTCCAATACCTTAAGCGAAGCTCCTTATCATGCACAAGAATGAGCTTGGTAGATTCCTAACCCGTAGTTTTTTAAAACTATACTTTATGTATAGCAATAGTTAAATTCTGACTTGAAGAACCATAGTCAGCCCCAATTCTCTTGAGCTGTGAGAGAGAGAGCTCAGAATAGGCCCAGCTATTGGTAACCACCATGTTAACATTTGGCAGGGCCTGGCAGGGGCTGGCTCTGATGCAAGCATTTCATGTACTCAAGTTTCACAGCAAAGCTATGGCATAGACGCTTTACTGCCCTCTCTTTACAGATAGAGAGACTGAGCCAGAGAGACTATCTTCTCACTTGCTGGGTAAGTGGTAGATAGAGAAGCTAGTTGATCTTAGTGGCCCCTGGCCCATGTTCTCCCATACAGTGGAAAAATAAATCTTTTCTTCTTCGAGTTGTTTTTGTCCAGAATTTTGTCACAGCAAAGAGTGGCATCCCTAATGCACATACACATATCCTCTTTCCTGGCCTTCTGGGAAACCAATGAAGACATGCTGGAGTTTTCTTTATCTTTATTATCTCTTTCTCATCTTATCCTTTCCTCTCTCAGTGATACATTTTGTCCATCCTTTTCTCTTCTACTGATAAGAGTCTCATGTATCCCAGGCTGACCTCAAACTCCCTGTTAAGCTAAACTTTTGATCCTCCTGCTCCATGTCCCAAGAGCTAGGATTACAGGTGAACACTACCACATTGTGCAACATTGAGGGTCAAAGCCAGAGTCTCATACATGCTAGGCAAGCCCTCTACCAGCTGAGCTATGCCCACAGTCCAGCTCTTCCATCATGTTATGCGCTGTTTCTTTTTCCCACCAGTATCTCTAGTCTGCTGTTGGTCTCGTCAATTTTTATTTGCAGAAGTTTAATTGGCTCTTTTCCAAAAGCCTCCTGCTCTATATGTATATTATCAGTCCCTTCACTTCTGTAAGCATAAAAATCAATTTGATGATTGATAATAACCAAACCTGAAATCTTTTCAAGTAGACTACTTCTGTCTCTGGTCTCAGCTGCCCATAGCCTATGCTACCCTTCTTCCGCATTCTGAATGAGAACATGATGCTGGGAAGTCACTCACAGCACTCAGTCATCCTCACAGTCAGAAGGTTAAACACCACACTCTACAGTGTACCATATTACAAAACCGTGATGCTTAGCAGATTAGGTGTATTGAGTGCAGCTTGACTTGTGATGTTTTCAATTTATGATGGGGATGTAACCTCATTGTAGGTTAAAGACTAAACATACACACACACACACACACACACACACACACATTTTGTGTTGGTTCTGTTTCTCTGAAGAATTCTGACTAATCCATAAGACAAGTAGAAACAGTGAGGAAACCTCTCCATACTGTCATCTGTCTCTTAATGATGGGGATGCCATCTGAGATGTGTTGCAAGATGACGTTGGCGTGGGAACATGAAAGAGGGAACTTACATAAACTTCGATGCTGTAGCTTGGTCATAGTTTACAGCTCGTTGCTCCCAGGCTACAAGGTTGGTAGGTATGTTCAAACCTTTAACATCACAACACTACACTGTCACCCTCAAAGTTTACCATCAAGAACCATGTAATTAAGTTACAAGAAAAAACAAACAAAAACAAAAAAAAAACCCAACACATACAAAAAAATCTATGTGTCATGATTTTGTGTTGAACTGCATTCATAGCCATCCTCGGCCACATGCAGCTTGTGTGTAGAACATACTGAGTGCTGTAGACAAGTTTTGCTCAGTATTAGGTATGCTAATGTAAGAAAGGTGCAGTAAAAATGCACCATTAATAATCGTGGCTGGAACAATGGCTCAGTGGTTAAGAGCACTTTGCTGCTCTTCAGAGGACCCAAGTTCAGTTCCCAGCACCCTCGTCAGACGGCTCACAACCATGTGAAATTCTAGTTTCAGGGGATCAGGTGCCCTCTTCTGGCCTCTGAAAGTTCCTGCACACATGTATCATACATACCAAACAAAGACACGTACATAAATAAAAATAAACCTTCCAAAAAAAGAGAGTTTTAAAATAATATGCTGTGCTGCATATGGTTTTTACTATGAATGGAGCCTGTAGAACTAAAAGCTGAGCTGAGGGAGCCAGCAAGCGGTGAGCCAAAATGAGACCAAGAGCATTAGTTCACACTGAAAGAGGCATTATAGGCACCGAACACTTCGGCTGCATGAAATTTTTGGGAAAAAATAATTATCTTTCTTCCATGATAAATGAACCTTAGCTTTTTCCACCGTATAAATTCTTTAATTAAAAAAACATTTAACCGTTTTGTTTTGACACTTAGCTCAAAAAACATATTGCAACTTATCTTCCTTCTTTAAATATTTATGTTTTAAATTAGTAATCAATTTCTAACTTTTTAAACTTGTTTGTTAAAAACTAAGACACAAAAACATCCATTAGCCTAAGCCTACACAGGGTTCAAATGACTGCCCTCACTACCCCTCCTTATCTTGTCCCACTGTGACATTTTGAGAGGTGACAGAACACACGGATCTGTCTTGTATGATAGAAATACTTTCTTCTGAAATACTTTTGGGTTGTTTGATTTGTTTTGAGACAGTATCTCACTATGTAGAATAGGCTGGCCTCGAACTTACAGAGATCAGTCCTCTACCTCCTCTGCCTCTCTGTCTCTGCCTCTCTGCCTCTGCCTGCCTCTCTGCCTCTGCCTCTTCTGCCTTCTCTGCCTCCTGAGTGGGGATTAAAGGCATGTTGTCCCTCTCTTCTGGAATATTATCTAAAGTACCTGCCTAAGGCTACTTTACATTTACTTTTCTTTCTAACTGAGATGAATCCAAGTAATGATTGTTGAAAGTAAATAAACAATTGGTAAAGTTTTATTACAACTAATAAGTAGCATGGACTCTACATGTTGTACTGCTGTACTTTCATATGACTGGCAGTGTCTGTTTATTCCAGATTCAACACAAAAATTGATTACAAACAGGTTATTGAACAACATTGAGTGACAGAATTTTTTCATAATCCCATAGAACCATGCTGGTATGCATGATCCATTGTTGGCTAAAATGTGAATATATGGCATGTGGTTGTAAATCTGGAAACTAATGTATGATTGAGGATAGTACATAAATATGTAATTCATCATATTCAAAAGATGCAGCCACAGAGAAAAGGGATATGGTGAAAGTACAGGCCTGGGGATCACCTTCATGAAATATCAACCTTTAGAAGTTGAGAATGTAAGGCAGATTCAGAAAAGGATTCTTAGGAACAGCCAGTGAGGCAAAACAAGAGAAAGAACCAATGTTCTCCCCAGAGGAAAATGATGAAAAACATCTAGCTTATTGCCAATGTTACAAACCACTGATAGAGTGAAAAATGTCCCGTCATATCTCTTACTCAACTTAATTATCAAACACATTAAGTTTGCAAAGAAGACACCTGCTGGCATAATCAAAGCTGTAAGTAAGCAGGAATTTATCAAAGTCTCTAAGCAACCTCCCATCTTGTCTCCCAATAAGAGAGATGCAGTCTTGCAATGTCTCATTTCTCTTCCCCAACATATCCTCATATGATTTCTAAATCTCATCTGTCATTATGACAAGGTATCATCTATCTAAATAAGGACAAGAATTCTAGCTTTTGTTTTATAAGATGGACATTTGGCTCACGAAAACATGGATGAAATTTTGTAACAGTGCATATATATCCTTTTGTTCAATAATCTGCCTATTGTGTGCCATAATAGATTTTGAAAACTGTGAGATGAGAGACATCATCTAAAGATATTTGTGTGTGTGTGTGGTTTTTGAGACAGTTTCTTTGTGTAACACTGGCTGTCCTGGACTTGCTCTGTAGACCAGGCTGGCCTTGAACTCACAGTGATCCAGCTGCCTCTGCCTTCCTGAGTGTTGGGACTAAAGGTGTGCACCACCAGACCTAGCTCTAGAAAGACTTTTTAAAAGTACATAGCTGCGTGGTAGAAGAAGAAAGACAGAGAACCATCCAAGGGGAGAATCAGTAGACAAGCAACTGTTGACAGAAAGAAGAAAAAGAGAAATATAGAACAAACCAGCTAATGCTGCTGATCTCATAGCATAGGAATAAATTCCTGAGGAGTAAAAAGTGGGAGGATTACTTTTTAACTATGTTGAGTTTTTGAAATGCTATCCACTTCACAATCACCTGTGGAAAATATGTCTGGAAGTGTGTGAAGACGGTGTCTTGGATATGGAGATGTAAGACTTACTAGACTATCAGGCAGATTGATTTCTATTGCACTGTATGTGGTGTGATAATAAATATGAACAGAGGGCACAACACTAGAAAATTCCAACATTTAAGCCACAGCTAGGCCACGTGTAATGATGGTACATGTCTTTAATCACAGCACTTGGGAGACAGAGGCAGGCAGATTGAAGCTAGCTTGTTCTGCATAGTGAGTTCCTAGCCACCCAGGGCTATACAGTGAGACACTGTATCAGAAAAAAAAAAGAAGGAAAGAAAGAAAGAAAGAAAGAAAGAAAGAAAGAAAGGAAGGAAGGAAG
>NW_026596149.1:9316663-9370650 GCF_907164565.1 Psammomys obesus | reverse complement strand
GAAAGAAAGAAAGAAAGAAAGAAAGAAAGGAAGGAAGGAAGGAAGGAAGGAAGGAAGGAAGAAGAAGGAAAGTGGAAGGGAGGTAGGTAGGAAGAAAAGAGAAGGGAGAGAAGGAGAGAGGGAGTGAAAAGCCAGCCATAGCTAGAGGACTAGAAGCACATGAAGAAATCTGAAAAGACACTTGCAGTGACAGAAGGCAAAGACAAGAGTAACAGCAGTGTCAATGCCATCAAGGCATGAGCTTCTGAAAAGAAAAAAATTCTAACAATAGTGTCAAGTGTCACAGAGAAGCCTGAGTTCAATCCTTGGGCTTACATGAGGTGATTCTCTAATAACCTCAGCAAAGATGACTGAAGCTGGTAACTTAAGGCTCCGGCCTTGTGTGTATTGATACGACATCATTCATTCTACAGGGTTTTCTTTGTTTACTAAAGTAGTGTCATACATCAATCTATAATGACTTCAAAATAGTTTAAGTTCTATAATAAAATCCTTTTAAAGAGATCTGGAAATATTTGTTTTCTCTGGAAACCTCAAGTTACCTAACCACAAGATTCAGAAACTAAACTGTCTACAGGGACTGCGTCAGCAAAATGAATAGGAATGGCAATTTGAAAACCTCCCCAAGCCAGAACACATCGATAGGTTGAAAGTGGCCCATGACCATATGTTTTACCACTGCTGTATTATAATATGTGTACTGGATTATTATATGCCATACAATACAGAGTGTGTTATATGCAGTATAATCCAGTGTTTTAATCTTATACACGGATAGGAAATTAAGTGACAGAATCACAAGGGCTGGTGAGATGGCTCAGTGGATAGAGGAGCTGCCTGCCAGGTCTGACTACCTGAGTTTGAGACCTAGGACTCCATCTGTGAAAGGAGAGAAAGGGTTCTGTTCTCTGACCTCCTCACATACACTGTGGCACTTGTGCCAGACACATAAAATAAATAAAATAGAAAGGTTAATAAGCAGTGTCAGAACCCGATCCAGAAGTCAACTCTTGTTCCATGATAATTCCTGCCTGTGTGAGTAGCAGCCTCCTCTCTGAGCAAATGAAATACATTAGTGGGTTAGCCAGACGTGCAAGCTAATAGTCACAACAGGCTGGAGTACATTTAGAAAAGACAGTGTTTTGTTGTTGTTGGTGGTGGTGGTGGTGGTGGTGCAGGGGTGTGTGTGTGTGTGTGTGTGTGTGTCTGTAAAACCTAGATACTACAACTCCCTCAAATCCAGGCGGGTTGGCGGAATGGATGAAGGTGTTCCGATCGCCAAGTCCACAGGAGAACAAAAGGCATCTTTCTATTTTATCTTTCTCTTCTCAAGGAGTTAACGTGCTCCTTTGTGTGTGAAGCAACTTCTGTCTATAAAGTCCTAACCAGCATTAGCTTTGTCTTTGATTTCATCATGATTGTCATGTTTTATTTTCCTTCTGGGAGCGACAAATAGTTTGAACCTCAAGATATGTCTTCTGCTCTGGGAGGAAAGTTCCCCGGGTAAGAGCAACAGAATCAAGTCGGCAGTGAGGTCACTTGCATAAAATCTACCGCGAATCCTAAGGCACTCCGTTTCCGGAGCCAACTTAATATTGACAGCAAAAGCAGAACGCGTCTTCAAGTGTCACTGGGCCCAAGTCAAGTTTTGCTTAGGCTGGGAAATTATTGACTGAGCCGCATTTCTCGGGTGAGATGTTATTTACAGCCTGGGTGAAGCTGCTTAGATAACAGCTGGGCTGAGCGTGTGCAGCCGCCATGCAAGCAGGTCACACACCGCTCACCTTCACAGTCAGCCCCCGGCCGCACACCGGTCTCCAGGCCCTGAGCCAGCACAGGGTTCGAGATCCAAAGCCCGGTGCAAAAGGTCACGAGGGCAGCTGGGCTGCGGCACTTCATGCTGAGCCTGGTACCGGGGACTGCCCGCACCTCCCGAGGCTATCTCTTGAGGGACAACCAGAGGCAGGAAACAAGTGACGCAATTGCAACAAGCGTGCCCATTGGCTCTTATAAACTAGGCTAAGGAAAAGGCGGAGCTAATGAAGCTTTTCCGGGCCTTTCCGACTTGCGCGTGCGCATGACGGCATACGCGGAGCGCTGCAAAGGAGCGCGGAGCGCTGCGCTAAAACTATTGGCTATCCGCTGTGGAGGAGGGCGGGATCGCTGTTCTGATTGGCTGAGACTCGGAAGGCCGGCGCAGCGACCGGACGCCGTGCGGGCGGGAACGTGAAGTCCCCGCAGTGCCTGACGGGCTTGTTCCTAGGAGGGTGGCTGTGGCCACCGAGCGGCCCCTCGTTGCGCTGTCGCGGTCTCCGCCGCCTCATGGCGGCGATCGGCGTGCACCTGGGCTGCACGTCGGCCTGTGTGGCTGTCTACAAGGTGAGGCTGGGAAGCTGGCTCCGGGGCGTCGGCCCGGGTTCTTGGATCGCCCTCCGCGGCCAAGCCCGCTGCCTGGAGGGTGGATGCGGAGGGGATCTCGGGTACTCCGGGACGCCGTCCTGGGACTCTGGGGCTGCAGCCTGCTCTGAGGAGGTCCAGGGACGGGAAGGCCACGGGGTACCCGGAGAGTCTCCCGGACCTCGAGCCTGCAGGGTGCACTGAGGAGGATCCGGCCCTAGGCTGTCCAGGAGGGGTCAGAAGACGTCAGGCATCGTGGTGCCTGGAGGAGCCCCCGGGGCGGGGGACAGCGTTCTTAGGAAGATGCCTGGAACGAGCGTGGCTGTCGGACGCCCTGGAGGCGGGAGGGGTGTGAGTGACGACCGACCGCGAAGTTCCCAGGAGGTGACGGTGACGTCATGGGCCCGGGACTCCCGGGGGTGGGAGGTCTTTGGAATTTCTGGGCATCCAGAAGCGCTGTGGAACTTAAGCGGAGAGAAGGGTACCTGCTGAAGAGCTGACGCTGCTGTACGCACTTGATGGTTCTAGAACTGAGAATTTGACAAAGAGCTGTGACTTCTTTCTCCTGAATATCGGGGCAGGAGGAACAATGACAATTTAGCCGCTGCTAGCCTCGGGTTTAAGCCTTACGTGATTTATAAGGAAAGTCCCAAGGGGTTAGCTGCTGCATTTGTAGGAGAGCAGTGGGGGAAAGTTCATGTGTGGGAGAATCATGTTACCCTGCTTGTTCATTATTGTGTACAGAATGTTTATATTTGATCCAGTTTACTGTACAGAACTAACCGGGAGAGAAATTCGTGGCATAGAGGCCGTTTATTAAACTCTAAGAAACTAATAGTGACAGTTAAAAGATTGATATGCCAGTTTTTCTTTCCACATAGATGGCAAAGTAATACTGGCATAAATGCCAAAGTTACCTGCTGTCGGGTGTTCTGAGTTAGGAAGGACAATCGAAGATAGAGACACTATGGGACTTAGGCTTTGCAAGCAGCAGGCTGGAGCAGTCTCCGAGGACTGAACCCCCGGTAGCCTTGCAGAATCGCTTTTATTGATTGTTACACAAAAGGCTTTTTAGCAAGGCAATTCCAGAATACCAAAGCCCCTTATCTGCTATAGGAGTCGTCTGAAGGAACCATTACCTAAGAAATTATCAGTCATTGCGAGAATTCCTACTTTGCCAGGAATGTCTTGTGGCTGAGATCATGCAGAGGCTCGGAAATTCCCAAAGGAAGAGCAAACCTGAAAATCCCAGATAACAATCACTTATTATTTAGGCCATCACTCCTGGAGTAAATGCCAGGTACAATGGCTCTTCTAAAATCTACTCAACCTGCAGATACATTGGGTGAGATTGGTGTTCCAATGGGAAAGAACTTAACCCTTCCATGTCTTTCCTTAGGACGGTCGGGCCGACGTGGTTGCGAACGATGCGGGGGACAGAGTCACACCAGCCATCGTTGCTTTCTCTGAAAATGAGCAGGTACTCTCTGTTGCCCTCAGTTTTGTACTTAATAATGAAAAATCACATGAATTGTAGTTAATACGTTTTTGTTTTTTTTTTTCCAGGTGGTTGGACTGGCAGCAAAACAAAGTAGAATAAGAAATATTTCAAGCACAGTAGTGAAAGTAAAACAGATCCTTGGCAGAAGGTATGATATAACGTGCTCTGAGATGTGGTAACAAAAAAAAATGTGTATGTTGTAAGTCTAGACTTAACTCAAATGACACTGGAGACACTTTGGTTTATTTGATGATGGTCATTTCATTGGATTTGCTCAGAAATTTGCTTCTTGCTAACAAATCTGATAGTATTAATGCCAATGGTCATTACGTTTAGTCATTTGTGTCAGTCACAAGTGGTACTTTGGAATCTTTGCATTTTAATATATATATATATTTTTTAACTGAGTCAACTCGAATAATTTTGTTGGAATTTGAAGGTTTCTCTGCATGGTGACTGAGTATTGCAAAATATCTTACTATTGTCATAATGTAGGTAGCTGCTATTGATTTTCCTCCTGGGGGCCCTCTGTGACACTTTCTGGGAACTGATTTTTCCAGTTGACTCACAGATGTTGAAGAAACAGCTTAGGTAATAGCTTAAGCAGGTCAATCATCAGTTGTGACTTTAATTAGAAGATTGTAGAGGCTTGCTTTCCCAGACTTCTGTCTCCTCAAATTATAGATTATCATAATAAAAATTAGGGCCCTTTGATTTTTGGTGGAGTAGTAGTACTTGACAGTGTTTTGAGTGCTTTCACATCTATGATTCTATTGGATCTTCTCAACACCCTCTTAAAAATTAGTTGGGCAGGTACTGTCCTTTGATATTTACAGATGAGGAAGTCGAGGCACATGAAATTTGTGACTTTACCAAATTAAAAAGGTGAATTAGATAAGCCTGAAGGTCAGGACTTTTAATTTTCAGCTCCACTCTGTCTTTTCTACTTTATTTGATTAGAATGTAAATATTAAGCATTTCCTTGTATTGATTTTAATATTTGGAGATTGTTAATTAAAGTTAATACCTACTTCATTTACAAATGCATGTTTATTATATAGCTCTTGCCTGTTTAGTACACTGCACTTGTTTTCGTAGTATTTGGGAACAAATTCAGATCTTTGTGAGTGTGTGATTATATTCCATATCCTTTAGCTTTAGTAGTTATTACTAAGCAAATTAAAAGGTATAGTTAAGCATATTAAAAATAGACATCAAATGTTTTTGAATTGTAAATGGGGAATTGTGATAAATCTTGAAGCCAGAGTCACTGAGGAACCAGTAACTGTTTAAGTAACCCTCCCCCTTTGGAGATAATTTTAGTTTCGTGTGAGAGAAAACAAAGGCAACCAGTGTATCTAAATCCCAATGATACCATCCTGGAGGACTGTAGTTAAGTATCACAACTAGGACTAATGTTGATTCAACCGAGACAGAACATTTCCATATCTATTCCCTGGAAGGCAGTGACGTTTTGGCTTTTTTCCTTTATTCTACTGTGACTGTCATTTATTATATTACATATTATTAGCAGACCAGCTTAAGCTCACTTCTCTGGCCTTGAAAGTTAAATCCATTTAGCAAGAATGCAGTAGTAAGTCAAATGGGTAACACATAGGCACACCACAATAAATGAGCTAAAATTAGTAAAACTTGAGTACTGCTCAGACATGGCGCTGGAGCCCAGCCCTGCTGGTACTTCATTTGAGATAGTTGCCTCATGTTTGGGTTATTTCTGCCTCACCTGACCATGGTAGTTTTTGTAAAACATGGTTATATCAGGTCTCAGCATTGGATGTATTTAGTCTTTGTAGAGAGTCAGTCCATCTGTTACCCAGCCAGAGTCCAGTACTTCCCCTGGATGGATGAACTGCCAAA
Source organism: Psammomys obesus (assembly GCF_907164565.1). Classification (NCBI taxonomy): domain Eukaryota; kingdom Metazoa; phylum Chordata; class Mammalia; order Rodentia; family Muridae; genus Psammomys; species Psammomys obesus. The sequence goes on along the minus strand of NW_026596149.1, from coordinate 9,364,874 downwards.
GGCCTGGCCACGTGCCTCTTTGTGACCTACACACAGGTAGCCCTGCTTATCTTGCTGCCAGGATGATCCTCACACCTTCCCTGTAACTCTCATTCCCCTGTGGCCTTCCAGCCAGAAGTGTGGCCCTCAGACCTGGCTTCTCAGCAATTAGCCCTGAGAGGAAAGAACCGATGCTCCTGGAAATATGCTGAGAACACACAGAGCTTCCCCACGCCTTCAAAATTGTACCCTGCTACCCAGGAGCTTGCTTCAGTAGCCTTCCTTCCCGGCCCATTATGGCTACCCCCAGTAGCAGTGCGGGCATCCGGTGGTCCAGACAGGAGACACGAACTCTTCTCTCCATACTAGGCGAGGCAGAGTACATCCAGCGTCTCCAGACTATGCATCATAATGCAGATGTCTATCAGGCCGTGTCTAAGCGGATGCAGCAGGAAGGCTTCCCCCGCACCGAACGCCAGTGCCGCTCCAAGTTTAAGGTTCTGAAGGCATTGTACTTAAAGGCCTATGTTGCCCATGCCACAAGTATGGGGGATCCACCGCACTGTCCATTTTATGATACGTTGGATCAGCTTCTTCGAAATCAGATAGTAACTGACCCAGACAACTTAATGGAGGCTGCTGCTTGGGCCAAGCACTGTGATCAAAATTTAGTGGCTCCTGACACTCCAGGGCAAGAGGGAACCAGCACTCGGAAAGTGAAAGGGACTCAGGCAGCTGGTCATCAGCATATTTTGCAAACAGTTAAGGAATCAGATGAGGATTGTGAGCTGAGAATCAGTGACCGGATGCAAGAAGCCAATGACCTTGAGGACTCCTGGGATGAATCCTCGGGTGCAGGTAACTCCCAAGCATGAGGGACTGGGTCTTAGAGTCACTTGGTCCCAAATAGTGTTAAAAGCTGGGATAGTACCCTCTTGAGCATAACTAATTTGTCTCATTGAACCCCCTCTTTAAAGTACCAAAGTTTTTAGCTATGATCCTAGGTATGTAGTCAAACTCTGCACACATAAAGACATACTCTCTGAAAGCATGTTAGTCTGGGCATTATTTGTGTATGTCAGCCAAGTGTTCCAACCCTGAATAATATGTCTGGCTCTGGGCATTAGTTGTAATGGGTATTTAGGAATACATAGGGGGAAATGGGATGGATAGCCCCATGGAAAGAGTCTTTGGGAACACATGGGGTCAGTTTTATAGAAGATTAAAGGAGCCTGGATATCTACATTACAGAATCATTTTCCCTTTATCCCCTGTAGAAAGAGGCCCTCCCAAGAACTATCCTACTTTTGTAACTGCCCCAACTCTGTTGCTGGCTGCAAGCATTCCCCTAGCCGGAATGTCCTCTCTGCAACACTGTGGCTTTGTTTTTCAGGGTGCTCTCAAGGGACCCCCAGCTACAGCAGCTCCCACCACCTTTTCAGAGGTGCAATTGCTCCCTGTCAGAGCATCCCCATGACCAGACTGGGTGTGTCGAGGGAATCCAGTCCCTGCATCAGCACCAGCCGAAACCCTCGTGGGGCAGCCTCCACACCTCCAGGCTCCTCTTCCGCAATTGCTTTTATCTCTGGTGGGGATAAACCTCTGACCAATGAGCCCCCTCCACGGTGGGCAAGGCGAAGAAGGCGCTCGGTGGCCAGGACCATTGCCGCTGAGTTGGCAGAAAACAGGAAGCTGGCACGAGAACTCTCCAGGAGAGAGGAAGAGAAGCTGGACAGGCTGATTGCTATTGGTGAGGAGGCCAGTGCCCAACAAGACACTGCCAATGAGCTGCGCAGGGATGCCGTCATCGCTGTCAGACGCTTGGCAACAGCAGTGGAAGAAGCAACTGGTGCTTTTCAGCTAGGGCTTGAGAAGTTACTTCAGAGGTTGATTTCAAACACCAAAAGCTAGGAACTGATCAAATGGATGTTTCCCAAACAAGTCTGTTTCTAACAATTGCCTTCTGGAACCCTGGCTCCTTTTCTGTGTCTTCAGAAAAAAAAAAATAGATGAACTGTAATATGTGGAACAGTGATGGGTGCCTTTTCCTAAGATTTTCTACTAACGGGAAGGCCTTTGAGGAATGAAAGGGTGGCCTAGTAGAAACCGGAAGAAGCCAAATCCACTCCCTAGCTTGTCCTGGCTTCCTCACTAATGTGAGGCAAATTTCTTACCTCTGTAACAGTTTCCTCATCTGTTGAGGGGCATCAGTAGTCATTCCTGCCCTGCCTACCTCACAGGGTTGTTGTGAGGATCAAGTGGCTTATAGATGTGACAGGATTAAAGTCTGAAAGCACTATACACATGTAAGTTATTAACACATGCTTTTGGTAAGGCGAAGCTGGGCAAAGCACATTCGCTTGCAACATACAGAAGTGTAGCGGTATCCTATGACCTCATTGCTTGAATCTTTATCAGTTTAACTCCTTTGCCTCTTAGATTGAGATCTTAAGGTCTTAAGTCTCTCTGTGGCTCACTAGTCTAGGCACAGCTGTATTTGTGTCTCTGTCTCTTACATTTTCACTGCTGTATCTTTGACATACCTACTAGCAAGCCCTCCTCTTAGTCTATGCAGCTTCCCTGCTTTAGTTTTAGTAGTTCCTGGTCTCTGTGGAGATAAGGATCTGATTGAGCACTGTGGGAAGGAAAGGTTTCCTATTGGTAGACTTCAATGTGGTAAAATAGTGGCTGTTTTATAAAGTGGAGAGTATAAGTAAATTCTTTGCATTTTGTACTATTTGAGCCCCTTTCCTGTGTTTACATTGTGGTTGCCATTTGAACATGGAAAAACTGGATTATATCCATTTCCAATCTGCCTGTGGCTGCTTGCATTTGTTTCCATGAGCTGGTCTTGGGTTTGGTGTCTAAGGTGTTACTGAGGGCAAGCCTAGATCCAGAGTAACTTTTTTTTCCAAGTGCTGTAAGCAAGAGTTGGTAGGATTGGTGGGTGTGGTGGAAGAGAGCATCTGGTCTGCCCTTCCGTCAGCTTGGAGAACTGTGGAAGGTGATAAAGGCCTCTGCCCGGGGACAGCTCTCTTTCAACACAAGCCTGAGCAAGTGCATTCACGCCACAGGCACACATCCCGCTGCACTGCGAGGGCTGGGTCTTGGTGGGTCCTGTAGTACTCGAGGAACACCAGCAAGAATCTTGGGGATTTAAATGCCCTCCTGCAATTAGGAAGCTCGGGAAAACATGAGCAGGTATGTTGGGAGAGGTTTGTTTCAAGGGGGCCAGTTGTATTGTAGTTGGGTGCCAAGCTAGGAATGTAGATTAGTAAAGGAAAGGACAAAGCAGTGCTGGGACCTCCCTGAAACCATAAATAGGTGACAGACAGCAAGCTGCTGTAAGAGTGAGCACTGGTGGGCTGGAGAGATGGCTCAGTGGTTAAGAACACTGTCTGTTCTCCCAGAGATCCTGAGTTCAATTCCCAGCAACCACATGGTGGCTCACAACCATCTATAGTGGAATCTGATGCCCTCTTCTGGCAAGCAGGTGTACATGCAGATAGAGCCCTCATTTAATAAAATAAATAAATCTAAGAATGAGCACTGCCTGCAAGAGCCGTGTGTGCTGTGGAATGCACTGCAGTCTGGTTAGAGCTCCTGACTCCAGTTCTGTCATAGCTGTTTTCACTGGGTGAACCACTTACCCTTTTTGTGCCTCAATTTCTTTTATCTCTAAATTGAAGAATTTCTACTGGATAATTTTTATAGTACCTTTCAGTTGTAGAACTTTAAATAACATGGTAAAGGTGAAAATGGAGGTGAGCTATTTATAGTATTTTCAGTCAGCAGCCATTTATAACTGTTTGAAGTACTGTTTACAATTGTATTTAAGGGCACCCTTTGTAGTATTGATGTTTATTGATATGTTGGTGAAAGTTCAAAGCATCATGCTGGACATCCATAGATGCCTTTCTTTCATTGAAGTGGATATATACATGTCTGTTGTCTCTTGTGGTTAGGCCATGACGTGGAAAGATGCATATCTGTTTTAACCAAATAAAGCTAATATAGATAAGTTCTCTGCAGAAAACAGACCTACTTTAAGTCTAATGGTGATAGAGTACATAGATGGACCTCTGATTGACATGGGAGAAACGCTAAGGAACAAAAGTGAAGTTAAATTTGAGGCATTTGAAAACCTGAATGGACAGAGTAACCAAAATAAGGGAATAAACCATGAGGTCCTGAGGAGTTAACAAAACATGCAGAACAGTAAAGGAGACAGTGGTGGGGGCCAAGCGTGAGAAAGCAGCCTGGAGGTCTTGCCTGAGCCTAGGCCTACCTGTTCCCTCCTCCAGCAAGCCTTTCACCATCCTGTAACTCAGGTTCTTTCCCTAAAGTGGGAACTAACGATTGCCCATGCTACCTACCTCACAGGGGTGTTGTGAGGACCAGCACGCTGATGAATGTACACTTAGATGTGTAGGCACTGGTCTTTAACAGGAGTGGGGAAGACCCCATGCTACTCCGGTGCTGATGTTGCCAAACCCAGGACCCTGATAACTGTGAGAGATGCCTGAGAAAGTAGACATGGCGTTTGCTGGTAAGAATTGTGATGCGATGGTAGGGCCGACACCGGAAGGGCACAATGTGAATGAGGCGCTGTGTGTACCAGCCTCCCACTGTTGTTCTCTGTCTACGTAACTTAATCCTGCTGTGGACAAATAAAGTTTTGACTTGTGTGTAGTCGTGCCTCTGTCCACTACTCTGTGATGGTAACTGATTCTTCACCCTGCTTCCTGTGTGTCTGCCTGTGAGCCTCCAGTGTCGTTTCTGTGTGTCTTGCTCCCTGTGCTATATGGGCACCCTGTCCTCAGAGGAAAGAGGCCCTCTGCATGACAGCTAAAACATGAAGTTCTGAGAGTTCTAACACTTTAATAAAATAGCCTTCCTTGAAAATGGCCCTATGTTGTTGGTTAATAGCTTACATTCCATAGTCAGTAGATAGTTCCTGTCAATCTTTCTGCTCTGAACACATGAGAATTATGCGGAACTTAGAACTAGTACAAATTCCCACTCTGCAGACATTTTGTTTTTTCTTTTCCTGCCCTCCCTTAAAATATCTGGGATGAAATCCATATGGTTTAGAAAACAGGAAGACCAGGCAGTTTGGAGGGGGAGGGTGACACTAAAGCTGACACTGTAGATCTGGTTGCTGGCCAGTTACACCATTAGTTAGCTGACTGGTTAATTTTCAGTTTTAAGGTGTAGGAGAAAGGTAAGATGAACCTGCATGTGATTCCAGAGTTCTCAACCAAATTAGTCTATTTAAACCCTTTTTGTCCCCTTACATGGCTGGGGTTAAGGTTCTCAAGTGTCCCCTGGCCTGCTGTTGGCCACTACTAATTTTCAACTCCTATTAAGCTTTTACGACTTTGTGTAGAGAACAGCCACAGCTCCTTAGACTACTAGAGAGGAGCAGACTATTTTGTTTTAATTTCTGCATGCAATTAAGCCAAGGACTTAAGAGCTCCCGCCTGCACGAGGACAGAAGTAGAATGGTTGTCTACAGTGCTAACAGGGCAGCAGCAACCGCACACACTGGCGTTAACGTCTTAGGACATAACCAGTTTTACATCTTATAGATGCACTCATTTGTATTTTATATGGGGCATTAATCTATAATGTCTATTGGTGTCTTCACAAAAAGGACAACTTTCCATATACACTATTCATAGTTCTGGTTTGGGATAATTTTCATGTATACACACCAAGCAACAAATGTGGCATTGGGTCTTTACCCTGCCTGAGTTTTTGTCCTTGGGATTTCGGCAGTAGGACCTTTAGGATCATAGGGTTGAAAGTGTAGGGTATAAGTCCATTGAAAATATTCAAACTCATTAAAAATGTATGGCAGGGTCAGAACAAGACAGTTAACTGCTGTCAAGTGCAATGAATAACAGTTACAGCTGTTGTGAATACTCCCTAAGTTCAAGCTTCTGTGTTACTATTGAGCAGTTCAATAATTTTGTTGTTGTATTTTTGTATCTATTAAGTGGTGTGAAAAGTACAGACTTCTTTAAACCTTATGTATCTACAATATTTTTTAATGCTGAGGTATCTTTATATCTCTTTATGAACAGCTCTGCTGATCCTCAAGCTCAGAAATACATCTCGGAAAGTAAATGTTCAGTGAGTATGGTTCTTTTTCTCTGTCCCCCTTACTCAAAGTAATGAATTGCCAAAGGTCTTGCCATACAATGTTGAACCTTAAATGAAAGCATTTAAGGTTTTATTTAGATTATTCTATATTTGTTATAATTTTCAGGTCGTTGAGAAAAATGGAAAATTGCGATATGAAATAGATACTGGAGAAGAAACAAAATTTGTTAATCCAGAAGATGTTGCCAGACTTATATTCAGTAAAATGAAAGGTACTGCACAAAAGTTAACTGTTAACATTTTATTTTGCAAGTTCTTTTTTAATATTTTTATCGTTATTTATTTATGTATGTGTGTATGGCTGTGTATGTGCATGTGCCTGAGGTTTGGGACATTTCCTGGAGCTGGAGTTAGAAGCAATTGTGAGCTACTTGATGTGTGTGCTGGGAATTGAACTCTGGTCCTCTGTAAGAACAATACATGTTCTCAACCACTGAGCCACCTCTCCAGCCTCTAACTTTTAACTTTAAATGATCCCTTAACCTTAAAGATTTGGGAAGGTGGTTCCCAGTGCTGAGGAGTTGGGGACAGATGTGTGCTTGGGGCTTGCTGGCTGGCCATTCTGGCCTACTTTAAAGAGTTCTAGGCACATAAACTACACACATAAACAAACTAAAATATTTGAGGAGGGAAACATCAAGTGGCTCCACAAATTAACAGTTTGGTCGAAACTAGAATTTGCTTGGCTCTGACCTTAACCTTCCCTGTAAGGACAAGTTGTACCTGAAATGCTTGGGACCAGAGGTATATAAAACTTCAGAAATTTTCAAATTTGGGGATATTTACCTAGAACCTGCCAGTTAAGAATTCCTGATCCAGCTGGGCACAGTAATGCATGCCTATAGTCTCAACACTCAGGGAGGCAGAGGCAGGCAGATGTCTTTGAGTTCGAGTCCAGTCTCGTCTACAAAGTGAGTCCAGGAAAGCCAAGGCTACATAGAGAAAACCTGTCTTGAAAAACAAAAACAAGAAAGAAAGAATCACTAATCCTTGGGTAGAATGTTGGTGCACACCTTTAGTTCTAGGCCAGCTAGTGCTACACAGTGAAGTCCTGTCTTGGTGGCAGGGGTGAGGATAATCCCTAATCCAAACTTCTGAACTCCGAAACTTGCCAAAATCAAAAACTTGTTGAGGAGTGCTTTGAAGCAGTGCAGATTCCAGATGTTCAAGCTGTAATGTAAAAGGATTGGGCCATATTAATAACCTCAGAACTTAAAGGTTGGCTGGCTATGCCCTCTCCATGGGGATGTGGGCAGAATGATGAGCTCTGATCTCATCACCACACCAGACAAAGGCTCAGCTTGTCAGTAGCACTTTGTAGAACAATTTGGGAAATTCTGGCTTATATTCCTAACAAGGCTCAGTTAGTTCAGTGGGCGGTGTTAGCATAAGCCTTTAATTCCAGCAGGCAAATTCCTGCAAGCCAAGGGCAGCCTCCTCTCCACAAGTTCCAGGACAGCCAGGGCTACACAGAGAAACCCTGTCCAGGGAAAAGAAAGAAATCTTGTGAGAGGCAAAGCAGTTCTTATGTCTTCACATTCATGTCTTTGAAACTAGTTCCCTGGGCCCAGTCTAGTTTAGATTTCTGATAATGCAAAGATGAAGAGCCAGGTTCTTTGGAAAGTCCCTGGTTCTGGGTCCATAAGCCATGAAAACCACACAAAGCACTGCATGACCCAAAAGTCACAGGAGGTAGTGGGCAGGGTGGGCAGAATTGGGACCGTTTTCAGTGAGGAAATTTTTGGCTTCCATTAGGAAGTAGTTTATTATTATTTTGTTTGCTTTTAAATGTACAGAAACTGCACATTCTGTCTTGGGCTCAGATGCAAATGAAGTAGTTATTACCGTCCCATTTGATTTTGGAGAAAAGCAAAAATCTGCTCTGGGGTAAGTGTAACTGTCTTAACTTGATTAGTTAAAAGATTACAAATTACACTCTGAGAAAATGTAAAGTTGTGTTTGGAAATCAATCGCTTAGACAGCACAGTGGCGTGTGTACGTACTTCATGGTAATATCAGTAAGCTCTTCTTCTGAAGCACCAAGAGAACTTAGTGTTAGATGCCATGTGCCCTCTTGGCTGTTTTAACTACCAGGTTACACTCTTGTTTATGAATCACTTTGCTTGTTCTATGTAATTGAGGCTAATGTAGGAATACATATGAATGTTGTAAGAAAAAGAAAGGATTACTGAATGAAAGGAAATTTATTCCAAACCGCTGAAGCTGTCTCTCGGGGAAGGAGTGAGGGAGGAGGATTCCAGGGCTCTGGAGGAAATGGGTACCTGGGAGGAGAGGAATCTGAGCAGGGTGGAGGACTTCAGTGTGTAGCAGGTACTTGTTGACTGGAGAGTGATAATAGGCACCAAAGGCCATGTTAGTGAAATGCCAGAGACAAGGAGAGTACTTCATTTCACAGGTAAAGTTATTTTCCCAAGTTCCTGAGAGAATGCTGGCTTTTGTCTAAATGCCAGACTTTGGGAAAAGGGATTTTTTTGGAACCAAACAAGTATTTATCTTAGTTCTTAACATCAAAAAAACAAACAAACAAAAACTTAGATTTGGTCCTCACAGGTGTCATGAAATACAATTTGTGAGCACGCTTGTCCTTACTCTGTGGTAGAGTTCCGCCTCTGCTCTGGTAAGCAGAGAATTGCTGCATTTATCTGTGGGCCCAGAGCAATGAAACTGGAAAATTCCACAATGTTTTTGACATTTTTATCGTTTCCTAAAATGTGTAATCATGGGCTTTTAATCGCTTTCTTCGTTCAGTCCAAAAAGACTGGTTTCTTTTACCTCATAAGGTCCTGGGTGGAGTGCTCACGGATGAGTGTGATTCAGCTCTGACCTCAGAGTTAACGCTAGTTAGGACAGCGTGGTATTGCTTCAGAGCAATGTGTTCTGAACAATCAGGAGACAAGGTGCAGCTTAGACTTTCAGGGCCCGGAGGCTCCCCAGAAGTGAACTTTGAAAAATGGCTGGAGAGATGGCTCCGTGGTTAAGAGCACTGTCTGCTAACTTTTCCATTTCTTTCTATTTTTGTGTATATCTGCGTGTAGTACATATATTTGTTGCTGGTACCTTTGGAGGCCAGAGGTCCCACTAGGTGTCATCTTCTGTCACTTTCTACCTTATCTCTAGCGACAGGTTTCACTGAACCTGGCACTCACCATTTGCCTTGGCTGCTTGGATATCAAGCTCCAAGGATCTTGCACTGCACTGGGATTACAGACATGCACTGCCACGCCTGTGTTGTTTATGGGTGCTGGAGATTCACACTCAGGGCCTTGTGCCTGTCCAACAGGCCAGTTTGTTGACTGAGCCATTTCCTAGCCCTGACAGGTTTATTTTTTTCTTATTCAATATAAGCACAAACTGTGTTGCCAAGAAAGCAGGCTCTGGCCGGCATGGTGGCACAAACCTTTAATCCCATCAGCAGATGGATCTCTTGAGTTTGAGGCCAGTCTGGTCTACAAAGTGAGTCCAGGACAGCCAGGTCTTTTTAACACAGAGAAATCCTATCTCTAAAAACCAAAAAGAAAGAAAGAAAGAAAACAGGCTCTGAACAGTATATTTTTAAACAGGAAGTAAGCTCCAGTCATCTCCTTTTCGTGTGTTCTACTTTGCACTGTCTCTCGTGGAGTAGCATTTGCTAGTCCAGGAACCTTCCAGCATAGCTACAAGTGTAGGACTGAGCATGCTATGCTGTGAAATTCACTGAGAGCAAATTGTTGACAGAGAAGCAGCTGGAGCCGCTGGATTCAAGGTGTTGAGACTAGTACACGAGCCATCTGCAGCTCTTCTTGCTTACGGGATTGGACAAGACTGCCCTACCGGGAAGAGGTAAAGAATGGACCTCTAGTTTCCAGTGTGGTTGTAGCAGTCCATCAGCATGGTGCCAGCCCTTCCTCAGGAAGCTCACACAGGCCTGAGCAGCTGAGGGATGGGGAAGCAGGGCAAGGGGAGGCTGAGCCTTCTCCGTCCCCTCATTTTGTTGTGGAAATGGCTAATTATACAGTGATCCAGTTTCCAGCAGACACTGGAACACTGTTGATCATATGGCAACTTCCAGTTTTAGACATGTTTAGAAATAATTGGTGTTAACAGTTGATGGCCACACGATAGGGAAGTTTAGATATGGTGCTAACCTTTCCAAATTGACTGTATCCAAATTTCTCATGTTTAGAGAAACCAATGTGTATAAATCATAGGAAATCATCTTGCGGTAAACCAGATAAATGTAAAAATATTAGAATTATGAATTCTGATATACAAGAAGTGGAGAGTTGCTGTGTTTTGAATCCATAGACTATGTTGTTGTAACTTGTATAATATTAACAGGATTTCTGTATTTGATTCTATTTGGATTCATAATAATCATGAATAATCATGAAAAGTTAGTGTCCTGAAGTCTAGTCCTTCAGAAATTGTGAATTCAAGGCTGAGTCCCCTACTGGTGACTGGAGACAAGCTGATAACTCATCTGGGCTGTAATCTTTCCTCATTTTAATTTAAACAAATTCAGACTAAAGGCTTCTAAAATACGGTCTGCTTTAAAATGTTGTGATCCTCGGATGTGTTATCCATTCTTTTCTCTCTTGAAGCAATGTTTTGGTATTTAAGCTTGGAGGAACATCCTTATCGCTCAGTGTCATGGAAGTTAACAGTGGGATGTATCGAGTTCTTTCAACGAACACCAATGATAACATTGGGGGTGCACACTTCACAGAAACCTTAGCACAGTACCTGGCTTCGGAGTTCCAGAGGTGAGTACCCAACCCATTTTGGTTGAGGCTTCACGTCAAGGCTTCAGTGGTTTCGTTGGCTTGATTTGGTTTGGTGTTCTAATTTCTTGCCTTTTCTTTTTAAGATGTTTGTGGCTGGAGACATAGCTCAGCCCCTGTAGAGGAACTGAACTCAGGTCTAATACACTTTCAAAGGCTGAGCCGTGTCTTAGTCCCAGTGCTTTAAACTATCCTGGGACAAAGGAAGAGTCTTTTTCTCTTCGTGTTGAAGCCAGATGCCTTCCTTTCCTCGGAAGCAGGTGCCAAGTCATCAGCAGCACAGTGTGCCTTTTAAGCCAGGCACAGCAGTACACACTTGCAATCCCAGCACCTGCAAGGCAGGGCAGGGGGCACGAAAGGTGAAGACAGCTTGATTTTTTTTTTTAAGGGTTAATTTCCACATGCAGTAAAAACATGCCCTGCTTTTTATTATAAAGGTATTGCTTAACAAAACAATTGATCATTATTTAAAGTAACCCACAGCGGAGACGAGAGACTGAGTTTTTTGTGCATGAGGAAGCACCTGGAACTGTCAGTATCACACCGTGCCTAGCTTACACCATGCACAGTGATGGTGTTGATTGTAAAGGCGACACATATACGCTCTGGTCTGATTGTCACACCTGCGATAGACTCTGATATCAAAGTACAGTTTATCATGCTTACATGCCATTCAAAATAGTATAAAAGTTGGCTGTCTGTTCCAGACAGTATGCTTAGAAAAGTTCAATAGCATTGGAAGCCACATTACTACCTTTTGGTTAATGCATATTGCTGTAATGGTAGTTAGATTTTCCTTAAATTACAAATGACTCAGGACCTTTAGACTTCAAATGTTCTGTTTTTAGGTTGTTCAAACATGACGTGAGGGGAAATGCCCGAGCCATGATGAAATTGATGAACAGTGCTGAAGTGGCCAAACATTCTTTGTCAACTTTGGGAAGTGCGAATTGTTTCGTAGATTCATTGTATGAAGGTCAAGATTTTGACTGCAATGTGTCCAGGTAAAACTGATATATGAAAGACAGTTCAGACATTCTGTGTGTGATTTTCCAGTGTGCAGCTTTTCTTTCTGTCTTTGGTTATCTGTAGTCAGGGAACTTCACTGTCTCCAGATTTGGAACTCAATTTTTTTTATTAGACTAAGTAATTGTTAAAGTTTGATTCCAGAGATCTTGCTCTCTGACTATTGCTCTTTACTGAAGACTGGCATCTGTCTTGTGCTCACGGTTTTGGCTAGGCTAGCTGGCCTAAGAGCACTCTCAGGAGATTTATCCATGGTCCCCCTTACTGTAACACCCTAATACTGGTGTTACAGGCATATGCTGCCATGCCCAGTTTGTTACATGGGCGCTGAGGACTCAAACTTAGGTCCTCACTCTTGCAGAACAAGTGCTCTTGACCACCGAACCATCTCCCCAACCCTTTGTTTTGTATTTTAAGACAGGGTCTCATATAGCCCAGATTAGCGTCAAACTCATCGTCACTGAGGAGGACCTAGAACTCTTGGCCCTTCTGCATCTACTTCCTCAGTCCTGGGACTACAGGCATGTACCACAGTGCCAGTTCATACAGTAGTAGAGCCCAGGACTGCATACCTGCTAAGCGCTCTACCAGCTGAGCACATCCCTAGCCAATACTTGAGATTTTAATCATCTATGACATTTTTAAAATGTGCATAAAGAAGCACTTAGTGGCCATGTCTTTTAAATGACCCAAGACACGGCTTACAGTGATTGCACCTGCACCAGAAGCACACGTGCAGATGATTGGATGCTGTTCCTCCCTCTCCCAGTGCACATCTGCTGCAGCAACTCTAGTTAGCCTGTTGCAGCTTCCCAACAGCCTGACAACACGCTGCCTTGAAGCGCAGTTAGGATTCCCTGGCTCTCCGAGTTGCGGCTTTTGGATTCTCTTGACTGGTTTTGGGCACCTTCTCCCCTATCTTTTTTATAGTCAAGCATCCTCCCTTCTCTTGGCTTTTCTAAAAATCCTGCCTCGTGATGTTTATTAAAGTCGTGTTCGTCAGAAGAAAACTTTACAGACTCTGTTCCTTGGGAGCTCTTGTGGCTAGTGGCTAGGTCTTTAGCACAGCCCAAAGGACAGAAAATATATTAAAGTGCATTAAAGTCTTTTTAGAGGTTTCTATTTCCAGAATGCCTTAGTCCCAAGTATCTTCAAATACTCGGTGTATGTTTGCTTATTCTTATCTATATAGAAATGAAATGAAGTTTGTCACTTTTCATTAAGGAAAAATTATCTACAATATTTCAACCATAAAGTATTTTTAGGTAAGAAAATTTGAAATCATTCACCTGCATTTAAGAAATTAAGTGTGGGTCAACAAGAGGGCTCAGCAGGTAAAGGTGTTTAATGATCTGAGTTTGAGCTCTGAGACCCACATGATGGAAGAATCAATGCCCCTAAGTAGTTCTCTGTCTTTACCTGTGCACTGTGCACACACATAGAAATAAGTAAATATAAAGGAATCAAATACACAGAGATTAAAGAAGAGAGCCACCACTCTTGGCAAGTTGTAGAACTTTAATGGCAATTTTTGAGGTTTTGTTGCTATTCGTTAGTAAAATGTAGTAACTTAAAAAAAAAAAAACAGTTGAATATGAAATGAGGCAGTACAGTTGAGGAGTCTGTCTCAACATTACATGTCAGTTTACAACTTCCTTAGTACAGACTGGATATTCTTATAACATGATCTCAGGCTATAAAGGGAAGTAGCTAGGAATAATAAAACTTGGACCTGTGAAAATAGCAAAATGGTTCAAATGGTAATAGGATTGGTAGATTTACCGCTGGCCATGCCACGTATTTGTGTATCTTCTTAGCTATTCTTTGGGACTTAGGGGTTAGCCGTGAGCAAGACAACCCTCCCTTTGCATTGGCTATTAAATATCTTCAGTCATGTAGGTAACTAACTCGGGAATACACACAGAGACACTGTTTAATAACCTGTTACTCTTCCGAGAAGCCAGACTGCACTAAGTCTTTGCCCTCTTCTCTCCGTCCCATGTTCATCCCATGTTCACGTCTGTGAGTGCAGAGCAAGATTTGAACTTCTTTGTTCTCCGCTTTTTAACAAATGTATAGAAGCAGTCCGAGAACTCTTACGTCAAAGTGGATTTACAGCAGATGATATTAACAAGGTAACACTTTGTCTTTCCTAATTTGTTTTAGGGACAATTTCAGATTTAAAACGTAAAAGATAATGGTGTAGAACAATATTTTATTCATGTTTCGGAACTTTTGTTAATATTTAATGATCTGGCGAACTCACACGTATGTGTATATTCTGTTTTTCACAAAAAAGAAAGCCCAGAATAATTCCCTTCCGGTGTATGTTTACCTGTGTAAAGCAGACAGATAATAAAGTGTGCCCTGTGCACCGGGCACTTGTGCAGCTGAGCACTAGCAGTCAGCCGGGGGGAGGCACTGTCATCTACCCCAATGTGATAAGTTGGAACACTGAAGTCCACAGATGAAGTGATGTCCTGAGGATCTTGAGGTTAGTGAGAACCAGCAAGATTTAACCTAGTGGCATTCCTGAATTTGAGGGGATAGCTTACAGGAGGATGGGCCGCTCCTGGGCAGCTGCATCCTAAGAAAACTCTCACCAGCGTGGATGACAGCTCTGCGCCCCGGGAGCACCCTGTTGTTTGTAGCAGCCCTCCCACTCTGCCTGCTGTCCCCACTAAGTGTACTCCTCCATGGCCTGGGGTGGACTCTGAGCTTAGGGAGCTCCTGAGCTTCCCGAGTTTCCCGAGTTTTCCCCTGCAGATCAGTGGGAACAGCTGCACAGCAGCAGCTTAGTTGTCTGCACCTTCCTTTCTCTCTTGTAAGAAAGGGGCAGTACTTCACCGTAGAAGTTGGCCTGTGGGGACAGTGACTGGGATGTAACCTGGGGAACCATCTGAAGCATGCTGTGGATGGTCAGTTAGTGTCGGTCCCCTTCTTCATTTGTCATGGGGTCTGTCATTTAATTGTCACTGCAGTACAACTCTGAATTGCTTGAATTGAGATTGGACATTCTGAAGCCTTAGATTGTTGCTGTGGATATACAGGCTTTTAAGAATTAAAAACCCGAAACCATCTTTCACCTGTAGTAAGCTCTCCCCTCTCCGTGCATTTTAGAGCAGACATTCGTGTCCTTCCCAGCTTGCATGTGAGTAGCAGACAGTGGCTTTACAATTACAGCATGTAGGCTAAGGGAGCAACCATGTGCACTTCCCAGCCCGTGGAGTCATAAAGAGGATGCACACGGGAGAACATCTGCCCCTCCCGGTGCTTCTGCAGAGATGTGCGACAGGGTCAGGCTCCTAGACAGACCGGACGGGTGGCCAGTCACCTTCCAGGGACAGGAGTGGACCACTGGGCTTTATAGGCCTTAAAACAGTTAATCCTCACCAAAGCACTAAAAGATGGGCACTAGCTACATTTTCTTAGTAGCTACACCTACTAAGGTGGGTTTAGTTTTCCAGGTGTTTTTATTTTACAAAACACTGAAACCTGTAGTAGTAAGAACAGATAATTCAGAGGCAGGCTGATCTCTGTGAGTTCAAGGCATCCTGGTCTACACAGTAAACCCTGTCTGGAAAAACAAAAAAAGAAAAAAAGGACAGATAATTAGCATTGTGGGCTGGTGCATGCCAGTAATTCTAGTCCTTGGGAGGGTGGAGGCAGAATTACAAGGTAATCCTTGTAATTCTGAGTTTGACTGAGCCTGGGCTACATGAAACCATCTTTACCCCTCAGCCGCCCTCAAGTCCTGCCTTCAGTGAACTATGTTACTGTACAGAAGGCGTATTACAAACAGAAAACTATTTTCTATTCAAATTTCAAGTTTACAGAAGAAATCTCATTTCTCAAATTCATTACTTAAATAATTTAAACTAAAACCTAGTTTTTTTATTAGTTGACTATTTACTGCCAATAGTAACACTATATGCTTTTCAACCTAAAATGAAATATTAAGACAATTTTTCAGTTTTTTTGTTAAATGGGAATTTTTAAAAGACATTCTATATTTTTTGTTCTGTGAGTATTTACTAAGATGGTAAGATTTTAGGAAAATATGTCCTTCTTAAAGGCAAACCCACTTTAAAAAGACAAACAACCCTGGTATTTCTTATCCCCTCACTTGCAGATTGTCATGGTATCCCTTGTCTCATCCCCTTTACCTAAGAGCACTAGTGTGCTGAGCTTCTGTCACGTTGAACTTTGAGAGCCTGCATTAAAAGATTATCAGATTTCCCTTCCCGAGCTGTGTGTTCAGCACTCTCCGTGTCCAGGATGATAATTGGATGAGTGAGGGTGAGACCTGGGGATTTAAAGAGTAAGCTATACATGAAGTTCTCCAGATAGGAGAGTAGTCAGAAAGCAAACCAAGAGCTTAAAACGGGGTTTTCTACAATCATAAAACATCTTTATTTCTCAAGGTCCTTGCTCTTTTTCCATGCTTCGGGCAAACAAATGTGTAGTGTAGTTTTCTTATGGATAGATTAACAATATTAGTTACAAAACTGTGTGTAAACACTTCTTATAAAATGTTGGGGTAGTACAGAAGGTTAATTACTTGCTGTTCAGTTGACTTCAGGCTTAAACTTTGTACATCGCTCATAAGCTCTGTATGTATTGCTGTACTGTATTTTATAGTGAGATTCTGTATCTTAACGTTGTTGAGAGGAAAAGATATGGTAAGTATGTTTGTATGTCAAGTAACATATCAAAGAAGGTCTCATGTGATGCAGATGGCTCATCCTGCTCCTCGTGTTTCAGGTTGTGCTGTGTGGTGGATCTTCAAGAATCCCCAGGCTACAGCAGCTGATTAAGGACCTCTTCCCAGCTGTGGAGCTTCTCAACTCCATTCCTCCAGATGAGGTCATCCCTATCGGTGCAGCCATGGAAGCCGGGATTCTTGCTGGGAAAGAGAGCATGTCAGGGGATGACTCTCTCATGATAGAGTGTTCAGCCAAGGATATTTTAGTGAAGGTGGGTTTAGTTTTCCATGCATTTACAGAAAGGTAGTACAAATTAATTGCTGTAAGTTTTCATTTCTGTTGTTATGTATAATAAGTCCTGTGGCAAATACAGGAAGAACTTTAAATTTAGACCAGTGATTATATCTTTATGGGCTCTTTATGTTGTTTCACTTAATATCTATGGAACATGTTAACTTGCTGAGAAGATGAAAGTATAGTTTTAAACACCAGCTTCTAGCATATGAGAGAACTATGTATCAGTATGTAATTAAACAAAGGGCTGGAATTGGGTGTTGTGCCTGCTTTCCAGATTGTCAGTGAGTACTATATATTTCTCTTACAGCAGGAGACACAAGGACTATTTTCAGTTGTAAAGATAAAAACCAGAGTACTCATCTTGCTTTCCTGCTTCTTAGGGGGTCGATGAATCAGGGGCCAACAGATTCACAGTACTGTTTCCATCCGGGACGCCGCTGCCAGCTCGAAGACAGCACACACTGCAGGCCCCTGGCAGTATATCTTCTGTCTGCCTTGAACTCTATGAGTCCGAGGGAAAGAACTCTGCTAAAGAGGAAACCAAGTTTGCACAGGTAAATACACCAAACTGGACACTACAGCTTTGCTGTAGGCAAATATTTCGCTTTTCCTTCTGAAGTCAATTCAGTTAATATATGTAGTCTGGTAATATTCTTTTTGTGTGTGTGTGTGTGTTTTGGGTTTTTTTTTTTTTTTTGGTTTTTTTTTTTTGTTTTTTTTGATCTTTCGAGACAGGGTTTCTCTGTATAGCCTTGGGTTTCCTGGACTCACTTTGTAGACCAGGCTGGTCTCGAACTCACAGTGATCCCCCTGCCTTTGCCTCTCAAGTGCTGGGATTAAAGGCCTGTGCCACCACACCGGCTATGGTAACATTCTTATGAATAAATTACTTATAATTACTCATTTTTTGAAAATAAGGGGGGAAAAGTGATTTTTCTTTTGAAAGCATTATGAAAAAATAAGAACGAAATAATTTTATGTTTATACTGCTTCTCTTTGCTCTTGGCCCATCTATTTTTTTTAAAAGAAAGTTGTAGGCTGGGCATTGGTGACACACATGTTTGATCTCAGCATTGGAGGAGGAAGCAGGTGGATCTCTGAGTTTGAGGACAACCAGGGCTATACACAGAAAATAAGAAAAAGAAAATTGCAAATGTTCTGTGTCTACACTCTGAGTTTCCAGGGGAATGTTTCTGTGATCCCATCTGTTTTCGCCTCCTTTCCAACTGAGTCACAGGACAGTGGCTTATAAAGTCATTAACCTTGATCTTGACAGGCTGGGCAGCAACGCTGGACTCCTAACCCCTCATACTGACAAGTGTTACCCCAAAATCCTGTGTATTTCTTTCAAATGGGTAGCACTCTAAATATACACGGAAAGTGTGTTTGAGGGTTATCTGTGTTACTATAGGGAGTGGCTTAATTACTTCCCTTGAAGTGGTCTGGTTTTTGAGGACAATACTTCTTAGCAACAATCATGCTAATTAGTTGTGGCCTAAAAGAGGGACAAATATGTTGTCTTCTTTGTCCTCCCTCTAAAGGAGGTATTTGTACATAACAAGGCTTAACTCCCTAATCTTTGAATTCTCTTTAAATGGTAGGAGAGTTGAAAACTGTTGGCATTTTAAAGGTTTGTTTTGATTAAAAACTAAACTTTGATCCTTTACAGTAAAAAAATACTGAATTACCTTTGTGTTTGTTTGTTTGTTTTCCTTGAACAGGTTGTGCTCCAGGATTTAGATAAAAAAGAAAATGGATTACGTGATATATTAGCTGTGCTTACTATGAAAAGGTACAAAATTAAGTATTTGCAATATTACGAAGAGTCTCTGAAACCTGGTCCCTTTAGAGTGTAGCTAACTATTATCATTCTAGGCAAGTTATTTGTTAAAATGCTGTAGCAATTTTCCTAGTGGATCACATTTCCGCAGTGAGATCTTATGCTTTAGAAAGGAGTATAGGCCAAGTAACTAGCAACATTGTTTCTTCTATGGCCCTTTTTTATCTCTATGGAAAAGCTCTAGGAAATTCATTACTGATTCAGCTAGTGCATTTCTTTACTAGTGGGCCATCTTTACCATTGTTTATTTCAAGTAAATAATTCTCATTTAACTTTAGGAACAATATATTCTGTAAACCATACTAGAATATCAACCTCATGAGGATGGGCTTGCCATGGCCTGGGTTTGGAGTTAGCATGACCTGTCTTGAGCTTGTATAAAGTCTTAAGCTTATATCATTGAATTTCCAAGGAATATAGTTAAGGTCTTAGAGTTCTAGAAGAAAATCAAAGAGCCTCCTAGAAACAGCACGTGCCAAATTTAAAGACACTGGACTTGTGTTTAATCTTTATTTTAATAAACTTCTTTTGAAATTTTCAAAGTCCTCCTCAAAGACTGTGTATGTATAAACTGAGCTTATGAAATGTAATTTATTTCTTTTTTTCTTTAGGGATGGATCTTTACAGGTGACGTGCACAGACCAAGAGACTGGAAAATGTGAAGCCATCACTGTTGAGGTTGCATCATGACTGTTTTAGATAAACCAAGAATTTTTTTAGAACTGTAATATCAACATTATTTGGTTTTGTGTATAAGTGTTGTTTATAATAAAATGATTTTTCAATGAACAGTATAGGCTATGTTTCTATTAAAATACAACTTCATTAAAAACAATACAAGTCTTTGTTTTCTTTTTCATATTAGATTAATCATTATTAGTAAAATATAGGAACTTGTTTGTGAAGTTTTTTAGGATGTAAGTTAATTTGAATAAAAGAAAATTTACTGGGCTGGAGAGATGGCTCAGTGGTTAAGAGCTCTGTCTGCTCTTCCAAAGGATCCTGGTTCAATTCCCAGCACTCACATGGCAGCTCACAACTGTCTGTAGTGCCAGTTTCAATCAATCTGGCACCTTTACACTAATGCACATAAAATGAAATTAAATAAATTATTTTAAAAAAAGAAAATTTACTGGAACTTTTAGAAGTTTTAGTTTTAACAGATTTCTGTTGATTTCTTGATAAAAAAGAACATGTAATGCCTTTTATAATGACTGAAACAGTTGCAAACTGTAGTATATATGTTTCCTCGTTACCGTGACAGAATGACCAACATAAAAACTTAAAAAGAGGAAAGATTTCCTGGGGAGGGTGTGCTGCAACAGCTCAGGTCGCGTAGACCAGAGAAGCAGACAAAGGGTTGGAAGAAGGAGCCAGAGAAAGATCAATCTCCCAAGACACTCCCTTCGGCTGTCCTCACCCCTTACCTCCCACCCAGGTCTCAACAGTGCCATCACAGCGGAGGGGGCCATTCTTGCACAAACCACCTCACAGGTGTGAGCCACCAAAAGACTTTTCTTAAAAACATGGGTGCTGAAGATCTGGTCTCCAATCCTCATAATTGTACACCAAACACTTTGCCTGTGGAAAACATGTCCCCAGCCTGTTAAATTATAATTTCGCCAATTATAGGATATAACCAAATATAGAAATACAAGCCCTGGTATAATCGAGGTCAAGGGTGCTAACTCGATTCATTAATAGCTTTTACCTGGGTGAAAATTCTTAAATATTAAAAAGAAAGTATTATCACAGGTCAGGTTTATCTGAAACGTCAGGTTATCGGAAATGACAGTGAGTGTCCACGATAACATACCTCTCTTAGGGTATGTTTCTGTTGCTGCAATGAAACATCATGACCAAAGCAACTTGAGAAGAAAAGCATTTATTTGGCTTATGCTTCCACAGTACTGTTCATCACCAAAAGGAGTTAGGGCAGGAACTGAGGCAGAGGCCATGGAAGGGTGCTGCTTATTGGCTTGCTTTCTTACAGAAGTGTTGTTGGATATTAACATTTGTTACTGATTTATCTTTTAATTAAGCAACAGTTATTCCTAAATCAGCTGTATACCCAAATAGGATATACTTAATTAACCGAGGGCACAATGCTGGGTGATAGTTACTCCATCCTAAACCTCCAAGTTGGCATATCTTACTACCGTTCAGATCTCACCCATTATACTGCATTTAGTCATATCTTAGGTCCGGTTCATTTCTCCTCCTGGTTCCAAGTCCTGTCCTGCTGATCTCTGCTCCCCCTAACACACACTCGCTTTCTTTTCCTCCCCTCCAGACCAGAATGTCCCACCCTATTCTCTCCATTGCTCAGCATTGGGGCTGGTTGTTTTATTGACAATACAGAGAACAAATGGCAGCATGTTTACAAACTTCAGACAGGTTTTGCTTAGAATAAGCATCACAATGCAATGTCTGGATTGAAACCAGATCGTGGGGTAGAGATACCAGCATTTGAATGAACAAGGGTAAATTGAATACATTCTTCATGAACATTATACCACCATTTCCCCCTTTAAGTCCAATAAAAGGCTCCTTTTCTTTCAATACAATAATAATTATAAAAGTTATGAAAACTATTAGGTAAGATTTACATGTATAATGTCCAGTCCACGTGTATTTGGCAACTTAGGAGAAAGTATCTGATTATCCTGTCTTGAGAAGCTTAGAGTTCCATACCTAAATTAACTTTTATCCTCATTGGTATTACCTTTCTAAAAACATTTTCTTAAATTCTAAACAACTTAAGCTTAGTTGTGGAACAATAACTATTTGCTCTTCAACCCCACCAGAGACCTGAGAAGGAATAAAATTAGTTACTGGAGTAAATAGGAAGTGCATGTTAGCAGCTTCCAAAAAAATACAAAATTGACAGAGACAGTTTGTTGCCTGAACAGTCACCCATAACTCTTCACCCTTCCAGCTCAGTATATTTGACAGACATATATATGAAGCAGGAACTATTTAGGACTTGCTTACCCTGTATTGGCAGAGTTCAGCAGTCGACTTGTCCTGCATTTAAGCTTGCCCATTTTTGGCAGAATTCTGTCTGTCTGCCCAGTTGGCTAATTTGCCACATTTGAAGCCATCTCCACATGGAGGTTTTCTGATGTTCATCATCTTCTTTGAGGTAGGCGGGGTGCTGCCAGGAGATCACCTGTCTCATTGTCAAAGAATCTTTAAAATAATAAAGACATTTTAAAATGCCATATTCTGTAGGTCTCTGAGGTTTTTGAAGACATACCTATCTTTATTTATTTGACCTGTCTACAAAATCATATCTATCTGTTAGATGTATACTTCTGTGAAAAATTAGACTAGTGTCTGAGATGACTGAGTTGATTAGCAATTAACTTGCATTACATTGTAATAGCAGTTTAAAAGTATTGGAAGTAACCTTGAATTTATATCAATACACTAAAATTTACCAATGTATTAAAAATAGACTTATTTTTGCATCAACATATAGAATCCTATACCAGAGTTTAAAATAACCTTATTTGAGAATAACAAATAAAACCTTGAGTATATTAAATAATATACCTTTTATCTTATTATTCCTATAAGATAGCACTGTATTCCCCTTTCTTTTCAACCCTTTTTTTCCTTATCTAAGAAAGAAACATAGAGAAAAGAAAAAGGAAAAGAGAGAAATCCCTTAGTCCATTAATAAGACCATTAATAATTTATAACCATCTCCCAATGACAATAAGCATAGCCACAGAAAACAACCAAAAACCTACCTAACCCCCCTAAAAAGAAATTAGATGTCATTCTCTTGAATTTTTTTTTTTTAGCTGACTTTTTGGACACACAGAAATCCTGTTAGGGGGCCCAAAGGAAATTGGGAAAAATGGTTAATTAAGCAAGCATTAACATTTGTGGTCCAGTCTTTGAATGTTGAGAAATTTCTGGGTTAATAGAAGTGCTGTTTGGAACAGTCTAAAATGACGGACCAATTGAGAATAGAAGCTTTCTTCAAAGCTCTCTTGGGAGCAGACATTGATGAGAAACAGTAGTTGAAGCAGTTGAGGTAGGAACAAGCAGAATGCTGGAACATGCAAGATGCTGGAACAGACATATCAATGTCTCAGCATGCTGGAAAGATGAAGTCTGTCAGGTTTGATCCAGTGTCTCCGATATCTAGTCCTTTTGTTCTGCAAACACATAATTTCTCACAAGCATTATACAGTCCTAAAATTATAAATGTATGAGATGTGCTTGGTGAAACTAAACTGTGAATTAATTTTATCTACGCCAATTGAAAGAATGGCATAATAAATTTTGAGGATATTATAGCCAAGGATTTATTGGCCATGTATTATTGAAGATCTGGCTAGAGACATTTTTTATGTCTCAGTCAGTTCCAGAGTTGTTCCCATGTGAAGGGATCAGCACTGTATGTTACCTGTTCTGTTTAGTCTTCTTGATTTCTCTCTTCTTGTGTGTGGCCAAGATCTTCTGGTGGTCTTCCTCTGTCATTTCTGGTTTTTATTAGTTTTGATAGAACCCGTAATTTCTCTTCTCCTGTATGAACATACGTAAAACTTCTTCCCCAGCATAACACATTCCCTGTTCTCCATTTTGGAATTAGGACTTTTACAAGCTGCTCTAATTCAGCAGTCCTTTCTAAATTCCACTGTGTCTTACGAGATGTGCCTCTTATCTTATTTAAACATTTTAAAATTGATAAATCATTAGTTAATCTATTTTTGGGAGATATATTTCCCTTCTGTTTTATGACCATCTTTTAAAAATTACTGTTAGATATTTTCAAAATTGTTTGACCTGTAGGATTATAAATTATATCTAAAACAGGTTTCATGGCATAACGTCTAAAATATTGTTGAATTCCAATATACATGCTGGATATACATGCTGAAGCACCATCAGCCCCAATTTGCAAGGGCATCTCCAAAACATTTACCATCTCTAACGAATGTGTAACCTTACGATCATGCTTTCCAGAATTTAAGGCAAAAGCCCATTGGAATTCTGAATATGAATCTATGGCATGGTGCATGAATTTCAGTTCTCCAAACTGTAAAATGGAACACACCAGCCACTGTATGACCTTGTTCTAAGACAACACTAAACAGGATCTGCATTTCTACTTTATCATATAGACCTTTAGTCAGTAATTGATCCTTAAGAATACACATCCAATATCCAGTCTGACGAGTCGGCCTGTAGCTGAAGATTTTCTCTCCAGCATCTGAATGTGCTGCCATTGTGCAGTATCTTCAAGCCTCTGTGGACTTTTCTCATCTGGAACCATCTCTTTTGGTGTTATTGTAAGTACCAGATTGGATGGCTCTGAAGGCTCTCTACTTTGATTCAAAGATTCCCCCAACCTCTGTTCTATGGCCTTTATCTATTTTCTTGATCTCTTCTTTCTCCAAGTCTGTCTTATCCTGATCTCTCCCAAAAAGGATAAACAAAACTGAAATCATCAGTGAAAAAAATTATTTGTATGCAAATAAAAACGAACAAAATTTTTAACAAAAATTAAACATATTATTCATAGGAATAACATTTTATGGTACCCAGAAGCACTGTGTCATTGTGGCTTCTTCCATTTTCAACATAGAAATTGTCTTTTTAAGGACTTTACTTTCTTAGACCCAGCTTTCCTTTCAGACCTTACCAGTTCAGATGCTTGAGGCTTCTCTGTCTCTGGCTCCTGCTTCCAGGGAGAGGTTTTTTTTCTGCCTCCTTCATTGGATCCTGACCCATTCCTCACTCTGGGAAGTTATTGGGTCCACAAATATTTGCTCCTCAAACTGGCAAGAACCCCTTCTCAAAGGGATTTTGCTTTCTGCCTCGGTTAGCAAAGTCTGGCTTTGAGAAGCTTGCTTGTTAAAGAGCACCCCCCCCCCCTTTTTTTTAACCTAAAGAAACTGCCTCTCTGGGGTTTGTATGTATCAATTTTTGGTTTTCTGTAGCCTGCTGAGGCCTTGCTACTCTGCAGGTGGTCTGTGTAATCAGGAATCTGTGAGCTCCTAGTTTAGGAACTGCCTTTGCTTTGTTTTTAAGGAACAGAACTAAAACTGCTCTACAATTTTATTTTCTATGTAAGTTCTTGTTAGATTACTGTAAATTCTGCCACACATTGGTACACCACTTGTTGATTATCAATATTTATATTTGATTTATCTTTTAGTTACACAGCACTTATTCCTAAACCAGCTGTACACCCAAATCACCACACAGAGACTAGGATTTATTTAATTAATGTAGGGCACAATGCTGGGAAATAGTTACTCCATCCTAAACCTTCAAGCCCGCATAGTTTCCTACCAATCAGATTTCAATCATTTGCTTTTTCAGATTATTTCTCAAACTTACATTTTTGACTGCTTAAGATTTTGAGTGATTACATGCTTATTTAAATTTATATTTTTAATCTACTGTGCATTGTACTCTACTCAGAGAACATTCAAGTTGGAAAAGATAAACACAGTTCAGTGGAGACCATGTTTTCAGAGAGGGTTATCATCCTGTTGTACCTCAAAGAATATGGTGTCTATCCCTCAACCACTTCTGATTTTTTTCTTCTTCCATATCAGTCGAGAGCCAGTGTTTACCAAGATCCTAAGTTTAGTCTTAGGACCCTTTACCTTCTTAAAATTTTTGTGTTCAACCAGTAAGTCATTTTCCTACAGTCCCGGGTATTTAGGAAGCTGAGGCAAGAGGATCATTTGAACCCAGCAGACCAGAGATAGCCTGGAAAACATGATGAGATCCTATCCCTTAAAAAAGGTATATAAAATTGATAACCCAAAGAACTTTTGTTTATATAAAGTTAAAGAAAAATTTTTAAAACAAAAATTAAACATGTTATTCATAGGAATAATATTTTTAATAAAAAATAACTTGAAACAAAAGTTTTAGCAGTAAAAGTAATATTGTGTATTTTTTTTCAAGTTTCTTAACATCTGGTTTAGCCAGGAGACATCTGTATTTTGATATATGCTTTCCTCTGTCAGTATATGATACAAATTCTGAAAAACTCCAGTGCACCCATGAGAAAAAAACAAGAAGGCAAATAACAGGGCCTTCTTGTCATCATGAAAATGCTTAGTACCATTTAGTGAGGAGGACATGTTCTGAGAAATGTGTTCTGTGACTGGTTATTGCGTAGACATCATGGAACACTTGCAGAGCTGCTAAGCACATCATGAGGATACAAAGGTGTCACATAGTGCAAAACTGCAGTTCTGTGCTCATGGGTTTTCTGAGGGGCTTTGGGCCCACTCTACTGGGCTCTGAGAATTGGCGTTTTGGAATAGATAATAGACACTGAGAGATGTTGAAATTGCTGGGTCTACTCAATCCCTTGGAATTGATGGGACACCTGATGAGATAAACAAAGAGACCACTTCACTTATAAAATAGTACTTTATAAAGAGAATTTTTTTGTAGTGCTATGATCAAACCCAGAGCCTTGGATATATCCGACAAGCAATTCCACTGAGAAATCCTTCTGCCCCCAGTCCTCCTTTCTAAATTCTTATTGAAATTTAGCAAGATCCACATTCTACAGACACAAATTTTGACCAATGCCTTTAAAAAAGAGCTAGAGAATGTAGCCAGGCAGGGTGCCTGAGAGGTAAGTTAAAACCTAGCTAAAAAAAAAAGATAGCCACATGAAAGGGAGGGAGCTAGAAAGCGATTTCCAGATTAAAGTGTTTATTTCAGTAAGGAGCATGGGCTCTCACCTGTAATCCCAGCACAGCAAAATAGAAGCAAGAGGATCAGGAATTCAAAGCAAGTTTGAGACCAGCCTGAGCTAAGTGAAACAAACAATAATAGTATTTATTTGTTTGCTTATTGTCTGTTCTTCCCACTAGGAAAAAAACTTCAAAAGGGAACTCATCGCCTTTCTTGTTTATCAGGTGCCTGGAACATAGGAGATACGGGTGAAAAGAGTTTTGAATACGCCTATTATATTTCTTTGAATTGTGTATGTATTGTAATTGACTATGTTTAGGAAAAACTGAAAAGCCATAGCGCCTAGTGCGCAAAGGGGAGAACGGTCCAAAGTAAGTGAGAAAAACAGACTTCTAATCACAGAAGGTCTCATAGGCACGGGAAGGTGAGTCTGGGGAAGTGTTTCAAGTAGCAGGAAGGCATGGGTGGGAAGTGGCTGGAAGGGGAGCAACAGTAGAGGTCAAAGCAGTTAGCCTTCTGTGGCTGAGAAATGTTGGTGTGAGTGACAGTAACAGCAATGGAAATGGAGAGAACGGGGACAAGCAGTGCGCACTTGCTGTTAGCACTGACATGACTTGCATATACTGCTAAAACCTGACCGCAGTTTAAGGCTGGTAAGAGTGTTAGTAAGTCCTTGTAAGCACACCTTGTAAGTTTGCTTTAGATAAGATGAGTTGTTAACAGGGTTGGTTGGCTGCTGACAATTGTCAGGTCCTTCCTTTGAGTACAGCAGCTTCGGGTGTTAGTATTTAGGCAGCGGCTTCTGGGTTGCCGAGCAACCTATGATGTCATCATGTGTCACCCACCAGGTAGCCACACCTGGCAGGCATGGTTCAGTTGCTCCTTAAAAGGATCCACCCACCACTCTGTAGCTCTCTTGCCTTCCTGCTCCTGTGCTCTCTTCCTCTCTCCTGCTCTTCCCCTATCTGTTGGGGCGCCCCTCCCCACCACGTGTTTCTCTCCTCTCTCTCTCCCCGACCCTGCCCAGAGACAGTCTCTATGACCCCCTCCTACTCCCCTTAATAAAACCAGTCACGTGGTGTGATATATGAATCTGTCATATAACTCTGCTCCACAATCCTAACATTGGTGCATTGGCCGAATAGGTGCTTTCAGTGGTGAGTGCACGAGGCAGGCTGCATGGTGGGTGCTTTCGGTGCCAGCGCCACCACTGAGGCTGCTGGAAACCTATTCCACTTCAAATCTGCCCGTGACCCACTTTCCGGCAACAGATTGCTACCTCCTACATGCAACACTGGTTGGATCGGTGAGTTCCCCTCATCCATCGGTCAGCATAAACATCTCTCTGGGTCAAGGAAGACTGACAGGTGAGCATCCGGCAACTTCCTGGTACCTTTTGAGATGGAGGAACCCCAACCACAGCCTTCACCGGCCATGGTTGACCCTTTTTGCTGACCTCCATTTAGGACTTTCTCTTTCCCTTAGGTAAGATTTTTTTCCCCTCTACCGGCATGGTTTCTCCCACCCCAAACCCCTTGGTCCTCTACCAAATCCTAGCGCTGGGTAAACCGGGCTTCCACAGGCAGCTATGCCCTTGGTCTCTGGCCAACACTGATGAGCTGTTGGACCAGATAGTACCATACTAGTCTACTAAGCCAAACCTTGCCTTTGGGACCCCTCTGTCAGGTCACTGACTCCTACCTGTCCAATGGGAACTGCCCATTCTTCTGTTCCTTGAGCATCCCACTGGGATGTCTTCTGGAAAATTTAAACACCCTACACATGGAGCCTGAGTTAAAGGCCTCTAAGCTCATACGCCCCTGTAATAAAACCTGGTCTACATATTCCTTAGATAATGGTTCAAATTGGCCTATTACCGGCACATTAAATCCCAATATTTTACAGGATCTTTTTAGTTACTGTCAGAGATCTCGTAAATGGAAGGGGATATCTTACGTTTAAGCATTCTCTCTCCTCCACTCTAAACCTTCTCTCTGTTCTTCCTCTTCTCCCACCCAACTTCTTCTAGCTATAAAGTCTCAACCTCAAGAGTTCTCTACCTTTGACCCCGGTTCTTCCATGCTGCTTCAGCTGCACACAACTAGCTGCCATGTTGATTTTGGGATAAGGAGGGTGGGGCCACGGCTTCACTGCCATCTCCAGTAAGGGCAAGCACATGGTGTCATCACCATCTTAACTTAGGGCAGTCAAGGCCAGTCACATGATTGGCAGCCATCTGGGCTATAAAACAAAACCCAAAACCTGTGGTTTCCCCCACTGCCAGCTGCTTTTACTACTTTGTTTCTGTCCCACTGTTTTCAGAGCTGCAAAACTGCAGTCTCTTGTAGGCCCTAAAAGGCCACTGTGCCACTTCCTACCTCCATTCTAAAGCTGCCTATCTGCCCCTATCCTTTCCCACAGGTGAGATTCCCTCTATGAGAACTCGGCTTGACTGCTGATAAAGCCCTGGCACCAGGCACTGAGGTTCTCAGACTTAGCCGGGCTAAGCCCCTGACCTGCCGTGCTATTTGGTTGATGAACCACTAGTGGCATGGTCCAGTTCCATTTCCCCTTTCTCATTCACAGGAATGGCTTCTTCATATTCTCTCCCCTTTGAGAAACCTATAGCTTCTACACCTATATTTGCCCTACTCAGATGCCAGATGCCTAATATCCAGTAACACTAAGAGCAATCAGTGAAGAAAAAGTGATTCCCTAGTTCTCTTTTCTCAAAGTCCCGTTTGTTTCTCTCTGCCTGCTATCCCACTAAATAAAAATACACTCTGGTTAATTTTTATACTCTCAAAAAATCTTAAAATTAAACTGTAAACCTTAATGTGACCATGTGGTATGGACAATTTTAATCATAATTAATTCTGTTTCTTTTATCTCTTTTTAGACTAGGACAGCAACAAGTCTTATTTTAAATTGTTGTGGATTTTTATACAAATTCAAAGCTATGTTTTAAGATATATATGATTCAACTCTGGTTCAAAATAATTTTTATATAATGCTAAACTTTCAAGGTTATAAAGGTCTATTCAAATTAAGCTAATTTAAAATGTATGTCTAACTGCCTATGTCTTTATCAATTCCTAAATTAATAAGTGCTGTTTCTCCCACCACGAGCTGCCTATCATCCAGAGTCGCCACTAGGCTTTCTGGCTAATAGGTTTGACATAATAAATTCAAATGTAATTTTAAAATTGCTTTATACTGTTCTACTATATTGTTGGTTTTAAAACTCATAAATCAGGGGTTACTACGTACAAGTTTTTACCAATATTCTAAATTAAGATCTATTAATGTTAGAGGCATTTATTTATGTTAAAACTTGGTCACTGTGCTATATCTTCACTATCAAAACATGCTTGGTCTTGTTTCCTAAAAATGGTAATATTATTAATCTATAGTACAGCCTTAGACTTTTATAAGCTATGAACTTTTTATATACTAAATCATACAGGAAACTGTTATGCTCTCACTTTATTATATTTATGACTTTTAAGGCTCCAACTTAACAGGGACAAAACCTAAAGTCCTAATATTTAATGGTTAACAAATGCAAGTTAATAGTCATCTCATAGATGATCAAGTCCTTTAACATGTTCAAAAATATATTTACAGTCCTAGAGATGCAGACATGGCCTCACTGCCATCTTTAATTAGCAGCTGAGGATGGTCTGAGTCACCATGCAGGAGCTGGTAAAAAGAATAAGAGAGGAATCTTCCTGTGATAGCCTTATCTACAGCAAAAACTGTGCTCCAGACCTTGGCTGTTGGCATCCCTCACAGAAAACAAGAGGTGTCTGCAATGCCCCATCTTGCTGGGGTAGAGCCGAAAGTCACCTCTGCCACGTGACTGTTGCAAATACAGCCAAAGGGGATGCTGCTCCCATGGCTGCCTCGACAAGCCACACACTCCCTGTCGGCAGACTGGCCTCTGGAAGACAAAATGCTCCCACGCAGGCTTGTCCTCCGTGCCCAGCCCTGGAGGCTCAACCAGCACAAGAGCCACAGACACTTCCAGCCTTTGAGCTCCTTGGCCTGGTGGAGGACAAATGGCTCCTAGATTTGGCAACCTCTCCCAGCCTTTCCAAGCCCAGATGACACTGCAGATCTGTCTTAACACCACACTTGAGTCCCATAGCTACACCGCCAACTTCTCTCTTGGGAGGCTTCAGATGTCTTCTCATCCCTCTTCATATCCAGGAGACCAGGCCGTAAGCCTTCTAGGGCCATTATTGTCAGCCCCAGACACAATATGTTCTGTTACCAGCCTCAAAAAACAGGCCTCAGATGCAACTTTTTATCATCCCTTTAGCTAGAGGGCAATGAATGCTCACAGCAGTCTCACCTATGTCTAACAGTAAATAATTAGATACAAAGCTTAAGGAAAATGTTTAAGGGTCTAAGAAAGTGTTTTAAGGTTGGTAAGTGGAAGTTATAAAGGCTGCATGGTCTAAGGTGATTTAAGGTATCCTAAATAGGTAAAAATGCTTAATATTTCCTTCTGTTGCTATGCTACTGTTATATTGTCTCTCCAGAGTTTTGACCTTTATCAATAGAGCTCAGATTTATTAATCTAAATCTAATACAAAAACATTCCACTATGCCACCCACTATCATGGTTCCAAGCTCAAGATTTTAAATCTCCTTTGGTTTGTCTTAAGTATGGAATTAAAAATTGTTTCTCATCATGCTAGACTTATGTACACACAAAACACCTCTCTTCCAGAATGTGTAATCATATTAAAGGTTAAGATCAAGTGAGCTTTTGCCCCTTCTACCTCATGAAAGGCTTCTGCCTTTCCAGAGCTCACCTTAAAGAATGTTTATGCTGTTAACACAAACGTGTATGTCTACTGCCTTTTCTACAATGTATATTTCACTGCAAATTACAACTGTAATGCTAACATGTCTAAAGTTTTATCTCCTTTGTAAAACTTAAAAGGGATTCTTGTAAGCTGCATGAAATCAACCTGAATCCATCTCTCAGGTCGATTGGGCTCCAGATAAGTACTGTACCTACTGCCTATCTCAGAAGGTGGGATTCCTCCCCTTTCCCTGGTTTTGGGACTTCCCTTTCCTGGCTACTTGTTACATTCCTATATCCAACACCAGCGGATTGGTGAGTCTTCCCTTCCGGTAGGCATCAACTCCTGGCTACCGATTGCTACATTTGTACACCCAACACCAGCCGATTGGTGACTCTTCACTTCTGGTTGGTGCAAACGCTTCCTGCCACTCTCACCAACCTACATCTAACCCTTTATTTAGGACCTCCTTCATCCTTGGGTAAGATTTTTTCCTCTACAGGCATGGTTGCTCTCCCTCCCCTTCTTGCTTGTCTACGAAAATCCTAGTTAGGTAAACCATGTCTTCTATAGGCAACTGTGCCCTTCGTCTCTGGCCAATGCTCAAGAGCTGTTGGAACAGATTGTACCATATTACTCTCCTGAATCAAACCTTGCTCTTGGGAAGCCTTGACAGGTCACTGACTCCTACCTGCCCAATGGGAATAGTCCATCCCTCTGTTCCTCCAGATTCTTCTCTGGGATGTCTTCTGGAGAATTTCAGGTTTCTACACCTAGGGCCAACTTTAATGTCCTCTAAGATTACACACTTCTGTAACCAAACTTGGCCTCAATTTCCTTAGATGACAGATCCAAAGCAAAGCCTTTTTAATTATTGCCAGTGATTGGGTAAATGGAAGTTCCCTCAGGTAAATGGAGGTTCCCATGTTCAAGTCTCTTCTTCCGTCTCTGTTTACTCTCCCAAATGTACACCTAAAGGAATTTTCTCCACAACCTACTTAACTTTGTCTTCTGCCCATATATATATATAATTTCAGTATCCTGCCAGACCCAGGTGTTTCCTACATCCATGACAGTGCCAAAGCAGCTACCACAGGTGTTCCAGTCTGACCTCACAGACTTCTGTCAAGCTTGACCTACACTTTCCCTCCCAGCCACGGATGTTCTCACAGACCCTGGACAGCATCAAAGCAGCCTGTTCTTCCAGGACTTGGCCAGCATTTCAGCCTTTTGACCTCCCTACAGCGCCCCCAGTGTCATCAGGAGGTAGCCAGAAGAGAATCTACGCCAGTTATTCACTTGTTAACAAAAGGCCGGAATGGCGTGCTTCAGGCCCAGGACAAGTAGCTCCAGTGTTCTCCCAGCATTCCTCAGTCCCTACCTGCTGCAGTGCGTGGCTGCCAACTCTACCCTGTACTCTGAACTTTCCAGGGCAGGGGCTTCCTCTCCTTCAACGTGTAGTCTGGACATTTTGTTGCTATTACTTTTTTCTCTCTCTTACCCCCTTGCATGGCAACCAAGAGCGGCTTCCAATGAGCCTACATTAACTTCCCTTACATGAAAGTAGCCCAAGCTCCTCATTTTTTAATTATAGAAAAAGGGAGGAATGTTAGTATTTAGGCAGCTGGCTTCTGGGTTGCCTAGCAACCTATGATGTCATCGTGTGTCACTGGCCAGGTAGCCACACCTGGCAGGCATGGTTCAGTCGTTCCATAAAAGGATCAACTTGCCACTTTGTCGTCCTCTTGACTTCTTGCTCTTGTACTCTCTTCCTCTCTGCTGCTCCCCTCTCTGTAGGGGTGCCCCTCCCCCCACCATGTCTTTCTCCTCTTTCTCTCTCTTACTCTGCCCAGAGACGGTCTCTGTGACCCCCCTCCTCCTCCCCTTATTAAAACCTCCCACGTGGAACCAAGCCCGTGGCCTGATTCACGAACCTGTCGTATAGCTCTACTGCACAATCCTAACAATGGGGTCGTATCAACTCGTCATAATCCCTTTGCGTGATCCAAACAGAGCACCTCTATGTGACCCAACGTGCACCGCATTTTAAGATCCGGAGCTGCAGCGGCGTGGCGTGAAGGGAAAAGTAGCACAGCGTGGCTGGGCTCAGGTGCGGAGGAACAGGAGCGGGAGAGAGTCGACCTGTGCACAGTAACCCGTGCCGCACAGTTTGCATCTTGCAGCGTGCACGCCGTGCCTTTGTGAAGAGACTGAGGGCACCGCAGAGGGAATCCCGACAGGCTTCCTCCGGAGTCCGAGCGGCCGTGCGGCCAGCGAGGGGCGGGACCTGCTCTCGGGGCGGCCGGGCCCGCGGCGCAGGCGCAGGCGCGCAGGCCCCCTCGGTGGAGGTCGGCCCCCGCTGACGTCAGGACGCCTCGGTCCTCGGAGCCTCCCCGCTCCGGAGTCCCTCGCGGGCCGGGGCTGCGCGTGCGGCCGGCTGAGCTGTTCGGGCCAACGGCGCCAGTTTGAATGAAAGCTCCGCAAGATGGCGGCGGCCGGAGCCCGGGCGCGGAGAGGGGCGGCTGGCGCGCGCTGTCACCCGCCGCCGGCTCCGCTCCGCAGGCCCAAGCCCCGGAGGACGACGACGTGGACGGGACGCCGCCGCGCGGACACCTCGGGCTCGGGACGCTCGCGGACGGCTGCGGGCCGGAGACGCGCCGGCCCCAGGGTCCCGCGGGCCCCGCTCCTCGCGGGCGTGTGTGCACGCGCGGCCTCTTTCAAGGGTGAGCGGGGAAGCGCGCGCGCCGCGGCGGCGGGCGAGCCGGGGGGACGGGGCTGAGCGCGGGGCGGAGGAAAGGGGCCCGGGCCCGCGGCGCCCCAGAGTCTCCCGGGGACGCGGGGTCGTCTCCGCGGACGCCGAGGCCCGGGCGCGCGGCGCGAGTGCTGCGCTCGAATCGCGCGCCCTTTGGAAGGGTGCCGTGCGGAGAGCGTTCTGGAAGGGAAAGGCGGCTCTCCGGCTTCGCGGCTTCGCGGCTTCGCTCCTCCGCTCCGCTCGCACGGTGACGCTTTAGTATCCCCGACTCCGCTTCCTCGAAGCGTGGCCGGGGGCGGGGTGGTGGAAGGGTTTTGTCAGCGGGGTGTTACAAGATTAGCCGGGCAACGAGGCGTTTTGCGCACATCCCTGTAGGCTGTGGGGTTTGGTGAAGCAAATGTTTGCAAGTTTTTTGTGGTTTTTTTTTTTTTTTTTTTTTTTTTTTAATACTCCAAAATGCGCAAAGCGGAGCATTTCTGTTGCGAGAAGTGCGTTGTAATAACACACGACACATAATGCTTCATTATGACGTTTTCATATGTATGTTTGAATATGTGTGTTGCTCATACTCAGCACCATTCTCCATTATAGGGTTGTGTTTTAGGATTCTCAGCTAGGGTCAAAAATTAAAAAAAAAAGAAGAAGAAGAAGAAGAAAAGAAAAGAAAACAGCAAACACCTTGGGCGAATAAACTAGAGAACTCTTCTTTGGAAATGATTAGCATAAGGAGATTAGCCTTAAACAAAACAGCCTTAAGATTTTTAAGTGGGATCGATTTATGAGACGTTTTTACAGCTTTCCTATCTCCAAACCACCACACCTAAGCAATCAATATATTCTGGCAAATCTGAGGAGAAGTCTTTGCCTTTTGCGCGTGCCAGAAATAGGAGTCCTTTGCAGTGACTGCAGTGGGGAACTGACAATGAAGCCCTCACTTGGGGAAGATGAGGAAGGGAGGTTGGGAAGTTAGGGCGGTTATTTTCTCCCTTCCCTGATGTTTACTTCAAAGTGTTTTTGCCTTGGAGAACTACTAAATATAATGTCATGGCTTAGTGATATATTTTGTTTGATCACCTGTTTTCACCAACGCTCACTTTTTTTCAGTGAATGTGATAGATTGAAGAAACTTCCTAGAGTTGTGTAGCTAGGTGGCCCACCAGCGGGTAGGGTGAGAGCTTTTGATCATCTAGTATTTCTGCTGATATTAGCCATTTGGTATGTCTGATTTTCAAATCTGGTTTGCGGATTGTTTATATTGAGTATTCCGTTTTGTAACTGCTGGCTTGAAAACAATGCAGGAAGTGAGTATTACAAAGGTCACTATGCTCTCCATTTAAAGTTGAATTCTCTGGTTAATGCATTTTGATAATACATTTCACCATGGGCAAAATAAATGAAGCTAAAATTTCTTGCAGAATTCCAAAATGGAAAAAATAGGATATGGATTGAACTACAAAACTATTTTTCAGATTTAAATTCCTATTGTCTGTTTAAAAGAAGTGAAAGGTTACTTTTAAATTGTGGTTGTTTTAGATATATTTTAGATATATCTCTAACAGTATGTTTTAGAGAGCTGTGTTTATTAAGAGAACAGGTATATTCTGTGTAGAATAAAATGGAACAGTAAAAAAAAAAATTACCTCTTTTTACCTTTGCATTTATATGTAATCCTAAGCAAGTTTAGATGTGAAAAAATTTAAGTAGCCAAGCAAGAATTAGCCATTGTGAGTAAAACAGTGGGATAGAAGTTCACAGGAAAGTAAACCAATTCACAAAAAATAGTTCTTTATCATATAACTTTTCCTTAAACACACATAATTGGCTTCTTGTCATATGTGTTTCTAGACTATAAAATTGTCAGTTGAGAGGGTTTTTTAAGTTTTTGTTTCAATCTAGTAGCTATTTTATTGGTAAAGAATTCTATTTTCTTATTGTAGCCTGGTGTGTGCCTTGCCTAGTTTCACTTGATACTCTTCAGGAATTATGTAGAAAAGAAAAGCTCACATGTAAATCGATTGGAATCACCAAAAGGAATCTAAACAATTATGAGGTGGAGTACTTGTGTGACTACAAGGTAGTAAAGGTAAGGCAATGTCTAGCCCCTTGAAAGAGACCTATTCACACTGCAGTGTTTCATGTTTCTCTAACTTAAAGAGAGCCTTAAATAAGCAAAGCTCTTAATGTTTAAGGTTGTAAGTCATAGATTTTTGTGCATTATCTTCGGTTTTGTCAAGTAACACTGAGAGGATTTTGACGCATAAAATACTCTTGCATTAGAGTATTTACGGTGTTTGTATCATTCTGCATCCGACTCTTGGTCACCTCCATATGGATTACCAAAGCGAGTGATTGACTTTTCTTATAATTCACATTGTTCCTGGATCATATTTCCCATAATCACCTGGAAGGAACCCAGGGTTCAAGCTAACTGTAGAGTTATTGAACATCCTCCAAAAGCATCATCATGTGTATTTCCTGCCATCCTGTCAAACTCGAATTGTTAGAAGTTATGGTGTGATAAAACGGGCTGGCTTTCATGGTCATTTCAAGCCATTGTTTCATATCTTACAGTTTCAGCAAACTGATTTAATTGCTCTGCACTTTTCTTTCTTTTTTTTCACCTTAAAATGAGTTGTTCTAAGAAGCTTTTTGATCTAAACCGTGTAATTATATTTTCAGTAATTGTAGCCTTCCTCTGAGAACTGTCCACTAATCTCAATTCTTGCAGATAAATAATCACATTATTTAAAATAATGTGATTTCTTCCCCATCTCTGATGAGCCCTTCATTAAGCCCCATTTCTTCCTGGGAAATGCCGTCTTCCTGTGGTAGGTAGCATTGCCCTGCCTGCACTGAGGTCTTGTGCAAGCGTTTCTTCCCGCACCCTCAGGACCCTACTCCTGAAAGAGCCTAATTGTTGCCATCTTGGTTTACAAGCCCTACACTGACCAGTCTGGCTGAGAGTATCATCTAATCATGTGCACTAGCTCCTCTAAGACATACCTCTAAACTGCGCCTGGTGGTGTAGACCTGTAATCCCAGCTACGAGCAAGGTAGAAATAGGCTCACAAATTCAAGCCTGTCCTGGGCCACTCAGACTCCTTAAAATGTATTTTTAAAAAGTTTTTGAAGGAAATTACAGCTCATTGGCTGAGTATTTGCCCAGCATGCACAAATCCCTCCTCAAACAACAACAACAACAACAAAAAACAAAACAGAAAACCAAACTTCTACTTTTCTAATATTGCTCTATTCTGCTTGACAAGATTTTTACCTGTTGCTTTGTTTTCTTATTCATACCAGTAGATTTCCCAGTGTTTATGACTGTTTTGGATCTTTTTCCTCTCCCCTTCTTGTATTCATCTGAAGACTTCTGCCCCTTCTACCTCCATGAGTATAAGCCTTTAACATTCAGTTTATCAGTTTATCTTCACTACTTATCTCTATCTTTAGTCTTACAAAGATTTCCCCAATTTTATCCCCTGTCTACTCCCCTAGGACTTTGCCTAAACTTGTGGTTTCTGTTTAATTAATTTAGACAGGGACTTTCTATGTAGTCCCAGGCTGGTCTTGAACTCACAGACATCATGTTTGAGCGTCTCCAGTTCAGGGATTACCTACACACACTGTATTCTTCAGCTTGGTGTCTTTTTAATATCAAGCTCAGTTCTCACTCATTTTAACAGTCAATATATATACTTGTATCTTCGCTGACCTTTAGATATATTCCTTTGGCCTCACTTCTGTAGTCACACAGCTATTTCTTTTATTTTTCTTCTACTTCGTTTTAAAAATTTTATTTTTCAAATCTTAGTATACTTAGAGATAGCCAATTTTAGAACATTACCTTAAAGAGAATCTCCAAGCGTAACCATTACTGCCCAAAATGTCAACTACGAACCCTAAGAAACTGCTAAATCTATTTTCTGCTTCTGTAGCATTATGAGGGCCTCCCCCTCCCTTCCTCTCTCCTCCAGCTCTGTGTTCCAGAGAAGGATCTCAGTTGTCCTGCTCTGTCACTTTGCCTGATTGCTTTGGGACCGGATCTCTAGCTGAACCTTGAGCTAGGCTGGTAGACAGCAAGCCTCAGCAGTCATCCTTTCTCTGTCCCCAACCGTGCTGAGATTACAGGTGCCTGGCTTTTTATGACCACTGGGATTTGAACTCAGTCAGGTCCTCCTCTTTGTGAATTAAGTGTTCTTACTTGCCCCATCTTATCCCAGTCCTCTTCATTGTACGTAAGAGAATAATACGTGTTTCTGAATGATTGGCTTCACTTACTTTGCATAATGGGTTTTGGTAAGTTTTGGAATATTAGAATTTAACTGAGAGCCTGTTCTGTACTGGGCAAGGGCTCTACCCCTGCATCATAGTCCCTAACCCTTGACTTTTCATTTTGAGATGAAGTCTTGCTAAAGTTGCCCAGGCTGGCCTTGAGCTCACTCCAAAGCCCACAAGGGTCTTGAACTTGGAATCCTGCTTGTTTTAGTCATCTGAGGAGCTGAGATTGCAAGTCAACACCACCACACCCACCTTTGAAATAACTTTTTGTTTTGTTTTGTTTTTCGAGACAGGTTTTTGTCTTTGTAGCCTTGGCTGTCCTGGAACTCACTCTGTATGTAGACCAGGCTGGCCTCAAACTCACATAGATCCACCTGCCTCTGCCTGTGCCTCTGCCTCCCGGATGCTGGGATTAAAAGCATGCACCACCACTGCCTGACCTGAAAGAATGTTTTTAAGGTTCATCTCTGTGGTAGTGGAATATCATACTTCTTCCCGTTCTGTTGCCAAATATGTTAAATTGTGTGGCTGCATCACATTTGTCATGGGACAGACAAATTTAAGTTGTTCCATCCAGGGACTATTATAGATAATGCTGTTAGGATGTTCACATGCAAGTTTCTGTATGGGTGTACTTTTCATTTCCCTTGGAGTGGAATTGTTAGGTTCTAAGCTATTTTTGGGAACTGTCAAATTTTTCCAGGGCTCCACACCATTTTGCTTCCACACCAGCAGTATAAGAGTTTCAGTTCCTATGTAGCTATCGCTGTGAGAAGTGCATCTCATTGTGGTTTTTATTTACATTTCTCTGGGGGTCCAACATCTTTTTATCATTCTCTTACTGGACATTTGTATTTGTTATTGTGAACTAATTATCTTTGCTCACTCTGAAAATACTTTATTTATTTATATTGTATGTGTAGCGTGCATGCATATGAGTGTGAGCACATCTGTGGGAACGTACGGAAGCTGGAGAAATACTGTCCATGTTTAAGACAGGGGATGCCTTCATTTAGGTTAAGTTGACTGGCCAGTTAACTCCCAGAATCTGCCTCTCTGTCCTCCCAATGCTAGAGTTAACAGGTCTACACAGCCATGCTCGGCTTTTTTTATGGGTACTGGAGATTTGAACTCAAGTCTTCAAGTGCCTTTCCCCGCTGAGCCATCTCTTTAGGCCTCCCCTCCCTTGCTCAGTTTTTTTTTTTAAAGATTTATTTAATTATGCATATGAGTGCTCTATCTGCATGTATGTCTGATTGACTAACGAGGCTACCAGATCCTATTATAGATGGTAGGAGCCACCATGTGGTTAATGGGAATTGAACTCAGGACCTCTGGAAGAGCAGCCAGGGCTCTTAATTACTGAGCCATCTCTCCAGCTCCCCCACACCTTCTCAGTTTTTAAAGTTGTTTTCTTTTAAATTGTTTACTTATAATTAGTTACATATTATTTATATAAATCCCTAGTCAGATACATGATTTGTAAAGAATTTTATTTTATCCTGTGGATTTTCTTTTTAATTTTTAACTTTTCACCCATTTCATTTCAATTTGTGTACCCTGTCACTGACCACGTGTTGTCAAGTTTGAACACCTTAAAGTTTTGTTGGTTCTCTTTCTTCTTGGAAACTCTCTTGTCCATGGAATATTGCCTATCATCTATTCTGTGATCATCAGCAACTTAGCATCTGTCTTCCACTTTCTTTATGAAGAATGGTAGTGATAGTAATCACCTTCTAGGGTGTAACTAATATTAAATGGATTAATATGGAAGGTATCCAGTAGATACTGATATTTAAGTTAGATGACATCAGTGTTTACTGTTATTGCTATTTATTTTTTAAATATTTTTAAGTATTTAATATATTTACACGTGTTCTTTTAAAATTATCTTTATTTTGCATAAAATATTTACTTATTTAACTATTTAATATTTTTACATATATTCTTATGTACATGTGCATGACCATGCAGGTGCCCATGGGGGCCAGAGGGTGTCAGGTACCCTGGAGGTGGATGTGGTTGTAAACGGGTGGTTAAGAGCCGCCTGATGTAGATACTCAGATGGATTTGAGATCCTCTGCAGGAGCAGCAAATGCTCTTAACTTACGAGCCATCTCTTTGTCTAGCCCCCTGTTGCTATTTCCTGTCACCACCACCACCCCCAACCTATTTTTTTAATGTTCTTCAGAATCTCTTTGCTTATTATCTCTCCCCTGAAATATAGATACATTACTGAGGGGCTGTTCTTGGTCACCTCGCTTTGCAGCTGCTCTCTAGGTAACCTTCCCGAGCAGGTTCTGTTGGAGATTTGGTCACTTGTAATAGTTAGTGAGACAGCTACTCAGAGCAGAGTGCAGTGTCTGTACAAAGAACTAACTTACAGTGAAGGTATGACTTGATGAAACAGAAGGCCCTAACTGGAGAGACTGGGCAGTCATCTAGGAGAAGCATGCTTTAACGTTAGTTTTAATGAATGAAATGATAAGGGGGCCAGATAGATCCTGATGCAGAAGACGGCTGGACGCTTTCAGGGAATAGAAGGTGTTAGTAGAGCCTGGCCCAAAGTTTAAGATGAAGCTAGAAGGATGGATAGGATCTAAAGCTTGCAACTCCTTACAGGCAGAAGGATTTCAGGTATCATCTTGGGGGACCTACAGAGCCGTGGAATAGTTTAAAGTGCAGGAGTGGCATGGTAAACCAGTAAGCAGCACCTCTCCAGCCTCTGCAGCAGTGCCTGACTGCAGAGCATATAACTGGGTTTGCCACACTCAGATGGTGGCGCAAAACTCCTCTAACTCCAGGTTCAGGAAATCTGCCTTCTTCTGGCCTCCAAAGACACTGTACAGACATGGTACATATAGACTATCAGGTTTACGCATACACACATTTTCTTTTAAGTGAATAGCTTTCTTTACACGTAAAATGAGATTAAAATAAATTCTCAAGCAAATGTTAAAGGTATTCTATCATGGAGAATGTTGTAAGCAAGCATCAGAAAACTGATAGTCTGGCATGTTCAGGTAAAGTTAGTGTGGTTAAAGAGTAGTGAATGAATGGGATTATAGTGGGAAGTTACAGTGAGAGGTATCAGGAACCAATCTCGGAAAGTTTTTGCGTTTTGTTTTTTACATTTGTTTATTTAGCATGATGGGTGTGGGGAATATCCCTTGGCACACAAGTAGGGTCAGAGGACAACTTTGAGTTGGTTCTCTTCTTGCATCATGTGGGTCCTGGAGATCAGACTAAGGTTGTCAGGCCTGGGGTGGGTGTGGCTTTACCTCCTAAGGCATCTTTCCTGCCCTGACCTTTTCGTTTTTTAGATATAGTTCTGCTGTGTTGCCTAGGCTGGAACTTGTGAACTCAAATAATCCTCACACCTTCATCTCTGGATGGCCGGGACTATAGATGTGAACACCCTACTGAGGAAGAATTTGGGATTGTTTTGTGTTCTTGGGAGTGGATCCCAGGGCTTGGACATGTTAGGCAAGCATTCTACTGTGATGGTACCCTGCCCCCGCAACCAGATTAAGAATAGTTTTGTTATCAAAGGAAGGTTGAACCGCAATGTGTAGGCAACCGAAAAACTTGCAACAATTTGCAAGCAAAACACAATAGAGTAGTAAGTGGTTCTGTGGATTTTCTGTTTTTATAAAATAACCCTATGCTTTCATCATGGAGGGCAGATTGGAGTATTACCAGTTTGGAGGCAGAGAAGCCAGGTGGGCAATTAGTATGATAACCCAGATCAAAGCCAAAAGTAAACTAATCTTTTGTAATGGAGATGAGTAGGAAGAAGCCCATCCTTAATAAAACTTGGTGATGGACTAGATTAAAGAGAAGGAATTAAAAATAGCCTACCTGGTCTATAAAGAAATCTGGGCCCATGGGGCCTGCAGAGACTGATGCACCAATTAAGGACCAGGCATAAAGAGGACCTAGACCCCCTGCTCAGATGTAGCCCATAGGCAGCTCAGTCACCATGTGAGTAAGGGGAGTGGGGGCTGACTCTGTTACCCGTTCTTTGATCACTTCCCCCTGGTGGTGGGGGGGGGTGGGGAGGGATTGCCAGGCCACAGAAGAAGAGGATGCAAGCAGTCCTAACAAGATTTGATAGTCTGGGATCAGATGGTAGGGGAGGAGGGCTCCCCCTTTCTGAGAAATAGGGGAGGAGAATGGGAAGGGGGAGATAGGGAAAGGGTGGGACCAGGAGGAGATGAGGAAAGGGGCTACAGTTGGAATGTAAAGTGAATAAATTATAAAAAAAATAATTTATAAAAAGATAGTTTACTGCTTTTCAGCTTGTTCAGTAGGTAGAAAAGATTCACCTTGATGAGTCATACAGAAAGAATCTGCTTAGGAAAAGCAGTGGTGAATTTTTTGCACATCGGTTGGGCATTAGGAAGCTATTGAATATACAAACAGCAGTTAAAGCTTGGGAATCATCAGCATATAATTATTACAATCATCAATTAGGTGCTAAGGTTTCCCAGAGAGAGCATTAAAGCTGGAATTTCAGTAACATGGAGTTACCCAAAGAGTTATATGACCTAGGTTTGTAGCTTTTCTCAGATTCTCAAAAAAGATAATACACCTATTTAATATAAAAAGGAGCCAAGAAGCCATGCCAATGAAGAAAGTAGAAAGAACAAAAATACAGAGAAAATCATACACTGACCCCTAAGGCATATAAAGTTGTGGCTGCTGCTATAGGAAAGTCAGGTTAGCTGAGGGCAGAAGACTTAGTTGGTTTGGTAGATTATGAAGTGGAGTGAAATGCATGTTCGTTTAAGCTTCATGGTTTCTAAGAATTGTAAGAGGCCTTGGAGAGGCCAACAATAAAGTTTAGCCAAGTGCGTAGGGTTGTCTACAATTACTTGTTGGCATTAGAGTTGTAGTTTTAATCTATTTAACATTCTCAGCCTAAAACTGGACAAATCCGTCACTTAACTGTTTTTTGATGCTTCATTACAAGCTACAGCTTTTGCTTCTGTCTTTTATCTAGCCTACTGTGTTCTATGCACAAAAATATTCTGTCAGTCTTTGACAGTATAGTTCTTTCTGGTTTCTCTGTACTTTTTAAAAATTATGTGACCTATACCAATTTTTCTTTCTGTTTAGTAGTATTGGTTATGTTATTTTGGTATTTAAAATTGAAATGCCTTCCATTGATCCTTATTTCACATATTGTCATTTTTCCCAAAGGGATTTTACCTTGTAGTTCATCATACCTCCTAGGTATTATAAAAGCTTTTTGGCTCTTATCTGTAATTGTAAGCCATTGAATTAATTAAAATTGCCTTAAAACCAGTGGTTTTTTTAATAAAGTAATCTGAGTTTTTCAAAAACAGAAATCTCCTTTTTAGGGTTTTAAAAATAAAATAGGCTTATAAAATAGACTTTAAACCAGAAATAAAATATTTCCAACCTGTTTTCTCAAAATCAATCCTGTTTTTTTAAGTATATTTACTGTGCATAAATTGAGTAGTTACCAAGTTATTAATATATAATCCTTGATCATTTTAAATACAACTGACTTATCCAAAATTAACCAATACAGTAAGTTATTTGGGCAGTAATAGATGTTTTAGTTTTATTCAGGTGGTAATTTAATTATGCAACCTGTTGCCAGTACTTACATTGTTTTCTGCAATAAAAGGACCAGTGTTGCTTTGCCGCCTTCTGGTATCAAAATCCAAAACATAAGAATTATGGGGAATAGATGAGTTCAGACAGTGACAGTTGGATCTCGTATCTACTTTGGTATAAGTAGATCTGGTACCAACAGTCCCAACTTATCATTACCTGACTGGAAGAAGAAATCTTTAGGCCTTAGTGAGGCTCAGTTTGACACACTTTGGTGTATATCCAGGCTTTCTATTTCTCCTTTCTGAAGTGACAATACATACAAACATACATGCATACATACATGTAAATATAGTGTGTGTACAGTATGCCCTCAGATTCTAAACACAGTGTAACAGAAAAAAGCACATATTTTGAACCATTTTCAAAATGAAACTGTGTTCTTTTAGTTCATATGAATTACTGATGGATGAATAGGGTGAAATAAAATATTAAGGTGGGGCTGGAGAGATGGCTTAGCAGTTAAGAGCAGTGGCTACTCTTCCAGAGGACTTGGGTTCAAGTCCCAGAACTGACATGGTGGCTCACAACTGTTTGTAGCTCCAGTTCCAGGAAATCTGACACCCTCATACCAATGCACATAAAATTAAACTATATCTTAAATTAAGGTGTGCAACTATTCTGTATTTTTATTTCATGTGTATTAGTGTTTTGCCTTCATTAATGTCTGTGTTAGAATGTGGGATCCTCTGGAACTGGAGTCACAGACAGTTGTGAGCTGCCACACAGGTGCTAGGAACTGAACCTGAGTCCTCTGGAAGAGCAGCTAGCTCTTAACTGCAGAGCCATCTTTCCAGCAC
This sequence comes from Psammomys obesus, assembly GCF_907164565.1. NCBI lineage: Eukaryota > Metazoa > Chordata > Mammalia > Rodentia > Muridae > Psammomys > Psammomys obesus. Next base: position 9,320,092 of record NW_026596149.1, on the reverse strand, counting down.
CCTGTGAAACTGTTTTTGAACCCACTTTGTACCTTAGCAATATGCCAAACATCATAGGTCGTTTGTCCTGAAATCATGGGCTAGGGAAGAGGTTATAACTCAGTGCGAATGCTTGCCTGGCATGTGGCAGGCCCAGAGTTTGAGCTCTAGTACTATGTGTATGCAGGGAGTAATAGGTAGTAAAACAACTATTATGTCCATCCCTGCTTTATATTAAAAGTTAATTTTTCATAGGCAAATTTATTGCAATAAAAAGGTTTTTATTATCTACAAATTAAGAAAACAGCAGGCCAGCAGGATGGCTTAGTAGGTAGAGGCACTTACCACCAAGGTAGACACCCTGAATTTAATCCCTGAGACCCACCTGGTGGAGGAAATAGAGAACTCCTACATGTTGTCATCAGCCTGCATGTATGTACTATGGTACATGTACACCCACACAAGATTGTGCATTCACAGAAATAGATGTCATGTAAACATTTTAAAAACAGAGGATGATGTTCAGTCGCTCTGATAGTTAGTTATTTTATGCACATGAGTGTTTTGCCTGCAGGTATGCGTGTGTGAGGGTGTCGGAACCTCTGGACCTGGAGTTAAAGTTGTGAACTGCCATGTGGGGGCTGATAATTGAACTCAGGCCCTCTGCAAGAACAGCCAGTGCTCTTAACTATTGAGCCTCCCACTTCATTGTTTCAGGAGCATTTCTGAGCTTTACTTTAGGGCCCATGGATATGTGCTCGTTCTTTGTCTTCTTAGACAAAGAACTGATTACTGAAAGACATCATTTAGAATTTACTCTTGTATATGAACTGCCTTAACAATGGCATCTGATGACCTTAAAGAAAGAAAACAGTCACTGTGTATAAAGAGATTTCAGAAACCATGATGGCCAGTAACATTCTAGGTGGATCTTTGCTGTCCTTCATGCCTGCTACTTAGACTGCTCATAGGTTTCTCTAAATGAGGTCAGCATTGATGAACATTAATGTCTTTTAGAAATATGATGTGAGATGCAGTGTCACTTTAATTTTCTTGGTAACCACATCCACAATAGTAATTGGTTTCAATAATGTTTGATTAAATATATGTAAATTTTCAACATACTTTTTAAAGGTAAAGATATTTTGTCCTCCCTCTATATTCTTGAAATTCAGTGTTGTACTTAATAACAAAGTATACATTTGAGAGTAGCCACATTTCAAGTTCTTATTAGCTATGTGTGGCCAGCCGTGACTTTTTAAAAATAATTTATTTAATTTTATTGTATGTGCGTTGGTGTAAAGATGTCAGATCACCTAGAACTGGAGTTACAGACAGACAGTTAGGAGCTGCCATGTGGGTGCTGGGAATTGAACCTGAGTCCTTTGGAAGAGCAGCCAGTGCTTTTAACACCGAGCCATCCCTCCAGCCCCTAGCAGTGACTTTATCCGCTTATCTTTAGAACATCTAAGGCATGTGTGGCCAAGACATTGAGGATGAAGTTCCCACATGCCCAGTGAACATCATTAACTTCTAGCCCTTAGAGAATGCCTACAACTATGCTGGCCATATCTGCTACTAGCCTAATACTCACTTTTGGGACCACCTGTTTCCATGATCAAGGTAAACACTTCTTTGACCTAATACTGTTTAGTAAAACAGCCATAGGTTTCAGTGCCTTTATCTTTCCCTAGATAGGCCTCTTTGACCTATTGTCAGATGTTACATTCCACTAAATCCTGTGTTTCAGAGAGTATACAAAAGTTCTTTTTGTGTGACTCATGCTTTACTCTTCGAAACTTGTGACTACATATTTTGAATGAAAAGAAATGCCATTATAGAGACTGTCATAATCTGATTTGTATTTTCTTTTCTATTTTAAGGATGAGGAATATTATCTTGTAAAATGGAAAGGATGGCCAGAGTCTACAAATACTTGGGAGCCCTTGAGAAACCTCAAGTGTCCACAACTCCTGCAGCAGTTCTCTAGTGACAAAAATAGTTACTTATCTAGGGAAAAGAAAGGCAATGCAATTACTTCAAAAAACAGTAAGAAATTCTTGAAACCTGCTGTTGCTGAGTACATTGTAAAGAAAGCCAAGCAAAGAATAGCTCTGCAAAGGTGGCAAGATTACCTCAACAGAAGAAAGAACCACAAAGGGATGATATTTGTTGAAAATACTGTTGACTTGGAGGGCCCGCCTTCAGACTTCTACTACATTAATGAATATAGGCCAGCTCCAGGGATCAGCTTAAACAGTGAAGCTACCTTTGGGTGTTCATGTACAGACTGCTTCTTTGAAAAGTGTTGTCCTGCTGAAGCTGGAGTTGTTTTGGCTTATAATAAAAACCAGCAAATTAAAATCCAACCTGGCACTCCCATCTATGAATGCAATTCAAGATGCCGATGCGGACCTGATTGTCCCAATAGGATTGTACAAAAAGGCACACAATATTCACTGTGCATCTTTAGAACTAGCAATGGCTGTGGCTGGGGTGTAAAAACCCTTGTGAAGATTAAAAGAATGAGTTTTGTCATGGAATATGTTGGAGAGGTACGTTAATTCATCCTATGCATATGAGTTTTATGCTTTTGAAAAGTTACCTTTCTAATGTCAATACTTGATATATTTTGATGTTATCATTTGCAGCTTCATAGAAATTCACTTTGGGGTTTAGTAGAAAGGTTTACTAAACCTTTATATGTAAAACCACTGACCAAAGCATATATTTTTTTATTTAAAATATAACTATATTTACGCAAAAGTCCTGAAGAGAGAAATCATGTTGACATTGAAACTTTATTTGACCCAGTATGATTAAATTTCCTTTCCTATTTTGTATTAACATGAAGTATCTACTAAGTAGAACATGACTTATGAGTATTGTGGAATATGTCTGAAAGCATTTATTATATCTAAAAACCACTAACTTAAGCTTGCCACTTTGAACTGCAGACCATTCTCTGATTACCAAATACTAGCATATTTACGTTGATAAATATCATATGCGTAAAGATTTAAGAAGTGCTCATTACAGGTCATAGCTAAGCACCATAACTCACTAATCTCAACTCCATGTAAGAACAATTATCTCCATTTTTACAAATGAAGAAACTGAGGCACAGCAGCCAGATTTAGTTGATAACATACTTTGACCACTGTCCATGTCTTCAGCTGAACTGATGATCAAGCTGTAATCCTAGGAACAGAATTGCAGATAATGTGACAGGATGGAGCCCAGGCCAGTGCCTGGTGCTGTACTGCCGAGTTTTACCCTCAGCTCCTGGGCTGTGATTTTGAACTGAAGTGTTTCCTGACTGACTGTTCTGAAAAACAAAACCTTCCAAATGGTTCATTGCATATGTAACATAAAGTTCCTGTTATGTACCAGTTTCCACGTGTTCTTGCTCTAGAGCCATGGTTCTCAACCTATGGGTTGTGACCCCCC
>NW_026596149.1:9282106-9316653 GCF_907164565.1 Psammomys obesus | reverse complement strand
AAAAAAAAAATAATAATCCTTGTCAGGCATGGTAGTACATGGCTTTAATCCTAGCACTTGTGAGGCAGAGGCAGGCAGATCTTTGTGAGTTCAAGGCCAGCCTGGTCTACAAAGTGAGTCCAAGACAGTCAGGACTATTACACAAAGAAACCCTGTCTCAAAAAAAAAAAAAAAAAAAATACAGATTACTTATAAAAAAAGAAATCAATCCTTTTGCTTTATCTGTATTTAGATTAGAACTGGTCTTCCTGTAGGCGGTCTTAATTTTTTAGCTTCAACTGGGAAATGCATTCCTGCTTAAGGTAATAAGGATCATAATAGGTCTGTTTCTGCCATGTTTACATTTTATGTGTTGCAGCAATTTTTCTTTTGACTACCTTCTGGAGGAAACATCCATTTCATTTTTCCAGAATAAAAAGTTATCCATTTTGGCCAGGCATGGTGGCACACACATTTAATCCCAGCACTCAGGAGGAAGAGGCCAGTGGATCTCTGTGTTTGAGGCCAGCCTGGTCAACAGAGTGAGTTTCAGGACAGCCAAGGCTACACATAGAAACCCTGCCTCACATTCACACAAACATTCTCTCTCTCACACACACTCTCTCTCAGAGTTAGGCATTCTATTTCTTATTCTTCCTTGCCATGTAGGTCAAGATGACATGAAACTTATGATCTTAGGGCTGGAGTATAGGTCAGCGGTAGAACATCTCCAGGGCTCACACAAGGCCCTAGGGTCAGTCCACAGAACCTCAGAAAGGAAAAGAAACTCATCTTCTTGCCTGACACTTCCAAATGCCGGGATCACAGGTCTGGGGCACCAGGTTTGGCTCCATTCTATTTTTGAATATGCTAATATTCTGCTTGTTATTTTTTTCTTTCTTTTTTAATGTGTGTGTGTGTGTGTGTGCGCGTGTGTGCGTGCGCGCCATCTGTGTGCAGGTGTGTGTTGGGGCCAGAAGAGGAAGTCAGAGTACCAGGAGCTGGAGTAACAGGTGGTTGTGAATTGCCTAATACATGCTGGTACCCAAACTCAGGTCCTCCAGGTGAGCATCAAGTGTCTTAACCACTGAACCATCCCTCAGACCCCGACCTTTCGGATTATAACCTTTAAGGTATGTTCTTCTTCCTGAGCTAGCCTGTGGTTTAAAAAATATGATACTGTACATCGTGTTTGCGCTTTAATATATCTCAGCGAGGCAGTCCCTGGGAGTAAATAAAAGCAAAAGACCCAATCACATGCTAGAGGACCAAGAGACAACCAGCTGCTGACTACAAAACTGCCGAGTCACCCATCAAATAGCACTATTCTAATTCATGATAAACCTATATGTATGAGAAAAGGGGTTTGAAGAATTACAAAGATGTTTTTAAAAGATGCCTCTAAAAATACTCTCCATGTACACAACAAACTAGTGCTATTCAAAAATGACAATTTTTGAATTACAGTTGACTTACAATTCGTTTTTCCCAAAATCTGTATTTTGGGCTAGTTAGCAACAGCTCCTTAGTAACTGGAGAACAATACAGGAAAACTTTCAAGCTGAAAGAAAAAGACAAAAACAGAATGAAAAAAGCTTTTTCAGCACAATTCAAAATAAGCCACTTCAATGAGTCTGCAATGTACTTCATAGAATACCATTTTTCTCTAGGAAATAACAATCAGTTGGAAAGTATGACAGTGGCTCCCAACATTCCTGCCATGTTTTGGATATAAAAGCCCTCTAAAACCCATGTGACAAGGCTTGGTCTCCAATGCCATGTTCAGAGAGAGGAGGGGCTTTGGGGATATGAGGCCTCTGACCTAATCCATAGATTAATCTGTGATGGAGTTATGAACTGATACTGTTATTGGAGAGAGGATGCCACTGGGGACATGTCTTTGAAGGGAATACCTTGTTTCCAGTCCCTCCTGTCTTTTGCTTTTTGCTTCATGGCTGCTGGAGGTGAGCAGCTCTCATCTGCCATGACCTTTTGCCAAGTTCTGCCTCACCAAGAGCCTAAGAAAAATGGAACCAGCCAACCACAGACTGACATCAGGAGGCAGCATAAATCTTCCCCCTTTAAAGTTGTTTTTCTTCAGTGCTTTGCCACAGTGACAAGCTGGTATTCCATCGTCTATTTCCATCCTGTCCACGGGATAAGAGAAGTGGAAGTGCGGGGCCCCTCTGCTCCCTAAGAAGTCCACCATTTCTCTTACATTGAGACTATGTGCTGGAGGCTGAAAGTGTTGCGCAGTATCAGTGCTCTTGCCCAGCAAATGAGCCCCCAGCACAAGAAGAAAATAAAAATAAACACTGCTCATATGTGTTCAGGTCCATAGAAAGGGCACCACCAAACTGTAAGCAACTTCTAGAGCACAGGAAAGGGGTGCTGGAAACCAAAAAATTCTGCTTTGGGGGTGGGGGCGGGGGCTGGAGAAATGGCTCAGACGTTAAGAGCACTGGCTGCTCTTCCAGAGGTCCTGATTCAATTCCCAACAACCACACGGCGGCTCACAACGGTCTATAGTGAGATCTGGTGCCCTCTTCTGGTGTGCAGGTGTACATGCAGGCAGAAAACTGTATACATAATAAATAAACAAACAAATAAATAAATGAATCTTTAAAAAAAAGAAAATTCTTCTGTTTGCTTCATATAAATCTACTTATTTCTGTATGCTGAAGAGCAAAGCTAAGGCCTTGCTTGCCTTGAAGAGTCTGTGTGAGGGCTCTAGGCTGAGTCACACCTCCAGTCCCTGTATTTGTGTTTCTGGCGAACAGAGGTTAATTTCATATTAAATGCTAATAATAATAATGGTATAGTTTGGAGATCAGGAATACAATCCACGGTAGATTATATTTCCATACCACTGTATACCCCATTTATTTGAATTCTTTGAAAATGGAGAGCAAAATCCTTCATTGAGCTGGGTGTGGTAGCACATACCTGTAATCCCAGCATTCAGGCGGCAGAGGCAGAAGGCTCACTGCAGGTCAGGGAAGCCTGACTGATGTACACTTGTTCAGGAACAGTCAGAGTTACATGTCAAGATCATGTCTCAAACACCCCTCCCCACACCCTCACCACACATTCTCACACTATCAGGAAGGGTTTATATTCCTTCATCTTGAAGTGGCCACATCTCTATAACTGCCTTGACTATAGGATATGATGGAAGTAATTGCAGGATTGTTTGGGGTTTTTTGTTGTTGTTGTTTTGGTTTTGTTTTACACAGGGTTTCTCTGTGTAGCCTCGGTTGTCCTGGAATTCACTCTGTAGACAGGCTGCCATCGAACTCAGATATCTGCCTGCCTCTGCCTCCCCAGTGCTGGGATTACTGTCCTGGCTAGTTGCAGGATTCTTAAAGCTTACTCTCAGGGTAATAGGCCTGCCTCTCTCTTGGGATTTTATTTTGTATGTTTGTTTGTTTTGACAGCGTCTCACTATGTCATCCTGGCTAACCTGTAACTTGCTATGTAGACCAGGCTGGCCATAAATGCACAAAGTGCCTCTGGCTTACGAGTGCTTTGATTAAAAGCATGCACCACCATATCTGTCTGAGGACGAACAGTTTTTAACACTGTGTTCTCTATTAACAAAACCACCCATGCCAGGTTAAAGAAATCTGTCAGAGACAGACAATCTCAAGAAGCAGTTACTCTAGGCCTTGTGCTGTTGTGTGTGTCTTCCCAGACTTGAATCTTCAGAAAATTTCAGTCCCACCTGCTGCCAGGCAGACAGAAACCAGGAGCCCCCACCCCACCCCCGTACACTACCGTAATTCCTGACCCAGAGAAACGAGGAGCCGGAGGATTGGTGTCATTTCAATATACTCAGTTCCAAGGTAATTTGTAATACAGCAATAGATAGCTGATACACAGGCTCTGAAATCAGACAGACCTGGTTAAAATCCTGGTCCTGCCACTCACTGATTCTGTGACAGTGGGCAACTAATTTAACTTGTCTGGCTTCTTGGTTTTCCTCACCTGTAAATTAGATGTAACAATAGTGCCTATTTAAAAGGTTATCAAGAGGTTCTAATGAGGACATCAGCTCCACTTGGACTGCAGCGGTATTCTAGTAAAGTCATTATATCTAGGGTAAACGTTGGAGTGAAATAGTTGTTTTCCGCTATACCCAGGGTAGACATTAGGATCAAGAGTTGTTTTCTAGAAGTACATTGACCGTGAAGAAATCACTGAAGAAAACAATGATTGCTTTCTGTTATCTATAGAGTTGTTTTGTGAAGGAGCTTTACTGTCTTTGCATGATTTTGGTAACAAGACTGTCCTGACACACCTGGAATGTCTTGCATTTTTGAGTGTTACAAATAGTACACAATAAGAAATAAAGTTGCAGGGACTCGATGCTTTCCTTCAGGAAACATACAGATTAGATTAGGGGCTTTGGTTTGAAGGACTTGTTTTACCCAAAAAAACAAACAAGTTTTGTGTAATAATCAATAAATATGCTTCTGCAAGGCTGTTCGAGGTTCTGTTCCCTCCTGTTCTGTTCTGTCCCTCCTCTGCCTCAGAGCCTGGTTACGTTCTGGAGTGACCCTCTCCTTTGATTGACCCGCTCGACTCAGGACTCAGTCCATCAGCAGACTACTGCATTCTCAACCTCCATTATGTCTGGTCCATTGCCCGACCCAGTGTTCCCATGCACTGAGTCATCTCTCCAGCCTAAGATTCTTGCTGGTAGAACAATAATTTACACACATAAATAAACACTCTCACAAAAATAAAAACAAATGAGTTATCAGCAACACAGATGGATCACATAAATACAATGTTAAGAAAAAGATGGGGCTGAAGAGATGGCTCAGGTAGTTAAGATGGCTGCTGTTCCAGAAGACCAAGGTTCAATTCCTAGCACTCACACAACAGCTACAAATATCTGTAACCATAGCTCCAAGGGATCTGACACCTTCTTTTGGCTTCCGTGGGTACTGCACGTATGTGGTATACATCTACATGCAGGTAAAACAAGCATACGTGTTTGTTTGTTTGTTTGTTTCCAAATATTTAAAAATATTTAAATAGCAAAACCAATTACCTGCACTCCAGTCTTCTTTTCAAGGAAGGAGCCCTTAATCCTCTCATGTGATCTACAAGGAAGAATCAGAAATCATAAACATGATTTGTTTGACTTTTTTTTTTTTTTTTTTTTTTTTTTAGAGGATTCCTCAGCCCACAGTAATTGGGCTATCTTTGCAAGCTTCCTATTGAGAAAAATTACACCCTTAGGAGTGAACTGATTCTCCTAGATCCTTGAACTTCTGCAGATGAGGAATGTTTCAGAGCACGGGACAGGAGCCACTAAAAGTTGTTCAGTCTGAGCTGATGAAAGCCACTCAAGTCCCACATGGGTCAGGAGACTAAGGCAGGAAGCTCGGGTGCTGGAAGAGAACCTAGGTGAGTTGACTGGACCATTCCTATGATATGTGATGCTCCACCCCACAACCTAAAATAACTGAACATTAAAAGAAAAACGGGGGACATCTGGCCAAGCTTACTGTTGTGGGGTCCATTTAAATACAACATAACCCAAACACCAGGTCACAATCCAGAAGACAAAAATTTGCTGCAATCAAGCCGCTACAGTTCAAACTCAGGAGCTCAAAGGCAAACCTGAAGGAATGCTGTACAGAGTATTCAACGGATAAAACCATAAAGTGAGGGGGAGTGGGTTGGGCTGTAGCTCGGAACAGTCAATTTTTACATACGGGGTTGAGCGGGGGAGTTTCCAGCAATCAGGATAGGAGTTGGTTGCTAGGCCTGTGAACATGAACTCAGTACGCCTGCAGCAGGATGGAGAAGTTGTCCTGAAATAACTGGACTCAGACAATTGTTTCCTTTCAACAGAAACTGTTCAGCTCCCCTCGGGCCTAGGACTTTCGACTTAGTTTCTCCCTATGATTAAATGGAATCTGAAAACCAAATGGTAGTACTTAGAATAAGTTTCTTTTGCTTGTACCCAACGTGGACTGTTAATACACACAGTGTGCTTGAGGAAGAGATTAGTGTGAGAAAAAGACAAGTAAGTATGTGTGAGAAAAGGGGAAGGGGGGCAAACCGACAGGCATATCTATCTTAAGCTCTTGCCTAATGTCTCGGGGTGTGGGAGAACTCCTGAAATGTGGGGGAGGGGAGACATTTCGCTCACGCCTAATGCCTCGTGGTGTAGGAGAAGTTCTAAAATGTGTTTTCTTTACCCGTGATAGAAGAGAATTAGGGAAGTCTGGGCAAGAGCTGGGTAAACCTTATCAAACTGATGCGCTCATCCGGAAAAGTAACCAGCACTTCTACCATTTAACCGCAGCGTCCAGGGTCAGGCTGCAGCCAGAGCTGGGGTTACAGAGGTGGTACAGACCTGGAACCCTACGGCCAAAGAGTTTACCAGCCAACTGGGACTAGGAGGGCTTCCCAGTGCCTCCCTGAACCCGCAGCCTGCTCTCCCCTTCACCAGGTCCCGACCCAGGTGGCGGGAGGGGCTCACTCACCCTTGTGGCAGTGCGAAAGGAAGTAGGCGCGGGCTTTCAGGTTCTCCCGGTCGAAACAGTCTATGGAGATGGTCGGATACTCCGCCATCTGTCCTTGGAAGGAGCTCATAGCGCCCAGGCAGGCCAGACCCTACGACCACCGCGGAAGCAGAGGTGGACAGAACCCTGGGCGACACTTCCGGGAACCTGCGCACCGCCTCCGGTAGGCTGGCCGAGCTCGGCCACGTCCAATCAAAGGAAGCCTGCGGTAGGGGGCGGGGCCAAGGAGCACCCAGTCCTGGCCCCGCCTCCCGCCTCCCGCCGCCCGCTGTTGAGATAACTGCACCAGCTGTGTGCATCAAGAGGCAGCAGCGCCTGAAGAACCTGCGCTGCGCGGTGAGTGGGTGACTCGTCACGGAGAGTCGCCATCCAGCTAGAAAACAACAGAGGAAACCGAAAGTGTTTGTTGCACTGGGGCAGAGCTGCCTGCATCTGTGGAGGAACCGAGGCAGGAAATAAAGCACCGCTGGAAATGGTGGCCAGGGAGCTTCCCTTTTCTAATCACACTGCTTTGCTTTTCCTCCTGTCTGTGGAAGATCGAGTTCTTTTTCCCTTTTTTGTCTTCTCCCGGTTTCTGTTTTATAGGATAACCGCGAGGATTGGGTGAGAAAATTGCCTCTGACCCTTGATTAATAGATTCCGCTGGTACTCGTTCCCTCTGCCGTTTGTACATAAGCTAACCATATCTTGAAGGCTACAATTCAAGCATAGACTGACACAGGAGAGAGAGGAAAGAGAGCGCAAAGATCCTATTGATCTGTTAAATTTCAGTAATCATTGCAGCTGTATTTTTAGGAAGAAAGGATAAATAAAGAGATGGAGAGAATGATAGGGGAAAATGGGGAGAAGTTCGTGGTAACTGTTAAGGTCCACCAAACATTTTGTCAGTGGCATTTGTTGTCTCCTTCCTAGCAAGTTCTCCTTAGAAACTCAACTTTGTTGACCACAAACACCTGGAGCCTCCAAATCCTGCTATGCAGAACACTTCGGCAAGCCTATTCCTTGTCCATCTCTGTGTTGGAACTAACATCTTGCGACAACAGATGAAAATCTTTTGGAATCTGTTAAGTTAGCAGACCGCTAGTGTCCATCAAACCAAAAGCTAAGAATGACATTAATCCCAAGTGCTGGGATTAAAGGTGTGTGCCATCATGCCCATCAATTTGACTGTTTTTTATAAGGCACAGATCAGCCTTAAATCACAAATCACATCTCAGTGTCAATTTTAAAAATTAAACATTCCAACACAATAAAATCCAGCCATATATAAATTTAATACTTACATGATGAGGGATGATGGTAGAAAAATACTGAAAGTCTTTGTTTTCCATAATTAAGCCATTATTTCTATGTTAGCAGAAAAAAATACATGTATAGTAAAATTATTGCAATTCTTGAATCTGAGGTACTTCAGGCAGTGTTTATCAGTGTTGTCTGGAATGTCAGAATGTGTATTATAGGGTGTGTGCATTTTGTATTTAGAATTGAGACTTCCAGGAGTGGTGGTACAAACCTTTGATCCCAGCACTTGGGAGGCAGAGGCAGGCAGATCTCTGTGAGGTCAGAGTTAGCTTGGTATACATAGCAAAATCCAGGTTTGCCAGAGCTACATAGTGAGACCTTGTCTCAAAATGACAACAACAAACACTAGAAAAGAGACTTCAGTGAACTGTGCAGTTTCACACTGTGCAATTTCACATAGGCACACACTGTATGTAAGTATATATGTATGTATGTAATATACATCCGATTAATCATGTGTTTGCTTCTAAGTTCATTTTTGGCCTTTGTGGGTTCAGAAATCTTTTACTCTTCCTACAAATTAAGGCAGGCATAAAAGACAAGAAAATGAATTGCTTGTGGGTACCTGGGGATGAAGAATTGGAAATTGATACGATCAACACATATTGTTTTGGAGATGGCTTAGCAGTTAAGACTTCTTACTGCTCTTGAAGAGAGGCCAAGTTCTGTTCCTATCACCCACATCAGGTGGCTCAAAAATCATCTGTCATTCTGGTTCCAGGGCCTTCATAAGCAGCTGCACTCATGTGAACATATCTACAGAGGCACAGATATGCACACGTATGTGTACACACACAGACTTTAAAAATACACATTGTTTACATGGATGAAATCTGTATATGGAATAATATGCAGGTTTTGGGTAAGGAACCAAAGATGCCTACTCCCATATTCTAGAAAATCTGATGATCAAAATTCATTTATTTGTTAAACAAATGATCACTCACTCTTGTTATGTTAGAGATTCAGGACTGAGCACTAAAGCATAGTGGCAAGGAAAGCAGCCCAAAAACATCTATTTATTTATTTAATCTCTTTACAGCCTGATCCCAGCTCCCTCCCTCCTCTCCTCCCAGTGCCATTTTTATTCTCCACTCCACCTCCCCACCCCACCCCACCCCCGAAAAGGAGGGCCACTTAGGCACCTCAAGTCACAGCAGGACTAAGCACTGCCTCTCCCACTGAGGCCAGACAAAGCAGCCCAGCGAGGGGTAAAGGATCCAGTGGCAGACAGCAGAATCAGACAGCCGCTGCTCCCATCGTTAGGGAACCCACGTGTTGACCACGATGCATATCTGCTACATATGTGTAGGGAGTCTAGGTCCAGTCTGCAAATGCTCTTTGGTCAAAAAACTCTTGGTCATGGAATGCATGTTCCAATTAAAACTGTCACCATCACTTGTGTAGTTCCAGATGCTTCCTGAAGTGTTCTGTGTTTGGTGTTTCTGTTTCATAGCAACCCTAGCAGACAGGTTATTGTACAGTTGTGGCAATTGTTATGTAAATTGCACAAGGTCTTGGTCTCAGTGAGAAGAGTCGAGACTTCAATTCAAGGCCACTGAGTTCTGAAGCATCTCCCTCATAGCCGCCTTGTGATCCTGTTTCCTTCCTAGCATCCTAGCAGAAGCAGCATCAGTGTGGTAGTGAAATGTATTTATTCACTCTAAGCATGCTGCATCCACACTTACTGCCTACTAGGACCTGTTAGGCCAGGTATGGCTGGAGAAAACTGATCCAGTGTTAGAGAGGAAGACAGAAAAGCTCTTAGAGTAGTATGTAAATGTCATGACTTTACTGGCCTTGTAATCCTCTGAGGCTTTTGTTGTTTTTTATTTGTTTGTTTTTTGTTTTGTCTTGTCTTGTTTTACTGTGGGTAAAATGGAAAGCTCTTGCAGGGTCACAAGCCAAGCCCAAGACTTGCATAATCTGATTTAGGTTTTAAGTAGGTTGTGGGTTGTGTTGACTATTGTGCTGAGAACAGGCTATGGGGGTTCGTTGAGATGTTGGGAATTACTGTAATCACCAGAGACTGCAAAGAGATAGCTTTTTGTATTTGGGTGGGAGCTATTAAAGCCAACTTGCTGAAGGACAAACTAAGAGAAACAGAGGGCTGTGGGTGACAGCTACTCAAAGGGAGAAGATACAGAAGCAGTAGAGTTTCCTGAATTTGGATATGGAGTACAAATTGTACTGATAGGTCTAAAATTCAGGGATAACTCTTAGCTAAGTAAAGTATAGAGTTATAAATGGATCCTTAAAAAAAAAAAAACTTTAGTATTTAATGACTCCTTTGTCTAGAACTTTGCAGAATTTAATTTGTAAAAAAAAATATGGTTTGTGTTTAACAACTGGCTTCCAAAAATCCCTGCATTGTTAACTACAAATTCTGGAATTCCCAAGGAGCAGGCTCCCACCCAATGCCCCTTTTCTTGTCAGAAGGAGACTTTGAGGATGACTTAGATCCTGATGAGGTTGCAGAGTTGGAGGAAGAACCAGATCAGTATTATTCTGAGAGATGCCGTCTGATTCAGGCTATGCGTGTTAAAAACCATAAGCCTTGGCAAAAAGAAATTAAAAGATTGGAATGGAGCTTGGAGGAAATAAACAGAAAAATTGGAGAATTAACTACTAGGGAAAATGAGGCTCAATCCCCCACTCCAACTCTATCATTGGTTGCAGGTTTGGCCCCTCCTCCTGGGACTGCTACCCTTTAACCCTCGATTTATTGGCCAATCATTATGGCTCTCCACTCAAAATACCGATCTTGAATCAGCCTTCACCGAAAGAGGTGATAGATTAACTATTAGTGAAGATACTGTTGGGGAAATAAACATATAGATGATGGTACGTTATCTTTTTTAGTGGTTGCCGGACACGCCATGCTGGATGGATTCCTTGAACACACACACACTGACAATTATTTTCTATCTGGATCCAGAACCTGTACCATCTCTACTATCTCAAATAACAGTGTGAACTGCGCCCACCCGGGATGTCCTCAGCAAGAACCTCCACGCCAAGCCAAGCCCTTGTGCGTGCGCACAAAGACCCAGACGTGGGGGGCGGGGCCGGAGGAAACTGGGCGTGGCTCACGTGAGCCGGCAGGGCGTCGGTGCGTTGCTAGGAGACGAGCGGTTTTCCTCTGCCGCAACAGTTGGCCTCTGGCTGGCTCAGCCCCGGATCCCGAGTAGAGAACACAAGCACCGCTGCGCCTTCCTGAGAGGCCGGCTGAGCGAGGGTAACCGCGGACAGCGGGAGCCCGGCCTGAGCTGATGCGCAGCGAGGACCGGGGCTCTGAGCGCACCGCCCCTGGCTGGGCCCCGCCCCGGGAGCGCAGGCCCCGCCCCTTCCGCCCGGCCTGCCTGGTACATGGGTTTTCTCTCTCTCTTTTACAAGGGTCTTCGCTTAGCATCTCCTACATGTTAGGATCTGCTCCCCAGCTAAATCTCGGCTTCCCCAAGTTGGTTACTGTAATGGCTGCAGGGTTCAGTGAACTGTCTCTAGCTCAGCTTCTGGGCAGATTATACTTTACAGACATCGTGATTTACGGCAAAAAGAAAGTGATTTCTGGCAGACAGTGCTCAATAGCTGTAAGAACCCTCTTCAAGGGTGGCTTTATGCTCCGCAGACGCAGACGGGCACACCTGGACTGTGGGCCGACCACACGGGGGTGCTTGGAGGTGGTGGTGGGGGCACTTATGTCTTTAAAATGAACACCAGTGTGAAGACTGCGTTCAGAAGACAAGTGGCGTTCTGTTTCAGACCCGGTGTGAGAACCGGGATCAGTTTCAGTTGGGTTCATTGTCTTGGCCAAGGTTTATATGTAGTTTAAAGGGATCCTCAGTTATGTCTTACCACCTGCTAGGAGCACAAATAATAAAAGAAGGTGAGGAGAGTTGGGGGTTGGAAGGTTAGGCGTGTTATCTAACTAAGGGGTGACAGGCCACTCAGCTACCTGTCCCTAATACACCAACTAAGGAGACGCACAAAGGGAAAAGTAAAGAAAGATGTAGTTAAATGGCACACTGGCAAGGGTAATAGGAAAAAGGTCCTGGGACCCCAGGTTTGTGTTTCAGGTGCTGACGTAACTGTTAGGGTTAAGTAGAGGAAGAAGCTAACAGGGCATGATTGGATGGTTAACATCCCCTTGCAGTTAGGCATTCCTCTGACTCAGTGTAAAGGAGCCAGACACAAAACCGAGGCAGAGGAACCTGGCTTCAGCATCCTTTTAGTTAGCTTGTGGATCCAAATGAGTTTCTGTGTTGTGCTTTTGTAGCAGTTTCTGAATGTCTGAAAGGAAGAGAGCTTGGGGTAGCTGGCTACATCATAAGTGTCTACTGTTGCATTAGAACTTACATTGTCAGGGATTTAAGATTGGTGTGATTTTTTTTTTCAAATACACACATAGCCCTTAATAGTGATTAATGAAATTCAGTTTCAAAAAAGTAGATACCTAAGCATTGCCACTTCCTGGTTGTAGTGATACATATTATGTGTTATTATATTATACATATATGTATTATGTATGTTTTATTATATAATTTCATTTACTATTTATGATACTATGTGTGGGTATTTTTACCTGTGCAAAACTAGAAAACAACTGATTTACAGAGCCTTACTAAAAAAGAAAGAAATACATGATGATTATTGTGGAAGCATCTAAGTAAAAATAATGAAAAAAATTATCCCTTTCACGATTGAGAATTCTTTTTTTTTCCCTGCAACAAGTTAAATATTGAAGAACCAATGTTTTTAATACCCTTTAGATCTGATGACATTAAGGTTAGTCTTGTTTTTCAGTTATGAATTTTAAAACAATTTTGTGCTATTTCAAATTCACCCATTCAGTATAAAAGGAAGTAGGATAAAATGATTTAAAAAAAAATATGCTTCACCAAAAATATTTGGAAGAATGGCCATTTTAAAGATGCATCAGACCTGAACATTAACCAGGAGAGAATAAAACTAAATAATGTCCCCAATTTATTGGCATACATTGACACCAGCGTCCCATAAAACTAGGTGTGATACAAATGCCTGAAATCCCAGCTCTTGGCAGATGAAATCAGGAGGATCAGAAGTTCAAGACCATCCTCAGAGAGTTCAAGACCACCTTGGAGAATATAAAACCCAGTGTCAAACATATAAAATAAGGATCTTCTGGTTATAAACAAATCTGTATGCAAATCTCTTGCCTGGAATTTGACAGTTCTCTAGCATAATAATAACACCCACAGGTAAGGTTCTCACAGTTCACTGGAGGCACTATCTTTTCATTCTTCCTATTTTTGTTCAACCGGTTCAGACTTCTAGCTTCAATGCACCTGCACCCATCAATCCAAAAGTAGTGGTGAGCATCCTTATAAAAAAGGAGTTCCAGCAACATCACCACGTTTGGATTTGCCCCTGGTTTCTTGCTTCGTTCCCAGGTGAGCCTCTGTCTCCCGAAGTCCCTGGGGCTCTTTTCACAGTAGCCGCCTTCACACTATTTACAACTTTAGCCGGAGTTGATGCAGCTGCGCCAATACTGAGATCATCTGCACAGGCTCCTCAGTTGTGCCTTTCTTACCCATCCATTCTTGACTTGCCAATGGAATAATTTGAAGGAGCTCCAGAAGATTCCACAGAACTTCTCAAAAAAAAAAAAAAATGCTGAACTATTCGTTGATGGAGACTCCAAAACCTCTTGAAGTGTTGAGTGTGGCAGAGTGTACGCCAGTCATGCGGACCTCCTTTGTAACCCAGACCGTCAGTGTAGACCTGGCTCACTGGACAAGACCGTAGGCTAGCCAGGGGTCTCTTATTCTCATCTCTAGCCCTCCAGCGCTGCCGCCTGTGATCTTTCCTAGGTCTCATTCGAAATGGTTGTCATATGTTTTTATCAGTTGGACTTCAACAAGATATGCTTCTGCCCCAGCATGCTAGGTGTCTGGCCGATAACTCCTCCAACAGTTTCTGAAGCTTTAACAGTTTTAAGGATGTTTGGCTTTGGCTCTGTTCCTTGGTGCCGACTTTCACTGACCTCTGTAGATCTGTCTGCAAGACCTGGCATTTGAGGGCCTTAAAGAATGTTGTGGACTCCAGTCTAATGCAGCAGACGCCTTTACTTCAGTTTCATTATACTTTTATACAGGAATGTAACAGAGCCGTCCTCCAAGAAAGGTTGTTTGAATTCAGGACAACATGTAAACAAACACTAGTAAGCACAAGAGCCTGTGTAAATAAACAGAGCAGTCTTTTTCCAGAACTTTCTCAGTACAGAGCAATTTAAACACAATTGCCTGGCACGTACTGTAGATTGCACCTGGGAAAGCATGAAAGCAAGGCGGACGGTCATATTGAGCTTCAGGTAGACTGAGGACAGCACTCAGCATGTCCTGTCATCAGATTGAATTCTATAGCTATGTTCCAACATCCAACAAGTATAAACACGTCTTATACATTGAACGCAATGTTTAACGCAGAAGGCATGAAATCAAATCACACCCAAGAACAACCCAGGGGACAAAGTGCACCTGAGGTAAAAGGCCCTCTGCCTTTTTTCCTTGGAGCCTCTCACACAGTTCCCAAGGTGGAGTTCACCATGGGTCATTCTTTTGACTGTTCTGACATCTTCCCCTCCCTGCCCTTTTTTCTTTTTAAGCAAGGACAGCCAGTGTGGTAGATAAAGTTGCTATTGGGTAACAACAAAGACCGTTGTTGCCATCGGCATCCTAAGAGAAGCCAGAACATGATAAGTGCAACGCTAGCGGCAAGAGCACGGGGCCAGGAACGAGGAGCCAAGCCTTGTGAGGCCTCAACAATTCCTTTTGCTAGTCTCTGTCCCAAAATTTAGGTAATTGCTTAGAAAATGTCTGAAAAACTCCATCCTGGTACCCACTGCTCTAGTTCTTTATACCATATGGGATAGAACAATGGCTGCCTTGCAGGGCTGAACATCCTGAATATTCCAGCAAACCCGACTCAGAAGCTCAGGGGCAAATATTTAAAGATTAAATAAGGTCATAACGAGAGTATCTCCGTGAGTTCTCTGTACACTAAACTGCACAGTTCCGTCAATGTTTACTCCTTGCCTCTGGATTAGATGCATATCTTTGAGGAAAATTCCAACCTGACACTTTGATCTGTATGGTTTGGCTTTGGTTTGTTCCACAGTTTTGTTTTGTTTTTTTCTGTGTCCTTTGTTTTTTGTTTGTTTCCATCAGTTTAACATCTACTAGCTCCTCTGATTTCCCTTCAGTTATGGATGAAGTGTTCTAAAAGCTCAGCCTTCCCCTTTCCCCTCCTGTTTGGCTTCCATCCTACCTACAGCTACCAGGCCACAAGGTCTCTCTGAGGCATTTCATGTTTAGTAAGGAAAAGGTATTTTATAAACAATTTTCCCTTAATGACCAGTAAGGAAACCATTACATTTTAGAGTGTTGAGTGTTACTTAGCAGAATTAGTAATCACTTGAATAATCAAAGAAAGTTAAGCTCTTCTTTTCCAGTTTTAGTTTCTCTATTCAAACCATAGCTCTCATTCCATCCAAAGCTAGTAAGGGATAGTTAATTCTAGGACAAATGTGAGTGTGGCCATGGCCTGAGAACATGTTATCAGGTTATCCTGCATGCTGTGTTCCACTGTGGAAGTCGGTGAATGAAATTTGTAGCCACAGAGCAAAAGATGGTAATAACTCAATGCGTTTTCCAATTGTTTTGGTAAGGACATGAGGCAGGCAGGTTAGAATAGAGCAAGGAAATTGGTTCCCTGGATTTTTGATGCTATAGAATTCTTAGCTAGTGGTATGCTAAACAATGCAATCTTAAAGTTTTTTTCACAAAGTCATAAATATGTTGTCTCAGACCCAGAGATTGAGAGTAAATGGCTACTAAGCTGTCACAGCCCCAGGTGACTGTGTCCACAGGATCTCCAGCACAGGTGTGCTTCAGAGAACGTCAGTTCACAAAAACTTTATTTTTTTTTCATTGTTTTTAATAACCAGAGAAAATACAGTTTGCATCACCACTTTATAGCATAGTTACCACAAGTACTAAATTTGGTTTTTCTCTTATGGTGAACTTCACACTAAACTTTCCAGTGTCTGATAATGTCTTTAAAACAGGTGGGTATTCCTACTGAGAAAAACAGCGATTTCCTAAACCTCCATCTGAAGGCAGTGTTTTTCCTCCTACAACATGCAGCGTTTTTATTTGTTTAGTTAACGCAATTGCTTAACCTGGAAGAAATGAAAGACGTAACTCTCAGGGAACTCTTTTTTGAATGATACAAGCAAATCAAAGCATTTTGTTGTACATCAAACAGCTAAGCCTCGTGGGGGGACACAAGCGAGCACTGTGCCACTGCCCTAAGAAGGTGTGCTCTATCTGCAGAAGCAGTTAAAGTGACTCAGCCACTAACTTCACAGAAAAAACAAGACGAATTTTGAGTACATGTAAACGTTGTGTTGTGCAGTGCCCAAGGAGGCCAGTAGAGGACGGTGATGGATCTCCGTGAGGTATCCCTGTAGCCACTTGGGTGTCCTGTTGTTTTTGAGACTTGGTCTTACTGTGCAGCTGTGGCTGTCCTGGAACACTCTATGTAGGAAGCTGGCCTCGGGCTCACAGAGATCCAATTTGTCTCTGCCTCGCAAGTGCTGAGATTAAACGTGCGCCATGCCCAACTTAAATGTGTTTTTAATATAGTGGAATTCACATCTTTTCTTTCTGTGATTCTTCATGTCATATTTTCTGTTACATATGTAATTCATCTCCCCTATACAAGCGGGTTACCAGGCTCTACTCCATATTTCCAGCCCGCCTGTTAGTCGTAGCTACTGGTGTAGCATACTGATGATGACGTGATGAGCTTTCACAGTGGGAGGAATGGAATTACAAACCAGGAGACCTAACAATAAAATCAATAAAATACAACATGAGCCTGACTCTAAAATAA
The DNA here is from genome assembly GCF_907164565.1 of Psammomys obesus. Lineage (NCBI taxonomy): Eukaryota > Metazoa > Chordata > Mammalia > Rodentia > Muridae > Psammomys > Psammomys obesus. The sequence goes on along the minus strand of NW_026596149.1, from coordinate 9,299,890 downwards.
CTGAGAGGCAAAAGTTTAAAACCCACATGTTATCAAAACCCTAATTTTCTCCAGTCTAACCAACGTGTGTGTCAGTTTGCACACTGGGAAAAAAAAGTGCAAAAAGCAATACTGATAATTTATCTGGTATGTGCTAACTGATTTCATCACAACTGGAACTATTCAACTCCAGGAATTTCACTTAAATTTAAATCTGGAGCTAAGCCAAACAAAGGTGGGAATATGATTTCCAAATAGAATATGAACCTCCTTCAAGTTAGAACTTAATGGTGTAAATAATGCAGCAAAAAGTCTAGAGGGTGCAGGAGGCGCAGAGGGAAGTTGTTCATCTCTTGCAAGCCAGCCCGCTCACTCTCCTGCGCTACTAATATGGAGCTTAGCCTCCTGGTTTTCTCCCTGTCTTTTCTTAACTGTGAGAAGACACTTGTAGAGCACATTTTTCACAGAGAAGAAATAGTCAAGGAAATCCAGAAAGCCTGTTGTTTTTTTCCATTTATCTGACCCCTCTGTAAAAGCTAACTGTATTGCATGTGCAAAGGCCCTGTGGGTCTGAGCCCACCCTTCCTGACTTAGCATCTGTTCTGGTTGATGCTCACCCAGTGGCAAGGACGGACACCTCTGATTGACATGAGGGTGATTTTGCCTTTTCTATCAGTGTATTTTAATGTATTTCTTAGTTAACCTAATGAGAATTTGTTAGTGATTGAAAATACATAAGTTCCCTTAAGGGGATCTTCTTTATGAAGTATGACAATGTATTTTAGACAAGAGAAACAGTTTTAATAGAATGGATTCAAGGAATCATGGTGAAAATTCTGGGTATTTTGTAACAAAATAAGTATTTGAGAAATGGAAATAAAATATCTGAGAAACTGCCTGTGCTGTTGGACATGTAGCCCAACAGGAGAATGCTTGCCTAACAGGAAGTCCTGAATTCAATCCCAGTAACTGGGGAAAACCAGCAAGAGAAGTTTGGTAAGAGGACATCTAGTGGGAACTAGACTTGGAGAGCTGACTGTCCTAGAGCAACAGTAACCACCCAGCCGTTTAGAGTCAGTGACCTAACTCCACAGCCAAAAAATGAGTATGGAATTTGGCCATCCGTCTTCTAACGCTGGCCTACTGGAGGGTGATGTGACGCTGTGACCCAAGAAAATAGATTACAATGTCTTCAAAAATCAAGAAATGGAAGGTGTGTCTCGAGACCCACAGGAAAGGGAAGCGAGTAAGAAGGCTGTTTATTTTCTTGATTTGTAAGCAGCCCGGGATGGCCTTTACCCTGGATCCTCCTGCCTTGACCTCCCAAGCCCATCACCAGATCTTGCTAAGAATGATTGATTGTCTTTACATTTTTTTTTAAAGAGAGAGAAAAGGAGAGAGAGTGAGAATATAAATCAATGGAATAGTGGTAGAATATTTGGACGATATATTGAGCAGAGTCAAAGAACAGTATGTTTTCATAATTGTACATTATCTACTGCCCAAAGCCTCAGAATAGACACTCTTAGAACATTGCTCAATAACTCCAAGTGCAGTTTTATTTGATAATGAAATTAACTATTCTCTGTGTACCTTCCAGGGTTTAGGAGTATTTTGGTTATATCGTTTTGTTTTTCAAAAATAACAGTATTGGAAATGAATGTTAAAATGTGAAATGTTTACTCTGAGGTTCTTTCTCATTTTTTTAGTATTTTTGTTCATTCTAAAGGTTTTGAAAATTGTAATCATCATGTTACCTATTAATATTGTTCTAACTTCTTTCAGAAATAATTGCTGATAAGGCCTCTGTAGCCATGGCTAGTTCTGATGTGAAACCAAAATCAATAAGTCGTGCCAAGAAATGGTCAGAAGAAATAGAAAACCTGTACAGATTTCAACAAGCAGGATATCGGGATGAAATTGAATATAAACAAGTGAAACAAGTTGCAATGGTAAAATCTACTGTTATTCAAATTTGCTAAGCCAGTTCCTCAGATGGTGAAATGTGCTTTAACAATAGAGTAACAAAACACAACTGAAGGGAATCCTCGACACTCTCATCTCATCTGAAGAGAGGGAGACTAAAGCCTATAAAAGTGGTCTACAACTCAGGGGACAATGCAGTCCCTTGGCTGGGCACACATTCACACTTCCTGAACTACTGTGCTTTCACATACATGAGTTTTTCTTGGTAGAGCACAGAAGACAGTCCTTTTCCTTACTCTGGTAACTATTATCACATATTCAGTTTGTGGTAAAATATCATTTCCCCTCTGCTAATTCTGACTGTGAATTAGAAAGGCTTTGCCTATATTGTTTTGTTTTCTTCTTTTCTTTCTTTTGTTCTTTATTTCTTTTTTTGTTATTTTGTTTTTTTTTTTGTTGTTGTTGTTGTTTTTCTTTTTGTTCATTGAGGTAAGCTCTCACTCTGTAGCCAGGCTGGCCTTGAATTCACTATGTAGATGAAAGCCTTAAATCAGTCCCCTGCTTCCCAAGCCCTGGGGGTACAGACACACGCATTCTCTCCGCTGTAGCTGTACTCTACAATTAGCTAACTTTACATTAGTGGATCTCAAGCTAGAGAACTCACGAGGCGCCGTTGGTAACTCCCTCTTTGACCGCCCACCTGACGTTCTTCCATGGATTTTCCCTCCTGAATAGCTCTCCAGTTGGTGCTTAGGAGTGGCCTTGTTCTGAAGATCCAGTGCGCTGATTATACACTAAAATGGTTGTCCTTGGGACCTGGTGAAGGGATAAGACGCTGCCCCACTGTCTTGAGAACACTCCCTTTCCCTGACGACAGGGAAGCTTTGACTCCAGTACCAGAAACATTTGCTGTTTTCCTACAGAGTAAATACAGCTGGACTTGCCACACTGATCAGATGGGCCAGGCTCTGCTTCTACTGACACAGAAGTAAACCAGGAGAGAGAAAATGCAAGATCCATGCATCTTGACCCATGCCTGAGGTCCCAGTGCCCTGGAGATTGAGATAGGAGAATATTAAGTTTGAGGGTCTCAGTCAGGCTACAATAGGGAAAGTTGCCTCAAGCAAAACAATGAAAGAAATATAAAGGAAAAAGGAAGAAGGGGAAATTACCAGAAAATCATAGACATGGTTCCCCAAATAGTGTACTCATCTTTTCTTCCAGTTGGGGGCTGTGACTTATAAGAGTTAAGTGAAAAGGAACACTGCTAGATTGGTAGTGTTGAAGAAAAGGGTTTTGAATTACCAAAATGTGGCTTAGACTTTTGATAATGATAAAGTACCTCCAACAAAATTCAGGAGGAACTTTTTTTATTAATAGCTAGAACACATTGGGTCCTAGAATGCATTGTGATAAGTTACAGACAAAATAAAAAGTTATTAAGACTTGACAGGTTCCTAACAGACACATACAGACACTCAGAATCTCTGTCTCTGTCTCTCTCTCTCACACACACATACAGACAGACACTCAGACTCTCTGTCTCTCTCTCACACACACGTACATACAGACACTCAGACTCTCTGTCTCTTTGTCTCTCTCTCTCTCATACACACACTGGGCTGGGACTGGGGCTTTGTTAGGAGAGTGCTCGCCCAGAACACATGAAGCCACCTTGTGTTCCATTCCAGGCACACACAGGACGTGGTGTTCTACGCCTGTAATCCCCAGGCAGAGGCAAGAAAGTCAGAAATTCAAGGTCATCCTTGGGTATGTAGCACAGACAGCAAATTACATGACACAGTGTCTGAAACCACCACACCCACCACACCGACCACACCCACCACACCCACCACACATTGACCTGGCCAAGAAAGCATGACATTAAAGTTGGAGAGGAAGCAAAAAGAGCATACAAATCCAGCCAACAAGTGTCAAATCAAGCAAATCAGAGAAGCACGGAGCAAAGAATAGAGGGGAGAAGAAAAGCGGTGCGAGGACTATAGTTATGGTTTTGAGATTGTATTAAAAATTGGGCTTGGACTTGAAGCTTGGGTAGACATGCAGAGGTGCTTCTTCAAGTCCACCACCTGCCTTTAGTCCAGTGGTCCTCAGCCTTCCTAATGCAGATCCTTTAATACAGTTCTTCATGCTGTGGTGACCTCCAACCACAAGATTATTTTCACTGTTATTTTGTAACTGTAATTTTGGTACTGTTAGGAACTGTAACGTAAATATTGGATATGCAGGATATCTAATAGAGGACCTCTGTGATAGGGGTCGTGACCCACAGGTTGAGAACTGATTCTGTTCCTGCCTGAAGCCCATGATCAGGATAGCTGTTTCAACAGAGGCCCTGGACTCACCCCAGTTCCCTCCTGGGGCTTTCATTTTAGAAGTTACAGTGTTTTGAATCACTTAGAAACATAAGAACAATAAATTTTAAATTATTCGGCACACATCCTCAATCTTGGCCATAGTGTTGACACTAAAGCCTTGAAACTGAGCTCTAAAGGTATGCTCTATGCGCTCTCCAGAATAAGGCTGAAAACTGAGGTTTGTTTTGGTGTTCTCCCGAAGCGTGCAAGGCTTTTAAAACGTAATCTCAGACTTTAATTTTCTATGCAAGTTGTTTGGTAGTGGGAAATAATATAAAATAAAACTGCCCTCACAGCATGCGTACTCTGATCCTTCCCACACAGGTAGACCGTTGGCCGGAGACAGGCTACGTGAAGAAACTTCAGCGAAGGGACAATACTTTCTACTACTACAACAAACACAGGGAGTGCGAGGACAAGGAGGTCCACAAAGTGAAAATTTATGCATACTGACCCTTTTATTTCTTCAGTTTGGCAATGCTACTGTAAGAATTCATTGTTTACATTTCCATCATGTAAATGTCATTTTACAAAATGTCAATTCAGGATTCTGTCTTTAATTCATAATGTCTTGCAACATAAACAGCATGAAAACTGGCATTAGCCAGTTACCCTGTTCAGTTCTGCAATGCGCTTGCAGAGAACCTTAGAACTGGGCCCTCCCACCACCTCCTTCTGACCTGTTTGGCTGTTCGCTTGGGAAACCAGCCTCTGGGAAGCCACTCCAGGAGCCCAGCTACATGTTTGCTCAGAGCGGTCAGTGTCCCACCCAGAAGCCCCTCCTACCGTTTCCCTGCCTACAATAGTACTTTTTTTTTTGGCCTTGGGGTTTTGTTTTTTTCTTTGCCTCACAAGTCTTTTGCCTTTTGCTGGCCATACTGGAAATACAAAGAATGATGCCCACCTTGGACAAGCCCTCACAAACATAGAAAAGGAGTATCTAACAGGCTCGAAGCTGCATGCAGGATGAGTCCCAGCGCCTCAAGAAGACAGAAGACACCCACACACACATGCTCAGAGAGCCAGACAAGTACTCACACCTTTAAATTAACATTTAATGATTTATTTACCAGTGCTATGGATAAAACACAAGACCTCACAAATAACAGCCAACCACTGTACCGCAAAATATGTCCCATCCCTGGCTTATTTAGTTGGCCAATTAGAGCTGAGACAGGATCTTGCTGCACTCTCCGTGCTCACTTTGAACTCTTGGTCCTCTTGTTTCAACCCCGCCTACCCCCAATAGCTGGAATTACACCACCATTTTTAACCCATTAGAAAGCAATTAGGCCTTAAGTGCGCTGATGGCACACAGTGGCCACCCTGCTGTCACCTGTTTTAGGTTGAAATGTTCTCTCTCCAAACACATCTAAATCCTAGCCTCCCACCCTGTGGATGTGCTGGAAGTTGGAGAAAGATCTATAGAGAAGAAATCAGGTTAAGGCATGGTCATAGTAGTGGTCCCTGATCTTGTGACTGTCACTAAAGACACGAAGATCTAGAGAAGTCACTGGAACAAGGGAGAGCCAAATTGGAGTGATGAAATTTTGAGTGAGCACACCGAACCTCGTCATGAACCAGAAATAACAAGGAGGTAAAAATGATTGCTTGGAGCATTCAGGGTGACCTTGGCTCTACAGACATTGTAACTTTGGATGACCAGCCTCCACAGCAGAGAGAACAATGTTGTCTGTTGTGTAAACTGTCTGTAGTACTTAGTCACAGTGACTCTGGGAAATTAACACACCACCCATGTCATATATCTAAGAAGAGGAAGATTTATTCTGGTTCATAATTTTCAAGATTTTGGTTCAAGGTTCAATGGCTTCATTGTTTTTGGGCATGAACAGTATAGGAATTGCATGATGGGGTAACAGTTCACGTTGGGACAGGCAGGAAATAGAAGAGCAAAGATCATAACCCCTTGAAGGGCTAACTTCCAATACGTGTCTTCATCCCCCAACACACTTCTTTAAAATATTTTCTCAGTAATGCGGTCATACTATGAATCTATCGTGGGATTAATCCTTTGGTTCACGCAAAGCCTTTAGGATCCACTTAGTTCTTAAAAGTCCACCAGCAGACAACCAAAACCCCTACGTATAAATCTGTGCAGAACATTTCATATCCAAACCATAACATGTATCTAGAGAAGACAGAGGATGTGAGACAATGGTTTTGATGGCTCTCCCACCCACATCTTACCCAATCAGTAGGAATGGCAAAAATTCTCTGACCCAGTAGTTGCAAATTGTTTTTGCATATTCCAGCAGCTGATTTAATGATATTGGCCATATGGTGAGTGAAAACTATCCCCCATAGGCTCAGGTATTTGAATACATAGTCCCCAGTTGGTGGTACTGTTTGGGGGGAAATTATGAAATCTTTAGGCAGCGTAGCCTTGCTGGAGGAAGTACATCATGGGCCTGGAGAGCTTAGATACCGATAGCCTACTTCCGGTTTGCTCTCTCACTGTGTTTGCTTTGGAAGATGAGATCTCTTAGCCTCCTGCTCTGGCCTCCTGCTGTCATGCCTTTTATGGACTTCCCCCTCTGAATCATAAACGGAAACAAACTTTTTTTTTTTTCTAGTTTCTCTTGGCTATGTTATTTCACCACAGCAATGGAAAATAACAAATACAGGCCACCATTCGTTAATGCCATGGATTCAACTGACTTGACTCTAGAATCACTGAGGTAGCCTTTAACACGGGTTATTTAACTTCCAGGCAGCCATCTTCTTACTGTTTACACATCAACTTTCCAGAGACCTAAACTAAATCCACAAAAACACTAATTCCACTTTCTCTCTCTCCCTGTGTATCTTTTTGGTCTGCTGTTTGGTTTTACCACACTGACAGTTCTAGGAAAATCAGGGCTTTTGTTTGACATGCTTCTTGCATGATGGGTCTGATTAGTTAAAGACTCCACTCTCCTCTGACGATAGGTGCTTTCCATCCTACACATGGTTCTTTTTCCGACACATTATGACCATCCCAATCAGCTTGGGGTGGTGTGCCTGGCTCTGTGGTAAAAAAGGGGGGCCACAACCTCTTTATGACCCTGTGTCCTAAAGTGTTCACAGCAAGAGTGCTTGTACGAAGCTTCAACTTACTCCATGAAGTACGTCAGGACACAATGGTACCTCCCCCAGCAGACCCCAGAAATCCATGGGCCCCTTTGTCACAGGAAAAAGTCAAGTCAGGAGAGTAAGTTCTGTCGAGTGATTTTAACATCGCCTACCAAACCTGCACCCTGATCACAGAACCTATCACTGTACCACCTCCTAGTGCTTATTTCTCATTGTCTTCCATTTGCCTGGCTTCAGAAACCTCAGAGCGCTGTTTCAAGGGCTCAAGGAAAGAACCAGGAAGACTCTGTGGGCGTTTGAACGCTTTACTGACTCAGTGGCTCTGGATGCTGGAAAAGCAAGGCAAAGCAAGGATCCACACAGCAAATACAATGCGGTGACACAAGTAGAATGAGGAGCCCAATACCCAAGGCTGTATTAACTAAATCCAATGGGCCTCTGCTTGTCTGTTCCTCTTTCTCCACCATCTTCAAAGAAGGAGTGGCCAGTGATCTCCTTCCCACACCAGCATTTCTTCTTACAATCAGAGGCCTTTACAACAACAAAGTCTCTGTGGCCACTTCAGACACTGACATGTTTCCCGTGTTCCCCTTCAGAGCTGATGCCTTTCTTGTGCCTCTGAGACAAGGCACCATGCATTTACTGTACCTGATGCCGAAGTAACTGTAATTCATCACACAAGGTTAAATCAGTCAGGGAACAGAAAGAGGCTACCATAGTGAGGTCTGACTGTCCTATCACTGCGTTTGTTTCTTTAGGAATAATTCCCCCCAAAATGACTAAATCTTGATAGCCCATTTTCACAACTAGAGGACCGTAAAACTTAATTCCTAATCTGCCCTCTCCTCAGAGAGCTGATATTGTGAACTCTCCAGGCCTGGTTCCAATTTGCCAGAGACACATCAGGCATTCTGTGTCTAGTATAAAATTGGCTCTATCCACACATGATGAAGTGATATCATGTCCCTTGCTATGGCTCAAGAGACCAGCCCATTTTTAATTTGTAGTTGTAGTGCTGGAAACTGCAGTTCAGTGATTGTGGCATGGCTATTAGCTGGTCTTTTTGAAGCATTTCAATTGAGACTTTTCAAGGCTTCGTCCACTTGACATAACTGTGGGGGCAGGTCTATGAAGCCTGCTTCAGTAATTCTCCCCTGCATGAGCCCTTCTCCTGAGTGAGTATAGCAGCTGGAAGATCAGTAGTTTGTCTTCGTCCTTAGCCCACTGTTACCATGCATGCATTGTGAAGAGGGTACTTTGGTAACTTTCTATTTGGGAGATTCTATACCTCAAGTTTAACTAGCAAGTCCTGGTTGTGCCATCTTTTAGGGGGTTCTAGCACGCCAGGCTTTCTCTGAGCTTGGTATTGGACTGGTGTGGACTGTTTGCTACCACCACAAGGGCAGATTTCCTCTCTTGATGTCAACCATCTCCAACCCCCAGGCATGTTGGGTATCACTGAGCACACACTGCTGGCAAGAGTGCACGCCTCCTGCCCCGGCAAAGCAGGGCCCTGTTGCGGAGCACCAGCCCACGTGGTTTTCTAGCTTCTGTGTTATTTTCGGCCTGGTATTGCAGCCAGGAGGTGACATCTTCAGCGCGGCTTCTTCAAGCCATTGGCGTCTTTATGACAATTCGATCCACTCTGTCACTCTTAGGTGACTGTAAGGACCTGCGAGCAACATACTATATCACCAATTATTTGTATTGTCTCCTGATGTTTCCACAAATCTTGCCTTGACAGAGTGTAACTATTAAGGAGCCCACTGGTGAGTGTGCCACTGAGGAAGCTACAGTACAGGATGCACGCTGATTGGAACTGGGCTCTCTGACGACTGTGGCATTAACTGTCAGCATTGCCGAAGCTCTCCTTCTCTGGGTAGTAGACTTCTGCCTTCCATTATAAGGGGTCTCTCTTTATCTACCCATCAACGTGCAATGCTTCCTCAGGGACCAGTGGCTCCCCTTCCTTCACTGGTGTGTAAAGCCTGGCAGTTCATGGAGAAAACCATGGAGAAGCCCTCATCTTCTGCCCTGTATGTAATGGGACCCAAAACTGTTACATTTCTCTGCCGAGGAGTATTATGCCCCTCTGGTTGTCAGAGGTGCTCTCTCCGTCTGGCAAAGGTGTTCACATGGGTGGTGCCTATCCATGGATGACTTTGCCTTTGGTGTGCCCAGCCTTCAAGAGAGCCGCACTGAAGCTTCCATGACAGGACTTTTTAAAATTCTAATTTTCTTGGGGAAGGGTTGGAAAGGGGAAGGGCAGATACAAAGGAACTGGGAAGTGAGTAGGATTGGGTGCATGATGTGAAATTCACAAAGAACCAAAAGCTTAAAAAATAGTACTTTATTTTCAACATAGATTGCTGTTGAATCTCTTTGGTTGGTTGCTCCCTTCACCTTGAGCCCATTCCTCCCCCAGGGATAAACAGAAGAGCTGCAAGGCTACATGTTATTTTGTGAGACAAGGTCACTATGCAGCCTTAGCTGTCCCGGAACTCTCTATGTAGACTAGGCTGGCCTTGAACTCACAGAGATCTACCTGCTTCCTGCTCCCAAGTGCTTAGCCCTGCTAAGCTGCTAAGAAGCCCCTTGCTTCTCTGGCTGCTAGCCTATTTTCCTGGGCATCATCAGACATGTCCTTTTGATGGCCCTCAGCAGTAAATGGCTGCCACTTGTTTGAGAGAAGGTGCTGTCCACATACTTACAATCCTTTGCTTGTGTTTAATCGGTGACTTGTTGGCCAATAAAAACGCTTGATCCTTCCAGACAACATCATGGCCATACTTAGCAAAATGATGATGATGATGATGATGATGATGATGATGATGATGACGATGACGATGATGATGATGATGATGACGACGATGATGACGATGACGATGATGACGACGATGATAATGTGTGTGTGTGTGCTTGCACATGTGCCGTGGTGGTCAGCTTTCTCTTCCATTGCCTGCTTCCTGGGAATTGAGCCCTGGTCAACAGCCTTGGTGCAGGCACCTGTACCCACTGAATCATCTTGCCAGCCCACGAATGCACTTTGAGTCAACATAGTGTTAATCCTTTTGCCCTTTCCTCAAATAACTCACCTTGTCAGGACTATGGCTAAGTCAGCCTTTCAGATGGAGGTGGAAGAAGGTAATGGGGAGGCCTCAGCTGCTTCTTTTGGGACAACCATTCTCCTTGGGGAGAACCTTATGCTCTCCACTAAGAACAGAACCACTTCATCAACAAATGATAGTTCCTCTGCGTCATCCAGGGCTTGGTCACTTAGATCAAGCCTATAAAAGAAATGATTACACTACACAAGCGTGCCAAATTGGAAGACGTTTCCATGGGAAACAAAGGAACAGACATCAGCATGCCTCAAGGGTTTTTTGTTTTGTTTTATGTTTTTTGCTTTTTTTGGGGGGGGGGGACAAGGCTTCTCTGTGTAGCTTTGGCTGTCCTGGACTTGCTCTGTAGACCAAGCTGGCCTCGAACTGACAGTGATCTGCCTGCCTGTGCCTCCTGAGTGCTGGAACTATAGTGCTGGGTGTCATCACGCCCAGCTATGCCTCAAGTTTTAATAGTCACCTCTGGGTTGTTCGGGAGGATTGTTTCATATTTTGTTAGCATAATGCTGGTCAAGCCCAGGTGCTCCCTTAATCCTAGCATAGCCTTTGCCTAATGGAGCCTGAGGTTCTGATGGCTGACTCAAACACGGTTTAGAAGCTTCTTCAACTAGCAGTCCCATGACAGTCACAGTTCTTAGAGAAGGAGGCCGCTCTCACGCTACCATGTTCAGTTTCTGTAAGAAATAAGCCAAAGGTCCCATTCTTGGTCCCTGAACACCAAGTCAACATCTTAAATTCTGAGACTTGCTTTTCTGACACAGATTTAAAACAAAACAAAACAGGACTTTGAATACGGAATACTGAGAAGTACCCAGCACTGGCACAGCTGTGAAAGTCTACCTTATTGATTAAACTACTTTTCTCATTGCTCGTTATAGCTGAAAGCCTCAGACTCTCTGCTCTTGATGGTCTCAGAGACAGGTTTTGCTTTTAACCCAAAGTTAAAAACATAAACTCAATGGGGCTGGAGAGATGGCTCAGAGGTTAAGAGCACTGACTGTTCTTCCAGAGGTCCTGAGTTCAATTCCCAGTACCCACATGGTGGCTCACAACCATCTATAATGAGATCTGGTTCCTTCTTCTGGCCTGCAGGCAGAACACTATATACATAATAAATAAATAAATCATTAAAAAAAGAAACTTTATTTTTAAAAAAATAAATAAATAAAAATAAAAACACAAATTTGATAAAATTCCTCCCCCTATCCCCCCACCACTAAAAGGTCTGAGACTGTCTGTTCTTGATAGAACTGATTCAGTTATGCCTTGGACTGAAGATGAGGATAGTCATCATGCCTCAGGAGTCAAGACATGTCCTGAATATTGTATGTCCTGTTAAATTACTTGGGCCTTTTTCAGGGAGAAATCTGGGAGCCTCAGGAGGCCAGGAATCTTAAGGCTTTGATGGTATTTTGATCTGAGATTTCTGTAGCAGGAATATATATTCACACACCATCACCATAGAATGATTCCTTGTGTGAAACCAAGGTCTCTAAGATCCTTTTCTAATGGCCAAGGAAAAGGGTGGGATGTGCCCTGTACTCCCTGAGGGAGGAATGGCCAACGTACTGCTGACTAACTGTGGTGGGTGGTTCATCCTACTCAAAAGCGAATGAGTACCAAGAGTAGGGTGTAGAGGAATGAGGCACATCTTTTAGGTCTAACACTGTTAGGGAGCTACGATAGAAGAATCTCACTAATAAGCTCCATTATGCTTGGTCTGGGGTGAGGAAATCCAGTTAAGCTGATTTACGTAGCCGTCTTACTGGCCCTACTGCTCGAATGACTGGGATGTAACAGGGTTGGGTAGTAAGGAGACATGGAGCCCCTGCTTTAGAGATTTAGCCTCGTTCTTTAACGGATGGCCCTTTTGTTTAAGATAGCCTGCTCTCATTATAATGGTTAATATTCATTGTCCGATTGACAGAATCCAGAATCACCTAAGGAACAAGTGTTAGGTTATGCCTGTGAAGGATTATCTAGATTATCCTCAGGGTTGCCTATGGGGGATTAGATTAGGTTGGCTGAGGTGAGAAGATCCACTTTACCTAGGATGGTACCATTCCACAGGCTGCGCTTGAAAGGGAGCTCAGGCTCCATGAGCCTATTGATAAATAGAACAGGATTTTCTTCTTTCCTTGATTAACCACTATGATATTGTCACAGCTGACAGGTTTTTTAATGTGTTTTTGTTGTTGTTGTTTTTTATTGCTGCCATGCTATTTCTGCCATCATCCTATGCAGGTGGGTCCCTGTGAACTGCTATAACCCCAAACACTGGCACAGCCATGCAGTAAGTAGACGGTCACTAGGACTTTGGTCAAATAATTTATTTTCACCCTTTTTAGCTTCCTTCCAGATCCCGTTTATTCCTCGGAGGCACAGCAGATAACCATGACTAAAATATGCCTTCTTATGAAAGTTTATAAGCCAAAGTTCACCCTGCAAGTCACTGTTAAATTAAGTTGGTTTGCTGATAGTGTAAATCAGAGAAGTTTCCCGTCTTTGTCTTGCATTATTGAGGGTCCATGATTGAAAAAGAGAAGCGGACTCTGATTGTCCCTAAAGCTCCCACACTTTGCTTATACGGAATGCGTGTGCACAGGAGCAGACGGTTGCTAGGAGGCCCCACTCCTTGCATACCCTGTAGGCCAGTGTATTAGTTACTCTCTGTCACTGAGCTGAAACGCTGACAAAAACAACTTGGGGAAGAAAGGGTTTGTTGGATTCGAACCCCCACATCCTAGTCAGTCATCCAGGCAGGTCAGAGCAAAATCAAGTTCGAGCCTGGAGGCAGAAACTGAAGGGTACAGAAGAGCTCTGCTTAAAGGTTTGCTTTTCACGATCTTCTCAGCTTGCTGCCTCATACAACCCAGAAATACCTGTCTAGGCATGGCGCTACTAACAGTGAGGTGGGCCCTTTCACAACAGTCATTTACCAAGAAACCATCTTACAGGTATGTCCACAGGCAGATCTCATGGCGGCAGTTTCTCTTCCGAGGTTCCATCTTTCAACTCTACATTGTGCCACCTGAACAAGCACAGTTAACCACTGACAAACTTGACATGCCGACAGACACATCGCTATTAAACCATAACCTATCCTTTCTTGTTTATCTCCATGATTTTAGGTTAACATCACAGTATAAAACATAGCATAAGCCGGGCAGTGACGTCAAACGCCCTTAATCCGAGCACTCAGGAGGCAGAGGCAGGCGGATCTCTGTGAGTCTGAGGCCAGCCTGGTCTACAGGGCGAGTTCCAGGACAGCCAGAGCTATACAGAGAAACCCTGTCTGAAAAAAAAAAAGAAAACAAAAACCAATCAACCAACCCAAAAGGCCATGGTATAATTTTAAAAGTTCCACAGTCTTTGAAAATTTCAGCATTTTAAAATTCCAAGTTCCCCTTTTTAAAATCCAATGTTGTTTTTTGTTGTTGTGTGCTACTGAAAAAACAAATTATTTATTTTGTTAGTCCAAGAGTTCCAAATGCTGTAGCTCAGTGTGTGACATCTGGGTCTCATGGACCGTCTCCTGGGTTCCACCTCTCTGGCTTTCCCCTCCACAGCACACACAACTTACCTACCCGGCCCAGGCCGACTCCGCTCCACACTCGCTGCTGTCCTGGGCGGCCATCCCGTGGTCCCGCCATTTCCAACCTACTGGGGTACTGGGGTAGTAGAGGCTTCATCAATAGCTTCTCCCAGTTTGGTCCAGGGTCTCTGGTCCTGCCCTGTGGTACCAAGCTTCCCTCCGCGAGCCCCTTCAATCCAGAGACTCCCATTACAACCAAAGCTGTACTTTTACCAGTGGCCTACAGGCCTCCCTGCAGGGACACCAACTCTGCTGCAATGTGCCAAGCCCCGGCTGCTCTCCATTATTCTTTTATGCCAAAAAGCAAGTACTATGGGAGGCTCTCTTCACATCACCAAATTCAGCTACCAGCCTTCTCCTATCCATGAACCACAAGTTCTGTGCGCTAATCCTGAGAATGTACTCCCTAAACGATTTTCTCTCTCTCCAGCCCCTCTGGTCTCTTCTTAATTACAGCTGATTGCTTAGCCCCAGCTAACTAACAGCAACTGTCCAGAAAAGCAGAGGCTTCACTTCCACGGATTCTTAATTCAAATCATGCCGTACACATGACCCTAATAGAGTCTTTACTTCCTTTTGAAACTTTACAAGTCTGTCTGTCTGTCTCTCTCTCAGCATTCCTATCTTCCAAGAGCCCACAGCAGTTCAGTAAACTAAATACTCAAAGTCTTTCCAGTTCCAAGCTCCAAAATTAATCCACAGACCCCCGCAAAAAAATAAAATAAAATAAAATAAAATAAAATAAAATAACATGGTCAGGTCTTTCATAGGAACATCCCATTCTCTGGCACCAATTTTCATATTAGTAACTTTTTTACTTTTTGTTCCTGTGATAAATCGCTGACCAAAAACTTGAGAAGAAAGGGTTTTTTGTTTTGTTTTGGTTTGTTTGTTTGTTTACTTAGGCTTCTACATTAAGTTTGTCAAAGGAAAGTCAGAACATGAACTGGAAGAAGGAAACAGAGCAGAGACAGCAGAGGACACTGCTTGCTGTCCTACTGTTCATGGATTGCTCAGATTTCTTTCTTGAACAAACTAGGATCACCTGCTTAGGGGTGACGCCACCCACAGTGGACTGGGCCCTCCCACAGCAGTTTTTATGTTTATGGTTGTGAGCCTAGCCTTTAATGGCTGAGCCATCTCTGCAGCCTGCCCACATCAGTTCTTAGGGAAAATGCACCACATAGATGCTCATGAACCAATCTGATAGCAGCAGTTTCTCAACTGAGGTTCTCTCTAGGTTGCATGAAGTTGAGAAACAGTAACTCAACAGTGTATGGCTGCCTGCTGACCAGATGAACCTCCAAGGATTGCAGAAGCTACATGGAGAAAGACACCAACAAAATGTGCAGCCGCTGGAAGGGCAACAAAGATAGTAGTTACATAGTTAACCAAGATGGCAGTGTCTATACAGAAGTGAGCAGGAAGGTGCTTAAAAGAAAGAAAAAGATAATATTGCTGTTCTGGACACATACTGCATCCAGCCGACAAGTCCCCTAAACTTTCCCACACAGAACACTTCTGCTCCCTATCACCAATCTCTCCTTTCTCTCCTTCCTTCCAGTCACATTCCAGGAGATCTGCAAGGATCCCGAGTTTAGGGCTCAGGGAAAGAGGACTACAACGGCAGCTTTCCCTCCAGGAAGCAGAAATACTTCTTCAGGGCCCCAACCTTGCCGGCCCTGCAGTTGGATGGAAGGTCTGGGTGGGTGGGATACTTCCACTGCAGCGGTCCCAACACCACTAGCTTCACATACTGATCCTACCATTCGCTTTCAGGCTCTCATCTGTCCTGCAGGCCTAACAGCTGAGGAGACGGATATTTGAACCTGGGGCCCGGTATCACTCGGCCTAGAGGTTCTAGAGTGAAGTCACCAGGAGCAATTCAACCTGGCAGGACGGGAATCCAAATCCAAAAGAACACTGCCAACGGCCTAAGTGACAAGCTCCTTTTTGGCAATCAAGGGCTGTGGATCGGGCTGTGTCACTTCGCTCCTCCTCAGATCTCTAGCTAACTTTGCTCTATTGCTGTATTTTGTTTATTTAGGCTTCCTCACATCCTACTCTCTCACAGATTCTTCCTATTTGTTTATTGTAGTAAGTCCCGTTCCTGAGAGTGTGGATGTAGTTCTCCTGTTGATAAGTCGTTCTGTTGAACGTGAGTTCCAGAAAATAAGAAAACTAGTAACAACCATTCATCCATAAACACTTTAACCTGAACGGCAATCTAAACAAAAACTAAAAACATTTATACAAGCAAGCACATCTCTGAACTTACCAACCTGAAATGTTGGGCGCCTTTTTTTTTTTTTTTTTTAGAAGAAGTCTGCCGAAATAGAAGAAATTACCTCAGAAAGCCTCATAGTAAGGTCTTACATCCAATATTATGGGGCTTGGTCCCGGGGGAGAAGCAATTCAAGCTGAAAAATTCACCTTCAGTTCCCTCGGACTCCCACTATGCTGTACCCTCAAGAACTGGAACAAGCCGGAAGATGAGGAAGTTTGACCAAAAGCTGGAAGGTAAGTTATGAAGCACCTTACGCTCAGACCTTCACGGCTTTCTACAAGGATAGGATACAATGCAAAGAAAGCACAGAAGGGAACAGCCCTGACGCCTGGGCTCCGGTAAAATATCCTGTCCTGTTCTATGGCGCTCCACCCTACCTCCACACTCTCCCATTTACTTAGGTTAGCAGAGAAAAGTCCCCAGCAGGACACAGCAGTCTTCTCTATGCGTCTGTTATGGGCTGGGCTTGCCGTGGGCCCCGCGGCCAGGGATCTGTGTGAGCCTCCAGCTTTAACGCAGCTTGGCTGCTGCTGCACATGCTCTTTGCCCTCCTCCCAGTAAGGCAGGCGAAAGGGTCCGTTGCTATAAGCTGAGGTGGTCAAAGAAGGATAAAAGCACAGCGATGCCCACAGGCTGGCATCTGGCTTCCTGCTATATTTACTTTTCTGTTGCTGTGGTAAAACACCCTGGCCAAAACCAACTTAAGTGGGTAAAGGATTTATGTGGCTTAAAGGATTTATTAGGTCCCAGTCTATCATTAAAGGAAGTCAGAGCAGAAAATGGAGCAAGAACTTGAGGAATGATGTTTGCTGCCTCTCTCTGGCCTTTTCTTTGGCACAGTTATTACTAGATATTATATACAGGACCATTTGCCTCAGGGGATGGTGCCACCCACAGGGGCATGTGCCCTGTATCAATTAGCAATCAACAAATCTCTTTGAAAGCGTTTTCTCCTCCACTGCATTAAGTTCTTAAGAGATTACAGATGTAAGCTTTCCCGGGTGGCTGTCAGTGTGGCCACTGTTACAGGCATGGATTTGAGTTTGGAGGGAACCTGCAGTGATTACCGGGTTCCTTGTGTTCTGGAATAAATATCTGGGTAGAGATACATGGATAGTAACTGGGAAAGAGACAGCTTATGCAGGAAAAGGTGTCTGAGCTTCAGGATGATTCAGAACAAGACATAGTTCAAGGCTTCCTAAAGAAAGAGCCACAGGCCCTGAAGTCTTTTTTTCTTTTAAGTGTGGGTCATTTACACATGTGAATTTTTTCTTCACATACTTAATTTTGTTACATGTAGCAGTGGTGGAGGTAGTGGTGATGGAGGTGGTGGAGGAGGTGGTGGTGATGGAGGTGGTGGAGGAGGTGGTGGTGGAGGTGGTGATGGAGGTGGTGGAGGAGGTG
>NW_026596149.1:9272728-9281706 GCF_907164565.1 Psammomys obesus | reverse complement strand
GAGGAGGTGGTGGTGATGGAGGTGGTGATAGAGGTGGTGATGGTGGTGGTGGAGGTGATGGAGGTGGTGGAGGAGGTGGTGGTGATGGAGGCAGTGATGGAGGTGGTAGAGATGGTGATGGAGGAGGTGGAGGAGGTGGTGATGGAGGAGGTGATGGAGGTGGTGGAGGTGGTGGTGGAGGTGTGGGTGATAGTAGCAGTGGTAGCTGGGTGGTTTGTTGGGCCTCATCTCTCTCTAGCATCTGTTTCTTTCGTATGTTAATTTATTTGCCTCTGGAATCTCCCTCTCCATCTCTCCCCCACCTTAATGCTACTTTAGTTTTCATATTTCATGTGTTTCTGTGTGGTGCTGTGTGCACCTACAGATTGGACAGCTCTTGTGTGTGTGTGTGTGTGTGTGTGTGTGTGTGTGTGTGTAGTTTTCAGTGTTCTGGATTGAACGTAGGGCCTCAAGACAATAAATAGCCGACCTTGAACTCATTCTGTAGCCCAGGCAGGCTTTGACCTCATAAACCTTCTGCCTCAGCCTCCGCAAAGCAGGGGTCACAGGCTTGTGCTGCTAGGCCTTCCTGTACTTATTTTCCTTCCATGCTGCTCTCCGTTTCCCTGCAGTTTCATCTATCCGTAGCTTCTGTTGGGATTTCTGTTAACCGTGTGACTTTTCTGTCTTTAGAATAGTATCCGTTTGTTAGCCTAACTCTTCTCATTCACGGCTTCACACAGAAGCAGCTTCAAACCTGCAGGGTTAGTATGTATAAAAACTGAGCTCTCACCCTAGCATCCAGACATTGCCTGGTAACTACCGCCCCATGCTCCTTGCTCTGAGAGAAGAGTAGGCACAATTGTTGCTGGAGGCTTTTTAAAGAGAGCGCTTTGTGCTTAGCCCTGGTTGAAAGGCAGGAGTCAGCAGGAGACATACGGCTTTCACAGAGCAAAAGCAGCTCTCTGTCCTAAGGTGAAGGACTTAAAATTTTATTGTTTGATAATTTCGTGCATGAGTACAGCACATTTGATTATATCATCCCCTTTCCGCCTAGGTCCTTCCTCCCACCTGCATAACTTCTTTTCATGGGTCCCCGGGTCCACTCACTCCTGTCCTTATGGTCGTAGATGTGGGGCTTTGGGCTGGTGCGTGGGCATCCCCCGGTAGCCGCTGCCCTCACTTTGCAGAACTTCTCGGCTAGGTATGGAAGCCTATGATTCCCTCTCTCATCTGTGCTGGTTGTAGGCTGGCTTGATACGCGTAGGTCTTATGTAGGCCACCACAGCCATTCTGGCTTAACTAGCACAGTGGCCCGAATTTGTCCTGAAGACAGTGTTTTGCATCGGTCCTCCCTAACTTCTAGAATTTAGTCTTCCTGCCTCTTCTTCTTCAGTGTTCTCTAGCCATGTGAGGAAGGAGTCTAATAGATGGCTCATTTCAGGTTGAGCGCTTCACAGTTACTCATCAACAATATATATATTTATAAATATATATATTATATATAAATTTATTTATTTATTTATTTATTTATTTACTTATTTATTTACTTATTTATTTATTTATAGAAGCCAAATAACTTCCTAGGGAGAGAGGACTCTGTTCTCTTTGAGGTTCACCATATTTGGAGTGTTTCTGATGTGCAAATAAAGAAACCAAGGAACACCAGAAGGAAATTCAGTGAGCGAGAAGACCAGACTCTCCCAGTGTCTTGGTTTTAATAGCAGGATAGTGACAGTGGTGGGAGAAGTCTGGCCCTATGCAGGATGTGATGCCACAGAAAGCTGCCTTGTTCCAGCACGCAGATCCCACCATAAAGCAAAGAATAACAACCTTGGGAGCCCACACTAAGAAGCCCTATGACTTTTGCCAAAATCAGAGCATAACTTGAAAGCCCATAAAGAAACATCCAAGTGAAGAATTCATTTCCCAAAATGAACCACCAAGAGTTCAAAAGATGATGAGGCCGAGATTGCTCAGCAGGTAAAGTCCCCCATGGCCAACCTTGACAGTCTGAGTTTGTTGTCCAGAACACCGAGATGTAGAAGGAGAGGACCAGTCTTCTGACTCCCACTCCCACCCCAACACACACTAAGTTAAAATGTAATATAAAATGTAATAAAATCTCTTCAAAGACGGTGAGACAGAGAGGTGTTGCTTGAGAAAGCAGTGGAGGAAGGGTAGGCATACTGTAGGAGCAAGGGAAAACCAAGTTAGAGACAAGGAAAGCACAAAATGGAGAAAATAGGCAAGCTTTGAACTGTGACATTCACAGTCCTTGGAATGCTACAAAGAGCATCATGTCCCTTGCTCCAGCTACACTTATGAACCAAGAGCTTTTCATTCTTCCTGTTTTGCTGTGTTGGAATACCACAAAGAGATACAGAGAAAGGACTTACCTTTTAAGGAATATGGCAGTTTGAATGAGAATGACCTCCACAGGCTCACAGGAAGTGGCACTAACTGGGAGGTGTGGCCTTGCTGGAGTGAGTGTGGCCTTATTGAAGGAAGTGTGTCACTGGGGTGGGAGGGACTTTGAGGTCTCAGATGCTCAAGCCAGGCCCAGTGTCTCTCTCTTCCTGCTACCTGACAATCCAGATACAGAGTTTTCAGCTGTGTCTCCAGCACCATGTCTATCCGTATGCTGTCACTCTTCTTGCCATGATGATAATGGACTACATCTCTGAGCTGTTATCCAGACGCAGCTAAATGTTTTTCTTTATAAGAGTTGCTGTGGTCATGGTGTCTTTTCACAGCAATAGAAACCCTAACCAAGACAAGGAAAAAGGGGAGCAAGAGAATGGCATGCTATTTCCCGATTTAGAAGGATGTATAGAGCACGTCTCAGGGTTCTTGTCCAATACACTCTGGCCTCACAATAATCCTGGAAGGAAGTGGTAGGAATCCAAGTTCTGAGGGCTCTGTGACTTGTGTCCTTTTCATGACGGAGTGATGATAGAAGCCAACCCAGTGTCCTTCTGTCCTGCACAGTGCTGTCTGTCTGCAGTGAAAAATAACCTTAGAAAGAACTACACATGAGCTCTAGGGAGGCCCTAACCCAAAGCCCAAGTATAACTGGAAATCACATCGTTGCCTTTGCATTATGTTCTGATCACAACTATTCCCTCGGAAGTTGAGTTCTCTTTTTTGAAAATTTTATTTTTATTTTTTTAATTATGTGTATGTGTGTGTGTGTGTGTGTGTGTGTGTGTGTGTGTGCAGCCACCCTCAGAGATCAGGAGAGACCTTGAATCCACCCAGAGCTGGAATGACAAGTGGTTGTGAGCTGCCCAACCTGAGGGCAGGGATCCAAACTTGGGTCCTTTGCAAGAACAGTATGTGCACTTAACTAACGATCCATCTCTCCTGCTCCCTCCATGACTCGGTGTGTCTTCCTAAATGTATATCTAGTCCTTGTCATGAGCTACTCACAGATCACAGCGTTTGAGAAAGGCAAGGCAGGGGGAGGTGGTATGAGAAAGCCTACACGGTCAGCAGCACCTTGTCTCAGATCTTCTACATGTGGAGCGCTGAGGACATTGAACCAAGGCTCGTCTTTGGACGCACTGCTCTTTATATCTTTGGGAACACCTTTGGCCCAGAAACAAATATAGCAGAGTTTGTCCTCTCTGTTGGCAAGACAGAATACCAAAGGCCAGGAACGTTGCCAGATGGATCAGGAAAAACTTTGTCAGAGGACTTAGGCAACTGGAGAGATGTAGGAGATATCCGGAGAAAAGGTGGGGCCTGTTAAAACTCACCGAGGGGAATGTGGGAAACTGAAGGAATGGAGGTTCTACGACCATTAATAATTCAGGGCTGATAAAACAATCATTCTAAATGCGTGGTGTTAATTTCAGCATCTTAATTAATGGGAGCTCATTTAAAAAAAAAAATGAAGCTGAATTTTCTCAGGTCTCCCAATAAGGATGAGGTGATTTTTGAGATAAAGAACCATCTCTCCTCCTACCATAGAGCAAAGTCCTTACCTTACCTCTGGCTTGAATGAAATTGAATCTCTAAAGTCCCAAATTGTTTACTTTCAAGGTAAGGACGTAGTGAGATCATTGGCATTAGACTGGTCAGGTTGAGGTCTCCAAGAGAAACCTGAGTTGTCCTATGATTGCTGTGTTATTCCATTCTGCCATATCAGTGTGGTGCCGGAAGACGGGGGGCGGGAGGGGGGCGGGGGGGAGGGTGCTTTTCCAGATCCATGAACTAAATAAGCCTCTATTCCTTGCAAGTTACTCAGGCCAAGGTATTTTTATTTTAGGAAGTAGAAAATGGGCTAAGACAGGTTCTGCATGTACTTTTGTCTAGGAAGAAGGCCAAGAACAATACCGGACAGTAAGTCACCGAGGGAGACAATGCCTCAAAGTGAGAGGCCCCATGTCTCTGCAGTGCTGAGCAAAAATGGTCTTAGAGCTCAGTTTGCATTGAGTTGTTAAGGGAAGTGCTCCTTACTATGATGTGTTCAGCTCTCGAGAAACTGAGTCTGTCGTGTTGAGGGCCATGCAGCAGGAACAGCAAAACAGCTTTAGAACTCATGGAGTGCGGCCCATCGGTTAGGCTGCCCTTCCGGGAGACTCCGTTGGTATTACGCAGCGTCACTCGGCTTGTCGCCCTTGCAGTCTCCACATCCAAAAGAGTTTCCAGCCCCTCTGGGGGCAGTATCTTTGGCAATTGATCTTTTTCAGGCATGGCTGCTAAAGCGGATTAACGATTCACCCACCACCCTCAGGAAGGACTTAGCGGTGTAGATTGTCAGCAATGACCACCACCCTTAGAAAGAATTTGAAGAAATAGATTGCTAGTAAAGGTAGGTTGAGATGTTTTTGTTAGTGGGTTTGAAGCAGAAGATTTCAGAGAAGAATTTGAAGTTCAGAAAGGGATACTCTTAGTAGTTTAGCTAGGGATTTTTTCAGGTCAGAGAGCAAGGACAATGGCAGCCCGCGAGCACTGGCTGACTTACTCTCTTGCTAAAGCTGGGCTGGTGATCAGGGTGATGATTCATTTTCTGTAACCGTTTTTGCCCTCAGTTTTCTGATATGACCTAAGGAATAGATGTGCACCGTGAGGATTTAAAGTAGAAATGACTGATTGTTTTTTTTTTAATATATATAAAAGTTTAGATTTATGATTCTTTTAAGATTTTTATGATTACTTTTTAAGATAAATAATAAAATAATTGATCTTTTCTTTGTAACTGCAAATTGCAGCCTGCCAAAAAAAGAGAAACTGGCTGAGAAAAATTACCTTGCTTGCTTACATTTTGTTAGTCCATTAACAAGTTGCTTAGTTACAAATCTATGAGGGTTCTTGGGAATAGTTTGTTTTTCACATTTGTTTTTCACCCGTAATATGTAAAGCATTTGCTCATGTGTGAGAGAGTATTGGGGAACATGTTTTTCTACATATACTCATTGTAATCATTCACTTAAAGAAAAATAGAATGTAACCACACTGTGATTTTTGTACGGCTTGAAAGATTTTTCTGGGATATATAAGCTGTGGGGGGAAAAAAGCTGTTGGAGCTTTGCTCCATCCACCCAATGTGTATGTGTGTATATATGTATTTATGTGAAGTTGTATGTATGTATGTACGTAGTCTATATGTATGTGGAAAGTTGTTGAAACTTGCTTAATTCACCGTGTGTGTGTGTGTGCATGTGTGTTTCTTTCCTCCTGTTTTTCTGCCAGCCCCCAAAGAGTTCCCACAGAGAGTATTTCCCTGGCCCCAGTGAACCAAGCTCTGTTCCCTCAGACAGCAAAATCTGCTGAGTGATCAATTGTGGAGTCCATGCCCTGCCTCAGTTTACCTCTGATGTGAAAGCTGGTCTTAGACACTGCAATGCTCTGATGTGGTGTTTGGTGTCTTTAACTCACTTTGATCAACACTTAACCCTCAAAGGCTTTATAAGGTGCCGTGCCTTGAGGGATCTCACCTCCAAGTCTCAAGGCCTGAGGTTTTAAATTTTTTTATTGCAGGTGCATCATGACAATTTCTTCCGTCCTTAAACTTGCTGTCTATTTCCATTGCAGGTTCCTGGTCTGAGACCTTCGCCTCGGCGATCAGACTCCACTTGCTGTCATTTTACACTCTCTAGCTATGCTCCCCACGGTCTCGTCTGTCCTCACAGCGCATCCTTAATTCTTGCTCTTCTTTGGCTCTCTGGCCTTCCAACCTGCTAGTTTTCAGAATATGTATGTTCCGTTTCTTACTGCAGAAGCTCTAGCATCTTGGCTAGCAGTAAAAGATGCAGCCTTGTAGTTCAGGTATTGGCAGCTCTGAACTCAGTCCTTTTAGACACTCTCAGTGAAGAGTGTTAGGAAACTCTAGGGAGCATGAAAAGGAAGAGAAGTCTCTTACTGTAGAAACTGGTTACATTCTGAGCTGTCTGAGCACCAAGTTCAGCACCTGATGTGTGTTTAGCTCCGTGGTGCAACTTGCCTATAGTGCCCAAGGCCTTAGGTTCAATGCTCAGTTGGGTAAAAAAAATAAAATAAAAATTTCAACACAACTGATAAAATCAGTAAAGATTGTCTACCTAGGGATAATATTCATTTTTCTAAAGATAAGTAAAGATGATAAAGATGGCAAATGGGCCTGAGAAGATGGTTCAGGTAGTAAATGTACTTGTTGTGCTAGCCTGATGGCCTGAGTTCCAGTCCTGGAAGCCATGTAGAGATGAGAGGAAAGACCTTTCCCCCACATCACGTGTGCACACACAGTCTAAAACTAAACCAAATCAAGCTAAGGACGTGAAAGGAGAAGGGGCTTCAGTGAGAGCAGAAGGGGTGAGAAGGTAATGGGGCCGAAAATGATGAAAACACATTGTACATATGTATGAGAGTGTCAACAAAAATGAATCAATTATCTGATCATTTATCTTAAAAGTGATCTTACAAAAATCTTAAAAGAATCACAAATCTAAACTTTTGTATAAAAAAACATCAGTCACTTCTACTTTAAATCCTTAAGGTGCACATGTATTCATTAACAATTTCTTTTAACAAATCATATCAGGAAGCTGAGAGCAAAAAAGGGTACAAGACCTTAATTACCACTTTGATCACCAGCTCAGCTTTAGCTAGTGCCAGTCAGGCTACCATTACTCTTCTTCCCTGACCTAAAAAAAAAAAAAAAAAAAAAAATCCCTAACTCAACTGCTAGAGTGTGCCTTTCTGAATTTCAAGTTGTTCCCTAAGACTTTTCTACATCTTGATTTGCATTTCCATACTGGCCAAAGATGTTAACCATTTCCTCAGGATTCAGAACTCATATTAGTCACTTTCTCATTGCTGTGGCAGAGAACTTGAAATATTCAACTTAGGTGAGGAAGGAAAGTTTATTTTGGGCTCAGTTTGAGGGTACATTCATGGCGGAAGAGACATGACAGCATGACTGTGAGGTAACTGGAACGCTGTGTGTGAGTCCAGGACCCCACCTCAAGGAATAGGGCCACCCATGTTTAGGCTTTCTCTTCCCGCCTCAGTTAAACCTTCCTGGAAATGTCCGCACAGGTGTTTCCAGAACTCTGAATCCCACCACACTGACAACCAAGGTGAACCATCACTGGTTCACTCCTTGTCGAACTACGTCCGCAGACTCATGGCTACCTCATAATGCAAAAGGACATTCAGCCCAATTTGAAAAGTCCTCATTTTCTTTTTTAACAGTTCCCCCCAAAACTCCAAAGACTCTTTTGAGACTCATGGCAAGCTTCTAGCTGTGAACCTATGTAAAATGAAAACCCAAGTTCTATGCTTCCACCGTGCCAGGGCACAGAACAAGCATTTTTATTCCTAAAGGAAGGAATGGGACGATATCAAGGAAAGATCAAACCAAAGAATACTGGAACCCAGCACGGCGAACAACAACCCCTGAAGCCATACCGGGCACCAAGGACTTGTGTTGGAGTCATCTGGGCTTTATCAGCTCTGCACAGCCCTGATTTATAGCACACGTGTCTCTCTGTTGTCCTCTGAATGCCCGTGGCTCCCGTGGGTAGACATCCTATAGTCCCAGCATCTCCAAAATCCTGGTGCTCCACTGTATGTTACCTTCACTGCTTCATACAATGACACCCCCCCCCCCCCCCCCCGGGCCTCCTTGCAGGGGATTCAACCTTGTCACAGATTGACTAGCCTCAGTGGCATTCTGGATGCAATCTCCATGCAAGCCTCTAGGACTCTGTCATGCTTTCATCACTTATTCCCGAGAAACCAGTATCATGTGGGTGATGTTGGAAAATTCTGTTGGCATTCAGGATGTATCCTGGTCCCTTTGATCACAGTTGCAGGATTCTGTTTGTCTTTGAGATTTACCCCAGAAAACACTTCTTTAAATAGCCATTTTAGAGCAGGGAACCTCGATTGCTGCCTTCCCCGTTCAGTGTCCCCTCTGAAATGAATTTATCTTGGTGTAAACTAGAGCTTTTGATGGGTAGGAACTTGTCTTCAGGTCTGTCTCTGAGTATGGTCTCATTATAGAGCATAAGATTTCTCCATAATGGTATCATTAACAACACAGCTGCTTGCCCAGAGACCCCTTTCTCTGCAACTTTAGACTAACAGTCTTTTCCTTGCTAACCAACACTTTTCTCATATCTCCTGCTCTCTCTTTTACAGCAGCCCTGATTAAGAGCAGTAACTAATAACTGTGCCATAGCTTGGATGGTACGCTTTCTTAAAATCATTCTACTAAGAAACTTACTAAACAATATTTTTAAAACTTATATTCTAGTAAGTTAAAAAAACTACAACAGATGGAAATTTTCTAGACATTTCTTAATTAGGAAACAAATCATTTATCTTTGCAATTAACACTATCATGTACACTTCTTGAAGCTTTCACCTCAGTCCTTCTAAGCCCTAGAAATTGTCCAACCCTTTTCTGAGACTATCTAGTGTCTTTTAATTGACCTCATGGTTTGTCTCCTGACAGCCTATTTCATATATATATATATATATATATATATATATATATATATATATAT
>NW_026596149.1:9248542-9272718 GCF_907164565.1 Psammomys obesus | reverse complement strand
ATATATATATATATATATATATATATATATATATATATATATATTACCTTACATTTACTCTGTAGAACTGGAGACCCTAAAATCTTTATGAAGTCACAAAATAACACTGATCTTCTGTGGCTCTTTCCTACTGAAATGGATCACAGGCTTGGGAGTGTGAGGCCTCCACTTTGTATTGCCTGTCAGTAGAGTCTAGATGATCCACGGCCCCCCCCCTTTTTTTTTTAAAGAAGGTGGTAGCAACAGGCACTGACTGATAGCCTGGAGTTATCATCATCTACAGACATCATTTGAAAAACAGGTTGAAGAGTGTGGGTCCCATAAATAGTGAGTGGATGGAGAACGGGGACTCTTGAAAGAGGAATAGCCATGGCATCTGGAACTCTCATCAGGTCTTTCCCCTTAATTTAGTACTAATTTGGTTGGTATTCTGATCCTGTAGAGACATTTTCAGGTTAAACAAAGAAATTCAGGAGATTGGTACAAAGTAAAAGACGGTGCCCCTCCCAAGGTTTCTAAAATTTATATGGCCAAGTCTTACAGAGTCTTGTGACACCCCACACCCACAGGGCCACCAGAGGAAGGCTTGCTCCTGTTGAGTAGTGTGTTGCCCCTAAAGATGTTTCAGAACACAAAACAGTCCCATCTGAACTTCTAAAGGAAAGAAAATAATAAATATTTTGTTTTACATGCGTGTGGCAGAGGCAGCTTTTAGAAGAGGAGGCACCCACAAAGCAAGAGTTGGCCTTGGTAGGAACTGAGTGAACAGAAAGATTCCAAGGTTGAAGGACTGGAGGCAAGCTGGAGGAGAAAGCAAGGGGAAAATACTGGTAGGGAGCAGTCTGTGGCTGCCGTTCTCGGGAACAACAGGAAGAGAACAGGCAGAAAACATCAACTAGTGATCAAGGAACAGCAACAGTATCCCTGTGGAGCTTTGGATCCAAGTGTGTCTTTCCTGTAGCACTCATATACACTAAAGGGATTCAACTAGGAGAGGCGAAAAGAGTGAAGAGAAATGCATTTAAAAATTTTGGGGGACTTAAAAGAGAAGGGGGAAAGAAGGAGATAATGTGAGCCTTATTTCAGGTGGAGCTATGCACACATTTCTATTCGTGAAAGACAGAATTGTCTTTAACTGATTGGAGTCACGGCACTGGGGCGTCATGGGATGCTTTGATGCGTATATCTCCATCAAGATGAATTCAACAAGATACAAAAAGAAAGAAAAGAAAAGAAGAAAAAAGAATGGAAGGAAAAATGCAGTAAGCAAAATATATCAGATCCAGGGCAGATAGGCCCATTCACCTAGATACAAGCAATCTGCCTACAGGGTCCTGGGTTCAGTATAACTTCAGTGTATGAAGAAATCAAATTAGCAAAGAGGAGGAAGAGGAAAAGTGGACACTCACCCACTCAAGGCCAACTGTGCAGACCATGATGTGAGATGATGGTAATAAGCTGCGTGAATCATGAATTGCATATGGAACTGCTACTTGTAATAGAGCTTTCACAGAAAAAAAAAATTCTATGCAAAGGAGGCAAAAGTGCATATTATACAAATTAGCCAAAAGCTTATGCCGAGGTAGCTTCAAAGCCCCAACTCTTTGCATGCCAGGAACGTGTAACTTTCTCTCTTTGCTCTGGCCTGTTTCCTCACTGGGGCATGCATTTGTTCCCAGGGAACTTTCCTTGCCTCTCCTGTAACTGTGTGTCTCTATTCATTTTTTTTTCTTCCAGAATTCAAGAACTTGGAAGCCTTCCAGCACATCCGTGTCAACCAATATCAACACTACTTGCTCACAAAGTTATTACAAGGATGCTGATTGACATGTCTGTAGCCATTTTGAGTCATAAACATGATTTCTTGAAGTAACTGGTTACTTTCCCCTGCCTGTTTTCACAGCACATTATACACCAAATCATCAAAGTGAGTCATGAGTACTCTACATTACAAACATAGATGATCATTTTCGCAGCTTTCCAAAATGTCAGAATGTATTAAGTGGCAATAAGTTCAAGGCTACGCTGTTTTTATTAGCTGCCATTGGCCAGGTTGTCCTGATACCTCTGCCAAATCGCAGTTGATAGTCACACGTTATTTTATCACAATCTTAATGGCTAATATGAGCCCTTAGGTTACCCTACACAGGGAGGAGAGTATGCTCATTTCAGAAGCCAAATTTAAAAAAGTAATAATGCCAGGCGTGGGATAGCTCCCTCAAGCTGTCGGGCAGCAGGGTCGCAGAGACCCTCAAAACCACACAGGCGACGCTGCTGCTGCTCTAGACGAGGCAGACTGACGGCAGCTTTGCGCCTACCTAAGGCCTGCACAAGATCAAACCAAGCAACATTTGAGCATGGCATGGGAAGGAGTTTAAGAATCTAGTCCTAACTGAGATGCTATGGACTGGGATGGCTTCTGGGAGGAAGGAGAGTCATTTCTCATTGAGATTATAGCTCCTGGTAGGTTGACCGTACTCTGGAAAACAACTCACACAGAAATATATGAACAAATTGAAATTGATGGGTTAGTAAATTTTTTTTAACAGAAAATTCAGGAAGTTGGGTGGGCAGCGGTGTGGCAGTGCACCCGACAGAATCTAAGTGGAAGAGTCAGGGGTAAAAATAATGCAAAAATATTATATGAACTCATCAAAGAAATAATGAAAATATTTATTTAAAAAAGAAACTCATGAAGTACCTACTTAGATGCAGCCATGTACGAAGCATATGATCTGGAGATGGAGACAAATACAAAAAAAGATTAACCCTTGGACTGCACAATCCACAACATATAGCAATACATGTATATAAGTAGGTCATTGAATGGCTACAAACAGGTTAAGAAAGCCACAGCAAAGTTCAAAGAGGCTTTACTGGAGGCAGAGAGAGAGAGAGAGAGAGAGAGAGAGAGAGAGAGAGAGAGCTGATAAGATGTTGGCCAACCCAGACTAGATAAGATGTTAGCTGCTGGGGTGTTATTATAGAGCCAGCCCAGGAGGCTGCAAGTGTGAACTGAGAGTCAAGGTTGAATCGAGCTGGGAAGGCCAGGTGTAGAACCTTGGAGTCCACAGATTCGAGGTGCTGGTCCATAGGACCATGGAGGTGATGTGCAGGAGCATGTCTGGATAGCCAAAGAGGTGGCAGTTTGAGTCGGCAATATTAGAAATGGAGGCCAAGCCACGGTGAGGTCCAAAAGTGCTGTGACATTAGAAAACACCCCCACCCTCACCCAAAACATTCATGTACTAATAGGCAAAAATGTACTTAAAAATTTTTAAATGATCTAGCAAGGTATATTATTCTGATACTAGTTTTTAAAATCATCATCGTTATTATTATTGTTTGCATATACACTGTTTGCAGAAACACGTATAGGCACCTGTGTGCCATGGTGGCCATGTTTACATGGTGGTCAGAGGATAACTGTGGAGTTTTTCCTCGCTCACCTTTGATGGGTTCTAGAGACAGAACTCAGGTTTAAACCTGCCATCTTGGTTTGGGCTTCCTATTGCTTTTACCCTCTCTGTGTTTCTCCTTCTTTTCCTTTTTGACTGACAAAACATTTTTCTCTTCAACGTTTAGTGACTTGTCCTTTTTTGTTGTTTTGGGGCCTGCTTAGAAATTGAAACTCACAAACTCACCAACATCTACGTATTTTATACTGTGGGGAGGGCTCATTCTTCACATGCTGCTGACTTTCTCATATGTTGGTACTTTAAATGCATGTTAGACCCAGCACAGGTTACAAATATACTTCATGCTGTCCGTGTCTCTATTCGCCCACGTGTTTACCACTGCTCACGCTTTTCATATCTTTCGGGTCGGTTACTCTGCCTTCTGGCCAAAGTCTTCCAGTAGCAGGGCTTGGTGACAGTCCCTGTTCTCAACACGGTGAGAATGTTTGCACATGTTGTTTTCTGTTTTGTGTATTTGCTTGCTTGTTTATTTATTTATCCTTTTAACGAACAAATGTAATTTTCTGTTTTAAATATTCCCCCGGGTGCTGTTTTGGTACATTTGCAGTCAAATTTAAGTATTTTACAATTTCTTCTAAACTATTAGAAAAATTGTAAATCGAATTTTGTGTAGATAATGGTTTATTTTTCCATATGTTTTTCCTTCATTATTGAAATCTTCATGTAAGTATACAATGAAATATGACCACACTCCACACCCTACTCCCCTTCTCCAGCTTTCTCTGTATCCCAATATGTGCCTGTCCTGACTTCATGTCTTTTTCTTTAATTGTAACCCACAAAGTCCTGTTAATGTTTCTGAATGTGCATGGCGGTGGGGCTGTCCGTGGGAGCAAAGAAATTCTCCCAAGTGCCAAGTGCTCAGGTTTTTAAAAGACATTTATGCTGGGTCTGGGAATTCCAAGCTGTCTGACTGAGATGCTTTTGTAGCTGGGTGCTAAAGCAGTACTTAACATTTGCAAGGCCCTGGGTTTACTGCACACACACACACACACACACACAAACACACACCGTTGTAGTTCTTTACTTCACTTGAAAAGAAATTCTACTGTTTGTTTTGTACTTCTGAGGCTCTTCTCAGTTGCCAGCAGTCTAACTGCTGTCCCCTCAGAAATGGCATCTGTGTCCTGTGTCATCATTTACAGCCACTTGCTCCTCTGGTCACGTCACCTTTGTCATTATCTGCTTTCTCTTTCTTCAGTTTGACTGTCACACAACTCTATGCAGATTTCATTCTTGTCTGGCCTTCTGAGGCTCTTCTGGCCATGTTTTTCCTTTTAGCCTGACATCATGTATCAGTTCTGAGACAGTCCCAGGCTTGTTTCTTGAATATAACCCATTAGCCTTGGGGACAAATGCTTCCCGTGGCTTCCCTTTAAGGAGGATCCTCATTGCTTCACCTTTGGATCCTGACACTGTTGAGAAACGATGCAGATGATCTTGGCTTTAAAACATATTTATTGAATAGTGACGCTTGAGCTCCTCAAACATAACTGATCACAGGCTCTGTCAAGTTAAAACCAAACCAAACCAAACCACAATATTTAAAAAGAGATGGAGGCAATGCAGCCAGCCCAGAGGAGACCTGATGGGCTACGGTCAGATGGAAGGAGAGGAGGACCTCCCCTATCAGTGGACTGGGGGAGGGGCATGGGAGGAGAAGAGGGAGGGAGGGGAGGATTGGAAGGGGTCTAGGGAGGGGGCTACAGCTGGGATACAAAGTGACTAAATCGTGATTAAAAGAAAGAGATGGAGAAATTTAACCTCATTTTATGGGAGCTTTGTAATCAACAACCTTCAGTTGTGGAAGCAACCTGTGTGTATGCTGCACCTCTGCTGCCCGTTTTCCTTGAAAATAGTAGACATCTTTTTTCTGCAGTTTATGTCATCATTTTGTTTGGGTTTTAGCTTTTATTTTGAGATAGTCTTTCTCTGCAGCCCTGGATAACTTCAAACTGCCAATCATCCTGCTTTCGCTTCCTGTGTGCTGGGATTGCAAGCCCTGCCCGGCCGCATTCTGTATTGTTATTTAAGAAGCAAAAACTTGCTCAGAGAGCTGGTGACCCCATGATAAAGTGTCAAGGTGAATCATATGAGGACACAGGGTGGCTCCAAGCCACTGTTCTGACAGATAAAAGGCCCCGCCTTCTCCCATTTGAGCAGGCTGTTTCTCTGGTGAGCTCTGGTCCTCTCCTCTGCAGGGAGCACAACTGAAGGGTGAGCCTCGGATCTCCAGAGCACACCTGAAGTTCATTAACGCTGTGAATTAAACCACAGCCTGAACACGATTGCCAGGCATTCAGGGGACTCCTAGGAGGTAAGTGTGTTAAAAATCCTTATAAATCAGGCGTCATTTATACATTTCTAAACGATAGTAATTTTTACTTTCTTTACTGAATGTTAGAAGCTCAAGATTAGATGTCTGATGTGCATTACTAGAGTATTAAGGGTAAAACTCCAGATTTCAGCTGCCCAGATAGGTGAGGCTGTACTACCACAGCGCCAATGAAAGAGATGAGTGACTGTGAAAGGCAGAGGAGGGAGATTCCATACCTGTGGGCTAGCGGGGACCAGCGACTCACGTCCATCTTCAGATGCTGATAGAATTTTGGGTTTAAACAAAGAAGGACCTGGGGCAGGGGAGAGATATGATAGGGAGGGATTCTGGTCAGAGTGAGGTCCGCTTGCTCACTGTGCCTGCTCTGATTCTTCAGACAGCTCGGAGTAGTCCCAATCGCTGCAATGGGCTGAGCAGGGCAACCTGGCTCTCCTGACACGGTAGCCCTGCCTCGTAGTAGTACCCTCTGGCGCTTGGTCGTCCTCCTCTGCCACTATTCCATCCTGTGGGGAATTGCTGGTTTTGACACTCACGGGACTGCTGTTTTCTAAAAATGACTCTTGCTGCCTTCAGCCCTGAAGGAAAATGAAATGGGTTTGTTGGCTGCAGATTGTAAACGGACATGCTGAATGATTAATAAAAATTAATATGCTCATGCAGACTGTAGGCGTCGGACCTAAAGTAAAGGAGGCAGACACTAAGAGAGGGCAGAGATGCCAGGTTTTCTGTGGTTGTGTTTGCTTGTTTTAAAATTTTTGCTTTTAGTTACCTTGTGGACCCAAGGAGTCAATCTTTTTTTTTTTTTTTAAAAAAGCAAAAATGGTTTCTAAGTACCTGTTCTAATAATTCCTCCCCGCACTTTTTTTAAATCCTAACTCAGGCTGGAGAGATGGCTCAGAGGTTAAGAGCACTGCTTGCTCTTCCAGAGGTCCTGAGTTCAATTCCCAGCAACCACATGGCGGCTCACAACCATCTATAATGAGATCTGGTGCTCTCTTCAGGTGTACAGGCCGGCAGAACATTGTATACATAATAAAATCAATTAAATCTTAAAAAAAAAAAAAAGTAAGAAAAGAAAAAGAAAACCACACTTAGTTAAAAAAAAAAAAAAAAAGAACATGTGATTTTGGTTGGCTGGAGAGATGGCTCAGCAGTTAAGAGCACTGTCTGCTCTTCCAAAGGTCATGAGTTCAATTCCCAGCAACCACATGGTAGCTCAAAATAATGTGAACTGATTCCCTCTTCTGGCAGATGTTAATGCAGATAGAACTCTCATATACACAAAATAAAAATATCTTCTTTTAAAAATCCTAACTCACTCTTAATATTTAAAAGCTCAAAACTTTATATATACCCAGAAAGCTAAGATATCTTTTTTCTTCCCTCTCTTTTTTTTTTTTAAAGATTTATTTATTTATGTGAGTATGTACTCATGCCTGCAGAAGAGGACACCAGGTCTCATTATAGACGGTTGTGAGCCACCATGTGGTTGCTGGAATTGAACTCAGGACCTCTGGAAGATCAGCTAGTGTTCTTAACTGCTGAGCCATTTCTCCAGCCAAAATATCTATTTTCAGAGCAACTACTTCCTTTAACTTCCCAGTGGGTATGGAGTGTCTTCTGTCTCTTGACCTGGGCACTTTTTAGCTGAGAGGTATTAGAAAGGCTGCATTTCTGTCTTTATGGACATTGTCTGAATGTCCTGGTAATGTGCAGTGATAGCCATCTGTAAACTGAGGCTGTGGGCGCCCTGCTGCCATGTTCTGTGTTGCCCCTAACCCATTTTCCCTTCCTTCCTCCTCCCCTCATCCCTTCCCTCCTTCATGCCTTCCTTTTCCTTCTTCTTCCTCGTGCGTTCCTCCTCTTCTTCCCTGCCTTTTAAAAGCAGGATGTGGAATGACCACTTCAGTCAACGATTTTGAAAGAAATCCTGTCACTCCGTGCGAATAAGGCTTTATTTGAGATT
The DNA here is from genome assembly GCF_907164565.1 of Psammomys obesus. Classification (NCBI taxonomy): domain Eukaryota; kingdom Metazoa; phylum Chordata; class Mammalia; order Rodentia; family Muridae; genus Psammomys; species Psammomys obesus. The sequence goes on along the minus strand of NW_026596149.1, from coordinate 9,264,935 downwards.
GTTGTGCCCAGAGGGGAGTTGATTTTAACACGGCCAGACGATTGCTGAGGGCAGCATGGAGACAACGGCTAAGAGAACCAGGTAGGCTACTTCTGGGAACTCCTGGCTCCCCGAAGCCCATCTTCGGTGCTTCAGCACCCTGAAGTTGCCTGTTAGATTTAATGTGGCTCATCACTGGAATTGAATTTGGTGTCTAATACCTAAATTGTGAAAGGTGGGTCCAAGCATTTGTATACAGAATGCTACTAACTTGGAGTTTAAAAAAAAAATTACATTTAATCAACTGATTGATTACTGTATGTGCCAGTGTGAACATGTGGGGGTCAGGGGATAACTTGTAGGAGCTAGTTCTCTGCTTCATTCACGTAGGACCTGGGGATCAAACACAAGCCATTAGGTGCTACCATCTAGCTCCAGTGGGATTCAGGTCCCAAAGAGGAGGTGTGGAGTCGGCGAGGGAAGGAGAGTGACACAGTCTGAGGACAAATCAGGATAGCTTGTGTTTATTGAAAAAAAAAAAAACTACAACTTTTCTAGTCTATGTTTGCATAATAACTTAGCCACAAGCAATATTAAAAAGACTTACTGGTTCCAAGAGATGTATGACCTTTTCACCGATTGTATTTAACCTAGTTTAGTCCTATTTTTTCAACATCCAGAATGAAAGAGGTGATCAACTTTATGACAGTATTTTTCTTTGACGCAAAAGCAGTAAGTGCAGCAAGGATCTACGTTCCTTCCCATTGTTTGCTAAGGGCCAGCAACCCCACCAGGTGCCCCTTTACATTTCCTCCTGCATGCTTTCAGCCTTTGTGGTCAGAGGGTGCCTGACACTGAGTCAAATCCGTAAGGGCAATTTTCATTCCTCAAGGGGCATGATGCATTGTTTGTACCACGTAGCAGAATAAGCATTGAGCTGTTTCCTAATTGTGCCTCAATCCTACAATATGGGCCGATTCTTTTCACACACTCCCCATCTTCCTCTTTTTCCATTATGCCACACCTTCCTAATTCCTTCAACATATGCTCCTGTATGTGGCAAAGGGGGAACAAGCCATCGTAACTTCTTAACAGAATCTGCTCCCTGTGGGGCACACCAGACCTTGCCATTCACCCTGTCCTGTACCCAAGGAATCAATCAAGGGCACTGTTCTATGCTTCTTAACTGAACTCTTGCCCTCAACCGCCAAGGCCTCAGACTCGGGGTCTGGACACATTGTTTCTCTCAATGTACTTTCATCCTTGGGGCCAGGTGTAAGTGCCTAAGAGTTTCTGGAACCATCAAACTTTAACTTCTCTCTTCTTTCGTGCAATCAGAGGGGCACAATTCAGACTCATGTGTGGGAGGAGGCAGAGTTATCACACTACATGGCTCCACAGTGGCAGAAATTTTTTTCCAAAGAATTATTTTGTTTAGAGAGATTGCCATTGTATGCATTCACATCCTCTACCAAAGCCTGCACAAGATTTCCCAAAGGGAAAAAGCATAAGGGAATTCCCATAACACATAGCCAGAATCATCAAAGATGAAGGTAAGAGGATGTTGGAGCACTGGGATCCGCAATGTCCCTGTGCTGGAACCCATGCCATTAGGCTTGACAGCAGGTTCCTTTGCTCACTGGGCCATCTTGCTTGCCTCTTGGTGGCATTTTAAAATGAAATGGTATATCTCTGGTGTGTCTGAAATGCTTGCAAGGCCAAGAAGAACACGCTAACTTGGAGAACCCATTCTTGCCCCTGCTCTAGACCAAAGCTTCTCAGTGTGTTCTCTGCTTCCTTCCACTTAGTGACGCTGCTACGGAGAATATGGGGAGAGGACTAGGAGACAAATGGTTTTCATAGCGAGCAGGATTTGTGCTTTCATTCTCACTTATCGATAACTGGTTTGGTGACTGAATGGCTTTGCGTCTCACTTTTGACAACTGTCAGGAAAGCAACAGCAGATAAGGAGTGCCTAAAACCATGGCTAGAACTTTCAGTACATTCGCTTGCACAGTTAACAAGTGAGGAACAATCAAGTATTGTTCTTTGCTTACACCACAGCCACTGAAAACGCAAAGTACTTGAGCAATCTGCCTAGTGTCCCGTGGTGAGAGGTGAAACTAGGATTTAAAGTTGAGACTTTTTTCTCTGAAGCCTTGATCACAACACCATACTAAATTAAATAATTTCTAATTAATTAATATTTGTTATGAACAATCGATGATTGCTTTTAATAATTATTTCTAATTAAATAATATTTAATCATGAATATTAATTGATAATCAAATCATTTCTCTGGTCACTCTCGACTCTAAATCTGTAGAGGATTTAAACAAAAAATATTGAAGGAAGAGAAAAAGAAGGTGTGTTTGGTTCTGGGTCACTGATTCTCTCTTTAAAGTGGAAAGACAAGGCTGAGTGTGAGGGGCTGTGAGGGGCACAGGCAGCCATCAGCTCTACCTTCTCATCAGAACTTGGCCATGGGTTCACTGTTGGTGTTAGTACCTCACCATGGTGGACTCTGGAGAATATAGCATGTTTAAGGTTCTAGGTTCAGTTTCTGACAATTCCCACCCCCCCCCCCCCACACACACGTATGCACATATGTGTGTGTGCACACGAAGTTTCCTTTAAAAGTATTTTTATCCCAAAGAAGTTTGGAACTGTTACCACACATTAAGTTTCACTTTGTGCATGCTCTCAATTATTTTATTCTCATAAGCATCCTTATGGGAACAGAGTATCTAGAAAGATCTCAGTCTGTTATTTTTACTTTTTATCAAGATCAAATGATGAAACGTAAAGGAGAAAAGATCTGATTTGGGGGGCTGGAGGGATGGCTCAGCAGCTAAAAGCCAGGGTTAGTTCCCAGCACCCACGTGGTGCTCACAGCACACACCTCCGGTTCTGGTGGGTCTGATGGCCTTTTCTGGCCTGCGTGGGGACTGCATGCATGTGGTGCACAGACTTGCAGGAGAAACATTCATTTTTATCAGAGTCATGCTTTTTCAGCCCATAGCCCTTGAGCCCTGCCACGCTGGTCCTGTAGAAAAGTGTGCGTGCCAGGGGATGCAAGCAGAGTAAAGGCAGTTAGTTAAAGACTGCTTAGGAGGGAGGAAAGATGAGAGGAAAACAGCTGAGAGAGAGCAGGCCAAAGCTTCAGGGTCCCCTCAGTGGTGTACCCGAATCTCCTTCCCTCCTCCCACCAGGTTCTCCTTCTTAATCATCCCTCGGCTCCCAATCATACCATCAGTTGAGGACCAAGCCTTCAGTACATGAGTTTTGAGAGACACTTATGATCCAAACTACAACTCTGATACTTTTTTAAAAGACAAAACAGACTGAAAATCATTGTCGTATGGTTTCTCATTTAGGAGGCTTTCACATCTTTGTAAAAATTCTAAGGATCCATTTGGAAACTTTTCACGAAAGACTTAAATTGAACAAAATACAAATATATCTATACAGGGTGGTTGTTTAAAACAGATTTTTTTTTTCCTAAGATCAGTTGATTTGATGCTGGATCTTGGTATAAGTTTTCTAGTGACATTATGCACAAATCCAAAGTATTTTTATCAAGTGTTTAAAGAATAAAAATTTAGTGTTTCGGAAAATTTGTAGATGATTTGAGAAGTGTTTCTGGATGGTAATGAAGGCGCTGGGACTGAAGCCTATGAACTGGATAGAACTATTTCCTCAGCTGTGGAAGGAGGCATGTATGAAATAACAGTTACATCACTTTGTTTGGACATATGAAGCACATGGATCCTTCATTATTCCATCTATGTCCCCAAGAGTTTATGGATTCAAATCATACAACATAGACCATTCAAACCTTTGGGGCCTCGCTTCTTGGGAAAAAGAAAGACAATTACTTCATATTTGAATACGCGCATGTTGCAGTTAAATGAGATTTGCCGTGACAACATACCTGGTTTAATTTAGAACTCTTATTCTTTATCATTATGCAATGCTAAATGTATTTAAATTTTCTTCCTAGGAGTGAAAAGATTCTGAACTGCTTGTATCGAAAGCCTGAGGCAGTTTTTAAGCTGATCTGCTTTCCCTGGGCGGGAGGCGGCTCCCTGCATTTTGCAAAGTGGGGCCAAACGACCAGTGGCTTACTGGAAGGTGCGTGGGCCCTCCTCCCAAGTGATTTAAGAAGCTCAGCGGCAGCCATGTAGACAGACGCCAGGTCGCCAAGTTTCCTGCGCTTGTGGGTTTCCTTCCTTCCGTCTTTCTTTAAAGTTCCATCTATCCATCTACCATCTATCTATCTATGAGCGCTCTATCTGCATGTGTGCCTGCACGCCAGAAGAAGGCATCAGATTCCACTATAGATGGTTTTAAGCCAAAGTGTGGACCTAGAATTGTGTGCCTAGAATTAAACTCAGGACCTCTGGAGGAGCAGACAATGCTCTGATCTGCTGGGCCAACCCTTTAACATGGTTTGTGCATTTCTAACCCTTATTAAATTGGAAAAAAATGTTAGTCATTATTTCATAAAAAAGAAAAAAAAAGTTTGTCCCCATGTTCTTCCCCTGTCATTTCTGATGTCATAGGATATTGCGCCACAGGTCGCTGGTTCAGCATGGCTACCTCCCTTACACACTTGCGTTTGCAGCCATTTATTTGGCTTCTGAGCGTTCCTGCCAATGGGCTTTATCTTGCAGCGTCATGAGACAACCCCATCGCCTCGGGAACTTTCCCAGTTATATTTCCCTCCTGTGATTTCTTTTCTAAAACTATCATGTCACTTTCTTGTTTAAATTAGTCGATATTTAGTCGCTCAAAGGGGCTCTGATGCAGTGTTTCCATATGTGCAAACAATGTTCTTTGATCGTGTCTGACAACTTGAGTTCAATCCCCCAACACGCCTGGTGGAAGGAGAGAACTAAGTCCTGCAAGCTGTCCTCTGACCCCCAGTCTCTACCCACACGTGCACTCACAGATGTCCAAATTATTCCCTAAATGACAAATTTTCATTTTCTTTATGGAACAATAATGCTCTGCTCTGTATTATACACCACTTTTTTCTGTTCTGTTCTTTTCTTTTTGTAACCATCTGGCTGTTGATAGGCATCTGAGCTGATTCATAACTTGGCAATGAACTACAATGAACACGAGGGTACTTCTGTAGAGAATCACCTGGGTCTTTGGGACGTTCACCCAGAAATGAACAGCAGGATAATATGGTAGTTTCATTTTTGACTTCTTTTTTGTTTCTTTCTTTGTTTTTTTTTTTGAGACAGGGTTTCTCTGTGTAGCATTGGCTGTTCTAGAATCTCTCTGTAGACCAGGCTGGCCTCAAACTCAGAGAGATCCACCTGCCTCTGCCTCTCGAGTACTAGTTTTATCTTCTTATGGGGCCTCCATGCTGATTTTCATAGTCACTGGATTAATTTCCATTCCCTCCACAGTGTGTAGACATTTCAACTTTGCCCCTGTATCCTCGTCAGCATTGATTATTTTTGTGCTCTGGGTGATAACTGGGATGACATGGAATTTTCATGCATTTTGTCTTTTATTCCCCTGACAGCTAAAAACTCTGAACATTTTTATTAGCTGTTTACACTTTGACAAAGTGTAGACATTTGTCCACTTCATTTGTTCTGGTTGTATTATTTGGTCTTTGCATACTTACTTGTTTTTAGCCCTTTTGGTATTTTGTATATTACTCCTCTGTCTGATGAGTTGCTGGCAAAGACTTTCTCCATTCTGTAGGTCACCTTTACATTCTTGTTTCCTTTGAAGTTCAGCACTTCATTTTAATGTAATCCCACTTGTCAAACTTCCTGTTATTCATTGAGACATTGGAGTTGTGTTAAGGAAGTTATGTTTCGTAGCTGGGTGTGGTGGTGGATGCCTTTAATCCCAGAACTTGGGAGGCAGAGGCAGGTGGGTCACTTTGAGTTCTAGGCCAACTTGGTCTACATAGTGAGTTCGAGGACAGTCAGGGTTACATAATAAAGAGACTGTCTCAAAATAGAAAGAAGGGGAAGGAAGGAAAGAAAGGAAGGAAGGAAGGAAGGAAGGAAGGAAGGAAGGAAGGAAGGAAGGGAAAGAAAGAAAGAAAGAAAGAAAGAAAGAAAGAAAGAAAGAAAGAAAGAAAGAAAGAAAGAAAGAAAGAAAGAAAGAAAATAAGAGAAAACTATATTTAAAAAGACGAAAGTTCCATTGCCTGAGCCTAGGTATTAAAATGTTTCCCACAGGGTTTCCTCTCATTTCAAATTTTCAGGTCTTACATTATGGTCGCTGATCCATTTTATCTTGAGTCCCAAGTCATTGTGCACAGGACGAGAAGTGGGATCTACCCTCTGACTGCTCCCATCAGCTGCCGTGGGGGCTTAGGTTCCTCTTATCTCATAGGCACTGGGCCAGCGTGGGCATGCATGTGGAAAAGGCCTGAGCGGTGTGCTTCCACCATCACCTTGCCTCATCTCCTGCTTTTGGCTTGTTTTTTGTTTGTTTTATTAAATGTTCATAATTTTGACTTTCTTGCTCATCTGCGTGGAGAATTCTCTTAAGTACATTCTCTGATCTTGACTTAGCAGCACAGACTGATTTAGTTTGTGCTTATCTTGAAAGGTCTTTGTCTCTCTGTTGTTTTTAAAGAAAAATTGTGCTGGATATTGACTCTTGGCTGGCATTTTCTCTCGGGCTTTGAACCGCATTGTTCTAAGCTTTTCTGGCTTTTAGTTCTTCCTCACAGGCACAATATAATTCTGATGAGTTTGTCTTTGTAAAGCACTTGCCACTTTTACAGCCTTCAAGTCTTGAATCTTCACATTTAAATTAAGAAATTAATTGAGTGTGTGTGTTTTCTGCATGCAGTTTTGTGCATGTGAGTACAGAACCCAAGGAGGACAAAAGAGGGTGTTGGATCCCCTGGAACTAATGCTACAGAAGATTATAAGTAGCCTGATGTGGGTGCTGCCAATCAAACTTGGGTCATCTGAAAGAGCTGACTGCAGCTAACCACACAGCCATCTATCTCTCTAGCCCCAACTCTTAGTTTTTAAATGATAATATGACATGAAGGGGCTCCTTTCCAGGCATGACAATTTGGGGGTTTAAATTCCTCCTATATATGAATGTCCATATCTTTACCTAGAATTGAGATAAATATCTGCTCTAATTTTACTGAGTAGGTTTTTATGCTGTTAGTTTGTACTTCAGCTCAGACTTCTACTCCACGTTTCTTAGATGAGGTCTCTTGTTTGTACGCTGGAGTTCTTAAAAGCGCTGATCATGATTATTTACTTCTGAAGTTTTCTGAATGTGTTAACTCCTCCCTCTTCAATCACTACTGTTCTTTGAGCTTCTTGATTTTGCTTCTTGTTGATGCTTTCCCATGGCAGATTTTTGTTTAAGTTGAATATCTCTTCCAATCCAGTGCTCTCTCTCGAGCAGTCTTCCTCGCTCCATTCATCTTTTTATGTGCATCCTTCTTTCACACTGTTGATCATTTCTCTGAAGTAAATTCTCAAGTATTTGTCTGGCATTTTAATTTATTTTAATTTTGATTTAATTACCTAGGGTTAATAGCTTTTTAAAGAGTCAGATTGCTTTGCCTTTCATTTCTATTCTATTTCTACATTGCAACTGGCCATTTGTATGTGTATGTGTGCCACGTTCAGTCCTCACTACCATTCAGAGGGAGAGAATGGGAATCTCAATGATGACAATCAGGAAAGAAACCAGATATCTTAATGTGATAGAAACCCAATTGAGGACCACAGATACATCCCCAATAAGCAAGTACAAAAAAGGAGAGAAGTTAAAAATTAGAAAAAAAAATGCAAAAGTATTAGCAATTAAATCTAAAAGGAAATGGAAATGTGGAAAAGAAATTAAAAGAATGAAGGTGGGAAATATTGCAAACTAAAGACGTAAGAAGTAACAGTGAAGGAAAAACAAGAAAACTGATACTGAGCAAGGAAACTCAGTGTTATGTTGCAGGATATTTGATCACACTGTGAACCCCGAGATTGTGTTGCTTACTGAAAAAAAAAAAGTCCTGTTTCTAATTGTGGCATGGCTCAGCCCTAGCACACAACTTTAATCCAAGAACTTTCTGTTTGAATATTATAAACAGGATTAAATAAAGTCAGACATAGGTTCAAGAGGTGGGACAAGCAACCAGTTGACAGGGAGCAACCTTGGGATTATTAAGAAAAAACCCATAGAGAGCAAGAGGGAGTCAGGAGGATGGGTAGAAAGACACACAGGAAGTAGAAAGGAGGGACATTCAATTGGAGGGCTTTTTTTTTGGGGGGGGGGATGGTGTGGGAAGGAACATTGCTTCTTTAGGGATGTTGGCTGAGGAGGAAGGTCAGCTGGGGGCTCTCTGCCTCTCTGAGCTAGCAGGCTCTCACCCCAGCATCTGACTCCCCAGTCTTTACAGGTAAAATCTAATGATTGGGATTTTGTTAAAACCAACAATGTTACAATGCTGTGCCCTCACCCGCAACCTCTCTTTGACATTTACTTGGTCTAGGGGACATACAAATTAGAACCCAAAGTACTGTTTCAGGTTGTACGCCACCCTGTTTGAAGAGCTGAGGATTGCATTATCAGGATTGCATTATCTGGGCTGACTTCTTCCTATATTTATTCCAACAGAGCTTTGAGGCGAGTGTAGGAGCTACCTCAGGCTGCCATTAGCCAACATGGAGGACCAATTACATGGGTTTTTCCCAACAACATCATCACTCTGCCATTACAGGCATGGGAGTGGAAAATGTTTGAGCAGAATGCTTCTACCAGGAGTCGCTGGGGCTCTGAGGGTTAGAAGCAGGCAAGATGAACCAGGTTCTGCTGATAAAGCAGGATACAGGCTTGTACACCCTGGCCGTGCTGTTCTCAGTCCCAGCCCTTGCTCTGTTTATGCACAGCTAGACTTGATCTTCTTCCCAGAGGTAGGGGCACAGTTCCCACTTCTCAGCACACCCCACTGTCCTCTCGGCTTGGCCAAAGCAGACAGTGCCCAAGTCAGAGGACAAGCCATTGTCTAGATTCTTGGTCGTCTGCTTAGCTAATTGAGGAGAGTGGCTCTTGGAAAGGAGGGGCTCTTGTAGAAGAATTTGCCAGGAAGACTTTCTTTTCTTTTCTTTCTTTCTTTCCTTCCATTTTTTTTTTTTTGAGACAAGGTTTCTCTGCATAGCCCTGGCTGTCCAGGGTCTCACTGTATAGTCCAGTCCAGCCAAGAACTCAGAGATCCACCTGTGTCTGCCTCCTGAGTACTGGGACTAACGGCAGGTGCAACCATATCCTGAGGAAAACTCTCTTCCGATGCTCTTTATTGCAGTGTCAGCGAGCATTCCGCGAGCACAGGGAACCTTTATGGCTCCTTCTGGCTGCATCAGTCACCCCCACGTGGGGGGTCAGCACTGTGCAGCTTTCCTTTTCTTATCTGCTGGTACCCCGCTGGGCAGGTGCTTCTTATCTCCCTGCCATGTTGTCTGATGTTCAAGTCCTCTGTTTCTCATACAGATCTAAAGTTTTTGGGTTTTATTTAGTCTTGAGTGTCTTCTGTTGTACCCCTGTGCTGTTCCCTGCTACCATCCCTCTCTGCGGCTATGCATTTTATGCTTTCTTCCAGATTGTGGAGATGTTGGAATGTTCTGAATGTCTAGAATCTGCCGTCTTCCCTCACTGTCTATTCCTTTCAAAGATAGATAGATAGAGTGATAGATAGACAGATAGATGGATGGATATGGGCAGACGGACAGACAGACAGGAGTCTTATTATGTTACTCTGGATGGCGTCTAATTTGTGACCCTCTTTTCCATCCCTCTGAGTGTTGAGAATTACAGGTGTAAATCACCATGCCTAGCTTACCTATATTCTGTGTTTTTTGTTTGTTGGCTTTTGAGACAGGGTCTCACTGTGTAGCCTTGGGTGACCTGGAAATTCCTATGTAGGCCAAGCTGGCCTCAAATGCACTGATATCCATCTGCCGTCACCACACCTGCCTATTATCTCTATCTGAAGATCTTGACATATTTAATATAATATGCTGTCTTAAGAGGCAGATGGGTGAGCTCTATGTCCTTGCTGCAACCCTGGCCTTTTAATTTATGACTGCTTATGGTGCTGCACTATCATTGGTCCTTCTGCTTTGTGAAGGTGCCAACACTTCTGGCTGTTGGTTTATTAAAAGTAGATCTCAGGAGATGGGCAGACTGGTAGGTTAGAGTGCCTGCCTTGAGTTCTATGCCCAGAACATGCATTAAAATGCCAGGTGTGGCAATGCACGCTGTAAAGCCCAGCACTGAGGTGGAGGAAGTAGGAGGACCCCTGAGGTCCACAGCAAGTCTAGGCTAATTGGCCGGCTCCAGATCAGTGAGAGAGCTTGTCTCAGAGGACGTGGGTCACACGCCTGAGGATGACGTCAAGGATTGGCCTCTGGCTGTGCACACACAAATGCACACTCATAAACACACACACACAGTGCTAAAACAGCTCTAAAACAGGAGTGAACTGGAAAACCCAGTCCCTTCCTTGCAGAAGTCTTTCCCCGTCTGGGTAAGTGCTCACGTTCTCAGCTGTTCACTGGTGCCTACAAACTGATCTATGTGGGCCGCTTCATAGTTCTTTTTTATATTCTAATTTTCTCTCCACCCCAGTTGATCACCTTTGTCCTGGTAGATAATTTTACTTCCGCTTTCATGTCATAGATAAATATACAATTTTATGTATCTATATAAAACAAACACAAGTGAGAGAAAACATACAGTATTTATCTTTCCGAGAACAGCCTAGTTCATCTAATATGATTATGTGCAGTCACATCCACTTTCCCCACAAACAGTATGACTTCATGCTCTACGGCTGAAGATGTTCCCAGTGTGGGAACGAACCGCATGTTATTATGTGTTCTTCTGTTGGTGAACACCTAGGTTGGTTCTGCAGTTTTCTGCTGTGACTGGTGCTGAAAACTACATCGGTGTGTGAGTGTCTCTGTGATGGGTAAGGTTGGAGCCCCTTAGGCAAATACCCAGCAGTGGAGCGGCTGGAAAATACTTAGAGATGGTGGAACGTGAACAGGTCTGGTCAGTGTGGGTGTCATCACGGAGTTGACAGAAAGTCCTTAACAGCCACAGGCAGACACTGGTTATTTGGAGTCACATGAAAAAGTGCCAGGCGTTTCGCATATTACCTTTCGACACATTTATTTTTTTTTTACTAAGGCCTCTAATTTTTATATTTCAAATGGGTATGAGTGTTTGCCTGCATGTATGTATATGCACCATGTGTATACAGTTCTCATGAAGCCTAGAAGAAGCCACCAGGTCTCTGGGGATGGAGTTATAGATTGTCATGAGCCACAGTGTGGGTGCTGGGAACAAGACCTGGGTCCTCTTAACTGCGGAGCCATCTCTCCTGCTCCAAAGAATACATCTCGACTTACAGAAGTGTGGCAGAAATAGCGTGTGCCGTTTTCTTATCTCCCCCATGCAAGTTCCCCATTTCTGAACTCCCACGCTGTTAGATGCACTTATTACAGCTAAGGAGCTAACATCCAGACATTAGTAGTAACTAGTGCCATGGTCAGAGCAGCTCAGATTCTATTAGTTTTCTCCCATGGTGTTTAAATGAGAAATGCCCCCTATGCTCAGACATTTGAACGCGCTGTTTCCAGTTGTTGTCTGGGGAGGTTTGGGAGGTGTGGCCTTGCTGGGGGAAGGGTGCCACTGCATGTGGAGTCTGGGACACCTTCCTTTTTGCTGTTCCTGCTTCAAGCTTGCAGTTATAAGTGTGATCTCAGCTTCCTTGCCATGATGGGTTCTTACTCCTCTGGAATTATAGGTCGAGATAAACTCTGTCTTCCGTAGGTCACATTTGGCCATGGCACTTTATCACAGAAACAGAAGAGCAACAAATAGATCCCCTGGTGTCCTTTGCTCGTCTCACTTGAGATACTGCACTACCTAGCTTTCACAGCTCTTAACCATTGTTACTCTAAACCACGACAGATCTCCTGACGCCGGGGCTGGCTTTGAATTTAGGATCATTTTGCCTCATTTCCCAGGGCCCTGGACAGTTTTGAGCTGTTCCAGTTAAATGCTTTGTAGAATGTCTCCTGTTTGGACTTTTCTGATGTTCTTTTACTGGACTAAGACGGTGGGATTTTAGAAGACAATCCCAGGGGAAGGGCATTTTCACTGCTTCACAGTGAAAGTACTTGCAATTGACAAGGGTTTTCACAGGTGGAATAAACTTGATCACTCAGCAAGGAGGGTCTGAAAAACTTTCTCTCTTCTTTCCATGCTCTTTGGAGACAAGACACTAAAGATAAAAAAAAAAATTAAGTTATACTTCTTTATTTTAATTCAATTAAAATAAAGGGTCTTGCTATGTAGCCCAGGCTGGCCTCAAACTTAAGCTCTTCCTCCCTCAGTCTCCCAAGTACCTGGGTTATAAGCAGACCCTGCCATGCGCATCTATGCTCTGTCTCTTCACAGATGCTGTAGCTGCTGGGTAATTGTGGTACATGCCTTTAATCCCAGCACTGGAAGGCAGAGGCAGTTAGTGAGTTCAGGGCCAGACTGGTCTGCAAAGCAAGTTCAGGACAGCCAGGGCTACATAGAGAAACCCTGTCTCTAAAAAACAAAAAAATAAAAATAAAAATTAAAAATAGGTAGCAGTATAAGTTATTTAAAGTTTTGCCTTAAAGAAAAAAGGAAGAAAGAAAGAAAGACATGCTCCATTTGCTATCTAGTCCAGATTGGCCTCCACTTTGTGGTCCTCCTGTCTTAGATTCCCTGCTGCTTTGGAAACTTCCGAGAAAACTCTAAACAAATTCATTTTTTTTAAATTACTTTATTCATTTTTTATCCCCCTATAAGCCCCTCCCTCCTTCCCTTCCAATCCCACCCTCCCTCCCCCTTCTTCATACATGACCCTCCCCAAGTCCTCTGATAGGGGAGGTCCTCTTCTCCTTCCTTCTGATCTTAGTTTATCAGATCTCATCAGAGTGGCTGCATTGTCATCTTCTGTGGCTCCCCCCTCAGGGGGAGGTGATCAAAGAGCAGGCCAATCAGATTATGTAAGAGGCAGTCCCTCTTCCCATTACTATGTAATCCACTTGGACACTAAACTGCCATGGGCTACATCTGTGCAGGGGTTCTAGGTTATCTCCATGCCTGGTAGTTGGTTAGAGTATGAGTCTCTGGGAAGACCCCTATGTTCAAATTTTCTGGTTCTCTTGCTCTCCTTGTGGGGTTCCTGTCCTCTCCAGCTCTTACTATTTCCCACTTTTTACATAAGATTCCATGCACTCTGCCCAACAGTTGGCCATAAGTCTCAGCGTCTGCTTTGATAATCTGCAGGGCCTTTCAGAGGCCCTCCGGGGCAGGTTCCTAGGTTGAAAACAAATTCATTTAAAGATCCTCAATGCATCCTTGTTGATGCACCTAATATTGTAAATTCTAGTTCATCCCAAGTCATAAAAGTGGCTCTAACAAGGTAGAAAGTCTTGCAGATTTACACACGGATTCCCGGTAGATGTTCAGCCTGGCCTTCTTTCTCATGACCATCACCAGCCGATAGCAGCCATATCCTGTTATGATGAATTTGAAAGTCAGTTCCCTTCAACCACAGCTATACTCTCCAAAATACGCTGATGTGTATAGAAAGAGATCTTCATTATAACAAGTTCCCAGTGTCGAGGAACAAATAAACAAACTAAAACACCGAACAGAGTTGGGGAGATGGCTAAGCTGGTAGGAGCACTGTTTCGGTTAACCTGAGTTGGGTTCCCAGCGTCCACACTACAAGCGAGGCTGGTCTCAACTTCCAGGGAGTCTCCAGTCTTTTCATTCCAGTTTTGTTTTGCATGAGAAGATTATGCAGTTTTCTTCTTTTTATGAGCTCTGAAGGGCTTAGGTGACATAAAAATTATGTGTTTTACACATATGAGAAGACTTTTCCTAAAATATCATCTGGGTCTACTGTAGTCTTTTAATTCAAGGACAGTTCTTCCATAACTTTATTTCTTTTTAAAATTAATTTTATTATTATTATTATTGTTTTACAATTTATTCATTTTGTGTCTTGATGTAAAATGAAGCCTTCTCCTTCATCTCCTCCCAGTCCCACCCTCCCTCTCACTTCCCCCATCCCCTTACCCTAGTCCACTGAAAGGGGAAGTCCTCCTCTGCCATCTGCCCATAGCTTATCAAGTCTCATCAGGACTGGCTGGATCCTCTTCCTCTGTGGCCTGGTAAGACCACATGGCCAGGGGCAAGTGATCAAAGAGCAGGCAACCGAGTTCATGACAAAGGCATCCCCTGCTCCCCTTACTTGGGAATCCACATGGAGACTGAGCTGCCAGTCAGCTATATCTGGTGTGTGTGTGTGTGTGTGTGTGTGTGTGTGTGTGTGTGTGTGTGTCCTCTCCATGCATGGTCCTGGGTTGTTGTATCAGTCTCTGCAGGACTCCCTGGGCCCCGATTTTATAGCTCTGTTGGGCTCCTTCTGTAGCTCCTGTCCTCTCTGGGTCCTTCTATTACATCCCCTCTTCTTATGAGACTCCCTGTGCCCTGCCCAAAGTTTGGCTTTGAGTGTCAGCATCTGCTTCAACCCCCTGCTGGATGGAGTTTATCAGAGGACCTCTATGGTAGGCTCCTGTCCTGTTCCCTCTCTTCCAGCCCATAACTCTAATTCTAGTGTTGGGAGAACCACACACACAAAGCTCTGGATTAAATTCCTAGTAGTACATGAGCCAGGCCTAGTGGCACAAGCTCACCACGTGGCTCCATAGTGAATTTGAGGCGACTCGCCTGGGTTATGTGACATATTGTCATAAGACACATTAATAAGTACACAATGCTCTATTTCTTCTCTGAAAACTTTTTTTTTTTTTGGCTTTTTGAGACAGCGTTTCTCTACATAACTCTGGTCATCCTGGATTCACTCTTTAGACCAGGCTGGCCTCCAACTCACTGACATCACTTCCCTCTGCCTCCCGAGTGCTGGTATTAAAGGCATGTGCCTCTACACCTGGCCTAAAATTTCCTTTTTTTTCCCCCACTGAGTTCAATTGTGATTTATTAATTTTGTTTTGGTTTTGACACAGGACCTCATTAGGTAGCCCAGGCTTACCTCAACCTTCCAATCTTCCTGCCTCAGTTTACTAAGTAATGAGAATGTAGGGCTATGTCTGTGATTGCTTCTTTAAAGGTATGCAGATTTCATATAATTGTCCAAGTGTTTAACATAGACTATTTAAAAATCATCTTACATTTATCATTTCACGCTTTCTAACATAAAACTTCTTTATATATGGATTTTTAAAATAAACATTTTCATTATATCCTTTTTAAAAATTAAAACATCACTGTGAAGACTCTAATAAAAAAAAATCACCCCTCACAATTAACCAGGTCCAAAGGCTATATACATCTAAATGAGCTTCTGTACAGTTTGAATAGCTATTCTGAAGCTGTAGAGCCTAACACTGAACACTTTTACTATCAAATATATGCACTTATGTTCTACCAAACTCTCCCAAAAGATTACATAGTGGAGTTGAACCAAAAAAAAAAAAAATCTCAACCAAACAACAATTAGCTTGATATCCTCTTTTAAGACTCAAAATGACATTCAATCTAATGGCATCACCTAACATTTATCCTTTCTTGTTTTTAAGTTCTATAGTTAATTTTGTTTTCCCTTTTCACTCAACAGTAAAAAATGACTTGTTTGTCTTTTAACAGAGGAGCTTTAGAAAT
Source organism: Psammomys obesus (assembly GCF_907164565.1). Classification (NCBI taxonomy): domain Eukaryota; kingdom Metazoa; phylum Chordata; class Mammalia; order Rodentia; family Muridae; genus Psammomys; species Psammomys obesus. The sequence continues at coordinate 9,249,212 of NW_026596149.1, read as the reverse complement.
GTGCGGTTGCTCACATTGGTGGTTCCTAGACATATTACTTTGTTCTCAGAGACTGGTATTTTTTGTTCTATTTTGTTGAATTTTCTGTGCCTTTCCCCCTTAGCTATGATCTGTGTTCACAGATATTCTGTAACTGCTGATATGAAATGTATATTCTCTATATCAAGTACAGATTTTCCTGTACAGCTGTAGGAGCTACATTGTCAAGTTTTCCTTTTTCTCCATTTGACATGTGAAATCTCTCTTAAGAGTGTACTTATCTCTTTTTTTACATCTTGTGCATACTGTATTTCCACTTTACAATAGTGAATGTGGTGACTAAACATTTGTAACTGGGACTGTTTATTCACTGATAATATTGGTGGTTTGTGACTTTTCCTGGAGAGATGTAAACAAATGTCTATTTTTTTCCAGGTAGGGGCACTAATATCAGGCCAATAAAAAACTCCACTCTAAGGGGCTGGAGAGATGGCTCAGAGGTTAAGAGCTCTGGGTGCTCTTCCAAAGGTCCTGGGCTCAATTCCCAGCAACCACATTGTGACTCACAACCATCTATAACGAGATCTGGTGCACTTGTCTGGCCTACAGGCCTATATGCAGGCAGAACACTGCATACACGATAGATAGATAGATAGATAGATAGATAGATAGATAGATAGATAGATAGATA
>NW_026596149.1:9232364-9248532 GCF_907164565.1 Psammomys obesus | reverse complement strand
ATAGATAGATAGATAGATAGATAGATAGATAGATAGATAGATAGATACTTGGCTAACTTAATGAGCTAGTGAGTTTTGGGGGGTTACTTATAGATGTGTGCATGAGAGGTTTACTTGCCAGTATATGAATTACTCAAAGGTTGGCACATTACCAGATGCTCATCCCAGTATAAATGATGACTTATGAAAACTGCATCTCTGGAGCTCCCTGTGGCTTACAGGCAACTCTTCTTGTTTAAAAGTCTCTTCACTTCAGCAATAGTAAATGTTTGTATAATCTTTGGGAAGGGCCTTCTGAGTCTTGTAAGTTACAGGAACATTCTGAGATTTGTGAGTTGCAGACTTCTTGAACCACAGAAGTTTCATTGACTTCCTTAGACTTAAGGAGCCCCTATCAAGGATGGAACATTTCAATTTAGAGACAATTGTTATGTAGCATGTAGCCTTTAGAACCACTAAGAGTCCTTTTCAGTATGGTTTGATGCTTCTGTCTCCAAATGTTACCTTCCCAGACATTAAAATACAACCCATGATTTCTTCTTGTTTCCATCTCTCTTTATGTAAACCTTCTGCTCTAGTTTGCTTCTTGCTGCTGCGATAAATACAACGACCAAAAAACTAACTGGGGAGAAAAGGGTTCATTTTATCTTACAGGCATCTACAATTTATCACTGAGGAGAGCTGAAGCAAATACTTGAAGTAGAAACCCGTGGAGCAAAGCTTCTTACTAGCCTGTCCTCAAGCTCATATTTAGCTACCTTTCTTATACAGCCCAGGCTCATCTACCTGGGAATGGTACTCTCCAGACTGGGCTGAACCATTCTACATTAATTAGTAATCAGGAAAATGTTCCAAAGCTGAGCGTGGTGGTGCATACCTTTAATCCCAGAGGCAGAGGCAAGCGAATCACTGTGAGTTTGAGGTTGTCTTAGCGTACAAAGTGAGTCTAAGACAGCCAAGACACTCAAGGATACACAGAGAAATCCTGTCTCAAAAAACCAGAAAAACAAAACAGAACATACCAGAAATGTTCCATAGACATGCCCACAGGCCAGTCTGATGAAAATAATTCTTCAGCTGAGGCTTCATGTTAACAACCAAAATTTGCCACCACACAAATCCACCACATAAATCCATTTATCTTTTGATTGATCTTTTCCAACCCTTTATGAGTCAGTTCAGCCGAGGCTCCTCTTAAGGCATAGAGCTTGCTATTCTGGTATGCCACCATCTAAAAGTCTTTTCTCAAAACTATAACCTCTCCTAATTAAAGAATAAAAAAAAGGAACAGGAGTCCCCTGTTTCAGCACACTGTTTAGAGCAAGCGGAGCCCTTCTCACACTGAGCGTGGGTCACTGCTGCTGTGCCTTCCCTGGGCTCCTGGAAAGGTTTGCTTCTGCTGTGGTCCCGCTTCAGTCTGTCAGCAAAAGTCAGGTAACACTGTGATCGACTCTGTGTTATAATGGTGTATTCGTCTGAAGTTTAAAATTTTTCTTTTCTTTCTTTTTTTTTTGTTTTTTGTTTTTTTGAGACAGGGGTAGCCCTGGTTTTCCTAGAACTTGCTCTGTAGACCAGGCTAGCCCCAGTCTCACAGAGATCCTCCTGCCTCTGCCTCCCGAGTACTGGGATTAGAGGAATTCTGACGCGTGCTGTGTGTACATGCATGCGCGTGTAGAAACAGCAACCCCTGGGTTGTTCCTCAGAAACTGTCTTCCCTTGTGCTTACTGAGTAGGCTGAGTAGGCTGGCAGACAGAAAGTCCCCTGGAGCCTGGTTTTCTGCCTCCCTGGCATGGCATGGCACATCAAGCCCTTGACCAATGGAACTATATTCTTAATCCCTAGGTTCCAGTTTTAACCATCATGATTCAGTTTTCTCAATCACTAGAAACATGATTTTAGATGAGATATAATTATTGGAGGCTTGTTTTTTTTTTTTTTTCTTTTGATACTTTGGGGGGAAGAGCATACCCACTGCAAAACTTGTGTGGAAGTGAGAGGACAACATTCAGGAGTCAATTCTCTCCTGCCACTGTGAAGATCCCTGTCTTTTTTCAGGGAAGTTTTTACACAATTTCTTAGGATATGGCTTTTCTGACTTCTGTGTCTGCTACTTTTTTTTTTTTCCAATCTTCTCCTTCTTCATTTAAGATTTCTTTTTTAAAATTTTATGTGTTTGGGTGTTTTGTCTGTGTACCATGTATGTGAGGTGCCCACGGAGGCCTGAAGAGGGTGTTGGATTCCCTCGGACTGCAGCTACAGATGGTCGTGGGCCACTGTGTGGGTGCTGGGGTCCTGCTCTCTGGAAGCCAGCGCTCTTAACTGCTGCGCCATCTCTCCAGCCCCTTTGTCATCTTGTTCTCTTTTTCTAGTTCTTTCGTTCCAGCTCTCTGTGTCCACAAATACTTTGCCCTGTTTTTTTTTTTTTTTTTTTTTTTTTCAGTTTTGAAACAGTTTTGAAATACCTATTGTCTTTTTATTCAATTTCTTTCTGGCAGTCTTTGTGTAATTATTTGTCTGTTTCTAGTCAGAATTTTAAATTTCCAAATTACAGTGATTTTTTTTTTTTTTTTTTTTCATTTCACATTGGAATTAATCCACTTTGGGCTTTGTTTTCTTCTCCTCTGTGAGATATTTAGTAACTATTTTCACTGGCTAGAGATGTCAGGTCTACCGTTTCTGTAATCTGTGTTGGGTTTGTCTCTGCTCTTGATTTTCCTCCTAAGAGGGCTGGGGATTGGGTGATGCGTTGTTAGCTCACGCTCTGGGTTCAGGAGTGCCCTCTTGTGTTGATACAGTGAAGTGCACATTAGGGAAAATGGCACCCTGTTGGTGTAGGTCGCAGGTTCTATATTCTTCTAATGCTTTGATGCTTTCATGTTTCTATGGAATTTTTATTCCAGCCATTTCCTTCTTCTGACGTTTTTCCTTTATAAAGTATCTTTTTAGAAATGTCTTCTCAGCTTGCCTCTGGTCCTTCAAGGTTCTAAATTCTTCTCTTGGGACTCGAGCAGTACTTACCTCAGGTCTCAAATGATAAAACACCATGACCAAAAGCAATTTAGGAAAAATGGGTGTTTTGTTTGGTTTGGCTTATACTTCCTCATCACAGTCTATTGTTGAGCAAAATCAGTGCAGGAACTCATGCAGGAATGTAGGCAGAAGCCATGAAGGCAATGCTCTCTTAAATTCATCAGATGGTGTCTCTTAGCAGACCCCAAATCCAATCAAGCTGACAACCAAACTTTACCTCAGAGCCACTGTGCCAAGTTTGACCATTATTATTTGCTTCTTTGAAATCGGTTGTGTAGTGTAAATACGAGGCTTTTTCAGCACCATAGTATCTCATTAATCTGTTAACCTGTTTACAGCATTTTCTGTTTGTGTGAGTGACTTGTTTCTTAACCTCCAGTGCATGCTGTAAGGCTTGCTGGAAGAGAAACCCGTGCTCAAGAGCCTTTCCCAAATGACATCTACCAGATAGCTGATGAAATTGTATCGGCTCTGCTGCCCATCATCCAGGATAAAGCATTTGCCTTTTTTGGCCACAGGTATTTTAATCCCATTGTAAACAGCACGTGGGACTCAACATAGGTGCTCACTGCTAAAGCACTTGCCCATCACACTCAAGGCCCTAGAAATTGTCTTCAGCCATAAGTGTGCTTTGTGTTTTGTGAGATACAACTTTTATCTCCTGGTTAAACAGACTGTTGGGTAATTATCTTAAATCACGACTGTTACAGTGTTATTTTAAAAAACAAAACTCCAATTCGTTTGATTTTACCAGTGAAGACTTGGGAGCCAGATGCTGGGATGAAAACTTGCTAGCTCAGAGAGGCAGAGCAAGCACCCAGCTGACCTTCCTACTCAGCTCACATCCCAGAAGGAGAAAGCTAAAAATTAAAAAAACCAAAGAGCCCCTCGTCTCAATGCTGTCTTAACATACTCTTCTCTCCAATTCTTTCCTTTCTGTTTCATCTCTATAAGCTGGTTTCTTGCTCTTCCTCTTGACCTAGGCTTGATTTTATTTAGCTCTTGGCTGAAAGGTGAGTGCTATGATGAGCCACACCATCATCACCTGTTTACAATAAGCAGAAAGCTCTTGGATTAATGGTGTGTGTTAGAGCTGAACCATACCAAACAAGAAACAGGTTTTTACAGTTCACAATCTCAGGGCTCAAAATGGGATCAAATATCCTGCAACACTTTCCCCTTTTGTCTAAATAAAAGACTTTTTCTCTAACATCAATAAACCATACACTATCATGTAAAAGTTACATTCATAATGTCTAGTCCATATGTATTTAGCAACCTTGAAGAAAGTACTCTACTATCTATCCTATCTTGGTGAGTCAAAGTTTTGTACCTAAACCACTTTATATCAAAACTTGCATTATTGATCAAAAAACGTCTTTTTAAACTTAAAACATCTTAAATCCTAAACAACTAAAGCTTAATTGTAAGGCTAAAACTGTTAAATCTTCAACCACATCAGAGACCTGAGAAGGAAATTATCTGAATAAATAGGAAGTGCACAGCAAGCAGCTTCCAAAGTTATAGAACTGTTAGAGACTGCTGGCTGCCTGGACAGTCACCCAAGATTTCTCTATAACACTGGAGCATCATCTTCAGCCTACTGGCTCAGAATATCTGACAGACTTTTCTGTGAAGCAGGCATATGAAGGATTTGCCTACCTTGTCCTTGCAAAGCTTGGCAGACAACCTTCCTGTGTCCGTTTGGGCAGTATTCTGTCTGCAGTTTTAGCAAGGACATTTTCTTGGCCAGTAGCTAGCTTGCCACAAATAAAGCTAACTCTGTGAGGTTCTTTGATGCTTGTCATCTTCTTTGAAATAATTTGGGGGCTGCCAGAAGTTGAAATATCTCACTGTAAAAAAAAGTCTTAATAAAACATCTTTAAAGGCCATATTATATCGATCTCTGAGGTTTTTGAAGACCCTTTATCTATCTCTAGTATATCTGAATTGCTTGTTTCTAGCTATATACTCTCTGATTAACTTAGAAAACACCTGCACTTAACTATACTAGTACCTAACAAAACCACAAATTTGATTGACTGTTAGTTTTCATTTCTTAATTATTCTAAACAGTTTGTGACAGTAATCTTAAAAGGACTAGAATTTCATATTGCATTTTTAAGAATTACCTTAAAGAGTTGATACATAGTATGTTGTAACCAAAATATAACATTAATTTTGTATCAATATACAAAATATCTTTAAGAGTAGATTCAATAATCTACCCTTTTTCCTGCTATTCCTATGTTATTTCTATATCCCCTCCTCTTTTTCTTTCCATCCCTTCTTTCCCCTTGTCCCCAAACACTAGATAGGAAAGAAAGAAAAACAGAGGAAAGAAAAAGAGGGAAAGAAATCCTGAATCTCGCCTCCTATACTTTCTTTCCTCTCTGACCAGGCCCAACTAATCCCCTAAAATGACAACAAACCTTCATCACCTATCAATCAAAAACCACTGCTCCCACGTTTTGTTTAAGATGGGGTCTCTCAATGGCCTGAAACTTTACCACAAAGGCAAAACCACCAAGCCCATGATTTTGCAGGGATTCTCCCAACTGTCTCTCCGTTTTGCGTTGTTGAGATTTCAGGCCTGAGCAGCTGAACTCATCTTTTAACGTTAGTTCTGGAGATCGTAACTTGGCTCATCGCACATGCAAGGCAAGGGCTTTGCTGACTAAGCGTCTCTCCGGCCTGAACCACTTGCTACGTTGATGCTTTTACAAGCCAGTTACCAGCCAATTGTTTTTTGCTCATCCCATAGTCACTGCTGTGTTCGTTCCGCCTGGTTACCACAGGTTTGGCCCAACAGCATCTGTCACGTTTGTCTTTCCCTTGGTTTAGTTTGGGGTCCTACATCGCTCTTCTGACGGCGCTGCGCCTAAAGGAGAAACACAACATGGAACCGCTGCACTTCTTTGTGTCCAGCGCATGTGCCCCCCACGTAAGTGTCCTGGTTCTCTTTGGATGGGGGGGTAAAGAAGAGGGAAATGGGGTACTAAAATCGGGCCGTTGTTCTCCTTTGGTCTAGCCTGGATTATGGCAGAGAGGCCAAGCACTAATGAAAACTTCTGTGATCTTTCAACATATTCCTCTCTATACCCCCACCCCAAAGGAACGTCAGCTTCCTCCTGAATATTGTCCCCTTGTTTCTGCTCCTCTGAGCTAGTGCTGTCCCTTCCTGCTCTCTCTCCAAAGCATGTTGCCTCATTTGGGAACTTATCAACTTCTAGAAAAGGAGCCAATAAGTACTGGGAAACAATCTTACAATGATGCCAAATTTACGTAACAGCTGCGGCTTTTAAAGCCAGTCCTATGATTCCTGGCTCCTTCTTCCTCCAGCTTTTATCTTCTTTACTTCCTCTGCACAGACCCGGACTGACCTAGTGTTCTAATTGGGATTGCCATTTTGGTGGCACCATGAGTCTAAGGCTATTGCAACACTTTCTTCTCCCTCCTTGATTTAAGGAGGTGGGCTTGAGATTTTGGGGCTACTGTGTTTCAAGCGCCTTGTGTTTGTTGATATTTCAAGTCAGTATCCCGGCCTCAAATTCCTGAACTTAACAAATTGTCAGAGGAAGAAGTCCAACATTACCTTCTGAATTTTGGAGGCACTCCCAAGCATCTCATTGAAGACCATGACTTTATGAGGCAATGCACTCCCTTACTGAAGGCAGACATGAGCATTATAAAAAACTTCATGTAAGTAACTGCGATACATGCCATGTGCACTCTGTGTGTATGTCTGTGTGTGTGTGCATGTGTGTTGATATTTATTAAAAAAAATGTGGGCTGGCAGTTTACGGAGGCTGTGTATATAAGCATATAATAGCCTAAAGGTTGCAATGTGCTTTCCCTGAGGCCTCAGTGACATTTTTTACAGGATTTGGGCCACAGAAATAGGATCTGGGAAAGATGACCAGCATATGTTTTCTTTAAAAATATTTATGATTGGACATACGTATTCTATCACATAATAAATAGGTACTGAATACATTATTGCCATCACATTCAAAGGATCAGCAAGAATGGATGGCTACTATTAGGTGTGGAGGGCAACAGTGGGGAGCAGAAGTTGACTCAGTTCTCAGCTTGGTGAACTAATCCCAGAAATCCATCCCACCTCTTCATTCCCTTCTCGTGGAGGCTGTCTGTCTCCATGCTTGCTTTTTTGATCAGACTAAAATGTTAACATGTTAAATCACTGAGTTTATGAGAGCATCCCCAAGTCTTCCCCAGGGTAGTCAGGTCCTAGCCTCCTGCGCTGTCATGCCTAGCTAGGCCTGGAGCCCCTGGGGTAAGGCCCTTCAAAGCACTTTGTCTTGTTCACAAAGCCCAAAGTTAACATTGGGCCAGTTGGTGTGTGTGTGTGTGTGTGTGTGTGTGTGTGTGTGTGTGTGTATGCGTGCCTGCGTCTATGTGTGTAAGTGTGAGTGTGTGCTACTCATCAGTGAAAGCTGACACAGTGACAACAGTGGGGCAGCCATCTTGGGATGAGAGAAAACCCCATATCCTTTTCTCTGCCTCTCCATCTCCTATTTTCAGCATTTTACAAGCTCACAATGCCCCCCCGCACTGCCACCAACCAGATACTCCAGATACCCAGACACTTCTCTCTGTTTCTATCTGATTGATCTTCTCACCAGGGTAAGCTGTTTTGTGTTTCTGAATCAGGCCAGAATCAAGATTTAAGAAATACCCACTGGATGAGTGACAGAGAGGGAGTGAGAGGAGAGGGAGAGAACACATTCTGAAGGTCTAGTATACCGTAACAATCTAAAAACCCAGTTTAGTGCCCATTAGCATTCTAACGACAGTGTTCATAGGAATAAAGAAAAATTCTTAAAATTCAGATGGAAGCCCACAAGACTAAATTGTCAAAGCAATCCTGAGGAAAACAAACAAACAAAAACAAACAACAGGCAAACAAACCCAACACAGGTGATATCACCACACCTGATTTCAAATCATACTACAAAGCCACAGAAAAAAAAAAAAAAAGCAACACAAAATCAGAGATGCAGACAATTGGAATGAAAAAGGGCACGCCTGTAGTCCCAGCGCTCAGAGAGGCACAGGCAGGTGGATCTCTGTGAGTCCGAGGCCAGCCTGGTCTACAAAGTGAGTCCAGGACATCCAAGGCTACACAAAGAAACCCTGTCTTGAGTAAGAAAGAGGGCACAGAAACGAGTCTTCCCAGCTACAAGTATCTGAGTATTGAAGGATTATTAATATTTAATATTGATTCATATGCTTACTAAGGTAGCAGTTATTTCTTAACCCACTATTGTATAAATAAAAGTCACAGAAACCTGTTAGATTTTTGATAAGCCTCCTGGCCACGTGCTTCTAGTTCATGCTAACCTAAGGTGACCTGCTCCTTTCTCCTCCTTCTCTCTCCTCCTCCTGTTCTCTCTGCCACCCCTGTTGTTGGATATTAACATTTATTATTGATTTATGCTTTAGCTAATCAGTGGTTATTCCTAAACCAGCTGTATACCCAAATCAACACACAGAGACTAGGATAACCTGGAGTACAATACTGGGCAATAGTTACTCCAAGCCCTCATGGCTTCCTTTCATTCAGAATTTCCAACATTATACTTGCTTTTAGTCACATCTTAGGTCTGATTCATCTCTCCTCCTGGTTCCAAATCCTCTCCTGCCAATCTCTGCTCTCCCATTCCTCCCACTCACTTCTCTCTCCTGCCCTCTGGACCAGGGTGTCCCACCCTATTCTCTCCCTTGCTCAGCATTGGCTGGTTGTTTTATTGAAATTACAGAGAACAAATGGTGGCATGTTTACAGAGACTTGAGACAGGTGATGTTAGAATAATCATCACAATGCAATGTCAGGATTGAAACTAGGTAGTGGGGTAGAGAAATCAGCATTTGAATGAACAAGGGTAAATTGTATACATTCCACAAGAACATTATACCAACACACCTCCAAGCCTGTGAACCTTGGCTCTACCTCTTTTCTGCCCAGTCCAGGCTGTAGACAACTTCATTAGCCAATCAGGGATAATTTGGGAGACACGGTTTATATCATGTCATTTTGGATATGTAAGAATTTGCTCAGGTGGGGGTGAGGGTAAGCAATTAACATTTGAATATATAATCACCCCTAACAATCTGAGTTTTGTCCAACTGGATATCCATATGTGGGTAAATGAAGCTAGGTTCTTTTTACATTGTCAAAAAAAAAAAAAAAAAAAAAGGAAAGAAAGAAATCGATGAAAGACAGATGAAAGGCCTTAATGTAAGGATGACTGCTGGAAGAAAGCAGGACAAACAGAGCTCAATGGTAATGGTGGCTACAGTCTGGAATGATGTATTGTAGTCTTGAGGGTTGCTAAGAGCAATGTTTCAAAGTGTTCTCATCACAAAAGGATCAGCTGTGTGCAGCTGTCTTCATTAGCCATTTTTATCTGTCCGTTCAAGCAGTAACGTACGTTTATTGGGATGTGAAGGGGCTGCCTGAGACAGGGCAGGGTCCTGAGCAGGGACTCCTGAGACAGCACTGTGGCATCTGCTTTCCCTTATGACCTAAAAATTCTTTTAAAATATTATTAATTAAAAATAAGCCTTAGGAATTAAAACAGCACAATGTTGGCATAAGAGACATACCATCTAATGTATAGAATTAGAGAGCCCATAAATAAATTCACATATTTATGCTATATAGCAAAATACATATGTCAAGAATATACTATGGGAAAAGGTCATTCTCTCTAATACATTTTATTTATTTGTTTTTATTTATTTGGGCTTTGGGTGAATATGTGTGCATGCTAAAATGCACATGTGGAGGTCAAAACAACAACTTTTGGGAGTTGGCTCTTTCCTTCCACCATGTGAATCCTAGGAATTGAGCTTGGGTAATGGGCTTAGTGGCAAGCATCTTTGCCACAGAACCATCTTGTTGGACAGGACACAGCCTATTTAATTAATAAATAGTTTTGGGAAACTGGATATGCACAGTAAAAGAAGGAAATTGAAATTTTACTTCACACACATACATTAATATAGATGTGTGTGTTCATATGTGCACAAAAATCAATTTAAAATGGATTAAAGGCAACCATACAAATGGTAGATCTGATGCCATAAAACTTCTGGAAGAAAATATAAAGGAAAAATTTCGTGAAATTGTTTTAGAGGGTAAATTTTTTATAGGATTCTAAAGCACAACAAAGAAAATAATCATGAGTGTTCACGAGTGTCTTGCCCTCGTGTATGCATGTGTCCCATGTTCCTGAAGTGCCTGAGGATTCCTCACAGCTTGTTGCAGCTCTCCCTCTGCTACCTGATTCCACACATATTAGCCTGTTGGCTATTTGATTGTTGACAGACGTGTCCCACATCTCTTAGACAGTCTGTGTCTTCTTTGTAAGATTTTTCCCACTTAGATTCTAATGACCATTTTCAAGTTCACTAATTCTTTCTCCAGCTGTGTCACATGTACTGACAAGGCTGCCCAGTGAATTCTTTATTCCTCTATTTCTAAAAGTTCCACTCAACTCTAGTATTTATCTCATGGTTGGGAAACAGCAGAGCATGTGAAACTCAGCTTGGTTCTAATGAGGAGAGGCCGTCCCTGTGCATGCTAGTCTTGTAGTGGAAGAAAGAGTAAGAAGTAAGGCTGTACACTCTCATTTCGGTGAAGTCAGGAAGAAAAGACTCTGGAATGTTGAGGATGAAAATGACAAACAAGCTCCTTCCTGTTTACAGCTTTGACACACCCTCGAAAGCTCCTCTTTCTCGGGACATAACGTGCTTTGTTGGATCTGAAGACATAATAAAGGATCTAGAAGGTGAAATTGCTTTTATAATTTGGGGTATTGAAATATGTGTTGAAAATGAACACATATTTTATTAAAATATGTGTTGGACAGTTCTCAGCAAATGTCAGCTAGTGGTCACTGAAACAGATTTTTAAAAAATCGGCCTATGTTTTACTGGGTGTAAACAAAGAGATAATGTAAAAGGTCTCTTGTAAAATGAGAATTCAGGTCACACCACTGAATCCTGATAGGTCTGCAGAAGATTAGAAATACAGGCTACACAAAACCTGAGAGCGACTGGATGTAACTCAATCACTGAGTGTCAGCTTTTGGGACAGTAGTACCTGGAAGTAAGACTTCTGTTGTCCTTGGACAATGACTTTTATTACTGAATAAGGTTTTGTATACTTCTCAGGCTGGAAGGACATTACCAGTGGGAAGACTGACATCCACATGCTGCCCGGAGACCACTTCTATCTGCTGGAACCTGACAACGAGAACTTTATCAAGAACTATATAACCAGGTGTTTGGAGCTGGCATCCCTCGACTGCTTTTAGGCAGGCTTTCTGTGGGGTCTCAGATGCGCAAGCTGTCCTCCAGGTCCAGCTGTTAGTTTTCAGAGATGGGGAAGTGCATATTAACAAATCCCTTCACAGAACATTTATCCCTCTGGGGAAAAGACAAGTGCTGAAGTCAGGGACACAAAGGAGCTCTTGGTAGTTGATAGCTGCAGCAGGAAGAGGGGGTATTTTTCTTTGGGGGTCGTTGCTCCCTGTAGGTTACCCATGCTCCAGTGAATGACACTACAACCTTGGGGCACACACAGGCAGCACTGAGGGGACTCAGAGGGTTATTTAAAAAGGAGGAGGAGGAGAAGGTGAAAGAGAACATGAAGTCGGGAGGGGTACACGTTGTGGTTGGAGAGGCAGGCAAAGGGTGGTTATGATAAAAATGCACTGTGTACACTTCTGAAAATTTCAAAGAATAAATAAAATATTGTTAAGGGAAGAAAAGCTTCTGCTTCAGTCCTTTTTCTTTTTGTTAGAATCTAATTTGACTGTCATTTATACAAGGTTTTATCAGCAAAGCACCTCCAAATGGGGTTACACCTGCAGCCTGTTGCAGTATTAATGGCAAGAGCAACTGACAGAGGGAAATTATCATTTTTTCCAACACCACACTGTGGCTCAAAGTTTAAACTAATATTTAGAAATATACATGTGACCTATTTCATAAGAAAGAGTAATTGCTTCTTTATCAAAATACAGTCCTTGGAGCTCAAATGGCTCATTTGGCAAGGCCCCAGACCTTAAGTCAAAACCCAGGAAGGCCTCAGGGCACCTACAATCCCTGGCATTTGTGATCCTGCTCACCTGCAGTGGTCCGCTGGAACTCAGATCAGCCAAACCACAGTATGGTTAGGTGAGTAGGCCATATCACCCGGTGAGTCAGGGAGTGGCCTGAAGCCAAGTCTACCTGTTGCCCCACAGTGCTCACAGTCACAAAAGCCCAGAGCTGCATGGTGAGGAAAAGGTCTTTTGTTTGTCTAACCTATCCTCTCCTTCAGTTTTAGGGTTTTCTGGTTTGGTTTGGTTTGGTTTGGCTTTGAGAGAGAGTTTCAGCCCAGGTTGTTCTTAAACTGGTGACCCTCCTGGCTCCACTTCTGAAGAACCAGGAATAGTTTGGCTGCTATTTATTCCGAACAGACTTCTTTGCTTGCCTCAGTAGCACTAGCTCCTGTAGAGAAACAGATTAAGCTCAGAAAGCAAATATTGAGGCTGGGGAGACGGCTTATCCTGTGTGCATGAAGGCCTGAGTTTAAGCTCCAGACCCCACACAAAATGTCCGGAATAGCAGACCACATCTGTAATCCTGGTGCTGGACAGGAAGGGAGAAGAGGGCATCTGGAGCCCGTCAGCTCAGCACCCTTGGGGAACTCCAAGCCTACGACAGCCCCTCCTCACAGGAAGTAAACAGCACACCCGAGAAAAACACCCCAGGCTGTTCTCTGGCTGCCACAAGCAAGCATGTCCGTGTGCAACCCGTCCATGGGAACATGCACACACAGAAACACAAATGCAAAAAAAGAAAAAGAAACAGGTATTTATTAAAGTTGCATACTACAAACGAATTTTTTGAAAAGGATCTTTTTAAAGTCACCTTGCTGAAGCAAGCAAAACCACAAACTATGTTTACATATATTGACCCAACTATTCTAATTCATGCTAATAGAAAAAATACTCGTGATTTAGAGTTACTAACTCATAGGAAAGCTTCCGAAGGAGATCTGTCTCCTCTGCCAAATTCTAAATTCCGTATTTCTCAATCAGCTCTCTTGCCTTCGAAATATAAGCACTCATGGCATCTTCCTTCGACAGCCCTAGAGAGACACAAATACATTATCTCACCGATTGGTGCACTGGGCAGTGATGAAGGTTTGTTTTAACCTTATTTGAGAGTTAAAAACCTTTTTGGAGGTTCCATGCTTCCCACTTGGCCTTGCCCTTCAAATCTAACATTGCTGGACACGCTGCCAAAAGAAGGAGAGAGTTTCAGCTTTTCCTTCCACTCTGCACACAAGCACGTCTACGGGTGTAAGACAGTGTGTGGCTACGACCTATGTTGATGTCTCCCACGATGGACTGTTTGTACAGGCCGTACAGTTCTTTGAGCTCTTCATCTTCCGGTCTGCTTTTCAGCTTCCTCACGTCTTGGGCAGCCTGGTCAAAATCAGCCTAGGGCAAAAGACAGTAAGGACACACAAAAGGCACACAGGTGATAGATATACACAAGCAAGCATAGACACATAAAATCTAAAATATATATATATATATATTTTTTTTTTTTTTTAAATTATAAGTCTCATGTCAACTGATTCCCATTAAGATGTTGTTTATCTCACTTAGGGTTGATTAGCAAACGTCTCATCCCGAGGAAAAACAAATTTTTGTAATTTCTCTCCTCCCCTCCCCTCCCTTAACTTCTCCTCTGTTCCTCTCCCTTTCCTTCCCTCTTTCCTCCCTCTCTCTATAACAAATGTTGGAGAGAAGTCACTGTACAAAATGAAAAGTTAGTCAGAAGCCGTTGGGCTGACAATGGCCTGAGTGGTAGCTAGAGGAAAAGGCATCAGGAGGAGCCTGTCTTGCAAAGACACAGGCTGGAAAAGGTGCTCCTGACAACCCAGACAGAATTCACTAGGAATGAACATAAAGGCTGGATCGAATCACACCTGTTTGCTCCCCTGAGATACCCACAGTAAAGGGAAGGCATAACTATTTTCCTTAATACCTACTGTTGAGCCCTTGTCTACTGCCCCATGGCAGGAGCCTGGTCAGAGACTGTTAGGTATATGGTGGGTGGATTGGGAAGTTATCACGGTTGAAACATTTTTACACGTGTAGCCGTTGGCAGCGAATTTCAAAACATTCTGGTCCAAAAGGAACGCCACTTTCCCTATATTCCTGTGCCCTGGGAGCTGGGCTCCTGTGGCAGGCATTTCTGTTCCTGCTAAGTGAGTTTCAGCATCCTTGTTGGATGTGTGTAAACAATGCCCTCTCCTGTTCATGAACGTGCCTTAAGGTTCTCCTGTTCTCACCTGTAAATGTCATTTTTATTTCCTCAGAAGATGGGAGGAGATAAGAGCTGAACCCAAGCGTTTCTAATACATGGCTTGGGCTGAGCCCAGGGAGTTTCTGTCTAAACATCCCTCACCCAAGGCCTGGAATCTTCTACCCTCCATACAATCTAATATCTACTGCAAGCCCAAACCTTGAGAGCTCAGCTTCCAGCCTCCATCTGCTGACCTAGGCTTAGAATGCTTTCAGCCTCTGAGACTTACTGATGAATAAGCTCACCTTTTCTAGCTCTTTTTGAACTCTGGCTGGCTGGTTCAACTCAGCTATTGAACTCAGAGGTTCAAGCTCCTCTCCAAGCTGACTGATGTACATTGGCTTTTCTTAGCTTCTGACTGAATTGCTCTACTTGGAAAAACTGCCTCTGAACTGCACAAACACAACTTCACCAAACTGTGCTGTAGTCCCAAACTCTACTGTACTGTCTCCATGAATTCCACTGTATTCTTGTACTGTACTCCACTCTCTGTGCTGTCTGTCCCTCGTTCCTTCTCTTCCCCTCTCCTCCCCCATGCTGCTCTTAAGTAGTCCCTCTCTCTCTAATGAGAGTTGAGCATATCCTATCTCTGATTCATTCTGTCAAATCTTACTCTTACTGGTCACTTTGTCTGCCCCTCAATTGGACATATTGTTTGGGATTAAAGGTGTGTACTAAAGGTGTTTCCGTATTCCAGCCAGAAGTATTAAAGGTGTGTATTTCAGCCAGAGAGATTGAAGGTGTATACTAAGGGCAAGTCTGTATTCCAGCCAGATCACACAGACCTAGGTCTCTGGATGTGATCCCTTGCCAGAGTAGCCGTGTTGCTGGATTAAAATTCCTCTACACCCACCGTTTTCCTGTGAGGGATGACACTCAACAATGAGCACAGGACGCCATATCAAAGGACCACTTGGGGCCTCTGGACACTTCCATTTAAATTTCACCCCTCTGAAGACAGCTTCTGAAGGTGACTCACAAGTTACCTTACTTCACTTTCTGTAGAAAGTGAGCAGAACTGTCTGCCTACAGATGAGCTTGATAAAGCCCTTTGAGCAATTCTTCCTTGTTCAGAAAGACAAATTCCTCAGTCAGGGTACTTAAGTTATTTGAATCACACAAATGTGTGTGTCTTCTGATTATAAAAGCATCCCCCCCACCACCACTTTTTTTAGTTAGTTTGGTTGGTTGGTGTTTTGAGACAGGGTTTCTTTGTTTACTTCTGGCTGTCCTGGACCTTGATCTATAGACCAGGTGGGCCTTGAACTCAGAGATCTGCCTGCCTCTGCCTTCTGAGTGCTGGGATGTGCCACCCTCTCCCCCTTTTTGTGGTGTTTTGGAATCACCTCCTGCAAGCATTCTACTGCTGAACTGCATGCCTAGGCCAGAAAAGATTCATCAGCCAGTCCCCTGCTTTAGCTTCATCATTTAGGAAGATGTACCTGTAGTCTGTAGGTACATATTGTTTATCCTAAAGCCATTTCTCTTCTGAAGACAGAAGACATTTGAATATGCTAGCCAGCTACTAGCTGCTGACTTTCCAATATTTTTCTACTATCACAATTTAAAATAATTTTAGACCCAGGTACAAGTCATAAAAACACCACATCTTCCGTATCTACCAGGTTTTCCGGGTTATGGTCTTTGTAATAAGACAGTTCTCTCAGTGTGCAAATGAACAATCAGTAATAGATGTGTGTGTGTGTGTGTGTGTGTGTGTGTGTGTGTGTGTGTGTGTGT
>NW_026596149.1:9081597-9232354 GCF_907164565.1 Psammomys obesus | reverse complement strand
TGTGTGTGTGTGTGTGTGTGTGTGTGTGTGTGTGTGTGTGTGTGTGTATGTATTAGAATTTGGCTATGTGCCTATGTTGTCTGGGCTACCTTGGAACATCCAGGTTTAAAGGACCCTCCTACTTCAGTTTTTCTAGAGGTGGTAAGAACCCAGGGGACTCCGAGTACTAAGTACCCTACCAGCTAATTCACACATGCCCTGTATTCTTAGACAGGCTTCTAACCTGCCTTTAGCCATGTCTTCTGCTTGAATGACTTTGTGTTTTTCTGACACAGGGTCTGTGTTGCACAGAGCTGCTTGGAATCCACCATGCAATTAAAGATGGCCTCGGACTCCTGCCCCTCGGGTCTCCAAATCCTCTGTACTGAGAATCACAGGTGTGGAGTTCCGCCCCAGGGTAGCATACGGCATTCTTGTGTTATATGATTGCAGTGGGAGGAATTTCAAATTGACCTACTAAGAATGTTTGAAGAGATTTTACTGGTAGCCCTCACTCTTTAAGCGTCAGCGGTTACAGTGACTACAGTTCAAGCATTCGCTGACTGCCGATGCTGATATCAAGAATGCGTTTTTTTTTTTTAACTAGAAGTTTATTTTATTGACGTGAAAGAAAGCTTTTGTTGCACCAATAATAGATTTAATAATGCATTTAACACTGATAGCAGTAGAAACCCGTGTTCTGTACCCATTTTAATTACTTGAACTTTGTCAATGCTGCCCTATTGCTATGGTTATTCACATGTCTTAGCTTATTGTTCTCTCGTGATGGTCTTTAACCTTTAAGTTCTCAATGAAAATATTTTTAAGGCAACTAAACACACCCTTATCCAATGTGGCTTTGAACACTTCCCATGCAGGTAACACACGTGTGCACGCACGCGCGCGCACATACACACACGCACACACACATGAAAAGTAACATATACAGACTAAGGGAGATTCAAGCCTCCATGTCTCTGGGGTATGTCATTCACCCATGATAATATCTCGCTTGAATAAATAAAATTTGCCATACTCGTAATGTAAAATGTTATGCATTAAAAAGGAGTATCTTAAACCAGGTGGTGGTGGTGCACACCTTTAGTCCCAGCACTCTTGAGGCAGAAGCAGGTGGATCTCTGTGAGTTCAAGGCCAACCTGGTCGACAGAGCGAGTTCCAGGACACCCAGGACTACACAGAGAGACCCTGCCTAGAAAAAAAAAACAGAGAGAGAGAGAGAGAGAGAAAGAGAGACAGACACACACACACACACACACACACACATAACCCCCAAAAGTATATCTTGATTTCATGAGAAGATGCTAATAAAACTGTTACGTACAGAAACAAGTCACAGGTGTATTGTGGTCACATGCCTTTCATTATACACACACAGGGAAGCAACCTGTCATGTAGTTATCTACTGGGGAAAAGGTTCCCTGGTTCTTATTTAGTCATGTTTATTCTCTTTCCATTTCTATCAATAAAATGGTAAGTTCCGAGCTTCATAGACTAGCCCTGCTAGTCAACAAAAACACCTGTGAGAACCTCGGGAGGTCTCAGGGACAAGGGGATTCGGAGACTCCCAAAGATGTCACCTGCTTCCCTGAGTTGTTAAGAGATGAAGAACACGCCCCCCCCCCCCCCCCCCCCCCCCCCGCCCCCTGCCCCGGGAGATTGTCAGTTTTTCAGATCTGAGTAATTTAAACCATCCCTGAGGCCCCAAAGGGGTTGCTATGGGGATCCTGGTCCTCGTCAACAGATGGTGAGATGCAGTCTATAGGGCAATAAAGAGGCGTTTTCAGGCAGGTGTGAGAGGGACTGCAGGGCAGCACAGAGCGCTCCCGGGTTAACCTGTCTGCCCCGGGGCTGGCACGCCTGCCCTCGCGATGGCTCAGAGCGCTTCCTTCTGAGCATCGCTCCTGCCTGGCCTTCCCAGATCCGGCTTACCTGCAGGGACATGGTGCTGAGCTACAGACTGCTGTGGGTGTGGGTCTCCGCTCAGGGTCCCAGTTTTCCCCGGCCTTGCCGCTTTCTTAAAGAGCTGCGCTCCTCCTCTGGTCTCTGCTATAGGTCCCACTCTGGGAATGGACGACTTTAATCCGTCACAGAAACCGGAGGGCGTGGCTGAGCGGTGGCCTGGACCTGCAGAGCCTTTTCCCCAAGAGAAGATTGCAAGATTACCTCTCTGCTCTTGGCTCAAACCTAAAAAAAAATAAATAAATAAATACATTAAAAAAATTATTATTTTTTTCCTCAAGAGGTTGTTTGTAGAAAGCTAAGAGAAGTCTCCCTCAGGCTTGGACCTCACCTGGGAGTCCTTGATGTTTCTTCTGTGATTCTAGAAACCTGGGTGGTGGTTGGTGGTCACTGGGACCTTTCAAATGGAACCACCCCAGCTCTTTCAGACTGGACTCATCAGGAGTGAAAAGGGACCAGAGGCTTGTGAACTTTGTCTTAAGAAAGCAAAAACATAAATTCTAAGTTCCAGCTACACGCATCTCCACCAGCATTTAATGTAATTCGTTTGGCAAAGGCCTGTTTATTGAGGTCCAGATCTCCCTGGGTACAAACTCCCCATCACCTGGAGTCTGCAAGGTCCCTGGATGAAGCTGTGAACCATTTTGTTACACTTCCAGAGACCTGGACAGAGATTCCCGCTCAGAGGAATTTGTTTCTGCCTAATTAAAACAGGTCTGTGGGAAAGAGACAGGAAAGACATCCCCTATTTAGGGAAACTGCTTTTGAACATGGAGCAATGCAAGCCCCCAGATTTTCTAACTCGGTTTTGAGTGAAATGTATTTTAGAAAATATCTGCTACCTTTTTGTGTCACTCTTGCTTTTCTTCCCTTTTGATTATTTTTTGGTGGTGATATTAACCAATTTCTAACTACAGAACAAAAGCCCATTGTAGAGCAAAGACCTGGGCAGCTTGTGACCCTGAATGTGGGCAGTGCATGGCGGGATACAGGGCAAAGGTTAGCCTCAGAACACTGAGCAGGACATTGAGTGGGCTTGGGTAGCTTAGTAGTGGCTACTGAGTGCCCATCTGCATCCTGAGCTGAGACCTTTTGATACTAGTCCTTGAAAGAAACTAGTGGCGGGGCCAGAGAGATGGTTCAGTGGTTAGGGGCACTGACTACTCTTTCAGAGGACCCAGGTTCAAATCCCAGTACCCTCATGACAGCTCACAACTGTCTGTAACTCCAAGATTGGTCACTCTCACATAGATATATATGCAGGCAAAACCCACCAAATATATATAAACTAAAGGTAAATACATTAAAAAAAAAAAAAGAAGCTTGTATAGGGAAGTCACACTGCTTTTTTTATTCCAGAATGTCTATTTATTTTAAAGATAGTAGCCCAAGTTGTCCTTGAATTCACTCTATCTCAGGCTAGCCTCCGTTTTGTGATGCTCCTGCCTCAGTCTCTCTTTTGCTGGGATGATAGATATCCAGAGTGTTCAAGATCTCTTTTCTGAGTTGTTGTCCTCTGTCAGATGCCAGAGCCCCAGGAGACTCCCCAAGACTGTCATTCATCCATTTCTCTGACTTCAGGTGAGACTGTCTGTTTCTTTCCCTTTCACTTGCCTTCCTTCCCATTCTACCTTAGGGTGTAGTGGGTTCCTGTGTTAAGTTTGCAGCACTGTATGCTGAAGTCCGTCAGAGTTGGTTCCTTAACCCAGAGGGAACACACATAACACCTGTTATCTTAACCCCAGGGGCGCAGAATACTGTCCCGGGGAATTTAAGGTACAGGAAACTGACATGTTGATTTTGTTTACACGAGTATAAACAAACGTTCTTAGTCTTATCTGGTGCTTGCTTATTTATTTATTTATTTATTTATTTATTTATTTATTTATTTATTTATTTATTTATTACCGGCCTCATCTCTGAAAGGGTAGCACTGCCACCCACTGTTGCCTGGGGATAGCCCATGTGCTCAAGACACCTCCCATTGACCTTGCTGCCATGGATACAGGTGTTCATCGGAGTACCCCGTGGACCTCCAGAGAGTTCAGCCTTGAAGTCTGTTGATTGATTTAGCAGCTCACCACTGAGGTCCATCCTCAGTTAACTGAGTTATAAATGCTGGGCTGAGTGTAGACATGCAAGAAAGCCTATAATGACACCAGTATTTTAGACAATTACTGCACACCACTAAAAATAAAATAATTGTTATTAACAGTACCTTTGTAGAACCCACAAAGCCACAATAGCACACAAATACAGAGCAAAGGTCAGGATTCCCTGCAGGAAAAGGAGACTCTGGTGTCCTTTTGCACATTTTTTCTCTTTATTGACAAACTTTATTGTCAGCTCTAATGCTACGACTTCTTGCCCAGAATCTTAAACTAATGTTATACTGTTGTAAACTTATAATCTAACACTTCAAGAATTAAATACAAAATGAAAGCTTTTATAAACCTTTTAAGTTATTAAACTATTTTAAGAGATATCCATAGACTTGACTTCATTTTCATAAACTGTATATTCATAAATGTAACTTATTTACAATGTGGAGTAGCAGCCATAATTGAAAAGTAAAATCGATATAGAATACCAAGTACATAGTAATTAAACTAGGGGAAGTATATGCTTAGACATTCCGGAAAATGTTTTGTAGAAAAATGATATAAACATAAACTGAATTGATACTGCTGATTTTTTTTTTAGCACACCTCTGTGTGAAATCCACTAGTAGATGACTTTGAATAAAAATATGTGGAGGTGATTGCTCCCTCACAAAAGACTAAAAAAAAAGACAAATAACCTTTTGTTGTTGTGTAAAGTCTGTGTTACACAAATGGAAAGAAATTGCCTTTGAGATATATTCCTTTTGGTAAAAATCTTGTGACAACATTGCTAAGCCTTCAAATGGAAAACAAGAACTAGAATAGTAGTGGATATATTTAATTTTTATTAATTCTGCTACAGCTGTCCCTGGGCCATCGCGGTTCCGTCTGTCAGACACTATATGGCCATCGGTGTAGTAAGCACCTTACTCGGAACTCTCTTCTAATCCTCAGAATAGGTGCTATTTTTATCACTCCATAGAAGGCCAATTAACTTGCCTGGGGCGCAGGTACACTGTGCGGTAAGGTTAGGGTTTCACCTTAGCAGCCTGTCTGCAGAGCCCTGTAATGTAAGAGCTGAAAAGATGACCTAGTGCTAGGTCAGGTCACAGGTAAACGAGCTCTGGAACTTCAGCGGGACACCACTCACAGCCATTTCCTTCTTTTCCCCTTACTCTTGCCTCTGCTTTTTTCTGGTTTCTTTCTTTTCTATTTCTTTTTCCCCCGTTCCCCCCACCCCAACTCTGTGTGTGTGTGTGTGTGTGTGTGTGTGTGTGTGTGTGTGTAAGCAGGTAGGTTCTGGCCCGTAGCTCCAGTTTGTGTTTGTGTGTGTAAGCAGGTAGGTTCTGGTTCCTTAGCTCCAGTTGGTGGCCTAAGTAACCAATCCAGGCTGACCTTGAACTCTAGATCCTCCCACCCTAGTTTCCCACCTGCCAGGATTTTACATGAAACTTTAGTATTTCAATTCTGCCATCGCAACTTGTCTTTCGCGCTACATGACTGCAGGTTAGAGTAAACAACGTTTAATGAAACGAAAGCCTGTCAGTGCACTCAAAACTTGTCCTGGCTTCATTCTTTTTACTTGTGATGAAAACACTTTTCCTGTAAAAACTGCAACGGTGTTTGGCCCAAAGCAGCACTTTGTTCTGTTTAACTTATGCCCAATAGGTGGTAATGAAATATAGAAGCTAGACTCTTTCAGAGTCTCAAATGACGAAGAGACCTAGAAAAGGAGGAAGATACCGAGCCTCCCAAATTCATTAGAAAAGGTCAGAAAGATAAAAATGATTCTGTCAAGCGTATCCAGCTGATTTTCAAATCTTCAGCGCGTTATTGCATTGCTTTACCAATCGTCCATCACACCCTCGTGAGCCTGTCCATAACCGTTTTTGTCTGCATTGGTGCAGCGGGCGCAACTGACACTGCCAGGCTATTCTGGAGTGCTGCAGCCCGTTATTTCCCTTTCCGAGGGCTCAGGATTCTCCACATGCA
This sequence comes from Psammomys obesus, assembly GCF_907164565.1. Lineage (NCBI taxonomy): Eukaryota > Metazoa > Chordata > Mammalia > Rodentia > Muridae > Psammomys > Psammomys obesus. The sequence goes on along the minus strand of NW_026596149.1, from coordinate 9,226,300 downwards.
TTAACTGTAACCGCCCGCAACCCTACAACCCGAGTTTATTTGGTTTTCGTGGCGCGGAACAGGTTCGAGGAACGGCTCGGTTTCCCGAGCGAGAGCGGATGCAGCCACAGCCTCTCGCGAGACAGACCGCACGCCTGCGCAGCGCTGCCCCCGAGCTTTGTCCCGAGCGGAGGGATTTTACGGAAGAACCGCCCTCCGCTAGGCCTGACGTCCCGGACCGGGCGGAGTGACGTCACGCAGGCGGAAGCCGGGCCGCCAGGGCTTGGGTTGTGCGCACGCGCGGGGCAGGCGCGCGCGCGCACGTGCGTCCCGAGCTCCGGTTGGCGGTGAGGGCCCGCGGGTCGCGGCAGCGGTCGGTCTGTCCCGCGCTCCCCGCAGGGCGCTTCTGCACAGGTGGGCGCGTGCTGGGGCCCGAGTCCCGGCCCGTGGGCTCCCGGGCCCCGCGGGCTGGGAAAGGGGCTGCGGGCGGGCTCTGCGGCCCTCCGGCGCGGGTCCCCCTGAGGGCCGCACGGCCGACCCCTGCCGCCGGGGCTTGCCTTCTTCCGTGTGGGGCCTCCTCCGAGACCGCGGGGGCTTCTCTGCAGCCGGCGGCCTTTCCAGGGTCCCTTCTCAGGACCGAGGGCTTTCTGTGACCCCTTCCAATCGCGCCACTCTCCCGACAGGCTCTCTGGAGTCACCGCCTTGCCCAGACCCAGTAACCCCAGCTCTCCAGCATCTCTGCCCGAGCGACACTGAACCTGTTCTAATCCTCTTCTGGGATACCTCGTGGACCGCTTCCTGCTTCCTTTGGAAGGAGTTCTTTGGATAGAGCTTGCCTCCAGTGAGCCGTTTTCACCCTGACCCTCTCAACTAAGGCCACTGCTGTCTGCTCCCTCACGCACCTCACTGTTCTGGCTTTAAAGAGACGGTGTAAGTGCGCGGTGTACCACACATTAAATAGTCGGAATCTGTAATATGCTTGGTGGGTGAAAAAAGGTAAACCTCCGTGTTTCCAGGTGATCCTTAGGCAGTAGGAGCTTGCAGACCGAGTTGGCAAGACACTTGTGCAAGTCCACCCTGTTTTACTCCGTCTGTGAACCTGTTCTTACTAATGAGCGTTTTTGTTTTGGTTTTTAAAATTCATAGTGCATGGTGGTCACCTTTGAAGACTCAGCTTTTTTCATCTTTGCCAGGTTCTTGTGTATCAGACACGTGAATCCCCATCTTGCTGTCCCTTACATTGATGGGCTAGGCAGACAGTAATTGATTTGCAGTTTAGCGAGAGCTGTGGTGGCACGTGGTCTTGCTTTCCGGTCATTGTTTGACCACCTATAGCTAGGTACTAGCTGCTGCCAGTCACTTCCCTCCTGTTCTTGAATCTCGAGCTTGTGGGGAGCACAGAACTAATGAGGGGTTGTTTGGGAGTGTAGTGCACTGTGGGAAGGACGCAGCCGATGTGGGCAGCACTGATGGAGTCAAGTTACAGCTCTCACTGGAGGAATTCTGGCTCTATGTAGAAGGTGAGATCAGCAGAGAGTGAATCTGCAGCACCAGTTTTTACAGCCGTCCAGTTTGGAAACGCCACCTGTCCCAGACCCAATACCTCCAAATGTTGATTTTTTTTTTTTTTTTCCAGATCACTTGGGCAGCTTTTTTACTGGCCCAATGGGTCAGTTACATTCCCAGAAATTCCAGCTTAGTAGCTCTAGGGTGAAAATCAGCCATCTGTGTGTTCTTAAAAGCCACAGGTTATTTCTAAGATGGAGCCATAATTAAAAGACGTCTTCAGAAAAACTAGTCCTGTGTTTGGACAGTGAGCCTTTTTCCTAATCCATACTGGGGAACTCTGTAGGCATGTTAGGGAACCAGGTATGTGGAGAAAGTGCCCTGAATTAGAGGAACCTTAAGAGGGAACGTGCGTTTATAGTTTATCAGCTGGATCTTTAGAGTTCTCAGATGAATTTTAGGAAGGAGAAAACAGCTGAGAGAAGGAAATAAACAGCTGCTTTTAGGAAGGATAAACAAACAGGATCTAACTAATGCATGCCCAACAAGAGAGCAGTTGAGAACCCCTAATTTGTAAGGTTAGTACCATATAGTCACTAGGGAAAAAATAGGTTAATGGCTTCTAATACACTTCCGGAAAGAGCTGAGAGCCCTTTTATTTCTCCCTAATGGATTAATTTCTCCGAATTTCATCCCAAAACCTTTAGTTTTCATGAAATTGCCAGCCAAAGTAGTCATCTTATAATAATGTGAAGAATATGTGCCTGTATGTTTCAAGTGTTTTAGGAAGGAACTCTGGCATCATGAGAGGAGGGAGATTTACAAAGCAGAGTGCAAGTTTTAGCCATGGACATAGGTTACTATTCTTAAAATCTGACCTGGTTAATTATGAATTTCAGTCTATAGAAAATAAACTGTGGGCAGACACGGTCTTTAGAGGCTACCGACAGCTGTGACTAGACCACCATTTGCCCAGTGGAGCAACTCAGTATGTGCTTATAAATGAATGAATGAGGGACTGGCAACATGGTTCAGAGGGTAAAGGCATTTACCTCCAGGCCTACCTATTACCTGAGTTCAACTCCCTAAGGTGCACATGGTGGAAGGAGAGAGCCTACTTTTTTAGAGCTGTCCTCTGAACTCCATGTGTGCTCTGACATGACTCCAAACCTAATAAACGTTTTACCTTTTTTTAAATAAATGAGTGAAAGTCCAATTAGTTTGGAAGATGCTAAAAAAATGATCTCCTTACAATCATCCTCACATTGCCTGTATATCATGAAAAAATAGGAAAAATTAAAATTACTTCATTTTGTGAAGTTATTTGAATGGTTCCCTAGTTGGGCCTATATAGACTTGCTGTAGCATATCAATCTGGAATAAAAATAAAAAGACTGGAGAATATAACCAAAATATTCTCAAATGCATTGCTAACTACATAATTTTGTTTTTTTCCAAAGGGTTTCAAGATGGCTGCAGCCCCTCAGGCACCAAAGAGGGGATCTATTCGGAAGACTAGACCTCTGGTTGTAAAGACATCACTCAACAACCCATACGTTATTTCCTGGAGTACCTTGGAGAGAGAGGACATACACTTTATATTACAGACACTCGAAGACAAGTTTAAATCAATTGGACTTCAGAAAATTGAAGATAAGAAAAGGAAAAAAACATCTTTTATAAAAAAGCAAAGATGCAGCCTGGATGTTGAGATTAGTGATGATCCAAAAGAGGAGGTGCCTGAAGGGCATGTGCAGGTGTCAGGGTGGACACCTGCACACGTCAGGAAACAGCTGGTCATTGGCGTTAATGAAGTCACCAGAGCCCTGGAAAGGAACGAACTGCTCCTGGTTCTAGTGTGTAAGTCGGCTAAGCCTGCCATGATCACCTCACACATGATTCAACTGAGTGTAAGCAGAACTGTTCCTGCCTGTCAGGTTCCTCAGCTCAGCCAGAGAATTGCTCCTGTCATTGGCTTAAAATGTGTGCTAGCCTTGGGCTTCAGAAAGAACACTGTGGACTTCGCTGAGGAAGTACAAGCCATCCTTCCCAGGGTGCCCAGCTTAAATGTGCCATGGCTTCAAGACAGAACCCAAGATCCCAGAGACAGTTTAGAGACTGAATCTTTGGAAAGCCAAGATAAAGACACTGCGGACACTTCATTTGATGATGTTACAAAACTTAGTAAGAGAAAGCTTGCTGAAGGTGGCCAGGCTTCAGCTGCAACATTACAACCCCTTAGAATAAAGAAACTCCTTCCCAACCCTAGTAAGATAAGGAAACCACCCAAAATTAAAAAATCTGTTTCAAAGTAGTTTTATATGAATTTGTCATTTCATGTAAGAACATGGTCTAAATAAGCTTTGAAACAAACAAAGGCAAATATGTTTACGTATGTTCTTAGGACCCTGCATGGAGGTGTTTTCCTAACTGGGTGGGCAGACATGCTGAAACTTAAAGCATGTCAAGTACAGAAAACACTCAAAACGATTAACAAAACCAAAGTTTATTGAGACTAATGTCCATGCGTATATAAATTCACTGCTTTAAAGGCTGGTACAATGCTTGCTTGCAAGAGTATCAGTTTCCTACAGCACTTAACATTTCTCTACCAAACTTGGAAAATGGGCCACAGACATGGTCTAGTAAGGTAGGTGAAGCAACTGGAGATGGTCCTCAGTTGCAAGGGAGACTCACTAAATGCTAAGCAGTACATTGTCTTCAGAAGCGGCATATCATTTTTACTTTGTGGTAATTTGGCTTTCTTTGTAGGTAAGCACTGACGCAGGCTTGGGAGAAAGGCCTGATAAGGTTGTATCAGTAAGAATTCCCTCCCTGCACATCATCTATCAAAAGTACATTGGGGTACAGCTCTGTGGCAAAATAAGTGCTTACTAGCACATACAATCCCTGGCTTGATCCCAGCACCAAAACAAAAATTAACTACAGTAGTAACTTAGGTGAAATGTAGCAAGAGGGGAGATACAATGAGGGGTCTTTCAGGCTAGGAAATGGAGTTATCAGTGCTTTATGAATCTACTATGTGTCTAGAAAATCATTCTGTAATTTAGAAGGTAAACGGAATTACTAAAACTTCACCCCATGTTTTGGTTGAACTTAAAGGCTGTGCCACCTTTGTTCTATATGGTGACAAATTTCCTTTTTTTGAAGGAAAGAAACCTTACAGCACAATTTGAATATATAGTACAGATTTAACTCTGGAGACTGGCTTTTACACTTGGTTTTAACAGCTATTTTATATCCAAGCAGATGCACTGGTTACTGATTCTCTAAAATACCGACTGGTCATGTCCTTAAATTTTGAAGACAATAGTCCTAACTGTCGGTGTATTTAAAATGATAGTTTTATAACTGTAGTGTGCAGTAGACAGATCTCTAAAGGAATGGTTTAACAGTGTCCTATTGAGGTAAATAAGCCCATGACAAATTTCTGAATGGCAATTCTTACCTGAAAACTCAATTTATGTAAGACAAAAAAAAAAAAAATGTAACAATTCCCAAAGAGTTGTGAATCCAGGTTCACTAAACACGCTTACCTAATGCCTAACTTTAAAACTGTTCCAATGAATAGGTAGTTTTATATCCTGAAGGCGTTCTGTTAAAAATGTGACACCATTGGGCATGGACCTTATGAAATGAGAAATCTGGGAGCAGTACTAGTCCCACTCTGGGGCCCAGGTGTCCCCTCTAGTGGTGCTATCAGGGATGGCACAATTTGTGGCCTACTTAGGACACCAGTCCACAAGAGGCCGGACAGCAAACATTTTAACTTTGCAAGCAATACAGTCCAGTCTGTCACAGCTACTTCATTTCCCTTTGTAGCATGAAGCAGCTACAGGTAGGGCATAAATGAAGAGATGACTGTATTCTGAAAAAATGTTTGAATTTCATAAGATTTGCATGCCACAAAATGTCATTTTTTTGACTATTTCCCCCAACCATTAAAAAAAAAAAAAAAAAGACCATTTTCAGCTTGTGAGCTGTATAGTGAGACTTGGCCTACAGTTCACATTTGGCGAGTGCTTTCCAGTAGGGAAGGAAATGCCATATTGTCTGCAGTAGCGTTCTGGACTGGAGTTGGAGGCACTGTAGTAAAGGCAGGAACAAGTATCTACGTTGTGGCATCTGACTCAGGCCCAGTCTATACAATGGCCTTGTTTAGTATTTTATATTCCCTTGGATCAGTGGCAGCATATACACATATATGTACACTGTGAAACTTGTTTTTCAAATTCTAGGTAAAAACAACGTCAGTAACAAAATTATGAATACTTATTTACAAGTAAGACATTTTCCATTAGCATGACAATTTTTATGATAAATTAAAGTCAGCATAAAGGAACATGTGCAATTTTGCATAATAAAAACATTCAGACCATCTGTGTGCTGACAGCACTAATACACTCCTCTGACCTTAGAGCCTTTTCACTTTCTTTCCCTCACACATCCTTGACATTACTGAGAAATGACATTGCACAGCAGCCACAAGGTCTGAGCAGTCAGTGGTGCACTCTTTACTGAGCACACTGAACATTTGCCCCAAACTTTGCTTTTGAAACAATCCATTGGCCTGCTGAAGAGCAAAGGACAAACCTGTATATGTACTGATTTGGCTACTATGCTTGTAGAATAATAAATGTGCTAAGTCACTGGTACATTTTCATATTGCTCCATACGTTAAATATCTACCACATGTCAATTCTATAAACGTTCCCAGTAACATCATGTAAGGTGATACACATGGATCCTTGTTCTGTTTTACAAGTGTATCACCACTTATTAATAAACAAAAGCAGCAAAGGTGGTAACACGACGCTGCCACTTCTGTTTGGTTTACAGAAACACAGTCCCACTTCTAGAGTAAAAGAGCATCCTCTATTGTGAGAGCTCTGTGGACACCGTCATCCCTCCCACATGTCAGTCAACAGCAGAGACTGGCTCTCAATATCCTGACTAGAAACAGGTCCTACTGACCATCTGTTTTGATTGTTAGCGACTACTTCAATTTCACTCAACTTGTGCTTTTATTCTTCTTTGGAATGACAGTTCCAGGAATCACTAAATAGAATATTAACAAATGACAATGTCAGCCTTCTAGAAATAACATATCCATCTACTGTAGAACAAGTCCAACCTAAAGAAAGAAAAATGGGATCGTAAGACCAAATAGAAGAGGAAACTGAATTATAATACAGCACAATATATCTGAATTTTAAAAAGTCCCCTTGAGCTGCTAAGCTAGCTAAGAGGGCAAAGGCACTTGCCACACCAGCCTTATGGAACCTTGGTAGAAATCCTCAGATCCCTCAAAGCTCTCCTCTAATCTTCACATATGCTGTGGCACATGGGTATGGCACACATCATATTACACACACACACACACACACACACACACACACACACACACACACTCTAAATATATAAAAGCCCCCTCCACCCTAAAGTAGTATGGGATTGTCTGAAATAACTTGACTCCATTTGCAATTTCTCTCTCCTTTCTCTCTCTCTTCTACCCCTACCCCACAGAAACTAAAAGCAACAGAAATTTATCCTAAAGCTGGTATGGGGCTGTTGTATCAAGCTCACTCACCTTTTCAGAGTCTGTCCCTGGACACCTCCAGTTGTACAAATAATACTGTAAGTTGCCATCTCCTATACCAAATTTGAGTTTTTCCAAGAAGGTCTTATTTTCCATAAGATCTAGTGCATTGAATACATCAAATCCTTTCTGCCAATATAAACAGTTTTAAGGTTTATTATACCAAGGGCTTACGGTATTCTTTGTAGTATATATTCCCGTATAACCTTCAATTCCTCTGCAGCAGTTTAAGCATGTACTGTAAAGACAGCTGGCGGAGAGTGCTAGTTAAAGAACCACACTGCTCTTACAGGGAACCTATCAGTATAGACTGATTTGCTTAAGGAGAACCAAGCAGTATGAAAAGCAACATGACACTCACCAACTTGGCTATAATGAGCGCATCGTTCATGAGGTCCAACAGGGGTGTCTCTGTATGAATGTTGTAGAAGGAATAGGCAGCTTTGAGGCTCTTGTGAGCAGGGTGGTGCATAACTGTGGAGGGGAGCGTGTAGAAGCTCAAGAAGTCAGTCAGCTTCCCACTGGGGTTCTGAGGAACAAAGGTAAGCAAAAGTAGTGTTTCTTTGAATAAGCATTCAGCCAACTGATACTGACCTGTGACTTACACCCAACTTTCTGTCCAAACAAAAAACTGAGACTGTCCTCTTAGTAACCCAGTTTGAGCCCTCTCAACTGGGTAGAGAGAGTTGGAAGTTTAGCTGAAGTGTGAGTGGGATATTGCAAGCACTTCCAAAGCTGGTCCTCCACGCAGAGTTCCTCCAGGGTGATGGAGAAATCTCCACTCTGCAGGACAGTGCAAGAAGCAGATCTGCAGCTTTCCAGGATAAGGACAGAGGCTGCCTTCCCCACCCATGAAGCATGTATATAGGCTGCTGCCAGGAAGAAATATGGCTGCATGCTGAGCTAGCTACCCAGTGATGAATAAGACCAATTCAAAGCACATGACCACTCAGCTTTGGTTTATGGCATATTTTCTTAGATGTGAATAATGAGGGCTGGTTATTTCAGGGGGGAAAAAACAAACTGACAAGATTTGTTTTCCAATAACATTTGAGTTTTTGAAGTCTTAAGTTAAAGTTTTAAGGGGGGGAATCCCATCCTATCCCCTACCATGTGATATCTTAAATCTTCTGATGACAAAGGTCTTACCCATGACTGTGATTTTTAAATATTATCTAATGAAATGTAAATATCTGAAAGATCTGTTAACCCAGTAAATCAGTGTTTTCCAAGTGGTCAATGTGTGATGTTACAAACTTGTATATAAGCAAGATTCATCCAAAGAACTAGAAAAAAAAGTTAGTGGTAAAGAATCTGCTTAGCGTATACAAAAACTGTGCTGGGGAAGGGGCACACAGGAACAGGACAAAAGTGTGGAAGAACATACTGATGAGTTTTAGTTCAACAGAAAGCTGATAAAAGTTCAGACAACAGAATTCGTAATTATCTGAAGACAGTTGTGTGTGGTAGTGCACATTAGTAATCTCATCACTCAGGAAGCTCAGGCAGGAGAATCATCAGTTTAAAGCCAGAAGCTGGAGAGATGGCTCAGTATCTAAGAGCAATGACTGCTCTTCAGAGGGCCCAGGTTTGATTCTTAGTATCCACATGGAAGCTCACTACTGTCTATAATTCTAGTGCCAGGGGAGCTGATACCCTCCTTCTGGCCTCTGAGGACACGGTAAAAGCCAGCCTGAGTGACACAGTAGGCCTGAGTACACCCTGCATACATACTGTAGTGAAAAGAAAAATGACAATTTTTACCCACTGATTTTCAAATATTCATTATTTCATGGGAAATCTTTTCCATATACTTCAATCAAGGTGGGTATGTCACAATTAACTGAAAGCAAAACCAGGGAAAAGTCCCATGATTTTAAAAAGCTTGAAATTATTCTTTCGCTATTTTTTTGTGAGAAAAATTAGTTTGTTTTTTTGGTCTCATAATGTTGTGTCAGGGCTTTCTCTCTCTTTTTTTTTTTTCTCCATTTTTTTATTATTAATTACTTTATTCATTTTGTATCCCCCATAAGCCCCTCCCTCCTCCCCTTTCTTCATGCATGCTCCTCCCCACATCCACTAATAGGGGAGGTCCTCCTCTCCTTCCTTCTGATCTTAGTCTATCAGATCACATCAGGAATGGCTGCATTGTCTTCTTCTGTGGCCTGGTAAGGCTGCTCCCCCCTCAGGGGGAGGTGATCAAAGAGCAGGCCAATCAGATTATGTCAGAGGCAGTCCCTCTTCCCATCACTATGTAAGCCACTTGGACACTAAACTAACTGCCCTGGGCTACATCTGTGCAGGGGTTCTAGGTTATCTCCATGAATAGTCCTTGGTTGGAGTATGAGTCTTTGGGAAGTTCCCTGTGTTCAAATTTTCTTGTTCTGTTGCTCTCCTTGTGGAGTTCCTGTCCTCTCCAGCTCTTGCAATAGAAAAATTAGTTTTTATATATAAGATGTTCTTTAGGTAACATGCAATGGCTTTACTTTTTGTTTTATTATTACATGGAGACAAATGTCAAAACCTTATTACACTTTGAACATGGTAAATAGCTACTGATCTAGTTCATCTACATGGAAGCTCTCCGGGGTTCTAGACAGTGGACAGTTTCCAAGGCCCTGGAGACACACAGGTGTAATTTGTGTACAAAGAGGTTTTAGAAGTGCAAGCATTGAGACTACCTGCTCACTTATCATTAGAAGTGTCTTGAGTCATCCTTACCATGGGTCAGTCTCTCCACAACTGCCCTAAAACTGGACCTATGATCCTAAGGCCAACAGTTCTTGACACTGCGTAAGTAACAGTTCTGGTCACAGTGATAAAGCAACTCTCTAGAATCCCTTCTAACTGGCCTTCTCCATTATCTTCCAAATTGCTTGCCAAACTAAATTCCATTTTCTCAGTTCAACCTCACTTCAACCCACTGAGCTTCCAAGTGAGACAACATCTAAACAACCAATTCCAGGCTTTGTCAAACAAGGTTGATAAAAAACATGTTAAATCCATCTAAGCAATGGTCAGAGTATTTACACAGCTCCTTTTCCTTCCCTCCCTTGAACAAGAGTTAAGGGACCCAATCTTTGCTTGTCATCTAAATCTAATGGCATTTCAGATCTAGCCAGTTATATAAAAGCTAAAATAATAGTAAACTCTAAAACAGAGCTATCTAGGTTGAGGCACTGACTAATTATTAGCTTTTCATAATGAGAAGAACAAATGCACAGCAGACAACAGAAAAGCAGCCCAACTTCCCTTCAGTAACCAGTGAAAGTGTCTCAGTGAAAGAGTGTATGCAGCTATAGCAGGGCTAGCAGAAGCAGTGAGTCATGGATCCTCCTCAAAGAAGCTCTAGCCTCTTCTCAGGACTACCTCCTCAGCTCTCTTACCTCCACTACAAATGTGTCAATGATGTGCTCCCTGGGGAGGAACCAATGGGCCACTTCCTCGTCATCCATCACTGGTGCCAGATGAAACTGCTTAAGGTAGCTGTTGATGAGTTCTCGTACTGCTTTGATATCTTTTGGTTCCATTGGTCTCAAGCCTGAAGTCTTTGTAGCCTTGTTAGAAGTAAAACAAAGCAAAGCCACAAGTTAAATGGAAGAAGAATAAAATGAAATTACTGTGTTCAAAGTATGGCCCACAGCCCTACAATGCCTAAGGGAGTGGTTAGACCTGGAGACCCTTGGCTCCAGACTCGCTTTGGTGAATCAGAACCTGTAGTATACCATGGATTCATTAAAGCCCAAAGTTGGCTCTATTGGCTGGGTCTATGGAATCTCAGATCTTTGGAAGGATGAGGCATGGGAATAAACTGCAAGGTCAGGGCCTGACTGGGATACAGTGAGTTCAAGGTCTGTCTGGGCAGCTTACTGAGACTGACTGTTAAAATAAAAAGTAAGATGATGAGGGCTGGTGAGATGGTTCAGGGAGTAAAGAAAGCCCACTGCCAACTCTGAGTATGGAGTTCCATCCCCAGAACCCATACGGTGGACGAGGGAAGCAACTCCCACAAGTTGTACTTTGATTTCCACCCATGCTAGTGGCAAATGTATGAAATGCACTCCCACAAAGATAAAGTGTCCTATCTTCTTATTCAAACATATCAAATGGAGCACAACAAGCTGATTTACATGCGAAGAATTTAACATATATGAAAAGTATCATAAAAATTTATGCTTTTTCCCCTTGGAGAAATACTGGATAATTTTAAGAGGTAAGTAGCATAAATATTGTTAATATGCTTTTTGTTCTCAATTGCTTGTAAAATTTCTAAATTAAAAATCTCTAGAGCCTGGGAGAAGACCCATCAGATAAAAGTACTTGCTATGAGAGCCTGACAACCTAGATTTGATCCCCAGAATCCACATTTTTATAAAAGCCAGATGCAGTGATGTGCATCTGTAACCAACTTTACAAAGTTGTCCTCTGGCCTCCACACATGTACCATGTATGTGCATACACACACACAGACAACTAAGTAACTAAATTTAAAAAACCCAAACAACAAAATTTCTAGAATTAGATCATTATACTTTCTGAAAGATCGTGCATAGAAGTCCAAGAGGGAGAGCCAGTTTTATCTTCAGTGGCAGCTACAAACAACTATTACCAGGAGGGTTCCCAAGGCTCTGAGCAAGTGTTGACTGATTACTGGTTAGTGTAAAGGAAGGCAGAAAAGCTGGCAATGCATGCTTTACAGACAGGTCCAGGAGTTCTCAGCTGAGCATTTGTAACAACCTATTCAAGGATGGGCTACATGGTCTTTATAAAGATACAGAACTGCCACTAAAATACCATTCAATTATCTAAAGTTGGAGAACTAAATCGTTAACACTGAGTAAGCAGTTCGTACTTTTATTAATCTTTTTGTGGCTTTCAAAAGATCAGAAACATCTAGTCCCTCTGAGGATATAACAAAGTGGACAAATGCTTGCCTAGTGTGTACAAGATTAAATCCAAGCACTGGAAAAAAAAAAAAAGTTCAGTCCCACCTAGAAATAAGTAAATATGCATTTCTGAATGTTAAAGACTAAAATCATCTAAAATGTGTCTGTATGTCAGCACCTAGAAACTACTTTCTCATAGCTCAGTGTGAAATGTGTGAATTTTCAGTGACACAAAAGAAGCTGAACAATTATGGCCGTCTTTAAGAACAAGTGCTAAGACCTAAACTGAAGGAAAAACAGGATGCTTTTGTATAACTGAATAAAATAGTCATGTTTTCTGGGGATTCAAGATAAAGCAAAGAAACTTTCCTAGTTAACTGGAGCATGTTACATTTCCTATGTGTGAGAGCAAGCAGCAGCAGGACTCTCTGAAGCCCGGAGATAGGATATCACAGGTCTTAGCCTTCTTGGTTTTATGGCTAGGACTACATGTCAACCTTCCTAAGCCTCAGTTTTGCATGTGTATGTCAGAAAGAAGACGTGCTAACTTCTGAAGTTGTGAGACTAAACTGAATTATATATGTAAAAGCATGTTATAAACTTAAGCTCACTCAGCAAAAAAATCCATACTTTGAAAAACAATGGCTGCTACTGAAGGAACACTGCCAACTGTAAGAAACATGTCAAAGTCTGCTTTTAGAACAAAAGCCTGGCTAGTGATTTAGCACCAATTTACTAAACTTTGTTATCTATGAGATTATTTTTTGTACAAAAAATATAAACGTCAACTTAGTCGAAAGTATTTTTAGCGTCTTATATTTTAACTATCTCAAAGAAAGTTGGGACAGGTAATAGAACCGCTTATTGTCGGTTCCATTTAGGCAACCTCCATGTAAGTATTTTCCTTAAAAATAAGCTAGACTATTTTGCACCTAACAGAATATATTATATTCTAATATACATAATATATAACAGAATTCTTAGCTGGTAAAAAATTAGGTATGGCTGTGGCTTTAATTTCAATTCACAAACAGGAAAACATCAAGTCAAAGATCTCACCTGTACGTGAGAGTGGTCCGTGGACTGCCCCCCTTCTAGACATCATGCCTGATGTGGCCTGTTCCTAGCGGGCACAGAGGGCTGCTAACCAATCAATAGTAGTGACTGGAGGTCTCTTTTAGGACTTGACTACACAGTTTTCATCCAGCTGACATTCCCTTTCTATAATCTGCCTTACTGACTTTGATGACTAAGCTACCAGGCTATAGGTTGCCCTGTGAAGAAGACCCTGTGACAAGGAACTGAAAAAAAGCCTGTGGTAGCTGAAAAGCTAAAACGGCTCTCGGCCCATCAGCCAGAAGGCAAGCCAATCCTTGTAACAACCCTCTGAGACAACAAGTGGATCTTTCCTCAGTCAGTTTGTACAAAACTCTGACTCTGACTGACATCTAGATGGCTAGAAAAAGAAGATTCAGGTAAAGTGGTACCTATGTCTCAGTACCCATATGAAAATAAATGTGCATGCTGTTTTGCTGAGACAGGACATATGTTATTAAATGTGTATGTGTGTTTTGCCTGCATATACATATGTATGGTGCCCCCAGAGGTCAGAAGAGGGCCTCCAAATCCCTATGGGACTGTAGTTACAGATGGGTGTGAGCTACCATGTGGGGGCCAGTGCTCTTAACTGCTGAGCCACCTCTCCAGTCCCAAACAGGATACTTTTATGTAGCTTGATTGGTCTTGACCTCTTTATTCTCCTGCCTCAGGATTACAGGAATGTGCCACTATGACTGGCTTAAACATACTGTTTGAAGCTGCTCAGTTTGTGACAAGCAGCAAGAGATACAGAATATGACATCCAACCATATTTACATTATTTTACTAAGACAATATTTCATATTGTGAATCCAGTAGTTTAAAAAGGTAAAGTGGAAGGGGGTGGTTCAGTGGCTAAAGTAAGTACTTGCTGCACAAACCTGAGAACTGAGTTTGAATCCCCAGCACACTCATGGGTCTGGTGGCCCAACTGTAATCCCAGTGTTCAGAAGGCAGATAGGGAACCCTAGGATAAGCTTGCTGGCTAAACTGACTGAATGTGGATTCAATGAGAGACTCTGCCTCAATAAATAAAATGGAGAATGACAGAGAAAGACACTGACATCAACAATTGACTTCACACACATATCTACCTCTGGGCATCCATATACTTATGAACATGTACACATACTATATACACCACACAAACAGAAGAAAACACGGTAATTTCCAAGACTGCTGCATTTGCCTGCAATCCCAAAATCTGGGACACTAAGGCATGTAGACTGTAAGTTTTTGAGTCCAGCCTAAGCTACAGAACCAATTTTAAGACACCATGACTTATAAAGCAAGATCCTGTCTAAAGAGTTACAAAAAAAATTTGCTGAACTAGAAAAGAAAGAGATAACAACTGAATACAACATTATTTTCTATCTCCCAACTTTTCTTTAAACCTGAACACTGAGTTTATGGTGTCACAAAGTAAAAGGATTTGTCCTAATTACTTAAGGGACAATACTCAAAACTGCAAAACTCAGCCGGGTGCGGTGGTACATGCCTTTAGTCCTAGTACTCAGGGAGGCAGAGGCAGGCAGAGCTCTGTGAGTTTGAGGCCAGCTTGGTCTGCAAAGCGAGTCTACAACAGCCAGGGATACACAGAGAAACTATCTTGGAAGAAAACAAAACAGAACAGAACTCCCTTGACTTGAATTTAATCACATACAACTCTAAAACCATGAACTTAAAAAGACTTTGAAAAACAAAACTTTCCTGAGTAAATTCCCCACTTTCCCAGCTCTGGAATCTCACACCGTCTGTTCTGTTTCAGCATTCTCCTTTCCCCAACACAAGCACAGCTCCAGTCTGATGTTAATACTACTGCTCTGCATTAAAAGCTTCAGTGGATGCAGACTCAGAAAGTCATACATGCCCTTACTTACATCCGGAAGTCTGTAAAGCTTCATTGTTCTCTGTAAGGTCATGTTTCTACTCAAGTGAGAAAATTTCACTTCTACCAGTTTCCTGGGGTTCAGGGATCGGTGCCAGTACCTGGAAGACAATGGTTTCACTTTGTCTTCGCTGTTCCAGAAGCATCTGTTTAATACTGTACCAGGTACAGTGATGGGCACTGACTGCCTTCCTATGCATTAATTTGTTTGAAGATTAAAAAACAAAACAAAACAAAACAAAACAAAAAACAAACTATTTGACAAATTGACTTGCATTGCTAGTTATGCTGTTCCTTTTGCCTTTGTGGGCTTTCATCTCTTCCTGAAAAGAATGTTACATTTTAAATATTTTTTATTTTGTTTAATAAAGGAGGTGTATAAATTTTTAATGAGTTTCATGTGAGTCGAACTAAGAACTTTAAGATCATGAAAATATTCCTGCAAAATAAACAGTATGTTATAGGAGATACCCACTAAGTCTGAAGAAGTCTTTTGAATTAATATGATTGCAGTTTTGCTATATAAAACATTATCTATATTAAAATGTTCCTGTGATGCTCATATTTATGTTTATTTACTAATGCAGTAATTTAGTAAGTTATAGCAATATTATAGCTTTGAACTATATATATTTCAAGTTTAGTCTTACTTGAGTAGTAAGAAATTGTGGAGGGAGATAAATTTTGATGTCTTAAAAGCAGGTTAGTCCAATAACAGTTTAATTATACTCCCTTTGAGAGCCTGAGTAGTTAATGAAGTCAGAATCAATTCACACCTTCTTTCTTAGCCAACAGGCACATTTGGACTTCTGAACTGATATTGTAAAGTGAGGTTTTCACAGTAGGTCAGCAATGCTGCACTGAGTCTAGATGCTAAAAAAAAAAAACAAAAAAAAAACAAACAAACCCTGTGACATTGGATGAGCATTTTGAGACTGCAATGTCATAGGTTTCCCCATGCACAAATGCACTTGTCTTTCAAATGGAGCAGAAACAAAAACATTAATTTACCCAGCATCATTATTGGGTAAATTTTACTTTTATTACCCAAGAGGGCACATGATATGCTGAATACTAGACTCAATGGTTCTAGTTTTGTTTCTATCTCAGCTACCAAAATACTACTATTCCCAGCAAATCCAAATCCCTGTGGATTGTATCAGATGGGAACAATTCTAGCAAGAAGGTAGTAAGGCCCACTGTATCTGGTAAAGAAAAACAACACTGATATCTGTGTGATGCTATTACCTGCATGTGGCCACAGGCTTAGGAAGAACCACTCCAGCAGTATACACAGCCTGAAAGATTCCTTCTAGGTTCACTCTTCTAGTTATTTCTCGGATTAACACTGGGGCTACCCGTTTTGATCTTAGTTTCTTATGAACACAAAGAAAGTTGATTTCCACCATCCTCTTCACACTGACAAGCAGATGAGACAATCAGAGCACACTTTAAAAAGCAAAACAACAATTTCATAAAGTTCCTAAGAATAAGACCATGAAAGGCATTGGTAACCTAACATTTAAGAAAAATACTGCACTGTGCAGGTGCTTCACAAATTCAGATCGAACTTGATTTTCTATACCCATTGCCAGAATGATCATTTCTAGGACAGAGACTTTTAAATTCCCAATCAGAATTTAAAACTTTGGTCTATTATAAGTTTAGATGTTGGATCAGATATGCCTCAAAAAGTTCCTGTATTTGTTTTTCCTGCAACATACATAATTACAGCAAAAAACAAAACAAAACAAAACACCAAAACCCAACCAAACAACACTATCCCCCAACCCCCAGGCTAGCTCATTGTAGGAACTGGCAAGGTATTGTGCCAGCGCATAACACTGGTTCTCTAAGACCCCTGAAAAGGGCTGTGGTTAGACACAGTTGATGCTTTCCCAAGCTACCATAAGCCTCCCAGAGCTTCAGACCTCAGTCCTGACTTGGGGTATTCATGTATTTTATTTAAATTGCAGTTGTCGTCATCTTCTTCTCCTCTCCTCTTTTCTTCTTCTCCGAAGACAGGGTTTCTCTGTATAACTTGGCTGTTCTGGACTCTTTGTAGACTAGGCTGGCCTTGAACTCAGAGATCTGCCTGTTTCTGCCTCCAGAGTGCTGGGATAAGGGTACCTGACACCATGCTCAACTAATTAGTGTTCTTAAGAGCAGATGCTCCTATCAGTCAGCAAGGCAGCCCACTATGGTAAATAAACATGTTAGCTATTAGACCATTGGCTTTCACAGCTGGATATCTGACTTTCAGGGCTGGCAATCCAAAGCAAAAATGTAACACACTTATCCTCTGGAGTATAATCTTCTCTAAAATTGCTAATTTTTTTCAGAAATAGCTACCAATGGCTCTGTTTATTCTATGTATATAATATATATACTGGTATGTGCATGTATGAGATTGAGAGGCACAGTAAAAGAAAAATAAAAAAGACAGGGAGAGAGAGGGAGGATGGATGGGAAAGTGGAGTGAAGTATAGTAGGACAGATGGAGGGACTGACAAATGGCACTGTCCTCTCATCTCTGGTCCAACTTTTCCTTTCCTTTGAAAAAAACCGAAAACCAAAAAACCAAGAACTAAATAAAGCTAACGTTAAGAGTTCTAAAGTTTAAGTTTACAGCACCAGTGCACAAAGTGTTCCTAAACAGCTCCTTCAAGCATCTTACTATCAATAACCATATTGAGTAAATCACTAATTTACTTATTATTTTGGTACCGGGGAACCTAAAGTCTCTCACATGCTAAGCAGGCACTCTACAACTGAGCTACACCTCCTGTCCTTTGGTTTCTGGAGTCAGAATTTTACTGTATAGCACAAGCTGGCAACACTAAAAGTCAACATCTAGTATCTTCCTCAATGGCTTGCCACAGTTTTTCGAGACAGGATTGAACACTGAACCTGCAGCTTGCTGATGTGGGTAAGTAATCTGGCCAATCAGGAAGCAAGCTCCTGGCATCCCCCACCCTCCTGTCTCTGCTCCCCTAATTCCAGGATTATAGGTATGTATCATAGTACTTGGCTTTTGGTATGGGTCCTTATGCTTGCATAGCAAGAACTTTTTACCAAGCTCTGTCACCCCAGCTCTGCGCTGTAATTTTAAAACCTGGTTTAATTATAACTTGGAGGGTGCGCGCGCGCGCACACACACACACACACACACACACACACACACACACACACACACACCACACAGGCTTTAATACATACCTGTCATAAATTCGGATGTTTGCTGGGATGGCACTTATGAAACCTACTAACTTTTTATTTGAAGACACCCGGACTCCACAGTGCCATTGCAGAAGCCAGCCTGGGGGACGCAGAGCCCTGGGGTATAGAGGAGAAAACATATTAGTTAGTATCCAAGAACACAGGAACAAAATAAGACCTCCAGATTCAACAATCCAACACTAGCCCATGACCAGACAGACATACCACAAGAGAAACTCAGGCGAATAGTCAAAGCGGAACATATTGTCATCGTCTTCCACATAATTCTCATTCAGCAATGTGTACAACTCCTTCAGCTACAAGACAAGACAAGTGTTCTGTGTAAGGTGCTCTGTACTTTACATACAATGTGTATAAATGCAGGAGTTGATTTAAAGTCTTACCACTTCGGCATTACTCAAGTCTAAAGTATCCCACATAAAACCTTGTGGTAAAGAATACGGTTCTTGGCGGATATTGTCTTTGTCTGGTTCAATTGCACCATGAGATGTTATGACTTCATCTGAAGAAAAAGAGAAAGAAAAAGAGAGGATATTACATTTTCCAGTAGTCTGACAATCCCCAAAGGTCAGCAACAGAAGTGAAAGGATGCTTTCAATATTAGTAATAGGAACTCTAATAGTAGCTATATTAATAATGCTTTTATTATATAACAACAGCATTAACTAAATAACATTATTAATAATTATATGTAGTAATAATTGTGGATTCCTTTGGACTATTTTACCAGTTAAAGCACAGGAGGAACTGTATGTCACCTAATGACATAAAATGATGGTGATATCTCAGCCTCAACCCTAGGTTACAAGACACTACTTCCACCGTGATGCAGGCTTGATACAACAGCCTTAGAAATGGGGTCTCTCTCTTTTTAATTTTACCTCCACAAATTGAGGGTGTGGAGGCCATAGTGACCACTGACCCCTCCTACCACCAAAACCTAAAACAAATTTCTAAATTGATTACTTCTTCCCACCTCTACTGCTAGCCATGTAGTCCGCACTATAGGCCAATTCTAAGAACCTCTGAGTTCTCCCACTCTTTTTGGGGGACCAGTGTTTTGTGTATGGCAGGATGGCCTTCAACTTGTTATGTAGCCTATGATGACCTTCAACTTCTGATCCTGTCTGTACTTCTTGAGTGCTAGGATTACAGGCATGTACCACATCTGACTGAAGAGGTGCTGAGAATCAAACCTAAGGCTTTGTTTATAGAAGGCAAGCACTCTATAACCTGAGCTATTGGTTCACCCCTCAAGCTCTCTTTTCCAATTAATTCTCTATTTTAGATGTCTTATAAATGGAATAAAATACAGTGTCATTAAAGACTTTGTAAACTCATTCTAAAAAATATTCCTCCATTACCAGACACATTTGTAGAAGCTGAAAGACAAAAAGCAGCTTCCCCACACCCCATGTAAGGGATGAATCCAGGGCTTCACATGTTCTAAGCAAGCACTTTACCACTGAGGTATACTCCCAACCTCCCACTCTTCTTTCTTTCTCTCCTACTTGGATTTTTACTCTTATCATGCTGTTGGGGTGAATATGAGTGGGAAAGGAAATGATTGGAAAACATTACTCCTTGAGTTATAATAACAAAAATGGATTATCTGTATATAACTGGGTTGCTTAGAGTTTTAGGTGGCAAATGACCCCTTTTATGCTGTTTGAAACCTAAAAAATCAAAATGTAAGTAGACACAAGTTCTAAGTCAAAGTTAGACATTTTTACTGTCATGTAATTTGAACACTTTCATGACAATTATATAATTTACTGGGGAAAAAAGAAATGTTTATGTCTATAGCAAGTTAACTTGGGAAAGTCTTAAGTGGGATCTGATGAAGCAAGCCTGGTTCTAGGAACAAGACCCTGTTACATTTCTTTACATGAACAGAGCCCATAAAGGCCTTTACTTCTAAGGGGCACCCTAACTCCTGTATGAGACGAAATTGATACGCCACTAGAGTGTGTTCAGAACCCTGATAAGAAGTTTACAATTATCCACTCAGTGAGAGAATATAGGAAAGTTTTTTCCCAGTCCTTTAGAATATCTGAGACATATAATGTAGTGGAAGTGTAGGGGGTTGCTAGAGTTATGGCTCAGTGGTTAAGAGTACTCACTGTTCTTGCAGAGGACCCACGTTTGGTTCTTAGAACCCAAAACTAATTTTTTTAACTAATTTTTAAAAAATGTATGAGTGCTCTACCTGCATGTACACTTGCATGCCAAAAGAGGGTATCAGATTACATTATTAATGTTTGTGAGTCACCATGTGGTTGCTGGGAATTGAACTCAGGACCTCTGGAAGAGCAGCCAGTGCTCTTAACTGCTAAGCCATCTCTCCAGCCGCCTCAATACTATTTTTAATTATACTTTCAGGGAACCCATTAACTTCTTCTGGCCCCCATGGACACCAAGCATGCATATGGTTCACATATATTCATGCAAGCAAAACAATCATTTGCATCCAATAAGAAGAAAAAACATCTTAACAATACAATATATAGGGGAAACAACTTCATGAAGCTCAGAAGCAAAGATTAATACAAAGAAAGACCAATTTCTCTTTGGTACAATATATGTGCTATATATCACATATATACTATCTATCTTAGTCATATTATAAAATAGTATATAGTTATATATCACATATATATTTTCTACTATATAATGTGTTATATATCATTTTACACACATACACATATGAAAGGTTTGGTAGGAAATTATAATATATAATACACATTTCAAATGTGGGAAAATTGGATACTGTAACAGAAACAGCAATTAGATTACAATCAGTGTTAAAGAAAACCAATGTCCCTACTTAGTATCTATACTTTAAGAAGACAGAGTCTAGCTTTTGTGTTGATTTTGAGTGTATGACACAAGACTGTGAAGTCTCTTCATCCTGGCTTGTGGAAACACACATATGAGCTTACTCAATTTGGGCACTGGCTGTGTGTCCCAGAACTGGTATCTGCGCTTTGTGGCCTCATCAATGTTCCTGGCTGGGCCTTGGCATGCAGACAGCAGTTCCATTGCTCTCTGGATGTCCTGTAGCTTCTGAATAGGGATGGTGGGATTCTAGAAGAGCAGAAACAAAGAGACACACAATATGAGGAAGTTGCCACCACTTTTGAAAACAGGTAAACCGTGTGTACTGGCCTCAGAGCCTGTAACTCCCAAACACTGCCCCACCTCCTGGAGGCCTGCTGAAGGCTGTCTGTGAATATACTGAGATAAAATAACTGCACTGTCGCAGATTACCAGTGTGCTGCAGTTCAACGGGGGGCTCTGGTGGATTGGGAATGCTAAGTACACAGGAGCACCCTTTGCTTCAGGATCCCGCCCATCTGTGCTGGTCCCACTGCTCCTCTGGGAAAAGAAGGTAAAGAGTGACATGCAGGGCATGCATTACTGTCACACAGCAGCCAGGCAGCCAGGAGCCTCTGTTAGCGTTAATGCTCTGCGGCAGCAATGAAGGGGCAGAGGAAACAACTTCTAGAACAGAAACTAGACAGACAAGAGATGATTAGAAGGAAAGGACGGGAAGAGAAAGAAAGAGAACCTTAGGGCTATGCTGGGAAGGAAATGGTTAAGAAGAAGACACTAATTCTGCTGCTGCTCCCTCCTGGACAATACCCAGCCCTTCTTACACTAAAGGAACCTGAGACAGAAGGAGAAGAGAAGCTTCTCCGCAAATTCTAATCCTTGGCACCAGATGCTTGTTCTCCCAACACAAGAATGGAAACCTAGCCTTGTTTTTAGGTAAAGCATATTCTTATTGGTAAAGTGGGCAATATTTTTAAATTCCTAAATTCTCTTCTCAAAGCCAATATTTCTGGGTTTCTTTTGCAGATTCCCCATCTCTTTAAGTTCTTCAAATGCAGTAATACATGGAGACTAAGACTACATTTAAAATGAGACACTGACATGGAGTCGGATATGGAAATCAGTGGAACACAACACTTAAATCTTTTTTTTTTTTCAGGCATGTTGTTCATTTTACTAAGCACAAATACTCAAATGTAATGTAATTCTTATAACAAAATAGTGTATGTCCAGCTAATCATATATGTAAACTGCTTTAATTTCAGTTGTTCTTTTGGCCTGTTGATTTCATATCCTTAACCTCATGTGAAGTGTTTAGTTTTAATTTTTTTTCTTTCTTTCTTTTTTTTTTTTTTTTTTTTTTTTAGAAAATCTTCGGTCTGTTTTCATTCTCGAACACTTTTAAGTAACTGATAAACTAATAACCTCTTGAATTTCTAGAAGTCTACTAAAAGACCTACAACAGGAACCAAATTTATAACATAGTACAACAATGCTTAAAGATACATTTAACTCTGGCTTGAAAATTCAAAGTAGAATCCAGGCTTAAAAAAATATCTGTGTATAGAGCCTACACTGAGTTTGTTACAGTAACTTTTTTTTTTTTTCTGATAGTTAAGACTTCCAAGACAAATTAAAAGCAAATTCCTTTGCAATAATCATGAAGCAATATCTTGGTTTTGACAGAGCTAATGATAGCCCAGCTCCAGGAAGACCCTAGAGTAGTTTATATGTGCTACCAACTTAGTGTCACTAGGCTATGCTAAAAATATTGGGCATTTGTGAAACATTTATATTCTAAGCTCACTATTTAAATACTTTCTGAAAACAGGTACAAGTAAGTACAATTTTCAAACCTATAATGTCAATGTAAGGAAATTCACAGTTAATCTTTTTTTTTAATTTTAACTTTGTGATTATTATTATGAAGTGCTGGAAATTAAATGGAAACCTTGCATATCATGCTCGGCAAATGCTAAAACCCTGGACCCTAGCCTTAGGATTATTTTTTTTCTTTTTTGAGAAAAGGTTGCCCTATGCAGCCCAGGCTTTGGCCTTGCACTCACAGTCCTCCTGCCTAGTCTTCCTGGGTGCTGGGATTACAGGCGGGCGCCATCACGCTCACCTTATGATACATTCTTAAATCTATCCATTCACCTTCCATAGTATCACCACCTGGGGAAAAAGGCAAGAATGTGCATTAGCCCCCAATTAACTGTCCACTAGTATGTTCTTACCTAAAAGGCAGGAATTCCTCTTTCTCTCCATATGCTTCCTAAAGAATACTATCAGCTACATCCCTTGCCTATTATTTTCTAAATTGAATACCTTCTGCAACTAAAAAGTCTGCAAGAATGGGTTGGAGTTATAGCTCAGACGGTAAAGTGCTTGCCTGGCATGCACAAGGTCCTGGGTTCAATCCCCAGATCCACATATACAAATCTGTTAAGAATCTAGACAAATATCATTTTCATTTTAATCATTAGGTGTAGTTCAGATTATTCTCTAAATGCAGTTCACTGTAACAGTATGGCATTATCTACAGCTGCCATAAGTTTATGGGGGACAGTGCCCCAGCTTTAAAAAAAAAAATGCAATGAACAAATGCCAATATTAAAACACTGTAGACTAGCTTCTAATATTAAAAATAAGTAAAAACAAAACAAAAAACCTCTCTACCATATATGCAAACAGTAGTTCCTCCCACTCAGTCGGCTGCAGTTTCTTATCAGTGCCCAGAGTGCAAGGAAGTGCTTAGAATCCCTGAGGGTAAAGGGATGGGTAAAGCCAATGGCATGGTAGAAGCAAAGAGCTGCCCACAACTGCAGGTAAGTGATGCATTTATCTGCTGAAGCAACACCAAGAAATGAGAAAAATATTTGCAAGCTGATGCGTTATCCCAAATTATCTTAGAAGTTACGTCTAGAGGAAGACTGATCACCTGAGACCAAAAGGGAAACTAGGAAGGAAGACTTGACTTTGTTCTCTCCTCGCAGTCATTCAGGGCCAAACTGGGCCAAGTAATTCTCCTTTTCAGAGACTCCTGGTTCTTTCATATAAATCAGGTACCAACAACAATAAAACCACCCAGACTGATTTATATGACATATGAAAAAAACCCTGAAATCCACAAAATTTGCAAGTGCCGTCTGCCATGTGCACTGTACTTAAGAAAACAGAGCAATCTTCATTAAGAACGATCTCACTTTAACTTGGTGACAGTCTATAGAGACTAGAAGAAAATGGGCTTTCCAAGGTAAGGAAACAGGCTCAGAGAGATACAGTATACTGTGAGTAATGAGCTAGGGCCAAGTACTAGGTCTTGGGGCTACCACGCTACCCAGAAAGATTGACTTGAAGCTACAATCATCAAAGTCGCCTTTTTCTGTTATGTTTCTAATTCCGTTCCTTTGGCTCTGGTTTCCTACACCAGCAGGGATGTGGTCTCCTGCATGATAGGAAGGAGTGATGTCCACAAACCGGGGTGACTGTCAACGGTTATCACATGGCCTATGTAACAATGCAACTAGCTCTCTCTCCAGCAGACTATCTGCCAACATGGAACCCAGATGGACAACTAGTTTAGTCTGAAATAGGGGTGTCCTAAGGGAGAACATGAGGAGGTGTTCCCCACCCTTGGCAATGGCATGAGGGATGGCCACTGCAGACCAGGCTGATTCAAAGTCAACAGAAGACTTACCCATGGCTGCTCCGGCTGAAATCTGCTGCCAGATGGCGTTGTGCTATGCAGGTAATTAGACAGACACCCAGAAAAATTAAAATGTGAATATCTTCTGAACTAAAAGTAATCACAGATTAAGTGTAACTTAAAAAAAAATTAAACAAAACAAAACAAAAGTCTCCTACCAGGCTCCCAGAAAGACTTCTTCTATGACTATGATCTATACACTATTACAAAGAGAAGAAGAAATGAGGTGGCTACACACACACACAGAAGCCCAGTATGTACCTCTTGGTTGTGTGGGTGCCACAGTGAGCTTCACGGAGACTGTAAACACCCTCCAGTTACTTGTGCCCTTCAACACACAGTCAAAGGAAATACTAGCTACGCATCTACCCCGCCCAAACCCATCTCTTCTGCATTGGTAAAAATATCTGTAGTAAGAAAACAGGCTCTCACTTTTGAAGACTGCTGGATTTTAATCTCCTGGGAGTCAGATGCAGAGTCGGACTTGGTACCCCCAGAATTTGGCTTCTCCTTTTTTCTCTTCTGTTTCTTCTTTTTCTTTTTTGCTCCCAAATCTCCTCCAGGGCTTCTGTGGGAAATTCAAGGAGGGTAAAACAAAACTGAAGGGGGAAAAAAATCATCATATAAAACTGAGTTACATAAAAGCCATTACTTAGAAAAACACGTTATCTGTACAGTGAAGGACAACTATGTTAGGATACGTAGGATATGAGGGGTCAGGTTGAGATATCCATAAGCAAACAGTGGTTCTTGCTTAGTCACATGGCAGGTGCTCAGATTATCTTCTAAACATAAAAACTGCAGATACAAGCCTCATTCATAACTGAAGTCAAAGAACATTCAGTTACTCTGCTACCCACTTTTTACTCAGCCCCTAAGAGATATGCCTGGGGCTAGAGAGATGGTTCAGAAGTTAAGCACATTGGCTGCTCTTGCATAGAAACTGGGTTTGGTTACAAGCATCCACATGGCATTCACAACTGCCTGTAAGTCCAGTTCCAGAGGATCCAATGTCCACTTCTAGCCAGTAAGGGTACCAGGAATGCATACGGTACATATACATACATATACACATACATACATACATACATACATACATACATATAAAACACTCGTTAAGTATTAACATCTTTTTAAAAGAGCTTTTAAAAAGCTACATGTATAAAAATATCTATTACAGATAATTCTTTGGGATGACACTATTCACCTTTCTTCATTTGTTTGGCTTTGCACATACTAAATAAGTGCTCTACTCCAGATTTATGTCCCTATCCCATCAAAATACTTATTTTGAAGTAACAGAAACGAAATTAACAGAAACTTTTTCATATGTGGAAAAAGTTTCTTCTGATTAAAAATTTTTTTATCTTAATTAACAAAAAACTCTATGGTTTGTGTGGCTTAGTAGGTAAAGGCGCCTGCCACCAAACATGACAGCCTGAGTTCAATCCCTAGGACCCACAGGGTAGAAGAGAAAACTGATTCCCTCAAGTTGCCCTAACCTCCATGGGCACACTATAGTATGTGTGTATGCATACACACTAATATCTCTTCAAAAACAAATTCCTAAGTATCAAAAAACATCATTGGGTAAAATATTTTTGTTGTTTGTAACCCTTTCCACTTCTGTATTCTGGAAAAGAAAAAAAAAGGTAAAAAAAATAAAATAAAAGAGACACACAAGACTAAGTATTTTCCCTTACTGAAGCTTACTCTACCACAAATTTCCTAGAAGATAAATTGAAATTTGAGAGATTATCATTACATTTTTGTTCCACTGTTGTAAACCAACCTATCCCTGCTTATTTTCTTTCCTGGTTTCTATCTGATTAGCACATATACTACAACCCTCCTCCAAGACCCCAGATGCCATTAGTGTAGAGCCAAAGCCTTACATTAGCATCTCTCAAAGACAACAGTTTTTCCGGGTATTTGCTTAGTAAAGTATCTTTGCTAATCATATTTTCATTTTCCTAACATTTTCTAACACAAACACAATTGGAAACATAAAATCGTAAGGCCTCCCTATTCCTTCCACTTTCAGTGTGTCCTGGGTTTCTACACTAAGCTACCTCACTGCTCACCAGCTGCAGGCATTCCACCATGCAGACTGGCCAGCTTTGGCTGAAATGTTCCTATATAAGAAACACCGTTGCTGCAGAAGTGTTTCAGCATATCAGCCTTCTTACTTTTAGGCTGGCTTGTCCACAGGTACAAATACTGGATCACAGGCTATGCTTTGTGTACTGGTAAGTAACTAAGACTCTCCTTAAATACTGTACTGATTTCCATTCTCACCAGCAGGAAACAGAGGTTACTAATGCCCTCCATCTTCAGCAGTAATGTACCTTTTTTTTTTTCCTCATCTGAAATAATCTTACAGATGGTGCTGAGGAAAACTTACCATAGACTTCATTTATTTAAACATTTAATCAATACTTGGGCTAGACACTTTTAAATCATTTCAAGAATTGTTTCTCTATATCCCCTTTTATTCATCATCCCTAAAAATAATTTAGAGGTACCTTCTATGAAAAAGTACCTACACTATCATTTACTCAGTACTCTAAACACGTTCTCATTTTTCTTACACATACTGTATCATGTGCATACATGTACATGTGTGCATATATATATCAGGCCAAAGCTTGCACAGGATGTTTTTCCTTATTGCTTTCCTCTTTGCTTACTGAGGTCAAGGTCTCTCTCTCAATGAACCTAGAGTCCACTCATATTGGCTAGCCTACATAGCTTCACTTACTCAGGAAATCCCTCAGTCTGCCTCCCAAGTGCTAGGATTGCAGCTGGTAACCGCACCTGCTTGGCTTTTAATGCAGGTTCTGAAGGATTCTTACACTTGTATAAGAAGAACTTTATCCACTGAGCCATCTCTTCAGCTGCATTTAATTTCATTTAAGTCTCAACAAAAGCCTAGAGTCAGACTTACCATCTAGCTTCTACTAGTTTAGATTTTAATCAATTTGTTTAATATTTGACTTTTTGTTATCTTTTTAGAATGTATTATGTAATTTAAGATAGAAATGCTTTTCCGTGTGGCTTGCTTTTAAATTTTGCTTATATATTATCTTCTGCATTCCAAAATGACGCAAATAGTCTATGTTTTCACCCTGCCTTTTCTATGGCTTTTTGACCCATTTGGGACCAAATGTGTCTTCAACATTCCAAAAACATACACAGGTTGCTGAGGCAAGAAGATAGCAAATTGGAGACCTTTCTGAACTACAGACTAAATTCAAGGCCAACACAGGCAAGTCAGTGAAGCCCATCTCAAAGAAGAAAATAGACAATTTATCTCAATGTATAGTACCTATCTAGCATGCATGTAACATGCTAGACAGGCTTAAACCCTACTGCTCTAAGGGGGAAAGTTATAAACACAAGAGGCCCTCCTATAATAAACAGAACATGTTAGTCAAGGACCAAACTACAGCATATCCAAAACTAGTAACAGACAAAGAAGCTGACACCTCTACTTAACAGACATTCATTCACACTTTCCACAGCTCCCATGAGGTCCATGAGTCCCTAGATGCTGCTGCAACTGCAAACAGATTTAGAGCAAGTCCACAAATTCTTTTGACATTTTTCATGGAGAGCTGGAGCCCGTTTTCCCTTCCCTTGGATCTAGATGGCCTGACTTGCTCTGACCACAGTTGAAGTGACAATATGTGATTTCAAGGTTATAAAAGGCCACATATCCCTGTTTCTCTTGTAACACTCTCATAAGCCTGGCTCCCTTTAGAACCTGCCATGATGGTGAGGCCAATGTTGACTCTTGGCTGAGGTGGAAAATAAGCTTCTGGCTCAGATCCAACATCTATTACCAGCCATGTAAGAGAATCACATAAATCCAGCTCAAGGAGCCCTGAAGTCAGACTCCAACTGTGACTCTGTAGTAGTTACTTTTGTGATGCTGACAAAATTAAGGGAGTAAATATTTGGTTGTGCTCATGGTTTCAGAGGGTTCAGTTCAGGGCTGTTTGGCACCATGCAGTTGGACAGACCAGCTTGGTGATTAAACTACCTGGAAACATTATAACAATGGCCCATCAGGATACAAAGAAAGGAGAATATGGGAAGGGGCCAGAGAAAGATATTACCCACAAGAATATCCCCAGTCTACATGATCAACTTCTTCCAACTAAGTCCCAACATCATCTTATGAACCAACCAAAGGTTCAATCATTGGGTCAGTGTTAAGTGTGCTTTACTTTCCTACTTTGTGGCCCCCCCCCCCCCCCGCTTTAAAGTAAGATCTCAGTATCTAGGCTGGGGCTGACCTCAACTTTACTATATATCCTGGGCTGGCTTTCCAGCTTGTGCCTCACAAGCAGAACTATACATTCTCTTTTAGGTCTTCTGACTTTCATGCCAAGCAGCCTTGTTTCCTGGAGCCAAGGCCTCTGGATAAATCAGAGGCTAAAGGGCTCAGTCTTTGTACAGTACAGGAGAGAAATACAAAGAACTATGAGGTGGTCTACTTCATACCCCAGTGTACCCTAACATAAAGTCCTAATCTAAAAAAGATTATAAACAGCATCAAGGTTATAGAGGGATTCCTTCTCTTATCAATTATTAATGTGTTAAAATAATAAACATTACGTTTTAAATGGCTAATTCATTCTTTCATACGACCAAATTACAAAAACACAGGCAGCTCTAGGTTCATATTTCCCTGTTCCTAACCCTAAAACAGAAAACAGTGCTTATTACTGAAAACCCATTAAGACCTAGTCAAGTGATAACCTGGCAGCCTAAAAATAGTAATGCATTCCCACCCCAAAACAAGAAGTTTATTTTCATCAGTAGAATCAAATTGTACAATCACCATGTTTATATTTAAAATCATCTGGTGACTAAGAGTACCCATAAATATCTGCCTGGCAATTGAGCAGCTAGAAACATGTGGAGACACCTGGTTTGGCATATTCTGATTTGGAGCACCCTCCTGGAGGTAGTCAAGCTGGCACCTTATGAAGTGGTAACAGTGCTGGGAGGATGTGGGAGTCACGTACAGATGCATGTGTGTATGCATGGGATCAAAGAAATCAGTTCATACTGGCATCCGGAAGGTCCCTAATACCTCTCACTAGAAGATGGAATACAAATACCTTCTGAATGAGTGACTGGTGTGTAATTCTGGCTTCTGAGGTGGCTATAGTCATGTACTGGCAGACAGCAAAACACCTCTGGAAAAGCAACAATTTCCCCTACTTTGTGGTAAAGATTATTGAACCTAGTATCAAATCTTCTCTAATTTTTTACTTAAGTGTTTAGTACTGTGCTGGGTTCACAGGGAAGCTAAAGTCAAAAGGCAGCACCTTTCTTCTCCTAGAACCCTTTCCTAGAAACTACCAGCTCGATGTGGTGGCGCACACCTTTAATCCCAGCACTCAGGAAGCAGAGACAGGCGGTTCTGTGAGTTTGAGGCCAGCCTGGTCTACAGAGGAAGTTCCTGGACAGCCAGGGCTACACAAAGAAACCCTGTCTTGAAAAAGCAAAAACAAAATCAACAAAACAAATAAATAACCCCAAACAAAAACAAAATAAAACAAAAAAAAACCCAAACACTGGAACACCAGTCCACAACAGCCCAGATTCCTAAAGCAGTTTCTTACTGCAGGATAGGGAATGAGCTGTCATGACTGATGTGTATGCTTGGAACTAAATGAAATAATCTTTGGTGTACAATCCAGAAGCATTTGTCCCATGGTGCCAGGTTTTCTCTAAAGTAAGTATATTTATTTTTAAGATACAGGGGCAGATAAACAGACATTAAAACACCAGATTATTTCATCAAAAAGTCCTTTTGAAATGTTTTAATATATAAATATACTATAATATATATTAGGACAGCTATGAGATGAAATTTTCTATTAATTAAATTCTAAGAGTTAATACTACTCACCAATACTCCCTCCCTAAACTGTATTGCTAAAATTATTATTATTTTAAGAAGACAAAGTCTTCATTGTGCAACCCTGGCTATCCTAGATCTCACAATGTAGACCAGACTGGCTTCAAACTTACAGAGACATATCTGCCTTGGTCAGACTCATCCTGAGTGCTTGGATTTAAAGGGGTGCGCCATCATGCCCAGCTTAAAACTGAACTTTTAAATTTTGGAATAATAAAGAATATCTATTCAACCTTTCAATAGGCCTAGTTTATAAATTCTCCCTTTTCTTGCTCATCTGAACACCAAAAAATTCGGAAGAAACTATAAAAACTTGCACCAAATGCATTATCTCTTCTTCCAAATACATACATATTTCATACAATACATACATGTTTCAACCTTCCCATACCTTAAATGAGGACAAGTTACTTTTCCATGTCTCAGAGCCTTAAAGAAACTAGGATGGGGAGTAAGTGCTGACAGAGTACATCCTCATAGTACTAGGACAACCACAATAGAAACACAGAGAAGGGCTATAAATGGTGTGATATATCTGTAATGCAAACACTCAGGAGAACAAAGGAGAAAAATCATGCATTTGAGGCCAGCCTGCTGCTCAAAATATGACTACTGGTAGTGACAATAAGTAAGGCTGAAGGGTAGCTCAGTATGTAAGAGCTCCTGCAGTATGTAAAACCTGGGACTCCCAGGTTTGAGTCCCAGCAGCCACACTGGGCAGCGTCCATGGGTACCTGCATGTATGTGGTGTACCTACAAACATGCAGGCACACACCTATACACCAATAATAGTAGTAATAATAAAGGTAACAACAACAACAATAACAGGATAAAAATAAATGCAACTGCAGAAAATCTAAAACAATAAAGCCATTTTTTAATTTGTTTCTCAGAACTGATTTATTTATCTGTTTAAGTGTGTACACACATGTTGGTGACTGTGTGACCTTGTTTAAACAAGCAGAGGCTTGTTTAGAAGGTGTTAGATGTCCTTCTTGATTACTCCCTGCACACTTCTCTCAGGCCAGGGTCTCTCACTGTACCTGGGGCACACATTTTCTAACCTAGGCTATAAGCCAGCAAAATCCCAAATCCCCCTGTTTCTGGCCCCTTGAAAGCTGTGGTTAAAAATGTGCATGGTACACCTGGATTTTCAGGTGGCTGCTGAGCAGCAGGCACTCTTAACCACAGAGCCACCTCTCTAGCCTCTCCTCAGAACAATAATCCCGAGCATTAAGTGTAATTCAGCACTTACACTCTCAGGTTTTTAAACAAATTAAAATAATAATATATCTATGCAGAAATTTGCATGTGAAGATTAATAGCCCTCAAATGGAAACAATCCAAATGCCTATCAACTGATGAATGCATAAGATGTGGAATACCCATATAATAGGTTACTATTCAAAAACTTTAAAAAAATGTAGCACTATATACATAACAAGGATGAATTCAGTGTAAAAAGCCAGTGCTATAAAGCCCACATATTATATGGCTCCATTTACATAAAATATCCAAACAAGCAGACCAAGAAATTACAAGATAGATTTGTGGTTGCCAGGAGCTGAGCAGGCGGGTAGGATGCTTAACATTGACTGTCACCTTAACAGTCTACACTTACCAGACAGACAAGTGTTTGAACCCTCCTGTGAGGCATTATGTAGATTAGGCTAAATGAGCTGAGAAGGTCCACCCCATGGTCTGGGGTCCTAGACTGTGGGAGGCAAACCAAACTGAGTGACAGCATGCATCTCTCTTGCCCTGATGTGGATGCAGTGTGAGCAGCCTCCACCTGCTCCTGCTGCCTTTCCCATCCTCAATACAACAGACTATATTCCCACAAACTTTAAAAAGAAAAGCTCGCTGCCTTTAATTGCTTCTGTTAAGTATTTTGTCATGAGGAGAAAAGTGCGTTTAGGAGATAGACTGCTTAAGGATGTGGGTTTCATTTGATTATGAAAATTACTTCTAAAATGGACTGTGGTGATGGCGTTATGACTCTGTGGATGTTACAAAAGCCACTAATTGTATGTTTTCAACAGGCATATTATATGGTATATAAATTATATTTCAATAAAACTTTTTAAAAATATTAACTCCTATGCCTGGGTAGCAGGATGGGGGACGGCTTGAACAGACCCAAAACTGACCCAGAAACATAAAAGCTGCTTAATTGGTATTTGCTTCCTACAGAAATTCACAGGCTCTGAAAGAACATGTAAGGCAGAAAGAGACACCACAAGCCTGAGTAGGCAAAATGCTGAGTAGGAACCAGGATAGTAAAAAAGAAACTCTTAGAAAAAGGTTCCACATGGAATTCAGTGAATTCTGTCTCAGACTCCTGTTTGAGAAAGATCACCAAATCCAAAAATGCAACTGTAGAAATCATGTTGCTGCTTCATAAAAATCTCTCCAGCTTTAAGAAGAATTCCATGCCCCTCGTCACTAAGATTACTAATGAAATATCCAAATAGATTCTGAATTTTACTGTCTTGAGCTGGGAATGTGGGGTAGGGTGGGGATGAGATTCTGGGCCTTGTTCAAACTTGCTATTGGAATCAGTTCACGCCATCTCTGCCATGATAAGGTCAAATACTGAACTTCCTGTTAGCCCTAGCATGTTCTTTCTTTCTCAAGTCTGATGGGATGTAGAAGTAGGATTAGACGATAGATAGCAGAGCCACACACTGGGGGGGATGCACAGCCAGTCCTTAAGTGACAGAAGTAATAAGAACCCTTCTAAATATTATATACATATTAATATATATATGAAGGGAACAGCCATGGTATTAGAGCCTATCACAGCGGCTCAAGAAATCATGAACTAATGCACTGATTGTAGGAAAAACATTGCAGCTTAAGGTACAGGAATACCTGATATGAAACAACGTTAGACATTATAGGATACTACCAGAAAAGTCTGTTAGCAGCTTCCCCTGTGAAACACAAATAACAGGAGTTTGATAGTGACACTACTCTACACATTTTCTTCTTGATACCAATCTCCTGCATAAAAACTTTTGGAATCATGAATGAATGTAATTGTTACATTTTAAATTTTTAAGTAGTATTTATTATTATTTACGTGTGTACATGTCAACCAGAGTGTACCTATAGAGATCAGAGTTTCAGAAGGAGGCTGTTTTCTCTTTCCACTGTGGATTCTGGGGAACAAACTCAGATTGCCAGACTTGTATTCCAAGGCTTTTACCCTCTGAGTCATATATCACCTTTGTGACCCTCATATGATTTAGTTTTTGCAACTAAATCATTAATAATATCAATCACAGCTCAAGAAGAGAGAAACATATTACTAAAATGCAAGAGACATGCCTGTAACAACCCATGAGTCACAGGTACTTAGTATATGACAATGTGAAAAATGAGTAGTGTGTATCAATGAAGGTGTATCAGTGACCTCTAATGCCTTGGTCCCCAATACTGCAAAAAAATTAAAAGCAAATTTCTTAGTTTATGAATATACTATTTAATGAAAAGTATAGAAAAACCAACTTCCGTGGAGAAAAAACAGGAAAATATTGTGGGAAAAAATTGACTTGCTGTTTCCCACAACCATAAAAAAAAACAAAAAAACAAAACAACAACAACAACAAAAACACCCACAAATTTTACATTTTATTTTATTTATTTTTTTGGTTATAAATTTGGATCATCTTTGTGAAATGTGACTTACAATGTTTGGATACATTTTTGTTTATTTATTGTCAATCAAGTTATATAATAGCTAGGTATGATTAGTACATGCCTATAACCGCAACAGTTAAGAGGCCGAGACAGGAAAATCACTGCAAATTTTACGGCAGCCTGTGCTATGTGAGTTCCAAGGCATCATCCCCTTCCTACCACGGCAGAACAAGACAACAAAATATTAAGATTAGCTTTCCAGCTATACAAGTGTATACCTGCCCTGGTTCCCTAATGAGGATACCAATTTTGAGTGAAAGACCCAAACTTGGAAAACAGAACCTTGAAACTAAAAGTAGTTATCTTGGACCTCTAAGGTCACACCTATTCAGCACCAAACAATGCCTGCCAAATATTAACACTCATTAAATATGTCCATTGAATGAAGGACAGAAAGATGACACTAACTTCATAAAAGAAGTTAATGAAAAAAATTCTTAAAGACCTTTCTGGTGGCATACACCTGTAATCACAGCACTTGGGAGGTAGAAGCAGGAGTATCACAAGGTCAAGGTCATCATCAGCTACACAGCAAGTTCAAGGCAAGCCTGGGCTACATGAGACCTTGTCTCAAAAATAAAACAACGTAAAATGGACCTAAATGTACAATCATAAGGGAAAAGGTAGTAACTTTGGCTACATGAAAGTTAAATATTTCATAGAAAAATGCTTATAAATAAAAAAATGTTAAAAACATGAGGCAAAATATAACACACATAAAAAAGTATTAACAGCTAGAATATGTATGAAGCTGTGTTTTCCCACCATAGTTTATGTCAAGCTTCATACAGAAAGGCAAAACAATATTCTGGCAGAGACTGTAGGCATCATCTGAGACTGGGTTTGAATCCTGATTCTTATCTTCACAACTGTATTGAGTGTATTAACTTCTCTGTACCTCAGTTTACATATCTGCAAAAGGATGACATTTTCAATAAACAGTATTGGGAAAGTCCTAAGGATCAAATGAGTTAATGCATAGAACTTAACTCAGTAGCAGGACAGAAGCCACTCAGCTATCACTGTGATGGCTCTGCTTTTATTTTGTTCTTGCATCACAATGCTAGCTCAAACTGTATTGTCTTTCTCCAACTAGAACACAAACCCCTTAAACACAGGTTTTCCATCTTATTTCCAGCACCTAAAATAGTATCTGGCACACAAAAGATCCTCAGTAAATATTTTCTGGATGAATAAAAAAAAAATCAATTTTAAAAATCATTAAGAAAAAGACAAAAGTCTGACAGAATCATGGGCTAAGGATATGAATAAACACTTCACCAAAGAAAAAGCCCTGGCAGCCAACACTTTTGAAAAAATGTGCTCTACGCGGTCCATTGATCTGGCAAGTATTTTAAAGTCTGAGAACATCAGAAGTATGAGAGAAAAGATATACCTCTGGTAAATGTAAGCTGGTGCAACGACCACTAACAACATCATATCTGGCACAGCCACTGCCATCATGACCATCACCATCGCCAACACTGTTATCACCAATACCACTGCCTTCAACTTTAAAGTAACTTGGTAAAATATAGTAACTATCACTATTACCAACACTACATATCTTTAACACAACCAGAACTATTATTACCATCAACTTTATTATCATCAGTTTATGACTACCATCACCTGCATCATCAGCATCAGCATCACAACCACATCACTATCTCGGTAATATCAGCATTACCACCATCAATTTTACCATTACTACTACCACTACCACCACCATTATCACCAACCACCTATCACTGTCATCCACACCTAACAATTTACAAAACACAGTAGAAGCTGTACTAAGCACCTTAGATCTGATCTTGTAAACTGTCATAACAACACATTATTTCCACTTGACAGAAAGGAAGTTGAAATATGGGTCCACTAAGTAACTCACTGAAAGGAGCATGTTTAGCAATGGCAAAGGCAGCACTTAAATCTAGTCAATCTGCACCCAGAATCAACACCCTTACTACACTGTATTGCTCCTTCTTTGTGCACTGACCATCTCTTATGACATTTATTGATGATCTTCTTCATGATCCCATTCATGATCTTTGAGTACCTTGTAACCTGTACTTTGATCAGGTTACTACTATAAATCTTCAGTACATAGACTCTGGTACCCTTGCTAGGGTTAACATCCCTTTACTACTAGAAGAAAAGGCAGAGAATCCAAAGTTCTCGTTCAGCTTAAGACAGACAGTAAAGGCAGCCACTGCTCTGGTGATGAAAAAGAAACCAATACTCAGCTGGGCAAGCTGGTTACAGTTGAAACAAATAATCAGCTGTACTGGCTACTAATATGTTCTACTTCATCCTGAGTTAGGGATATCTCATGGCCACCAAATTCAGTAATGGATTTTACTTGCAGGAACTACAGGTTCCCGAAGTCATGTGGGTTTGCTTTTGTCAGTGGCTCACCTGTCCAATTCTCGGAGTAACTTCTTCACCCTGTTCTAGGGTGATCCACAATTTACAGCAGGAAGCTACCCTCCTCACTGTTGTCACTGGGCTAGGTGATGGCCTCACCTACAGTGTGATTTCAGAGACTTTAGATTCTGCATCTCTATCTCCTCTAGGGACTGATGTAGGAAACATTAAAGCCACACCATCTGTGGTCAAAGCAGCAAGGCACTGATAAGTCCTAATTCTAGAAGGTCACAAGTCCACAGCTATCCATATCCAAAATGCACATAGGCAAACATTTTCCAACCCCAAATGAATTTGTCATTTGTGGTTAAAGACATACTGGAAGGTTGTGGAGATGGTTTTGTGGGTAATGGTGGTTTCCAATGAAGCATGGCAACCTCAGTCCATTCCCCAGAATCCATATATAAGATGTGTGGATGCTCACTGACCTCCACATTAGTTTTTCTCTTCCTCATCGTATTCATTCATTCATTCATTCATTCATCATTCATTCTCTCTCACACACATAAATTGTTTAAAAAATATTAAACTCCATTCAATAATTTTTTATTAACCTTTTAATGTATGATATACCAGATAATCTTAAGACTCAAAAATGCAAAGTGCAATCTCCATGCTTACATTTCTTTGATGACTCCACAGGTAGAGGTACGTTCATACTTTGTAGGTGCACTTTGGGTGTGACTTAATCACCTTGCCTGCTTTTACAGTATCAAGACTTAACAGTATATTGTTTCTCATAGTTTTAGAACTAAAGTCCACAATCAGGATGGACCAGGGTGTCGGCATGGTTGGGTTCCAGTAGACACAGCTCTTCAGGTGTTCATCACTAATCACCCAGTGACAGCTTCCCCCCTCCACCATTACGTAAACCTTCTAAAGGCCCGCCCTATTATCACTTTGGCAACAGAGATTTGGGATTCTGTAGATTAATTCTGAAGATACAAACTGGTCCACAGCCAGTTGCCAGTCTTGCTCATACCATTCTAAAAACTACCTTTAACCACTATTTTAATTTTTTACCACCGCAACAAAAAACCTGATAAAATTAACTGTTAAAAGAGGAAAGGATTATTCTGCCTCATATTATTAGAAGCTCAGTTCATGACCAGGTAGTTCAGCTGCTTTGAGCCTGTGGCAAGACAATGCACCATAACACGCATGTGCAAGCCTCCTTAGGTCACAGGCCAAGGAACAAAGGAGAATGAGGAAGAAAGCCAGGCCTGGTTCCCCAAACCCCCTTTACGAACACCTAAAGGTCTTCCTCTAGTCTACTTCTTAAAAGTTTCTACAACATCCCAAGTGTCACCCCAAGTGTCATTAACCCTTTAACACAGGGGCCCTTTGGGCTGTTCATGATTCTAATTATAACCACAGATCTTACCAAAGGTGCTTCTGAATAGCCATGCTATGCCATACAACAATCCGCTCTTCCTTATCTGCCCATTGCCTGCAACAGCTGATTGACGGAGCCTGAGTAATTTTCCTGTTGCCCAGAAACCAGTGAAGGGCTTTCTAGAAAATCTGAGTTAAGAAACACCCTTTGAACAGTGAGGACTTACTTAACTGAGGAGGCAGAACAAAAGAAAGACACAGAGATAACCAGACCTTGGGTCCTCAATTCTAAATAAAGACTAGTCCTACTTTCAGGTTACACGTTGCTATGTTTAAATAAAATCATCTCTAACTTGAATTAGTTTATACATATTAGACACACATTAAAAGAGCTATGTTCCTCACTTACCAGCTATGTGACCTGGTCAAGTCATTTATCTTTAGGAGCCGTGGCTACCTTAGCAGTAAAACAAGGGTCCGGCTAAGCAGATAACTGGGAGATGACAGCATGGGGGAAAACGGTGGGTAAGTAGCACAGGAAGACCAAATTCTCTAAGGGCTCGGAGGCCATGACAGGGTCTACCACATAGTAAGACCCCTGGTTATTTCAAAGCCTATATATTTTTGTCTTATGAAATTTTTGTCTTTGGATAGTGGTTACAGTTTTGTTTTTGTTTTTCTAAGATAAGGTTTCACAGAGTTTAGGCTGACCTCCAACTTACTGTGATGAGGATGACCTTTAATTCCTAATCCTTCTGCCTCTACCTCCCAAGTGCTGAGACTGCAGGCATGTGTCATATGCCTAGCTGGTGGTAGTGAAAAAAATGGGACACTGATAGAGAAATATGGTTAAAACATGCTTGTTCAAAATTTAAAGACAATTCCTAGAAGGAAAAAAAAATGAAAATGCTGCATTCTGCAAAAGACAGGAAAATAAATGTTTATGTATATAAAAACAGGAAATTCAAAGGCACATATCTGAGTTACCTAATATGATAGTCACCATATGTGGAAGGCTTTTTAAATAAGTTAATTAAATTGAAATTTTAGTTCCTCAAGCACTCACTCTAACCACACTAAGTGCTCAACAGCTCCATGTGAATAAATAACATCTACTGGACTAGGCACTTCTACTGCCTCAGAACATGCTAGCAAACATTCATGATGTAGAACAAGGCTGCCAATGAACCACATAAAGTATGATCTTATTTATGCTGATTGGGTACATACTAAAATGTGAATCAGTCACACTGTCAATTAAACTTGGATACAAAGAAATAGGATAACTAAGGAATTTGGCTCTCTATATACTTTACTTTAAACCTGCATGTTTTACTCATATAACCAGCAATAGTGACAAAAATATTTTAAAATGGAATAACAAACCAATTGGTCTTCTTTTTTGAACTTGAACATCTTTACCCTGTTAACGTGTTACACAGTGATGATTAACAAAGATGGCAAAGTGTGTATGCTGTCCTTCGAAACTGTATTTCTGCCAATTTCTGGGAAAGTCTGCTCTGGGCGAAAAGTGATGTCACCATCTCAGATGCAAATCTCAGCTTTATCACTGTTTTAAGTATTCCAAGTATTTCTTGAATGAGGGGGAATCCCTTCGGCCAGTGCTATTAATTTATCTTTCCATTTAAATTTATACATTTGACAGCAGATCACTTTTCAGACAGAGCAGCTTTGTGTTATCCCTTGAGTCTCCCATGATGAGAATTCAGAATTACAGCAACCTTCTGCATTTTCCCTCTGATTCTGTGCAACTACTGAGGGAAGTAATCACAATCAATTCCAATAATAAATATTTAGACACCTTCAACTCTTTTTCCCCCGGTAGAGGCTAGTACAAGAAAGGTTGTTTTATAATTTAATTCCAAAGTCTATGGCAGCTCATACCTGTAATCCTAGCATGGGAAAGATTGAGGGAAGGGGAGTCAGCCCAGGTTATACAGTGGATTCATGCTAGGCTGGCCTAGATTGAGGCTGAGATATTGCTCAAAACAAAACAAAACAAACAACAAAAGAACACCTAAGGTTTAATTTTTGTGACATACTGGGTTTTTTATTTTTCTAAGAAAAAAATTATTAAGGTGTATTACCAAAAGCAACTTACAGACTAAATGCAATTACTGTCAA
The DNA here is from genome assembly GCF_907164565.1 of Psammomys obesus. Classification (NCBI taxonomy): domain Eukaryota; kingdom Metazoa; phylum Chordata; class Mammalia; order Rodentia; family Muridae; genus Psammomys; species Psammomys obesus. The sequence goes on along the minus strand of NW_026596149.1, from coordinate 9,185,986 downwards.
AATTTCAACTTTTTAAAAAAATAGAAACAACAAAAATCCAAAAATTCATATGGAAGCACAAAAGACCCTGAATAAGCCAAAGCAAAACAGAGCAAAAAAAATATGGGAGGTATCTCATTTCAAGATGCACTACGGGCCATAACAAAGATGGCATGGTACTGGCACAGAAACAAATTTGTGGACCAGTGGAACATATAGAAAATATGGAATAAACCCCACAATGATAGCCACCCGATTTTTAACAAAGATGCCAAAGCCTATTTTGAAGAAAAGCCAGCCTCTTCAACAAATGGTGCTAGCAAAACTGGATATCCATGTGTAAAGGAACAAAATTAGAACTGTACCTCTCACTTTAAGGAAAAACAAAATCAATTCAAATCTTTATATAAGATTGAAACTTTGAAATTGCTAGAGGGAAGCATAAGGAAAGCACTTAAAGATACCAGCAAAGGCAAGGACTTTCTAGAAGTATCAGGAAACGATAGCAAAAGCTGGCAAATGGGACTGATGAAATTAAAAGGCTTCTGTGCAAGTGAAGAGACAGCTTATGATGGGAGAAAAATCCTTACTAGTTCCTGACCAAAGTATCTAGACTCCATTAAAAAAAAAAACAAAACCAAAAAAAAAAAAAAAAACCACCAAAAAACCCAAACAATCCAGTCTGTAAATGGGCAAAGGAAATGAACTCTCAAAAGATGAAATACAAAGAACTAATAAGTATTTTTTTTAGAAGTTCAGCATTCTTGGCCATTAGAAAATAGAAATTAAAACACTGAAACTCCATCTCATCTCCAGTCTGAAAGACTATCATTAGGAAAGCAAACACCAAATGTAGCTAGGATGGTGGGGGCAAGGCAGCCCTTGAACGTTGCTGGCAGGAGTGTAAATTACTCTAACCAGTATGGAAATTAGTAATAAAGGCTCCTAATTAATAATAATAATAAAACAGAAATAGAACAACTTTATGAATTACCTTTGCCACTACTGGGAATATACCCAAAGAACATAAAATCAACATAAAACTACATTTTATTATTTTGTCTTAAGCTTTTTTTGTTGGTGGTATTTGTTTGTTTTGAGACCCTGTCTGGTTATGGAGCGCAGGCTAGTCTCAAACTCGAGATTCTCCTCAGCTTCCTAAGGCCAGGATTACAGACATGTGCCACCACACTTGGCTGAAATTTCTGTAGTATAAGGGAGCAAACCCAGAGCAGTATGCATAGTGGGCACTTGTTCTACCAGGAAAGTACATCCCTGTACCAACCCCATCCTAGATTCCTGATAGCCACAAGGTGAGCAATTTTACTCCTTAAATCATTCTCTGCTGGGCTTCTGCCCCACCAGTCCCAAAACCCTGAACAGACCATGGCCAGAAAGCCCTGAGTCAAAATCAATCTTTCATTCTTTAAACTGTTTCTCCCAGGTATTTGTCGTAGTGATTAAAAAGCTAAGACAGTGCTCAGCGTAGGATAAAGCTAAGGAATCTTTCAGGATGCAGTTTACAAAAACAGAAAACGTACCTTAATGAGGCAAAACATTGAGTTTTAGTGGACCTAACATTGTACCCCATCTTTAACAGTTTTACTAAATCCTTCAGAAACTGAGATAGCAGAACAAATGAAGAATGGGTGAAGTATTCAATACAAAAGACCTTGGATTATCTCTGTAGCTGCACACTTTGCAAGTTCCTAGCAAAGCCATCTTGCAGACAGCCTTTTTCCTCCCACTGTCACCCAGGACAGAAATTAAATTTTCAGTCATTTGGACTTTTCATTTGCCTGGAAGTTTTCAAGTTTCCTCAAGCTCTTTACTGAGACCTATTTACTTTATTCCAATTTTAAATTACGTGGAAAGGCAAGTTACTATAGGAATCTTTTTAGGTTATCCTCAATTATTTTCTAATTTTCCATACATTATTTGAAAATAACAGAACTACATTGTTTGAGCTATCATCTCACTAGTTAAAACTGACAAGCTCTCCCTTTGTCAACGTTTTGAGAATGCATATACTTTTAGAGTGGTATGCTACTTCCATATTTGGGTGGACCAAATAGTTAAAGTACACACTTCCCATGAAAATGGTGACAATCAAGTATATTTTAATACTTATGCTATTGCTTTAAATTAAACATAAAACCTCACATTTTGCTTATGAGCTTTCATTATTACCTATAAAATGAAATAAAAACCCAATAAAAATTCTATAAAAACAAAAGCATAGTAGCATCTCACCTGGCATTTTTCCTTTACTTGAACCTACAGTTTCAGCACAGTAAGCTAAAACAACTTGTAAATACATTGCGCCGAATGCTGGGTGTATATTAACCCTTTCAGGCCACTGGGGAGCTAGTGAACAAATTACTGCTCCACTTATTGACCTTTCCCTACTTGCGCAGAAGCAATACTTTGCCTATTAGCAAAGTAAAAGGTAAAACATTATCTACTAACTCTCCAAAGACTTGTTATTTGTTGTTTATTTAAACTACTGGAGAATGAAGACGCCAAGTGAGGAAAGAAAAGTTTTATATTTTAACACTGACAAACTTTGAGCTACTTAAAGAAAACTTGGGTTTCTACAAAGCACTATCAATTCATGAGCCAAATAAAATAGAATGACTTCCTAAAATTGTATTGTTTAAACTGAAATCAAAAAAGCAAAGCAGTTCAAAAAGAGCAGCAACTTGAGTTTTACTAATATCTCTACATTTCAGTAGATAACAAATCCATTATGTTAATTTTTTTTTCAAACTATACATCACATTACCTATTCCTGGTAAATAAAACAAGCCAATCCATTGGGCAGCTCTACATTTTGATTAAGAATCCTAAAATATAATTAATGTGCTGATATATAAATCTGGAAACCTTCGAAGAGGGCCCCAAAATGTGTTTCAATGCTCTTTTGGGAACTTCAAACAGCCTATAGCAAGGCACCAGACACCCAGATCAAAGGACACAGATATGAGTAAATCTTCTGTACCAAGTGTATCCCTAATTGTGTAAGCAAGGAAACTTTAATTAAACCACCAACCTAGAATATCAATCAGACACAGAATAAGAAACTGGGGAGAGACAAGTGCAGGGTCTCCTCAGAAAGGTAACAGAGAGGTGCGGAAGTTACTTGACCATTGGCTTGCATCTACACCCATTTCTGGCAAGAGAGCTAATGTTTCAAAAAAAAAAATACATTCATATTTAGCTATCACAGGCAAATTTTTATTAATCATAAACAGAACTCAGGCTCAGATTTCTGGAGAACTTCCTTTTCTAGCTTAAAAAAAATCTAATACAGAGTTAATAAAATGTAACTGATAAGAAAAAAATAAAATTAAAAAAAATAAAATAAAAAAAAATCTAGACTTGAATGATAACATTCAGTACTTGCAGCTGCCACTGAACAAAAAATAAAAAGCAACTTGCCAAGGGGAGATATATGTAGTCAGCTTTTCTTTTTCATTTGTCATTTAATATTTTATAACACATTCAAGATCAATAAAGCCTCCTTTCTTAAATAAAGCTTAAAGTAAACACTGAATGAAACACAAAACACTTGAAAGACTCTCCATGAACTGAATAAATAAGCCATCTGTGACTCAGGCTTCCCTATCGGGTTTGAGGCTGACCCACTTCTACAGAGTCACCACGGTTCGCAGAATCTCACTTCTAAGGGGCAGCAGGGCCGGCTCTGTGCCAGAGCATAGTTTGAATCCAACAGGGTAAAAGGCCGAGGCAAACAGCACCTACAAAAGGACACGGGTCTTTATTTAAAATGATCCCCCAATCCCCGCCTCTAAAACGGAACTTCAATACCAGCCTTAACCAGGAGCAGTCTTTTCTCCAACAGAAGAACAAATCATGTCTGTAGGGGAGAAAAGAGGGCAGGCAGAGATTGAGAACCGATCAGGTACTTGGTCCATCGGGTTCTGGAGATCAGACACCAGGTCTGCAGGCGGGGTGAGGTCGGGGGCGCGGGAACTCGGTTCAGCGGTCAGCTCGGCTCTAGAAAGCCCTGCGGGCAAGCTCAGGGCCGAAAGAGCCGACTGTCCTCAGGCCCGGACCCGAGTCCCCCACCCCCCACCCCCCAGGCGCCCTTTCCCCGCCCGGGTGGCACAACTTTGCGCAGTTCGTCGCCAGCAGCCCGGAGACCGCCAGGGACGCATCCCTCACCCCACGACCGGCTCTGCGGGCTTCGTCTCCGGAGGGGGTTAGCGGCGGGGGGGGGGGGGGGGGGGGGGGGGGGGGGGGGGCGCGAAAGTGCTAGAAGGATGCCGAGGCGCCGGAGGCACGGCTTGCAAGCCCCTCGCCCGGCCGCCCTGGACGCCGCCGCCACAAAGGGAAGGGCCTGGCCCCCGCCGGGTGCCCACCGCGAGACGCTCGCCGCGGCTGGGTGAGGCCGGCCGGCGGGGGCGCGCGGCAGGTGACACCCGCGTCGCGGGCGCCCGGGCCGAGTCGCAGTCTCCCCGCCCACCTCGGGCCTCGCCCACCGCGGCGCGCGGCGGGGAGCCCGGAGCCCTGCACCTCACAATGGTGTCGGGACGAGGCCACGGCCGAGCGGGGCGGCCGAGGGGCTCCGCACGCCACGAACGGGCGCCGGGGCCCCGAGGTGCGCGCGGTCCCCGCCCTGTCGCGCCCGCGCGCCGCCTCCTACCCTTTGGCGTGTTCCGTCTCCTCCTCATTGTCTCCGTCTATTCCGCACGTGTCCTGGTCGTCCAGCTCGAGGCTCTGCTGGCTGGCCGCAGACTCGCTGTCCTCCGCCATCGCGGCGGCCCCGAGCGGCTGGGAAGGCGGCGCTCCGAGCAGCTAGCGAGGCGCGACAGGGCGGGCGGGCGCGGCCGCGGCTCCCTCTAGTGCCGCCCACCCTCGGGCTCCGGGGCTGGAGTCTGCCGCCCCGCCCATCCCGCCGGCCCCGCCCACCGCAGCCGCCACGGCCCCGCCCACCCGCTTGCGGCTCCCGCCCGTCTCTGCCGTCCCGCCCGCCTCAGTCGGAGCGGGCCCCGCCCACCGCAGCGGTTCGCCCACCTTAGCAGGCACGGCCCCTCCCTCCTCGCGCGTCTGCTCTAGCCCACCTCACAGCCATGGCCCCGCCTACCTCGCCTTCCCACTTCCGCCTATTTTGGCTGGTGAGACCCCCCCCCATCCCGCGGTCCCGCTTCCGCCCCAGCCCGCGAGGCCCCGCCCACCTCGCCGGCGGGCTCGGGCGCTCTCAGCCGGCGCGGCCCCGCCCACCTCAGCCAACCTGAGGGCGAGGCCAGGCCCGCTCTTCTTCCTGGGTCTAGAGCCGTGAGGCGGGGTGTAGGGAGGGACTGTGGAGTCTGAGCCCGAGGCCGCAGGGGGTGGGGCGTGGTCTGCCCGGGACGCGCTTGCGGCGCTATGGCGGGACCTGAGATCTCCGGGTCGCTGCTGGTTGAATTTCAGTGCTGTGCGTCAGCGTTTGCGAGCACCGGCTACGCGCATCTGTGTGGCTGTTCCCTTCAGTGTTCTTGATTTCTGCAGGGCTTTTTTTTGGTTTTTCGAGATAGGGTTTCTCTGGGCTCGCTCTGTAGACCAGGCTGGCCTCGAACTCACGGAGATCGCCTGCCTCAGCCTCCGAGAGAGAGAGAGAGAGAGAGAGAGAGAGAGAGAGAGAGAGAGAGAGAGAGACCGCGCGAGCGCTGGGATTAAAGGCATTACTACCGTGCCCGGCAGGGATTTTTTTTTCTCACTCAGGCCCGCTATTTCCTGAGGCTCTCCCTGCTTCCTCACACATGTACTTCAAAATTTTCCACTTCATGTTTCAATATCTAATGCTTTTTAAATGCACTATAATTTATTCACTTTATATCCCAGTTGTAGCCCCCTCCCTTGTCTCCTCCCGGTTCCACCCTCCCTCTCAATCTCTAATGCTTACCATGCAAAGTCAGAATGTTCCAACCTCCCTACCTCCCTGCTGCAACCTCAAGAGCTCTCAACAGAAAATTACTGGCGCTGGCTTTTTGTTGTTGTTTTGGTTTTTTTGTTTTTTGTCTAGACGGGTTCAGCTGAGAACAGAACGAACATTTTGTGAGAAATGGTGAAGATATTCAAATTGGGGATTTGGGTAGTTTCAGGCAGGTCATTCTGCTTTCTCCTAAGTGAAGGTCATGACCTCCAAGCAACTGTGCTTGGATGGTGTTGAAATACTCCTCCAGTAAACAGGAGAGGAAGGAAGCCAAGCACGGTGGCCCATACCTGTTATCCTAGCACTCTCCGGAGGTAAAAAGATGAGTTCCTTGGAGCCAGCATCCATTATGTACAGAGTTCAAGGACATCTTGAGCTATAAGAGACTGGTCTCAGAAAATAAAAGGCTGGGGATAGAAGAAAGAGATTCTCTTGTGCTTACCAGATAAGACAGGTGAAATTCACACGTCTCTTAAATGCTTCCCACAGCACTCCTTTGCTTTCCAGAGATAGGAAGTGTTCAAAGATCCTGCCAGACCTCCTGAAGTCTGAGTGGCAGTTTTACAAAGGCAGTTGCTGAGAAAGTTGCCAAAACTCTGTAATGAGGGAGAACTCCTTAAAATCCACTCAAAAACTTTAGTGTAATGCAGGGAGAAACCCCCAACACAGACAACACACACACAAGGATATGTACCTAAAATGCACTGAGCTAGAATGACCTAGAGAAAAAATTGCAGAGCAACTTCAAAGTCCAACATTTGTTTGATGTTCTTGGAAAAAGTGTAAATGGGACCCAAACATGGAGAAAATGCATTTTTGTCCTTCACAACTGCAGCTCTTTTTGAGACAGGGTGAAAGGTGGCGTCTAGATTCGTACTTTAGGATAAAGGCAGGCACGGAGGAGTGAGGCTTCTGCCCCTCAGCTATGAACATAAACAGCTGACTAACTAATCTGCCAACAGAGATCTAACCAGGAGGTAACCTAAGGGATCAGAGGGGTTTGCTGCAGGAGACTGGGGAAATCAACATCAGGATTAACATAGAGAGGGGACCAGTAGGCAAAGAAAGCCTGGAAGCCCTTCTTCCACTTAGCCCACAGAGCATGGAATAGGAAAGGGTATTATACTCAAATATGTGAGAGGCCAGGAGTTGCTATGTAAAAGTCCTCTGAAGGGTCATGTGCCTTGTGGCCTAGTGCTTTGAGGGGCTTTCCCCTCAGCCCCCTAACCCACTCTATTCTCAGGAGTGTCATTTCTTAATAAACAAACTATATTTCTAACCTGGTGCAGTTTCTTATCCCTTGGTCCTGAGACAGGTGCTTCCTGAACTCAGATCCATGCCTATAAGAGATTCAAGCAGTTTTCAAACTCCAAGGCAAAGGAAATACAACACATTTATTTATTTTAACTGTCAAGAAACTCCAAAAGAAAAAAAAAAAAGACTGAGAAAGCAAATAATCCTGGAGAAATAAAGAGAGGGCATCAGAAGCCAGTAAACATCAGAAAATAATGACAAGTGGGGACATCTGTTCTTCAGAACAGAAGGGAGCAGCACCAGACCATTTGCACACTGCTAGATTGAAGCCTTATATAATTCGAAGGTTTCTCAGCAGAATATTAATCTTTTACAGGAAAAAAAAGTTTGTGGACAGCCCTGAGGGAGTCCTAAATTCATGTTCAGAAACAATGTCTCTAAAGGGCTTTACTTCTCTCTCTGGCTTCATCCAGAGGTCTGGGGATTCAGAGCCAAGTGATGGCTTCTAGAAGATGAAATCCAAGGTCTAGATGAGGGGAAAACACTTCTGTAGAGTGTTTGCCAGTGTGTTAAAAGTAGCCCTTGGGACTTTCTCCTTCTGCGTGGCTCATCTTCTATTAGAAGTACAAGACCACGATTGTGTAGTTGGCCTTGTTCGTTTCCAAAGTATATTTTTAAGTGTCCTGAAATATCCAACATCGAACTTACTGTCAAACCCCTTTTCAGCATATGGCTGGTTTCACTTCACGCTACTCACATGTAGAACACTTTCCCCTTGCCTACCTGCACCTCTATAGCCAGTAAGCAGCACTGCTTCCACCTCCTCGCCTGCCTGTGGGAGCGACCATTCTACTTCTGTTTTTGAGCAATAGTCCTTGGTGTCTATATCAGCTGCTCCCTGTATATTCCTGCAAGAATTCAATAGCCATCCAAGTGGTTATAGATGATATAACTCAGTATAGCCAGGGATGTATAACGTTTTTAGATATGAAGTACATTTTAAAGACAAAACAATAAATATTATGTAGGTGTGTCCATGTTCATGTGCACATGCACATTTAGGCGTGCCTGTGTGTTTGAAGGCCAGAGGACAGCCTCGGGTATCATTCATCAGTTTTTGTTTTTTTAAACAGGGTCTCTGACTGGCTTAAAATTCAGCCATGTAGGCTAGGCTGGTTGGCCAGTGAGACCCAGGGATCCTATGGTCTCTGCTTCTCTACCACTGAGATTTCAATAATGTGTGACTACTCCTCACATTTTTTTTTAAACGTAGCCTTGGGAGAATCATACATGGTCCTCATGCTTGGGAGGCAAGCATTTTACTGACTGCAATAAATGCTTGGGCCGAATCGCCTCTGCCCAATAATCAAGTTTTTGAAGCTATGTAGAATGCATATAATGCGTAGACTGTTGGTAACTACAGTTGTCTGGAGGAGGATATTCAATAGGAAATGTACAAATGGCTCTAATTACAATGAGAAAATTATACAAGTCAATGCATCTTGAGAGAATAGTACATATTGTAATGCTACATAGAACTAGACTTCAAACATACATTTGAGTGTTCTCTTCTTTCTCTTCTTTTTTCATCTCTGAAACTATAATCTGAACAAGAATTGTTGTTGGGGGGCATCTAGGATTATAGACAATCCTAGATATAACAAAAAGTCTCCAAAGGAAATATCTGATTAAAACTAGAAAAGATTCAGTTTGGCCTGTATGTTTACCAAACTAACTCAATTCTCCAGAGGATAGGAAAGATTAAAACACCTGATGAGAGGTTTAAGGGACTGGAGAACAGAATGTGAGAAAATAGTCCAATTATTTATTTAATTGGAGAAAGAAGAATATGAAAACTGTAAGGAAATTAAGAGATGGAGTGACAGAGGCCTTGCATGTTTCTCCTCTGTCCCTTGGAGTACTTCCTACCATGAGCACAAGCTTGGCTTACTCAGATGTGGTCTCCAGCTCTTGGTTGGTCCACCAGACAACCACAGGTGTGTGACGGACAACAGCAGAAGTCAACACCGTGCCCCACCTCCCCACAGACTTGTGAGAGACGGTAAGTAGTCTCGGCTTTCGGATGCCAAATTTCAGAGTATCTTATTGTACAGCAGTGCCCGCCATCCTAAACCAAAGCAAAGACCATATCTTTCTAAATGGCTCATTTTTTATTACTAATTATGATTACTCTCTGTATTCCTGAATATGTCTGAAAAACTCATTCCAATCAAAAGTTCGAACTGACTATCCCTGACTGCTGATCTTCGGCCTTTTGTTTGCCTTCACTTCTTTTTAAGACAGTGATTCCACACCACACTTGCACCTTTGCAAATTATGTGTTTGACCTGACCCTTGGAGAACATACCTATAAACCCAATACTAAAGAGACTGAGGCGAGATTATTCGTTCCAGGCTAGCTTGGATTAAAACACTTGTCCAAAAAAACAAAACAAACAAACAAACAAAAAAAAACCAACCAACCAACCAACCAAACAAACAAACAAAAAAAAACCCAAAAAAACCCCAAAATTAAAAACCTGTACACTGAGAATACATTTTTATGGCAATTCAAAGTCTGGCTTCCACCACCTATTGCTAAGGATTTTTTGTATGTTTATGTTTATTCTTATTGTTCAAATGAGTAGGAAAGTGCTACAACAGATGATGTATATTAGCTACACTATAAACCTCAGTGTTGGTGAGTTTGTCTATCTGGCCTTCAGGCCTAAGTATAACCTCACTGAAAATTCTGGAAGATGCAGAGATGATACCTTGGAGAAAGAAGTGTGTTTTTACTTTAGGACTGGGAGGTCTCTTCCTTCTGTAAACAAGGTCATTTTGAAACCACACTGCTCTCTGAACTCAGTAAATACAGGCCTAGTCTACCAGTGCATCACTGAGCACTGTGCTTTGTATATTTTTCAAAATAAATACATATGACATATTCCTGAAGCATGTGGCTTCTTTACAATTTCTTGCCAGAAGTACTAGAAAGCTGTCGAATGGGTTGCTCTGCTTTATATTTCTGCTGGTTTGTAAGCTCAACAGCCTTTCCATAGTCTAGTTGCAGAGGCAACAAGGAAACATTTCTCTTACCATGGATTTTCTATGAGCTCAAAGTGCAGTGATAGGAAAGAGAAGTGCACTTTGACCCATTTCTTCTAGAAACACAGATCTCTTCCAGGAATTCCATATGAGCACCTGGTCCTTCTGCCTAGTCCTCCAAGAACAAGAGATGGGAAGAATGAAAGGAGGAAACTTGTCTAAGAAGCCACAGAGGCAAAAACTTCTACGGTGTGTGCGACAGACTGCCATCTTGGTGGTAGCTCTGAAGCAAATGATGAGATGGGTTTGTTGTTCCCAGGGAAGAAGACTGAGTATGGTATCCACTTGAGTTACTCTGAATAAGTAGGGCTTTCAGCTGTCTCCAGAAGATTGTCTTAAAGGTGAAGATGCCATGAAGGAGGGGGAGGGGGAGACATGGCAGACATTCAGCTACTTTCATTTGAGACACTGTCAGTAAAACTGAGTAAGAGTGGTGAAAGGAGCTAGGGTACCTCTCAGTTGTAGAACACTTTTCTAGCCTATATAGCACCAGGCCACGATCCTCAAACAAGCAAAACAAACAACCTCAAAAAAGAGGTAAAGACATTAAAGGACACTCATGGTGATGTACCAAAGCCGACTCACACAAAGCTCGTATACGCCAATCTCTTCGAAACTGTGAGTTCAGTGATGTAGTGTCGGTTGCTTGATATTGACAGTCTACATGACAGAAATCAACTATTGCTGCAAATCAAGGCTCCCATCAAGGCTCCCACCTGGTGGGAGCCAGATTTCCACCGTTTAACAGCACACTGCTTCTTTTGTGCCTCAAAATCTACTAGTCATGGCTAGATAGGGGTAGGAGGGGTGGTGGGTAGCTTTGTGACAAAGCAAATAGAGCCAAAATGTTTCTTGCAGAACATAATCAGCGGGCATAGGGAGGCTCACTGTGCAATGCACTTAATATCTCTATATTAGAACTTTCTCCTAATAAAGTGATTTTAAAAACATAAAAGGCTACATCTGTGCAGGGGTTCTAGGTTATCTCCATGAATGGTTCTTGGTTGGAGTGTCAGTCTCAGACTCAGTTTCCAGTGGGTTCCATCGTAGGGGGAGTAGGGGCTGTCTCTAACATGAACTCAGTGGCTGGCTCCTTGATAACCTCTCCCTGAGGCGGGGTGGGGGGACTAGCCTTACTAGGCCACAGACGAAGACAATACATCCAGTACTGATGAGACCTGATAGACTAGTGTCAGATGGAAGGGGAGGAGGACCTCCCCTATCAGTGGACTGGGGAAGGGGCATGGGAGGACAAGAGAGAGGGAGGGTAGAATTGGGAGGGGTCAATGAATGGGGCTACAGCTGAGATACAAAGTGAAAAAATTGCAATAAATAAAAAAGAAATTTAAAATAAAAAAATAAAGTTAAAAAAAAAACCCATAAAAGGCAGGTAGTCAAATCCCAGGTAGTCAAACGCCCTTTGTGTAAACTTTAACAAGGTTACATGCTCCTTTGTGCTGACTCCTGAGCCAGACTTTTCAGTATCCAGCTTCCAGAAGGGAAGCTGGAAGAAGCTCTCCAACTTGGTCCTTTGGGCCAACGTCACATCCAGACTGTTGTGAGAGGGTCTGCCATCTGCACTAAGAATATTTGTAGAGCCTGCGAGAAGCACCAGCCCTGGTGTGTCAGTTTATAAAGAACCCTTGCAAAAGAAGTTATTTGTTAATCTCAACCTTGCTTTCTATTGAAAGATAAGTAAACCTGAAAGAAACAAAACAAAACCCTTTCTTTGTGGTTGTTTGGTTCATGAGACAGAGACTACAACTCCCAGACTGGCCTTGAAGTTTGCTTTGTAGCCAAGCATGGCTAGCTCTGAGCCTCCATCCATCTACTGATTGCATGTGTGTACCACCACGGCAGCTTTTAGGCCATCCTGGGGTGTAAAATGGAGGGCTTTGTGCAGGCTAGTAAGCACTCTACTGATGCAGCTGCACCCTCAGCCCATGAAACCAGTGTAGCAGTGACAACATTCAACCAGTGCTGACTCTTAAAGAGATCTATTTTGTACTATTATTATTTTAACTTTTAATTGGTGACAAGAACACAATGCGAGATGAGAAAGTGGAGAGCAAGAGAAGTTAAAATAATTTACCCACACTAGAGTGCGATCTTGTACAGCCACTCTGGGAATCAGTGTGGTAGTTCCTCAGAAAGATAGGAATAGATCTACCTCAAGATACAGCAATATTACTCTTGGGCATATACCCAAAGGGTGCTTCATCTTACTAAAGAGACACTTGCTCACCCATGCTCATTGCTGCTCTATTCACAGTAGCCAGGAACTGGAATCAACCCAGCTGTCCCTCAACAGAAGAATGAATAAAGAGAATGTGGTCCATTTACACATGGAGTATAGATCAGCTCTTAAAAGAAGACATCATGAAATTTGCAGGCAAATGGATGAAACTAGAAAAAAAAAATCATCCTGAGTGAGGCAAGGCAGACCCAGAAAGATAAAATAGTATGTATTCACTTATATGTGGCTATTAGTTGTTAAGTAAATGTTGGCCAAGCTACAATCTGTAGACCCAGAGAGGTTAGGTATAGAGGAAAGGATGGGGGCAGACATGGCTCTCCCTGGGAGGCAAAAATAGAATAGAATTTATGGGTGGACTGGGTGCAGAGAGGACTAGAATGAGAAGGTCAGGGTGGAGAGGGGCGGGATGAGCCAATGCAATGAGAGACAATTAAGGTGATTTTGAGGGGTGGTATAGAAACTTACTGCAGAGGGAACTCCCTCAGATATACGAAGGCCATCCTAATGAGTTCCTCAAACCTGAGTCCAAGACAGAATCCCAAACTGACCATTTCTTGTCACCAAATGAACTTTCTAGTACTGGTCCTGGGTTACTTCCAACTGAGTTGTTGGCCAAAGGGGTTCTATGGCAATCACCTAACAACCCAGGCTGTTGCCAAGACTATAGGTTGCTCTCCACGAATAGACAGCAAGGCCACATCGCTGAAGACAACGCATTAACTATGGAATGGTTGAACTGGTGCCAACGTAGAACCTTCACTCCTATATTCTAATGTCTTTGGTACAAACAGGTAATCTGCAGGCTACCAAAAGAGAAACATATACACCAACCCAGCCACAAAAGTTTTATCTACAGTGCTGTCCTGCCCACAAAATGTGCTCAGGTAATGGTGGCACAACATTTGTGGAGTAACCAACCAAGGTCTGATTTGACTTCAGGTCCACTCCACAAGAAAGAACTCATACCTAGCATTGCTTGGGTGGCCGAGAAGCAGGGACTAGAGATCTCAGAGACCCAGTAAGAGCAAATATTTCTGGTCTTTAAACAATAATGATAAAATGACTCTTAATTATATTATACTCATAGATCAGTGCCTTATTCAGCCATCATCAGAGACACTTCCTCCGGCAGTAGATGGGAATGCAAAAACCCACAGCTAGACATGTTCTGAGAGGGAGAGAGAGAGAGAGAGAGAAACAGAGACAAAGACACACACACAGGGGCAGAGAGCTAGAGAGACAAAGGAGAAGGGAGAGAGAGAGATAGAGACAGAGAGACAGGCAGACAGACAGAGACAGAGAGACAGACAGACCTTGAAACACATATCTTTAAATGGAATGTCTCCTTCAAATTTCTTCCCTTATGGCTCAGGGAACCCTGAGGAAGAGGCTGCAGAAAGAGTTTAGAGTCAGAAGGGATGGGAGCAAACCAAGAATATAAGGCCCCCAAATCAACTGAGCAAAGCTCATATGAGCTCACAGAGACTGAAGCAGCATGCGCAGGGCCTGCACAGGTCTGCCCCAGGTCCTCTGCACCTATACATAATTATATATATTAGAATTTTATATATATTTTATATGTGATATGTATGTGTATTATGATTGCTTTCGGTTTAGTGTTTTTATGGGATTCCTGCGTGTGTGAACAAGTGGGTCTCTGATTCTTGTTGGGCTCTTTTTCTTCTGTTGGTTTGCCCTGTCCAATTTCAATATTGATAGCTTCTATCTTATCCTATATTTTAGTGTGTTATGTTTTTTTGTTATCTCTTAGAATATGTTCTTTTCTAATGAGAGACAGAAAGGGAGTGCATCTGGATAGGACGAGAGGTTGGGGAGAAACCGGGAGGAACAGAGAGAGGGAAACTATAATCAGGATATATTATATGAGAAAAGAATCTATTTTCAATAAAAGGGGAGAAGCTTTGATTTGAAAATTTAAAAAAATTTACCCATACTCACTCAAGATATGTATGAAGCAGGATTCAAAACCATGTCTCTGTAGCCATATATAGCCTTACCATCTTCTGCATGCTTGATATTCTCTAGTGTCCCTAGAAGATGTTCCTGGCAATGCTATTAAGCAGAACTCTTTCTTTTTTGTTGTTGTCGTTTTCTTTTTTCTTTCTTTCTTTCTTTCTTTCTTTCTTTCTTTCTTTCTTTCTTTCCTTCCTTCCTTCCTTCCTTTCCTTCTTTCATCCTTTCTTTCTTTCATTCCTTCTTTTTTTAGACAGGGTGTGTGTGTGTGTGTGTGTGTGTGTGTGTGTGTGTGTGTGTGCAGCCTTGCTTATCCTGGATTCACTTTGCAGACCAGGCTGGCCTTGAACTCAGAGAGGTCCACCTGCCTCTGAGTGCTGGGATTAAAGGGGTACACCACCATGCCCAGCTAATAGAACTCTTCTAATAAGAATTTTACATTTTATTCTATGTATGATTATTGTATCATAATAACACGTTATATTAATAAACATTATTACATAATACAATGAATAAAGTATGTCTATATAATTATTACTTTGGTAATTGAATTATATGTAATTATGTTATTCTCTATATCATATATTACCATCATGCTTTTTTTTTCTCTGAAGTACTTCAGCTCTTTTGTCTCATTTCTACAGCTCCTTTTTTATATAGCTCATGTGGTTATTAGCATTTCCTATAATAGGTGACAACTGAAACTAGGGGAAATTACATTCCTTACCTAAGATAAAAATAAGTTCATCATTGGTAAAACCAGATATCGACTTTGATCCTGACCCCATGGCCACATTCTATCCACTGTTGTTTTATCATCACTATGTTGTTTTGTTTGTTTGTTTGAGACAGGGTCTCTCCATGTTGCCCTGGTTATTCTGGAACTCACTATGTAGACCAGGCTGGCCTTGAACTCACAGAGATCTGCCTGCCTTTGCCTCCCAAATGCTGGGATTAAAGGCTTGTGCCAATACACCAGCTGTGGTTATATTTTTCATTGATTATATAAGATAATAGTTTTCTTTATAATATTTTTCTCATATGTAAATCATTGTGCTTTGCTCATACTTACCCCTATCATCCTCTCTATTTCCCTTATCCTCTCTGCTGGTTCCTACATGCTCCACTTCTGCCTTGATGTCCTATATAAGCACATATTATAACACACATACATATTTAAATATAGGTTCTGCATATGGAGCAGTTCATAAGATATCTGTTGTTCTTTTCCCCTCTGGTTACCATCTTTGTTCCTGTTTCCCCCTCCTTTATACACCTTCATCCCCATCCCCATGTGGCTCCCTACTCTCTACTCTCAAATCATAACACACACACACACACACATACACACACACACACACACACACACACACACACACACAATTTAGATTCTTCATATGGTTGTTTGACTAAAAATGGCCCTCACAAGCTCATATGTTTGAATGTTTAGTTTCTAGTTGGTGGAATGTTAGGAAGTATTAAAAGGCATGGAGGAGGTGTGATCTTGTTAGAGTAAGTATGTCATATGCCAGGCTTATTCTCTCTCTCTCTTCCCTCTACAACTAATGGGTCAGATGTGAACCCTCAGCTACTGCTCTATCACCATGCCTGCTTGCCTTCTTCTGTGTTTCTAACAATGATGACCATGGGCTAATCCCCTAGAGCTGTAAGGAAACCCTCAATTAAATAACTTCTGGCATAGGTTGCTTTGGTCATAGGGTTTTCTGACAGCAAGAGAACAGTAACTAAGACACTGAATATGACAGAAAAAAAATGCCATACTAATCATTATAAATCTTGCTTATTTCACTTAACATGGTTGTTTCTAGTGCCATCCATTTTTTATGAGGCAGTTTCATTATTCTTTATGGTCAATAAAATCCCATGGTGTGTGTAAACTATGGTGTCATTATCCATTCATCTGTTGCCAGGTTCTATGTCTTGGCTATTGGGATAGTGTTGTGGCAACAACTCACTCATTAAATTTACTATCTTGGGTCTGCTGATATAAATAAGTTATGTTCCGTGACCCTGTTAATTTTTGCTCCAGCACTTTCTAACCAAGACAGTGACAGAAAAAACATCCCCCACATTCAGTCTTTTCTCTTATTTTATAATATTTATTCACTTTACATCCCAATTGTAGCCTCTCCCTTCTCTCCTCCTGGTCCCACCCTCCCTCTCTCTTTTCCCTATCCACCCTCCCCTATACCTCAGAAAAGGGGAGCCCCCCCCAACCCAACCCAGCATATCAAGTCGCATCAGGACTGAGAGCATCCTCTTCTCCCATGGCCTGGCAAAGGAGTCCCACCAGAGGGAAGTGATTGAAAAGCATGCAACAGAGTCCTTGCATAGACAACCTCCCCCAATTCCTCTTACTTTGGGACCTACATGAAGACCAAGCTGCTCACTGGGTATGTAAGTTTAGGGGGCCTAGGTCTAGTCCACGCATGATGCTTGCTTGGTGCTTTGGTCTCTACGAACCCCCCTGAGCGCAGGCTAGTTGACTCTGTTGGTCTTCTTGTGGAGTTCTTGTCCCCTCCATGTCCTTTTATCCTTCCCCCAACTCTTCCACAAGTCTCCCTATATTTGGCTTGAGTCTTCCATAAGTCACCCAATATTTGGCTGTGACTCTCAGTTTTTCAGTCTGTAATATACAGTAAATTTCACAGTACTTATTCTGACCAGCTAGGGATTCGCAGAGATTCTAACAGTCCCCTTGAAGGGCTTCAGTTTTAAAGAGAAAGAGAGTTGAGTGGAAAGTTCTTAGGATAAACAAACACTCAACTTCTTTGCATATGCTCTTGCTGATAGTTTGAAAAAGAGGAGACCCTAGAGAGTGCAAACACTGTTAGTTCATACAGACATCTAGTAAGATTCCCTGAATGAGCAGGCATCGAGTCAGCAGAAGTACAATTTTCTTGGAGGATGTCACAGATCCCATGTATTGACTCATTCATATTTTGTTCAAGAAGTGCCCGTCTCAACACAGTGAAAATGTAATATGTAGACAATGTTGAATGTGTGTCAATGTCATCTATAGTGGTTACTTGTCTGGTTGTTGCGACAAATACCTGATAAAACCAGCTTAAAGACAGGAGAGGCTATTTTGGTGTGACAGCCGATCACATTTTCCCATAGTCAGGAAGCATAGAGAGATGACTGCTTATGTTCATCTTACTCCGCCCTCACACCTTTTTTCAGTCCTAGATCTCTTCACATTTAGGGTGGGTCTTCCCTCCTCCATTAACACAGTCCCTCAGAGACAGATCCAGAAACTGATTCCTGAGTGATGCTAAATTCCCTCAAGGTGACGATCATGATTAACCATCTCGTCAGCTCAGAAGCAAAGTGTCACTGTTGATACAGGACTAGGAACTCTCTCTTTCACCCTCAGGAGCAGAGTGGCACAGGTCTAGTCATTCATGGTTTCCCATTTGCCTTAGTCTCACCCAGGTCAGGCTGTAATTCAAGCTCAAGCAGAATACTTCTCATGCATATTGAAGATATTGATTCTCTCTTCTTTCCTTTCTTTCTCTTCCTCCTTCTTCCACTTTTCCCTTCATCCAGAACGGCTAGGGGCTTGCAGCTTTAGCTATCTGGAATGATAATGATTATGTTCATCTTACTTTCTTTCCTCCCCTGCTTTTTATTTATATTTTAAATATTTTTATTTTTAAATAATTTTATACATTTACTTGTATCCCAGCTGTAGTCCTCTCCCTCTTTCCCTCCCAATCCTCCCCTCCCTCCCTCATCTCCTCCCTGCCCCCTTCCGAGTCCACTGAGAAGGGATGTCCTCCTCTCCTTCCATCTGGTCCTAGCTTATCAGGTATCTTCAGGATGGTTGCAACGTCCTTATCTGTGGCCTAGCAAGGCTGCTCTTCCCTCAGCGGGGAGGAGAAGCTCATGAGTTCATCTCAGAAACAATTCCTGTCCCCCTTACTAGGGAACCCATTTGGATACTGAGCTACCATGGGCTATGTCTGAGCAGGAGTTGTAGGTTATATCCATGTATGGTCCTTGGTTGGATAAACAATCTTATAGAAGACCCCTGTGCTCAGATATATTTGGACTTGTGGGGCTCCCTGTCCCCTCTAGGATATACTAATTCCTCTCTCCTTCCTATGATTCCCTACACTCTGCCGAAGGTTTGGATATGGGTCTCAACATCTGCTTACACTGCTAGGTAGAGTCTTTCAGGTGCCCTCTGTGGTAGGCTCCTGTCCTGTTAGTTGTTTTCTCCTATTTCCAATGTCTATCCCCTTTGTCTTTCTAGATGAGGATTGATCATCTTACCCCTGGACCTCTTTCTTGTTTATCTCCTTTAGGTGTACATATTTTAGTATGTTTATCCTATCTTATAGGTCTATATAAGAGAGGATATACCATGTGTGTCTTTCTGTTTTTGGGATACCTCACTCAGGATGATTTTTTTTCTAGATCCCACCATTTGCCTGCAAAATTCATGATTTCCTTGTTTTTAATTGCTGAGTAGGATTCCATTGTGTAAAAGTACCACAATTTCTATATCCATTCCTCCATTGATGGACATCTGGGTTGTTTCCAGGTTCTGGCTATTGTGAATAAAGCTGCTACAAACATGGTTGAGCAAATGTCCTTGTTGTGTACTTGAACATCTTTTGGATATATGCCTAGGAGTGGTATAGCTGGATCTTGAGGTAGCACTATTCCTAATTGTCTGAGAAAGTGCCAGACTGATTTCCATAGTAGTTGTACCAGTTGACATTCCCACCAGCAATGGAGGAGGGTTCCCCTTTCTCCACAGCCTCTCCAGCATGCGTTATCTCTTGAGTTTTTTTATCTCAGCCATTCTGATGGCTCCCCTGCTTTTTTTTTTTTCCAGTCCTAGATCTGATCCAGTCTTTTGACTAATCGAGTTAGTTTTCTTAAGCAGAGCTCTGGTCCATGGTCCAGGCTGAAGAATGAGTGGCTGGGGCTGCTAAGCATGTAGGGAAATAAACAGGCTTCTGCACTGCTGGCCAAAGTAGAAATTAGTGCAGCTTCTCTGGAGAATAATTTTGCAACATCTATGGAGACTTTACCCTTTGGACATAAGGTTAGCCCTCTGAATTTGAGAGTTCTACATCTATGAATTAAATCAACTAAAGGTGGAAGATATTTCTTATTATGATCAAGTCTGTATTGAACATGGACTAACTTTTTTCTTCTTGTTCTCAAAATAATGTGATAGAACAACTGTTTACATTGTATTGGGCACTACAAGTCATCTAGAGATGACCTAAAATATAGGGACAGATGTTCATGAGTTATAGACAAACACTAAATCATTTCATGTAAAGCAGTGGTCATCAACCTATGGGTCACACCCCTTTTGTGGGTCACATATTAGATATCCTGCTTTTACATTATGACTCATAACAGTAGCAAAATTACAGTTATGAAGTAATAATGATATAATTTTATGGTGGGGTTCACCACAACATAAGGAGCTATATAAAAGGATCACAGCATTAGGAAGATTGAGAACCACTGATATAAGGGATTTGAATATCCATGGAGTTTGGTATCTACAGATCAGGATGCTGTCCCAGGATCAATCTCCAGTGATGAGACTGACAATACTCTGAAAGAGCTACAGGGGCATGAGCTATGACATTATCTGGAGGACAAGATGTTAATGAGAGCTTGCAGGCTGTCTTGGAATTGAGGCTCCACCCCAAAGCTGAGCAGAAGAGGTGCTGACCATCCAGATCTGAAGGAGCAGTTAAAAGGTGATAGGACCAGTCCAGAGACCAGTCACCTCTCCCATCCAGCTTAGAGAAGCACAAGTCATTAGCAGACCCCTAACGTTCAAGGTCACTCCTTTCTTTCCTTGGAAAATTAGTGGGGTTTTAAGAGCCTCAGGGGCCAGGGAGGTGACTCAGTGGGTAAAGTGCTTTCTGCAAGCATGAGGACCTGAGTTCAGCTCTCCAGAATCCATGAAAAACATCTAGCTGTGACCACATGTGTCTGTAACCCAGTACAATGGGGTGGAGACAGGTGGATACCAGGGATTTCATGGCTAGCCAGCCTAAATGAAACATAGAGCTATAGGTTCGGTGAAGAAACCTTGTCTCAAAACAAACAAACAAACAAAAAACAACAACCAGAAATCTGACATGTACATGCACGCACGCACGCACGCGCACACACACACGTATATGCACACACGAAACTCAGGGACCAATAAGCCTGAAAGAAGACAAATACCTCATTCCTGAGGAAGACATTGCTAAGATATGGAATCTCTTTCATGAACATAGCTCCAGAATCTACCTAAAATGTCATAATAAGGGTAGGGTCAGGGAGACTTGAGAGATTATGATTAACCTCAGTAACTTAAGATAAACACCCCTTTAACTTAGTTAACTGATTAATTAATTCTGAGACAAGGCTTTGCTACATAGCCTAAGCCGGCCTCAAATTTGGATTCGTGTATCAGTTTCCACGTGCTGAGATTATAGGCTACTTTACCATGCCTATCTCAGCCACTGCACTTTATTAAATCAAAGAAGCAAAGAAAAGCTGGCTGTAGTGGCACACACCTGTAATCCCAGCACTCTGGGAGGCAGAGGCAAGCATATCTCTATAAGTTCGAGGCCAGCCTGGTCTACAAAGTGAGTCCAGGACAGCCAAGTCTACACAGAGAAAAGCCTGTCTTAAAAAACCAAAATAAATAAATAAAATTATAAAATAATGAAGAGGCAAAGAAAATCGTGCTATTTTATTTATTTATAAATAGAATCTACCTGTCAAAATAGTACTGTGTTTTTGTTTTTTTAAACAAAGCAATAGAGGGGCTGGTGAGATGATTCAGTAGGAAGAAGCGCTTGTCACGTGGAGACCCAATGGCTTGAGCTGGTCCCCCAGATTCTGTGGTATAAGGAGAGAACTGACTAAAGCTGACTCCCCAAAGCCTTCAACTCCTCCACTTCAATTTATGGTAGTGTATGTGTGTGTGTGTGTGTGTGTGTGTGTGTGTGTGTGTGTAAACCTCCATCTGAAACCTGGGTGGGAGTTATAGTCTTGTTAAATTTATAAAACTTCTAAGCTGAACATTTCAAAATGCTGTGGAAGATGATTCATTTTTAGTGATGGTTTTTCATTAAACATGTCCACAGTGGGTTTTTTGTTTTTGTCTTTGTTTTTTTGAGATAGGGTTTCTCTGTGTCGTCCCGGCTGTCCTGGAATTCACTCTGTAGACCAGGCTGGCCTTGATCTCAGAGGTCCTCCTGCCTTTGCTTCTAAAGTGCTGGAATTAAAGGCATGCCATCAGAGTCTACCACAGTAATTTCTTACCGTCTCTCTCTCTTT
This sequence comes from Psammomys obesus, assembly GCF_907164565.1. Classification (NCBI taxonomy): domain Eukaryota; kingdom Metazoa; phylum Chordata; class Mammalia; order Rodentia; family Muridae; genus Psammomys; species Psammomys obesus. The sequence continues at coordinate 9,164,138 of NW_026596149.1, read as the reverse complement.
TTTTTTAATGTAGTACTGAGGCTTGAAGCCAGGGCTTCATGCATGCTAGGCATATGTATGGTTCCTGAGCCAGCTCTAACTTTTCAGATTTTGAGATAGGATCTCATAAGTAGCTCAGGCTTACCTTGAGCTCAAACTGGAGTCCAAGCAGGCCTTTATCTTAAGTTCTTCCTCTTGTGAGTAGCTAGGATTACAGGCCTGTGCCAACCCTATGGAGGGCAGCCACTCTTGTCAGTTAATCAGAAGTGGTTGAAGCTGTGTCACCCCTGACCCCTCAAACTCATTTGCCCTTCCCTTTCTTCATGGAACCAGAAGCTTGCCTATTACAGATTGAACTCATGGTTATGGAAATGCTCTTGATCTTAGATATAGGCTAATCCACAATGAACTGTTTTATCCCCATAGTCGAATATATACACAAAGAGCATGAGCAATGTATGCAGAAAAGCCATTCATCTCCACAATAAAGTTATCTGTACACCACTGTCCTTGTTCTTTACTCCTACTGGAATCCTTTGAGCTCTATGTTTGGTTGGCCATCTTTAACCAAATGGAAAAAGTTTACCTGAGCAAGGTTTGGTCACCATATCAAACCACACAGGCAAGAGTATATTCTATTTTTTGCATAGCGCTGCCTAACTCAAACACAAGGTTAGATTCACTTGTCTAACACTCACTTCTCACTCTACCTGACAGTCCATCTGTAGCAAACAGATCTTTCAAGAGCAAAAGACCAACTAGCTAGTGAAGGGGAAGAAAACAACTGAATAAGGATGTTTGACCTAAAGCAAAGATCACCCAAGAAGGATGATAGAGCATCTCTGATTAACTCTGAATGTTCAGGCTTTAAAAGTCATAGGAACTGTAATAAAACAACATACACCAAATGTAGCTCCTTCATAGTTTTCTGATGTATGTTCTAATGTACACACCTATGACACATGTGGAACCAGAAGAGGGTGCCAGGGGTCTTGCTCTATGACTTTCTATCTTATTCTTTTGAGACCATGTCTCTCACTGAAACTGGCAGCTAACAAACCACAGCAATCCTATTCCCATTCCCGCAGTTCTGGGGTTATTAGGCACATTGTGACCATTTCCAGTTTTTCATCTGGGTGCTGGGGAGTTGAAATTCATGTTTGCACAACAATTCTTTCACCTGCTAAGCCACCTCGCAACTTCCTCAATAACTTTAAAGTGTAGAGCTTAACGGCGTTCGGAGTACCCACAGTGTAATACAGCCTTTGCTACCGCCCGTCTCCAGAGCTCTCTTCATGGTGCAAAACTAAAACTACGTACCAGTTAATAACTTTATGCTGGCCCTTCCCCCTCCTTTTTCTGACAACCTCCAATCTACTTTTTGTCTCTGTCAGTCTGGCTACTGGGCTTCATAGGAGGCGATGGTACAGAATCTGTTTTTTTGTGTGTTTGCCGTTTCTCTTAGCACAGTATTATTAAGTTACATCCATACTGTAACATGTCAGAAGTTCATTTCTTTTTCATGTTGAATCAATTCTAGCATACATAGGTTATACTGAAGTTCTGTTTACCCATTTACTCATTAATGGGCCCCTGGTGGCTTTATAGACCTCTTGGCCATTGGCATGATGGCCACGATGGCACGATGGCACGATGGCACGATGGCACGATGAATGTTGGTGAATAAATACTTCTTTAGAGCGCATTTCTGTTTATTTAGACAGACTTCTGGATCACATGATCATGCTGTGTTTAAATTTTCAAACAAGGCTTGCCACGCTGATTTTCATAATGATTCTACCATCTTACATCCCTATAACAAGCTAGAAGTTATATGGAACCAAATCTTTAAAATGGGAAGTGAGCATGTGTGTGACTCATGCTACTTTGAAAGGAGACATGAGCCTGTTTTCCCAGGCTGTTTTTTTTTACAAAAATATCCATGAAAGGGTGTGGGGTGGGGTGGGGGGGGGTAGAACAAAGGGACACAAGATTTGCTTTCAGAACACATTTAAATATGAGTGGGATCCAACCAAACATCAGCCGAAGCATCAGTCTTGTGGAAAAGTGGGGGAACAGATAAAAGGATCAAAGGACCTGGAGGTGACAGGAGCTCCACAAGAAGGCCAACAGAACTAAAACCAACTAATCGGGCCCAGAGGGGCCTTGTGGGGACTGAAGTACCAACCAAGGTACATGCATGGACAGGACCTAGGCCTCCTACACAGATGTAGTAGATGGGCAGCTTGATCTTCATGTGGGTTCCCTAGTAAGGGGAGTGTGAGGTGTCTGTCACTGACATGGACTCTGTTACCTGCTCTTTGATCACTTGCTCCTCTTGGGCTGCCTTTCCAGGCCAGAGGGAAAGAGGACACTCTCAGTTTTGATGTGATTTGATGAGCTGGGATAAGTTACTGTATGTGTATGTGGGGGGGGGTAGCTCCCTTTTTCTGAGGAATAGGGGAGTGAGAAAGAGGGAGGGGGCAGAGAGGAGAGGAAGGAGGAGTTACAATCAGGGTATAAACTGAATAAATAAATAAATTAATTAAAAAAGACACATGATTGACCAATGAGATTTGCCTCCCACCAGCATACTAATATGAAATGTCGCTCGCACTCAGTCTCAGCTAATGGTGGGTTTTGTAGAGGCTGTGGAACCTCTGAGATGGAAGTCTGGCTGGCAGAAGTCAGTGGCTGGGGGTGAATCTTTATGTCTTTCATTCTCTTCTGATTCTGCCTTGCGCTCTCTGCTTCTCGTCTGCTGTGGTGACGTGAGGAGCTCTGTGGGTCACTCTAGCCATCAGGCCTTCTCTGCCATGATAAACCGTGTCTGAAACTGTGAGCCAGAACAATCTTTCCTGGGTTGTTTATATCAGAGATTTGGTCACAGCAACGAAACAAACAAACAAACAAACAAACAAAACAAAAAAACACAAACAAAAAACTAGCATAGTTCTTTGCCTCTTTCATTTTAGGGCCAGCAATCATGTTATGCTTTTTCTATCATCATCATCATCATCATCATCATCATCATCATCATCATCATCATCAGTGAGCTGAATAAACAGTGGTATCACCCCTGGTGTGCATGTTATGTGTGTGGGTGTATGTGCATGCATGCATGCGTGTGTGTGTGTGTGTGTGTGTATGTGTGCATGTATGTGCTTGAATCTTGAGTTGAGGTCATGCTAAATGGCCTAACTGCAATGATAGACCCAAATAAGAGTGAAACAGAAGGGGATTAGACAGATGAAGAAAAGCCAAGGCACACAGGCGAGAAGTGTGTGGGAAGAAGGGAGAGTGGAGGGGCATAGTGATTGGAGTTATACAGCTTCAAGCCAAGGAATGTTAAAAGAAGAGAAACCAGGGAGAAGAGTCAAGGAGAGTCTCAGGCACGTGGGAAGGTGTGCAGGCCTTCACTCTGAGGTTTCCATACTCCAGAAGTAGGAGAATGAGCGTCTACTGTTTAAAGCCACGAAGTTTATGCTAATACAGTCAGTCCTAGAATAAGATGCATATAATACTTAACACGGTACTCTTCCACACATATCTGGGAGTGCAAATCACTGCAGTGGACTCTGCAGAAAAGAAAAAAACAAAACAGTCTTAATCCCCACCCTCTCCTGGCTGATAAACCTTTCTGAGAGGAGGCAATGACACCTCCAGTGGGAGGAGATGGGCAGACATTTTTAGAAATGCACACATACTACACGGCATAGCTAAGGTGGCTGGAAAGCACTGGACTGTAGTGAAAGGTCAAGGGGATTCTGCAACGTGCAGTACCTTATCAGCACTGTTTTCACAAGGGTGACAGTTCTCTTAGCTGTAACATAAAGATGTTCTCTGTCTGTATCTCATGATGGCCACAGAGCTGTCCAGTTCACACAAGAAGCTATGAAAGAGAAAGACTTTAGATCTTCCTAAGCAACACACACACACACACACACACACACACACACAGTAGTCTAGACCTCATAGTAAGCCTGAAAGGGGTTCTACTTTATTGAATAGAGTCTTTCACTGTCTGTTGGTTTTCAGCCTTGTTTGACACCAAATATTCATCTGGTCTTTATTTTTTTATTTTTATTTTTATTTTTTTTTATGGATCAGAAACAAATTCGTACCCTACTGATTTGAGATTCCTGGAGGAGGTGGGCTCTGAGGGGAATTCTGAATCACAGGAAGAATTCTTGGCTCTTGGGTAGACAGCAGGTGCCTGTGATGACAAGTTGCTGGAGAAAGAAGGAAACGAAAGGTCTTTTGCATAATTGGCAGGGAAAGGATCCATAAATGGAGCTGGAATGTGATATATTCAGGGATAATCTGATAGAAGTCTTGAAATCAAATGTGAATAAGTTGACCCCGTTACAGAAACGTTCACCCCGTCATCTTGTGGAAGATGCAGGTGTGAGGAGTGGATCTTAAACTGTTTTGGACCATTTGGACAAAAGCAAGCCTGGAGGCAGAATTGGAGCTGATGTGCTCTGTGTCAAATGAAAAATGACCCTAACCACTGTTCCTGGGCTCTGCAGGGGACGGGCTGGGAGAGGGCACAGAACAGCAGTTGCTACAGTTCCAGCAGGGAAGGGAAGATGGTTCCACAGTGCCCAGCCCCAGGATGTGTAACAGTGCCTACAGACACAGACAAATCCAGAGGACGCTGTGTCAGATGCTCAAATGCAGTTGTGAGCTTTTGCTAAATACAATAGAGTATGATTGCATTATAAAAAATTCTTACCATGCCTGCCTTTAAATTTCCCCGTGTTTACTTTTACTTTGCATGTCAAATTGACCTCCTTGTATTCCTTTCTACAAACAACAAAAATCAAAATAATAGTATTCCAGATAAACAATGTCGATGGTTGACACATATTTATCATGCGCTGAGGGGTCAGGGGTGATGCGAAGGAAGAAATTACTGGAAGGATTTACATATGTATATCTATCTATCTATCTATCTATCTATCTATCTATCTATCTATCTATCTATCTATATCTATTCTATATATACAGATATATATATATATCAGTGCAATTATATACATACAAATACATATATACTCCCTATATAATATATCAAGTAAAAAAGCTGAGTTTTATAATTTGTTATTTAATATTAATCAGTATAGCAGCTCTGTGCTGTACATACCCTGTACAGTTTCCATTTTAGGAATCTGAGCCTCAAAGAGGTCGTGTAACTTATCCAAAACAGCCCTTTAGCAAGTGACTTAGCCCTTTCAGTAATGTGTTGCAGTTGTCTATTTGAACAGGGACTTGCCTACACGATGTGCCACCTCTCCCTTGTCATTAGAGCCCATTTCCCCCCAGTGACATTGCTCAAACTAGTTACTCATTCTCCCCAGCTCCCTTGCAGCTGGAAGTGGGGCTGTCACTCACTTTGCTGTGGAGACAAAACAATAACTTCCAGAAGGCCGCAGGGGGAAGCTTAAGATAAAGATGTGTTCACTCAGCCACTACACCCACTGTCCACAGGGCATAGAGGAAAGATGTCCCTGGCAGGGACACAGAGCCACTGAGGTCTAGGAGCACCCACCCTCAGATGTCTCATTCTCTAAGAAAATGTGAATTTGGCTTAGGTCCGCTGTGTGTCACGTTCTGTCACAGCTGAGAACATTCTGCTCGGTGCTGGCAGAGACGAACCTCAGTCTGCCTACTTTCACACCGCCCTCTTGGATGGAGAGGGCCCCATCACATGTCACTTCTAGGAAGGCAGGGAGAGATTCTCTACAGGTTCACAACATCAGGAGGTCCTGAAAGACAGCGGTACACCAAAGAAGGCGAAAGCTGCGTTAGATTCACTCTGTTGGAAAAGCTGAACTTGTGAGACATTGGGCTGGTTGTTCATCTAGCTGAGGAAGAAAATGGAAACAGAGGCCAAGAGGAAAGCAGAACCAAATGGGGTGACACCCAGCAAAGGAGCCAGAGGTCACAGATGACAGCGTGTCTTGGTTTTCCTTGTTCATTCCACCAATGTCTTATGTAGAGAGAGCATAAGACAATGTCTCTACATAAGAACAATGTAGACAGCTAAACTGTAGGCAATGATCTACCATTATGAAATTCACTCATCTGTTGTCTGTGGCTGGCCTGTGACCCAGTGTGTAGCTTAGGATGATCTCAGTCTCAAGCACAGTCCTTCTGCCTCAGTGTCCAGAGTGCTGGGCTTACAGAAACGAGCCAGGCGGTCCAGCTCTCAACTTTATTTTTAGTCTCTTAGGAGACTGGCTGAGGAGCTGATGTCACATGCTGAGAGGCCTGCCAGGATACATGTGTCCCTCTGTGTGCTCCTTCGTGTTGAAGAGCTAAGCCACGCAGAACGGCTCACACACTGGGAGTCACAGCTGCTCACCTAATCAGACACTTGAGGAGGAATTAGATGATGTCTTCCGTCCATGAGTATGATTATGGTGGCAGGGTACAGAATGGAAATGCATCGTGTTCTGAAGCAGCATGTCATGGTGCAGGGGCCAGCAAGGAAATACACAAGGGGTGTGAGAAGAGATGAAGCACGAACCGGCCCTAAGTAGATGGAGAGTTATTTTTTGGAGGCAGGGAGGTAGTTGTTGGGGGAGGATGGGGACGGAATAATGAAGAGGGACATGTGTCCCAGCCAGAAAATGTCAGAATTTGAACTGTAATACTGAGCTTCCAGAATTGGAATGTTTTAGTTTTATTTCTGTTTCATAAATAAAATACCTCAACAAAAAGGATTTTGAATGATTTGTTTTAGTTTATAATTCCCAGTTATAGTTTACCACTGCAGGGAAATTGAGTTAAATTTTTACGTCACACCCATAGACAAGTGCAGAAGGATATTAATGCATGCATGCTCGCTCACTTGCTTGGTTGTACTCAACTTGATTTCTCTGTTCTTATCCAGTTCAGGATGTCCTGCTTTGGGAATGGTGCCTCCCATAGTGGGCTATGTCTTTCTGTACAGCTTAGCTTAATTAAGACAAATCCCCACTGTTGTGTCCACAGACCACCACAATGTAGAGAATCCCTCACTGAAAGTAAGGCTATCAGGTCGACAAAGCTAACCACCACAGTGGTCTGGGTGCAGTGAGGAGACCGACAGGGTGGAGACACGGTGCAGGAATGAAAGAATTATTGGGTGAAGGAACCACCAAGATAAGCTGAATTTCTCAGGAACTCTGCAAAGTCTTAACTAGAGAATGACATAAAAAGTAACCTTTCTAATTGGTCAGTAGTGCTGACACTTTTTTTTTTTTTTTTGAGACAGGGTTTCTCTGTGTATCCTTGGCTGTCCTGGATTCAATTTGTAGCCTTGAATTCGCAGAGGTCTGCCTGCTACTGCCTCCCTGAGTGTTGGGATTATAGATGTGAGCCTCCACACCTGGCTTAGTGCTGACCTTTTAACCAGCCATTTAAGACAGAAAGGAACATCTGGATATACTGCCACACACTCATATGCCCAGCTCTTTGTGGTGCCGAGGTAGGAAGATGAGCTGCCTCCTTGGGTACACACGAAGACCTTGTGACGAAGACCTTGATTTTAAAACACAAAGATTAATTTATTAGGAAGAAGGGAAAATAAAGAAAGATAGAGGTGGAGGAGGAAGAATATAATTCTTTTCTTTAGAGAAATTTTTTATAGATATAATAATGGCAAACAGCTTAGAAAATGTTTTTAGCACTATGGATTGTTGATGTAGTCATGGGGTAATTTAGGACTGTATTCAATAGTCATAATGACATTTTAAGTGAATTGTTTATACATTTTTATCTCTTGTATTGGATTGCATAATACCTACAGTTATGGCTTACTATTAAGCTTGAACTTAATTCTCCTAGAATTATTTATTGTTTGGAAAACTAAGTCTCTTTTAGAAATCAGACAGGAGTACCAAAATTTATATTTATGCACATATAAATATATACACATATTTAGAAAAAAACTCTAAGAATGCTGTATGTCTTTAACAAAAACACAAAAAGAATAACATGAAGGACTCACTGTTCCATCCCATGTAACTCCTTAGCAAAACATTGAAAACCAGACTGACTCTTGGGGAAACATTCAGACAGTGCGCAAAAATGTAAAGCTCTGTAAATGTTAAGAAATTCAAACCGTAAAGGCCACCCCCTCCTGTCCCTCACTGTCTTGCACATGCCATCACATTCAGCAACCCAACATCCCCTTTTGGGTTTGCCCATGGAAATGGTGATGTTTGAAAAGTATTGCTGAGACATTTAGAATTTTTATAGAAATTCCAGTGAGGCAGACATTTAGGGAGTACAGGCACCGGAGAAAGCCATTTTATTGAAAATAAATTATTTTATCATGCAATAGATCCTGATTACAGTTTTTCCTTTCTCCATTCTTCCCAGTCCCTCTCCAACCTTGCCTCCCTTTCAGATGCACTCCCTTTCTATCATTAGAAAAGAACATCTTCTAAAAGATAACAATAAAACATAACAAAATAAAATAGAAGATAGAACAAAAACCATGATATTGAAGTTGGACAAGGCAAACCAAGAGAGGAAAAGAGCCCAACAAGGATCAGAGCGCCACTTGTTCGCACACTCAGGAATCCCATAAAAACACTAAACCGAAAGCCGTAACATATATGCAGAGGACCTGGGGCAGACCTGTGCAGGCCCTGTGCATGCTGCTTCAGTCTCTGTGAGCTCATATGAGCTTTGCTCAGTTGATTTGGAGGGCCCTGTTTTCTTAGTTTGCTCCCATCCCCTCTGAGTCTAAACTCTTTTCTGCAGCCTCTTCCTCAGGGTTCCCTGAGCCATGAGCGGAGGAATTTGAAGGAGACATTCCATTTAGGGCTGTGTTTCTCTCTCTCTCTCTCTCTCTCTCTCTCTCTCTCTCTCTCTCTCTCTCTCTCTCCCTCTCCCTCTCCCTCTCCTTCTCTCTCTCCCTCTCTCCCTCTCTTTTTCTCTTTGCATAATGTCCGGCTGTGGGTCTCTGTATTAGTTCCCATGAGTTGCATGAGGAAGCTTCTCTGATGATGGCTGGAGTGTAGCAGAATATCATTAGGGGTCATTTTGTCATTACTTCTTTATTTTATTTTTTAAAGACCAGTAGTATTTGGGTTTACCCTTGGTCTCTGAGATCTCTAGTCTCGGGTTCTTGGTCACCCAAGAAGTGTCAGATATGAGTTCCATCTTATGGAGCAGGTCTTAAGGCAAAACGGACATTGTTTGGCTACTTCCACAAGCTTTGTGCTACCTTTATCCTAGTATATTTTGCAGGCAGGACAACACTGTAGATCAAAGTGGTTTTATTTGTTTGTTTGTTTGTTTGTTTATTAGCTGGGTTGGTGCATATGTTTCTGTTTTGGTAGCCTGCAGAGTACCTGCCTGTACAAGAGACACTAGAACATAGGGTGGAGGCTCTGTGTAGGCACCAGCTCTCCATGTTCAATGCATTGTGTGGGTGATGTCTTCAGCAGTGCGGTCTTGCTGTCAGTTTGTGGAGAGCAACCTATAGTATTGGCCACAGCCTGGTTTGGGGATTTCCATGGAACCTCTTTGTCTGACAACTTAACTGGATGTAACCTAGTCCCAGTTCTGGAAGGTTAGTTTGTTGACAAGAGATGGGCAGTTTGGGGACTCCCAGTTATTTGCAGACTTCATTAGGATCACCTTCAAGTGTTTTGGGAAGTTTCTACCGCACTGGGTCTCCATACCACTCCCCAAATGCTCAGTTCCAGCTGTCTCTCCCCCCATTCCTTTCTTCAATCACATTTCCCCTCCCCTCCCCCTCATCCTTCTATTCCCATCCCCTGCTGCCCCTAATCTACCCACTGAATCTGTTCTATTTCTCCCTCCCAGTGAGATCCATGTGTCCTGCAGCCCCTTCTTCTATACCTAACCTTTCAGTCTATGGACTGTAGCATGGTTCATTTACTTAATGGCTAATATCCACATGTAAGTGAATACATACTAATCTTTGTCTTTCTGGGTTTGGGTTACCTCACTGAGGTTATTTTTTTTTCTAGTTTTTAAAGGCCTTTTCTATATCTAATGAGATAATCACTTTTTTCTTTCAGGAAGTTTGTATGGTGGATTATTGATTTTTGCATATTGAAGCATTTCTGCATTTCTTCATCATGGTGGATAATCTTTTTTGATGTGTTCTTGAATTTGGTTTGCAAGTGTTTTGTTGCATATTTTTGCATTTTATGTTCATAAGGGAGATTTTTTTGTTGGATTTTTATTTGGTTTGGGTAGCAGGTAACTGTGGCCTTGTTAAGTGAAATTGTCAGTGTTCCTTCTGTTTCTATTTGTGTACTAATTTGAGAAGTATTGGCATTGATTCTTCTTTGAAAGTCTGGAGAATTCTGCATTAATACCATCTGGCCCTTGCCTTTTTGTTTGAAACTTTAAATTTATTTATTTAATCACTTTACAGCCTGATCTCAGCCTCCTACTCTCTCTCCTCCAGTTCCATCCTCATGCCCTCCTTCCCAATTCCCTATCTCCTTCTTCTCAGAGAAGGGGGAGCCCTCAGGGGTACCAACTCACACTAGTCCCTCAAGTCACAATAGGACTAAACACATCCTCTCCCACTGAGGCCTAACAAGGCAGCCCAACTAGGGGGAGGAGCTCCACAGGCAGACAACAGAGTCAGAGCCAGCCCTTACTCCCACTGTTAGGGACCCACAGGATGACCATGCTGCACATCTGTTACTTATGTGTAGGAGGGCTAGGTCGGGCGCATGCAAGCTCTTTGGATGGTGGTTGAGTCTCTGTGAGCCCCCATGAACCATGGTTAGTTTACTCTGTAGGTCTTCTTGTAGTGTCCTTGACCCCTCAGGATCACTTAATCCTTCCTTCCACTCTTCCACAAAACTCCCCCAAGTTCTGCTATTGTTTGGCTGTGGGTTTCTGCATCTGTTTCCATCAGCTGCGGGACGAAGTCTCTCAGAAGACAGTTATGCTAGGCTCCTGTCTGCGAGCAAGCAGGATATCCTTAACAGTGTCAGGGGTTGGCTCTCTCCCATGGGATGGGTCTCAAGCTGGGCCAGTCATTGGTTTTCTATTCCCTCAATCTACGCTTCATCTTCATCCCAACATTTCCTGTAGGCAGGACAAACTTTGGGTTGAAGATTTTATGGCTGGGTTGTCATCCTTCTCCCTTCACTGGAAGCCCCACCTGGCTACTGCCACCAGTGTCACTCCATAGACTCCTAGGGCCTCCCCTGTCCCAGAGATGCTCCCCCACCGATTTCCATTCATCCTCTCCTTCTCATATGTGTGTGTCTGAATTGCTCTCTCTCTTTATATTTACTTTTATTTTATGCATATGAGAGTTTGTCTGCTTGTGTGTCAATGCAGTACATGCATACAGTGCCTGTAGAGGCCAGGAGAGGGCATCAGGCCATCTAGAACCGGAGCTGGAGATAGTTATGAGCTTCTGTGTGGGTGCTGAGAATCAAACTCAGGTCTTCTGGAAGGGCAGCCAGTGCTCCTACATGTTAAGCCATCTCTCCAGCCCCATCTATGACTCTTAATCCTAGAAACAGCAGCTTTTTCTTTTTACCTTAAGGTTTTCCCATTTGATGAGATTATACAACTCCATACTGTTGATTGGCACGTGCATATGCTCATGTGTTCTTTTAAAAAAGAATTGTCTATATTATCACCACCCTAACTTTGTGTGGCCATATTTGCATCATGGGGAAACAGTTATTGGGACTATATTGTGTAGTTATTTCTTCTGGGTTGGGGCATTCTGAAACTCTTAGAAAAAAGGGAAGGCCACATCAGACTCAAAAAGGCAGTAAAAATTAGAAGGCTCAGGAACGTCATGAAACTTAGAAGACTCAGAAAATTCAGAAAGGTATGGCTTTCATGGCCACCCCAGAAAGTTATATAAACAGTAAATAATTAATGGTGAAATGGAAAATCTTCTGAAGCTGTTTTGCAAGTTAGGCAAGGTTCTCCAAGAATGCAGACTTCATGAATCGTCACCCATTCTGGAGGGAGTTCTTCAGTGTTGCAGATGGCTTTGAATCACCTGTGTTCCTATAAGAAACCTCCTCCTCCTCCCCCAAATCATTGGTTCCCTGAGACAGACTTCGGTGAAATTGTCTCTTTGGTTTATTGCTAGTGCTCTGTCTAGGGTGCAGGCATTTGTTCCTGTCACCCAGGAAAAGTCACACAGCAGGAAGTAATAGTTGAGTCAGACAACCAACCCCCTTTAGGGTTAAAGTTAAAGATTTGTTTTATTTCAAGTATGAGTGTGTTTACACACACATGCATGTGCATGAGCACATATGCAAATATGAATACAGGTGTCCACGTACCTCCAAAGAGAGCACAGAGTCTCCTGAAGCTGGGGTTAAAGGCTGTTTTAGGTGCTTGATGTGGCTGTTGGGTCCACAGCAAGAGCAGCATGCACTTGGAACTGCTGAGCCACCTCTCCGGTCCCTAGATTTAAGTCTCAGTCAGTGTGAGGCCCAGTGTTCCATATCCCCTTAGGTCACACCAGCTCTGTTTTGCTTTTGCTCATCTGCATGCACACCAGTACCTAGCAGCCCTGGCAGCCTCCTTCCTTTAAGGCCAACCTTTCTTTCTCGCCCACTGGGGTAACATAAGAAGAAATGATGACAGGAGTTATTTTGCTCCTCAGAAGTTTTCCAGAAGCCAAGACTTACTGGAGGGCAAAGCCACAATAAAATGAAGGCCAAGTTGGCTGTGGTAAAGCTCAGTTTCTGCTTGGCCCACCAGGCCCTCTACATGGTCCAGAGCCCTTGATGGCTCTAGATATCAGGAGATGAAGAAAGCTTGGTGCTTAACGAGTCTTTCTGCTGCTTCAGTTTGATGCAGGTGAGAGAATGAGCAAGTTTGGGTTTCCTGAAAGTTGAATTTCTAGCTTCCTCTTAAACTTTTGGTGAGCTAGCCTCAGTGTTTTAGATAAGAAACTGAACAGTTGAGGGTTAACAAAAATTGGCTCTTATATTCTACTTGCAGATCTTTCTTGTTTGAGCATCTTGTGTCCCACCCAAGAAGTCATATCACCCAACCACACCCAGGATCTGATTTGATACTGTGGATCTGGACTGTAAATTTGGGGTCATTTGATTTCTGGCTCTAAACTCTTGCTTCTCAGCTTACTTCTCTCTGGCAGCTTGCATCTTGCTTTTACCCTAGACTTCTGAACTTGTTACTGATTCTTCCTTCTGTTTTCTAGGCTAGAATTTTCCCCTTTGCTGTTCTGGGTTCTCAGCCTTGACCAGGGCTGGGAAACAACTTTTTATTTTTTATTTTTTCTGAGTATGTCATCCTCGGTGCTTTGTACCACTGAACCTTAGCCAAGTAAATATAATTAGTCTCAGAGTCTCTTCTCTCCTCAGTTCCTTCAAGCAACTCACCCCACAAATGTCTCTACTTGGCCACAGGGTATACAAGTTTGCAAGCGAGCATGTAGATGGGTGCTAAAAGATGCAGCATCATCAGTAGATGCCTGGACAGAAAGAGAAAAAGAGACAGCAGAGTCCTTACTGCTTGTCTGTGACATCAGCCTGTGAACACCATCTGTTGTGGCCTGAGTGTGAGATGTCCCCCACAGGCTCATGTAGTTGAACAGTTGGTTCCCAGCTGGTGGTGCATTTGTGGGAGATTGTGGAACATTTCGGACATTAGAATGACCTGGTAAACACAGGGCTGTAGAGTTGGTGCTTATGGGTCATGCCTCAAGCTCTGGTTCCAGCCTGACCTCTCTGTGTTTGACATACTGAGATATGAGCAAGCTCCTGTCTCCATGGGCGGGGCTTGTCTCTGCCATACTTTCATGCCGAGAGCTGAAATGGAAGTCTTTTCCCTGAAGCTGTTTCCTGCCAGGCATTTGGTCACAGAAACATGAAAAGTAACTATCACACCTTCTTTCTGTTTGCCTGTGATGAGACCTGAGCAATGACCCTCCCTGTGTGTGCTGCTCCAGGCTGTAGGCTTATGCAAAGAAGGGAATGGTTTGAGTTAGCACCCACTTCTTCCTGCTCATGGCATCCCAAATTTCCGGCTCTGGATTCCCTTAGAGACACTGTGGCATCTTCACCTTTAGGTCAGGCAAGACTGTTTTTTTTTTTTTTTTTGTTTTTGTTTTCTCTCAGCTTTACAAAATCCAGCTCCTCCACTTCCAAAGTCCTCCCACCGTCAGCCCCACTCCGCACGGCTTGACATGTCTGACCTCCTCCTCTCAGCCCTGAAGGCAGGCCTTGGAGGTTGCCTGCCTGTCTCCATCATGCAGCCAGGACAACCTGGACAAGGACGCCAGTGAAGGTGTCAGCACCTCTTGGAAGTCTAGAACTTCAGCATAGATATCTGTATTCCCAGAATGGGGGCCCAGTGTCACAGTTGCCGTGGGCAATTCTGGTGTCATTCTTGTCCACTCGAAGGAGTTGTACTTTGGACCCCCTCACACAGCCTCTACCTGAGTTGTTCTTCCTTCAGCAGAAACTCTGGCATTTGACTGGGGAGTCATTCCCACCTGTCTTTCCCTCTGTCTCAGTACAATGGCCTACAACCTGATCATATGTTTAAATATGAAATGTTCTCCCACAAGATACTGTGTTTAAATCCATGGTTTCCAGATGGTGGCACTATTTTGGAAGGTTCTAGAAACATTCAGAGGTGAGGACTAGATGGAGGAAGTGCGTCAATGAGGGCATCATTTTGAAGGCCTACTCTCCCATGCTTGCCTTCTTCTCTGCTTTCCATCCACCATGAGGTGACCGTTCCTCTGCCACATATTCCACAGCCATGATGTTCTGCCTAAGTGATGACAAGTGACTGATCCTTCAGACATCTAGGGTAAAATAAATCTTTCCCTCTCAAATTGTTCACTCCCTTATCTTGGTCACAGCTAGGTGAAAGTAATCGATACTCTGGGTTCATTTCTTTCAATGCTTATTATTATGTTCATTTTTGGTTCAAGGATCTTATAACTCCTTCTTGCTACATGGTTGTTTTTTTCTTAAAGATTTAGTTTTATTTTATGGATGTGTGTGAGTGTCTGCATGTACGTATGTGTTCTATGTATGCACAGGAGCCCAAAGAAGTCCAAAGAGGGTATCAAACCCACCGGAACTGGAGTTACAGACAGTTGTGAGCTGCCATGTGGGTGCTGGGGGCTGAAACCAGGTCCTCTGAAAAATCAAATGCTCTTAAGCACAGAGCCATCTCTCCAGCTTCAATGTTTTGCTTTGCTTGTATAGTTAACAGGCACCTCTAGAGCAGTGGCTCTCAACCTTCCTAATGCTGTGACCCTTTAATACAGTTCCTTATGTTGTGGTGACCCCCAACCATAACATTATTTTTGTTGCTAGTTCATAAGAGTAGTAATTTTGCTACTGTTATGGAGTATAATGTAAATATCTATGTGTTTTCTAACGGTCTTAGGTGACCTCTGTGAGAACCACTGCTCTAGAGATTCTCTAATGTAAAAACTGAAGAGAAGGGCCCGAGATGTGGGTCTCCACTCTTCAAACCTAAGAACCCTAAATGAGTACATCAAACCACTCTCTAACAAGACTTTCTTTGTGAAGTCAAAGGTCAAAGTCCCCATAGATTATTCTCCAAGCTTGGTACTTGCTGCTCAGGGAACACACATGTAACATAAATGATTCTTCCAAGAATTAAAATGACTTGTCCTGTCTCATCCTAGTAACTTTACAGAGAAGTATGATCTCTACTCATATCAGACCTTAGTGCTTTTCTCTGTAGATCTTTGTTGACCAGTATATTCCATACCTGACGTTCATGCAACATGGATGAGTTTTTTCTGTTCTGTCCTGGAATTCGCCCTGTACACCAGACTAGCCTCAAACTAGGAGATCCACCTGCCTCTGCCTCTTGAGTACTGGGATTAGAGTTGCGTGCTACCACCGCTGGCAGCATGGATGATTCCTAAAAAAATTAGAAAGGTTTTGCCGGACAGGTATCCACCTCCATTTATTACAGGTAAGCAGCGTAAATCACAGCTTCTACCTTTATAAAAAGCGGGGCTGTGGTTCACAGGCACTTCTGCAGCTCTGCCTACTGTCCTTTCTCCTCTTTAGTGACTAGAGAAGGGAGATCCAAGGCTCCCAGTAGCCACTGTGGGCTCTGAAGCCCTGCCTTAGTTTCTTTTACATGTAAAGTGTTGTTCGTGACTCTCTGTGAGTAGAATAAACCCTTTCTGCTGTTTGTTATTAGAGATGAGAAAGGGTTTACTCTCATCAAAAATCTCTAAGCAGACTGTTGTCTTGGTCACTGTTCTATTGCTGTGAAAATACACCATGACCAAGGCAACTATTTCAAAAGAAAGCATTTAATTGGGGGCTTGCTTACAGTTTCGGAGGATTAGTGCATTATAATGGCAGGAAGCAAACAGGCATGATGCTGGAGAAATAGTTAAGAGCTTTACATCCAGCAGCAGCAGCAGCAGCAGGAGAGAGAGAGAGAGAGAGAGAGAGAGAGAGAGAGAGAGACTGGACCGGGTATGTGCTTTTAAAACTTGAAAGCTCGCTCCAGTAACACACCTCCTCCAGTGAGATCATGCCTCCTAGTGCTTCCAAACAGTTGATAACTAGGAACCAAGCATACAAATATATAAGCATATCTATGAGGGTCATTATCATTCAAACCACCATAGCTATCTTACTGATAGCTGAAGTCCCATATATTTTTTTTCTTTAGTGATCATGACAGCATGGCTATCAGCCAGCCAGCCACACACTTCTCTTGTGACGTTACTCAGAGTTTCAAAGCGCTAGAAGTGACTGGAGGGTGTGTGTGTGTGTGTGTGTGTGTGTGTGTGTGTGTGTGTGTGTTTGGAATCATTTAGACACTCTCTGGTACTTCCAAAGTGATTGAGTTCAGAGGAGTGTTATTTAATAGCAACCTTTAAAAAATTAAAAAGTATTCATTGGGTATGCTAACTAAACAAACAAACAAGAAGATATAAAAAGAACGGGCTCAGTTTGGTAGAGAGCTTGGCTAGAATGCATGGGTCCCTTGGTTTAATCCTCAGCACTGCATAAACTGACTATGGGAGCACATGCCTGCCATTCCAGCACCTGGGAGACAGAGGCAGGAAAATCAGGACTTCATACTGAGTTCCAGGCCAGCCTGAGATATCTAAGACTGTTTTAAAAGAAAAATGTAAATGAAAATGCTGGCCAGCTGCAGTTTCATAACTTTTGTCATCCCAGAAGAGATTTTAGGGAAGAAAGATGCAACGATGCTAAAGACTTTCTTAAACCAGGAGGTGTGTCTCCATTGCTCTTTTGTTTTTTGTGATAAAGAACAGCCAAGCTGGGTCCCAAGATGTTATTGGAGTGAACAAGATGTTAGCTATAGAGTTCCCACTGATGCTTCAGCCCTAATGCACAGCTCTGTTCCTTGCCCTGTAGAGAAATTTTAATCCAGTAACCTGGCTGCTCTGGCAATGGATCACATTCAAAGATCTATGAGATCTGGCTGGAATATAGATACACCCTGGATTACAGTATGATCTCACTAGAATGCAGACATGCCCTTGGTATATACCTTTAATCCCAAACAATGAAAGTAGTTCATAGAAGGAAACAGCCATTTTTGAAAGTGATGTCTAATTGAAGGGCAGTCAAAGTGATGAAGCTGAGAAAAGCTTGACAGAATGAGTCAGAGATAGGATATATGCACCTCTCACAAGAACAGGATAGAGGCTACTTAAGAGTAGTGCATGAAGAGAGAAAAGAGTATTTTACCGAGAGGTTTTTTTTTTTTTTTTTTTTTTTAAACTGGGACAGTTTTACAGAGACAATTGCAGAGAGAACAAGCTAGACACAGGTGAAGAGAATGAAAAGGAGCCAAAAGATGGAAACATTGCCGGAATTAGTTTGAGGCCAGGCAGAGCAATTCAGTCAGAAGCCAAAAGAAGCCAGTTCAAATTAGTCAGCTTGGAAAGGAGTTTGGGCCAGAACAACTGAGTTGAACCAGCCAACAAGAGTTCAGAAAAAGCTAAAAAGGCTTGGGAATGGCTCTCATCTCATCCTCTCATCCGAGGAAAAAAAATACCAAACAACCAACATTACGCAGCCTGTGTTTCCCATCTGGCCCTTTTCCCTTAAGGTAGTTACAGCAGAAATGACTTTTCTTGTATCATCCTATTCCTTTTCACATAAGAGCATAATCTTTATATAGACATCAATATGCTTCTTTGTACAACTATTGATATACAGTATAATCCACAGAACACTCTCCTTTTTTCTCCTCCTCACTTTTCTTGTGTTGAGACAGGATCTTTAGTTCCCAAGCTGGCCCCCCAAATCTTAGCCTTAACTGCTCTCTCTGCCTTAGCTTTCCAAAGAGCTAGAACCACAGGTTCACTCCACCACAACCTAGCTAGAAGTTTAAAAAATTTCCTAACTGAACGCTGAAGGTCAGGATGGCCATGGTAATATACTATGAAAGGCACAGCAATGGGCAAACTGTCTAATCTTGCATTCCTTTAACAAGGAAAGGCCACAGCTGAAAACTACACATTGCATTACCTTGTCACAGTGGCTGCCAGCATGGGTGAGGACAGAACCCAGCCTCATGCAGCTCTGTGTTCCCAAGACTTAGTGCTTATCACATAGTTGGTACTTAAAAAATGACAGTGAGACAGCAAATGATATTGAATGAATTAAAGCAGCATGCACTATTATTAGATGATTTATCTCCTTCCATTTCAGCTTTCAGAGATCTGGATATGAATAAGAAGAGTCATTAGGAAAACTGGAAAGATAAAGACACATGAATTAACTCTTACTTAACAAAAAAGTACAGCTTAACAAAATTCACCCACCTTCTCCAATAAAGAGTCAAACGGGGAATAGTTAATGCAAATTCCAATTAAAAATAGCAATGGATAATTTATGCATGGATATTTTTCAGCCGCGGATCCTCCCAAATAGCTCCAATGTTGAGCGTTTTGGATAGATGATGCCAGAGATTCCATATGTAGGGCAAAAAGCATGGAGGAAAAAAAAATTCACCAGGAATATCCTTCTTCTGGTGCATTATCTTTGAAGGTCCGAAAATAAATCTTTTTAGGATAGAATGTCCATTTTGAAAAGACTCAAGTTGGGGTAGGCAGGGCTCCATCAGCAGATGTAGGTCACCTATGTATAAACAGTGGGACCAAAATCTTGCTAGCCTTTTCGTATGTGTGCGATGGAACTGGGCCAGGTGACCTTGGAGGGGTTTTTGACTGCGTTCTATGACAGTATCAAAGCTTGAGGTCTATGTCTAAAACAGTGGTTCTTTACCTTCCTAATGCGGTGACCCCTGAATACAGTTCCTCATGTTGGGGTGACCCCCACTCATAAAATTATGTTTGTTGCTACTTCATAACTGTCCTTTTGCCTCTGTTGTGAACTGTAATGTAAATACCTGGTATAGAGATGGTCTGAGGAGACTCCTTTGAAAGCGCTGTTTGACACCCCTTCCAAGGAGAAGGGATCCAAAGGCTGAGGACGGCTGCTCTCAAAGCAGAGACTCTCCGAATGCTTTTCTTCTGTTCCGGGTTACAGCTTTAAAAATTAATATATACGTGTTTCTCTGCCATTCGAATTCTCTGTTTAGCTCTGTACCCCATTTTTTAATTGGATTACTTGGTTTGCTGCTGTTTAACTTCTTGAGTTCTTTATATATTCTAGATATCAGCCGTCTGTCAGATATGGGGTTGGTGAAGATTCTTTCTCAGTCTGTAGGCTGTCACTTTGTTCTGATGACAGTGACCTTTGCTTTACAGATACTTTTCAGTTTCATGAGGTCCCATTTATTGATTGTTGATCTTAGAGCCTGTGCTGTTGGTGTTCTGTTCAGGAAGTTGTTTCCTGTGCCAATGAAGTCAAGGTTCTTCCCCAATTTTTTTTCTAACAGATTTAGTGTGCCAGGTTTTATGTTGAGGTCTTTCATCCATTTGGACTTTAGTTTTGTGCAGATGTGTGTGTTTGAAATATGGTTTTACTATGTAGCTCAAGTTGATCTTAAATTCATCATTCTGGTATCTTTGCCTCCAGAGTATTATAATTACAGATGTGTGCTGTCGCACTGGGCCTGGGCTGTACCTCAACATAACAGAGGCTAACTTTTTAGAATTCACTAAACGTCTCATTTCAAGGTAGCTGTTTTGCTTAATTCTCACCTTGAGGATTGAGGTGACATGCTGCTGCTGTTCTGGGAGATGGGGAGCAGACCGTCTTTTTATCTCCTTTCTCCCTCCAGAGGTAAGTTTACATTCCCCCCACGTTAGGAACTCCACTGTCATTATCCACTCTCCATTTCACACTCATACTCAGTGGGGTCGCTCTCTCTCAAACAAAGCAAAACCAACCAGCCAAACAAACAAACAAACAAACAAAAACTCTTTAATTGAAAAAGTATCTAAAAACAAGACCATTTTGTCACTGTCTAGGAAAAATAGTTTTCAAGTGTTATGTAAACAACAAAAATATTTTTGAGACATTAATTACACATAATTCTGAGCCTATAAAATCATAAAGATTGGTAGCAGATGGAGGACAGACACAAAAAACTTGAAAGTTCAAGGCCAGCCTGAACTATATAGAGAGATGCTGTCTGTAAACCAAAAAACAAGCAACTTGGTAAGGCAGCTTAGTGGGTAAAAACACCTGCTGAGTAACTCAATGGCTTAAGTTCTGAGCTCACAACCCGCATAAAGGTGGTGAGAGAGAACTGGCTCTACAAAGTTGCTCTCTGATCCCCATACAAGTGCTGGAGCAGGTGCTCCCCAACACGACACATAATACACAATGAGTAAAACAAAGTTTAAAATACAGAAAAGGGCCAGAAAGATGGCTGGGTGGGTGAAGGCATGTCCAGCCAAGCCTTAGAGCCTGAGTCCAATGTGGAAGCAGAAAACAACTCCCACAAGCTGTCTACCAACCTTCATACGTGTGTATGAGGGATACATGAGTGCACTCACCCCTGCATGTTTATGTATGCACACACACACGCGCACACACACACACTCAAACAAAACAAACAAAAATGAAATAAGCAAATAGAATAGGAGGAAAGCTAGCCTGATTGACTTTCCTCCTCAGGGAACTCGGTGCACTGCCAAATAATTTTAAAATTGATTGCTGTAGGGATGGAAGACAGAGGAATTATGGGAGACATAAACATCCAGGGAAACTGTCTGCCTTCTCCCTAGATACTACGAATGAGGTAAAAGGAAACAAGCCAGCTTAGACCTGCTCCTGAGACAGCTCTCCTCTTAATGCTTTCATTTTCCCACTCATAATTATGAGCACATGAGAAGCTGGGTCAAGTGGGGGGGGGGGAAGAGAAGGGAAAAGAAAAAAGCAAGTGGACTAGGAAACTAGAGGATGAGTCACAGAGAAAGGTATCGTTACCAGAACTAGATCCAAGAGAAAGCTAGAGGAACCGGAGATGTCCGGCATCACGTGGCCAACACTGAAAGAAGCAGCTCTCCTCCACTACGATAAAAATAACACGTTTCCACCCAGTTTGCAACCAGAACCAGGGAGCACTTTAGTGCCTCTAATGCGGACTCCACTGGATGCTGAGTTTAACCTGTGCGTGTGCATTTGTATGTGTAGGTGTTCATGCAGGTGTGTGGGTGTGTATGACAGCCAGAGGCAGATGCCAGTTATTTTCCACCTTGATTTTTGAGGCAAAGCCGGACACTGAAATGGGAGCTCAGTGCTTGAGCTGATATGCCACTATAACGATGAAATTAGTGAATGTGACTTAGAGTCAAGCACATCATAAGTTTTGGTTTGTTACCTCAGTTCTTTAGTGGAACAGGGAACTCTTTCTGTGTCTGTTGACTGAAAACTGCCATGTACTTTCTGAGGTGGTGCATGGCTAGAAGGCCAGCAATTGGAAGGTAGAGGCAGGGGGACTGAAGCTAGAAGTCCTTGACGTTTCTCGTCACAGGAAACAACGAATGTTTGGTTCTGTGAACAGTCCAATTGTTTCTGCTCATCATCATTGTTATTGTTATTATTAATCAGGAAGCCTTTTCTCTTTGTCCTATGTGGGGCAGCTTTCAACGTAGGACATGCAGCGAGAGGGCCAGCTGTGGTCAGCGTCCCTTCCCCTTGTGTCTTTAGTTTCTTTACACAGAAGTTGCACCCCTTTGCTCAGAGTCCTCTAGGGATAGAATCAGTAGAGTGATGGATGAGGCTGGAGTTCATGGCCAGCTTTGTTCCAAGAGATCCTCAGAAGAGCCTGCCCCCACCCCATTATAAGTGAGCTAGGATCTGTAGGTAGGAGCAGTGCCCGGACACTGCCCTTGTACGTCCTACACCACGGCATACACCACTATCAAGTTCCAGGGAAGTCCTTCCCTTTCCGGATGCATTCAAAGGATTCTTCTTAGACTAAGACCTTCATAAGAAGAAGAATTGGAGCTGGGGAGATGGCTTAGTGGATGCTTGCCATGCAAAGATGAGGACCTGAGTTCAAATCCCCAGGGTCCACATAAAAACCAGACCCATTGTGTAAACATCTGTAATCCCAACCCTACGACAGGGCGATGAGAGGTGACAGGAGACAGGAGAACTCCTGGGGCCTTGCAGGTTGGTTAGCCTGCAATTTACAATGGAGACACAATAAAGAGATCCCATCGCAGACAAGATGGACACCTAATGCTGTCCTCTGACCTCTACATGCTTGCTGTGTTACTCATATCTATATTCACCCTTGCTAATGTTCACACAGACACACATACAAAACACTGTATACACATACACACAAATGAAAACAAAAGGAAAGAAAGAAAGCTGGGCCTGGGGATGTAGGTCAGCTGGTTTAATGTTTGACTAGGATGCAAGAAGTCCTGGGTTCAAACCCTAGCACCTCATAAACCATGTGTGGGACTGTACAGCGCTAATCTGAACATAGCTGGAGGAAGGAAGTTCAGAAATTCTACATCAACCTGAGGTATATGATACCCTAGAGAAAGAGAGAGAGAGAGAGAGAGAGAGAGAGAGAGAGAGAGAATACTTGTAGTTAAGTCTGAATTGGACCTCCTTCCTCACTGCCATTGCTGCTGCATCATGGTCTCTTCCACATGGAGGTAGCAATGACCCATTTGAATAGCTTCCTCATCATTGTTTTCTCTCACCTTAGGATCTGTCTCAAAGATACTCGCCTTAAGTCTCACCTGGAAGTTCTCAGGCAGTTCTAAGGTCCCCGAATTAAGGTCCTGAGTAGGGGCAGTGAGGGAGTGAAGAAAGGATAGACACATAGACACACGTAAAGGAAATCTGGGGTCCACTTCCTACCACCAGCAACGTGAAAGCTGCCTGTACAGAATTGCTGCAGCACAAGGGGAAGGGTTGGTTAGGCTCTGCAGGTCTCTGTAGGCAGCTAGTCTCTGGCTGCACACATCCTAGGGGAGAACAGAGCTTCAGTTGCTAGTCTTTGTGCACACTGGTCACTCACTCACGCCGGGACTCCCCAGGAAAGATTTGCCACCCCTCTCGAGCCTCGTTCAGGGAGACTGTAACCAAGGGAGACTGCAGAACCAAGGCTGTTAAACCTCCTTTGTAGGGGGAGAAGGCAGCTGACTTTGTGTCTCAGCAGCTTGACTTCCATCAGAGGCAAAAGTTGAAGCAGCACTAGCTGGTTACAAGAGCCAGTGTGGAGTGACTAGGAATAGAGAATTTAGTTGGCAGAATGTTCTGCTCATACCCGTCTTATGAAACTTAAAGATTTTATTACTTATAATACTTGGACCCACTGCGGAATCATCACCCTGTCGCCGTCTTGCTTTGTCAGTGTGCCAAGAGTATGAATAATAATGAATGCTTGGTGACGTGATTCTATCCATCTTGAAACCATCCGGTGACTGTGTTAAAGGAAGCAGATAAGATAATAATGGTACTTGTGAGTAATTTCACAGGAGGAGGTGACTTCATATACCAGAAATTTCTGGAATCCTGAATTCCTCTGGGCAGGTCACTGCCCCAGGTCTCAGGGGACAGAGGCGTGAGAAGTCTCAAAATAGCGTTTTTCTAATTAGCTCAAAGGTTTTCTCAATGAGGAAAAGAAAACAATGTTACTATTCCTTTCCTGAAAAAACGGAGAGATTCTGATCCACAAAGTAAATGCTGTCATCACACAGCTCATGTCCCCAAGGATACTTTTAATATAAAATTAATTCAGTTCTAATAATTAACACTCAGGTGGAAAACTCAAGATGTGCTTGGTGTTGGTTTAAGAACTTCCAGCACACCTAGCTAGGGCTGTCCGAATAAGACGTAGCTGAAGAGTCCAGGCTGGGCATTTGCCGCAGGGTCCTTCCAGCCGGGAAGATTGACAGACAGCCTCTCCCTGCCCTTGGTTCCTATGGCCTCCTCCCTACTTTTCTCAGAAAAAAATCTCTGACGTGACATAATAAATGAGCTCCACGGCTTGCTTGTCCTTGGAAGTAGCCCGCACTCCTCTTGTCCTTACACCATGTGGGGCCAGCTCTCAGCAGCTCTCAGCAGAAAAGACACCTGTCTCTGCAGTGGGAGCTGTGCTTGACATTCCCAGACGCCTAAGCAAGGGGAGTTGTGTGTGTTTCCACTCTGTTCTTTGGGAACACAATATTACTGGGGAATAGAGCAATCCAATGTCAAGTCACAGAGGCACTGGTCCCAATGTGAATGTATAGATGTCCCAAAAAGAGTATAAAAGGTTTCAATGAAGTTGAGCTGGCTAAGAAAAAGAAAGGTTGTAATCCCAGCACTCTGGGAGGCAGAGGCAGATGGATTTCTGTGAGTTGGAGGCCAGACTGCTCTACAAAGAGATTCCAGAACAGCCAAGGCTACGCAGAGAAACCTTGTCACAAACAAACAAACAAACAAAACATCTTAAAAGAAAGACTTCTAAAACAAAATTTAAAATGACAAGTAGGTTAATTTAAAAGCTCATTTCCTATTTGATGAACATTCCTTAGATTAATCCAATTTAGTAGAATTTATTGGAGCAAAATATAAGAGTTTGAAGAAAGCAACTCCCAGAGTCAGAGCAGGTTCTAAGAATGCCAAGCATCACGATCACGTGACGTGGAAGGGGCTGGAATGTGGAGTAGAGGAAACAACTGGATTGGCTGCTGACTAGTCAGTCAATCAGGCGGTTAAAGCTTAACTGCTCAGTTGTCAGAGCCTTCTTACTTGGCTACAAGGCATTCTACCAGCCACATGTGGTAACTGTGATTACATTCTTTCGGCTTTCTGTTGAGACCGTTGTGTATCTCAAGGCCTCCTAATATATACATATACTACATTATATATATATATATATATACATATATATAATTATATATTAAAATATGAAATATAATATATTAATATATGTCTCTTTCTCTCTCTATATATATGTATATATATATATACATGTGTGTGTCTGCAGTCTACCATACTTTGCAAAATGGAATGCCAATAGATGCCTCATTTTCACTGACTGGTTCATTTCTAGAGCAGAACAGGAGGGAGTGATCCATTGG
This sequence comes from Psammomys obesus, assembly GCF_907164565.1. Lineage (NCBI taxonomy): Eukaryota > Metazoa > Chordata > Mammalia > Rodentia > Muridae > Psammomys > Psammomys obesus. Next base: position 9,138,658 of record NW_026596149.1, on the reverse strand, counting down.
GTGTTGATGTCTGTGAAGATGACAACAAAGTGAAGAGCCATGCTCAAAAGACTTGACCAGTGTGGAGGTTAGTTCCAGTCACTTAACTTAATCGGCTGATGGAAGCTTCCTATAGCCGAATCATGTAAAAAAGCTATAAATCACTAATTATTTGTAGCCAAGTGACTGGGTGATCGATGAGGCTGCAGCCAATCAAGTTGTTTTCTTTATATATAAAATGTGTGTGTGTGTGTGTGTGTGTGTGTGTGTGTGTGTGTGTGTATGCAGGTATGCATGTCTGCGCATGTGTATGGAGGCTGGAAGGGGACATGAGGCGACCTGCTCCATCACTCTTTGCTATATTCTTTTAAGATAAAACTTCTTACTGAACCTGGAACCAGTCTGGCCACCAACAAACACCAGCAATTTTTCTGTCCCACTTTTTCAGCACCAGGGATAAGGTGATTGAGGCCCCATCTGGCTTTTTTTGGAAAACTGGGGGATTTGAACCTAGATCCTCATGTTTCTGCAGCAAATACTTTTCTTTTTTTAAAGATTTATTAAATATATAATGTTCTGTCTGCATGTACACTTGCTCACCAGAAGAGGGCCCCAGATCTCATTATAGATGGTTGTGAGCCATCTTGTGGCTGCTGGGAATTGAACTCAGGACCTTTACGAAGAACAGCCAGTGCTCTCAACCTCTGAGCCATCTTTCCAGCCCAAGCAAATACTCTTATACACTGAGTCACCTGTTCACCCAAATAAAGCTGATTCCTATGCCTCCCGGGCATGTCCAGCTCAAAACCCGAGGGCACAAGATAGCTATGTAGCCCAATACAAAATCATCCACTTAGTTACTGCATTGATTGAATATCTCTCTTTCTCTCTCTCTGATTTTCACTTATAACTTGATTTCAGGGTTCTAGAGCATTAACTTTGTAAACAACTGTGTGGTTCTGCAGTGTCAAGGGGCTAGATTTGGCTGAATTAGGCAAGAGGCTAAACAGGAATGCATACCTGCTCTTCTGGTGTTTCCCTTTCTCTCTCCCAGTGAAAGGGTGCCAGTGGAGGTCAGGTAGATCAGGCCTGTTAGGAAGGATTTTCACATCCTTGATCAATGAGACTCTTCATTTTAGAGACCCAGGAGCAGGGGTCCCTGAGTCCTTGATTGCAACTGTCATGTCTGGTAGTACATTCAGTTTTGTGTGACATGGGAAGCTTAATCCCCTCTCTGACGAGCCTGAGGGGAAGGCCTTTGAATTTTCCCATAGTTAGACTTGGAAAAAAAAAATCACATACAGGTTATTAACTAAGAGCACAACTTCAGTTTACTGGGCTATGTTGACTAGCAGAATGTTCTATTTCTGGGCTGTGTTGATAAGTACTAATGTTAAATGAACTTATGCGAGCTGTGTGTAGGATATTACTGGAAAACAGCTGGAGCAGTTTAAGAATAGAAAGGATGGGATCGATAATAAAATGATGGGGATGATGGCAACCGGACTTGGGTCTTGAACACTGCCAACACCTCCCTCTTGGCACTTCTTGGAGTGTTCCAGATCAAACTCATTTATCTATCTATCTATCTATCTATCTATCTATCTATCTATCTATCTATTACTGTGGTCTACCTCAGACAAAATGAGGACTCTCTTGGAAAGTTACCAGGTTGGCTAATGAAAGCAGTGAGACTGTTAATTTCAGACTTTCCTATATTATCGTGCTACCACTAAGCTTACTGGTCCCCATTTTAGTTTTGAAGAAACTAAGGTCAGAGAACAACTCTGACTGGCCTCACTTTGACCCATCACTTTGGCAAGAGAGGCATGTTGACAAAATGACAAAATGAACAAAAAGGTTCACTTTGCTTGCCAGGTGTAACTTGTAGGAATTATCCCAGAGCAAGAAATAGAAAAATGTCTCTTTAAACACAGAAGAAATGTCATTTGGTGCTGTGTCTAATAATGGAAGTAGAGGGGGATTACTGAGAAAATTTAGTGACTATCTTTTCATTTACCAACCTACTTGTTTTTTGTTTTTTTGTTTTTAAATTTGAGGACAGGTAAGTAACTTAGTGTTTAAAATTGCTTTGTAAATTTACTTATTAAATTATATGGTTTTAAAAAAGATAGTAACGATAATTGTTTGAACCTAGGTTCTCACGCTTCTGCAGCAAGCACGCTTACACACTGAGCCATCTGTTCACCCAAATAAAGCCGTTTCCTATGTCTCCCGGGCACGTTCAGCTCAAAACATAAGGCTACATGTGACACATGATAGCTGGCCTCAAACTCACTTAAACTCACTTAAACTCCTGTCTTCACCTTCCAAGTGCTGGGATTCCAGACATGCCCAGTTTATGTGGTGCCAAGGAGCGAATGCAGGCCGTTCTGCCTGCTAGGCGAGCCATCTACCAGCTGTACCCCAGCCCTCAGCTAGTGTTTCCAACGAGTCCTTGAGTACATCGTCATTTTCTGTGTCTCCTCTTCCCTTTTCTTTCCCTCCACCGAGTAACGCCCAGGGTCCAAAATGACTGAAAGAAGAGGTTTTGCATCTTAGATTTTTCACCTTCAGTGTGCTAAAAATTTTGATGACTAGCCCAGATCATTCTTCCAACAACTATTTCTGGAAGTTTCTGCCTATTTACTAATTTTTCTATCATAAGGCTTCCTGAAGTTTCAAAATTGATTCAGTTGACCAGATTAAAAAAAAAGAAGTTAACTTCAAAACAACAGTGGGTAGAGCTGGTGCCCACATCCTCACTTGGGATATGAACCTTCAGTCTCCCGTTAGTGTTTAAGATGATACTCATGCTCCTCTTGTTCCTGTACAGTGCTAGGTACCAAAGACCAACCCTATGTGCCTTGGATTTTACTTAATACCATACTTTTTTCAAGAGTCAGGAGATAAACATTACCCACTACCAGCAGCACGGATAACGGCAGTTTAAGTTTGTTCTGTAGCTTGGTTCTCAACCTGTGGGTTGCAACCCCTTTGGCAAACCTTTATCTCCAAAATTATTTATGTTACTATTCACAACAGTAACTAAATTACAGTTCTGAAGTAGCAATGAACTAATTTTATGGTTGGGGGTCAGCACAGCATGAGGAACTATATCGAAGGGTCGAAGTGTGAGGAAGGTTGAGAATTACTCTTCATCAGGAAAACTGATGCATATAAAACAATATTTGTAGCAGCTCAGCATGATTTCCTTGCATATTTATTTCTTCACGGAATAATCACAATAATTATTCAAGGGAGCAAGTTGCTCTCTGGGCTGAAGACGCAGCCCTGTTGAGGAGTGTCCATCTGGCATGCACAAGGCTCTACATTTGCTCTTTAGCTGCCAAATGAAGGACCCAAACAAGACTCTCAAGGCACACTGTAATCCAGAATCACATCTGGTCTGCGCTGCCCCTCTCTGAAGCTCCATTTTCAGCTTGCACTCACTCTTTAGTGAGGAAAACTGTCACATTCCTCTTTGAGAAAGGCCTTATATCTGAATTTCTCCCACTTCGGCCTCTTGGAGGGGAAAAATGCAGCTGATTTCCGGTGCACATTGAGCCAATGGGTGTTTCCAAGTCGCGGTTTCAAGTCTGGCACCACCATTCCTCTGTGGTGTGTCTGCTGTTCTCCAGTGTGCACATTTCTACTGCCACCTTTCACGTTGTCACAGCTCGCTGTTCTACCTTTGCGTTTAGAGAGGCTGATGTCATAGGGATGTGGAATGTGTCGTTGTGGGGAGCTGGGGCTATCAGTTGGGGATCACTCAGGGCATCAGCAAACCATTTCTGTGCTTCCGGAAGGGATTTATAATTGTGTTGACTCTGTATCAAAATGTTAGCATTCTGAGAAACAGTATGCAGAGAGAGAAAGAGAGAAAGAGGGAGAGGGAGAAGGAGAGAGAGGGGATGGAGGGGGAAGAGAGTAAGGGAGAAAGAGGGGGAGAGGGAGAGAACGAGGACCATATGTATAGATTGATGGTACAATATACAAGGTCCTTTCCTTGCTTGGACTCCGACAGAGCTCACTTTCAGGAAGTAGTATGAGGAGCTGACCACATCCCTGGCATTAATCTCTGGGAGGCAGCTGGGTAGGCTAGAGAGAACGCCTGTGGGTGAAGCTAGGACACTGCAGTTTGGGTAATAAATTGGATGTCAATATGTTTGGATGCAAAAGTAGAGAACATCACCTACCTGAGCCATAAACAGCAGGACAGCAGGTCCAAGTGAGGCGATGGGCTTCAAAAACACCGGTTCTCTCATTTTCCTCTTGGTTGTAACTAAGGCTTCTCTATAGAGATGGAACCAATATATAAATCCATATAAATGTTATACATAATTGCACATGTATTATATAAGCTATGTATACATATGGGTTTTGTGGCTCTGGTACTTATAATCTAAAGACCCAGGAATGCTGGTCTTATAACTCAGTTTCAGCCTGAAGGCATGACCATCAAGAGAATGGATAAGTCCCTATCCAATGGTGGCAAAGATGAGAGGAAATTACTCAGGCCAAACAGTGGAACAGAAAAGAGAACCAGGCAATCCCTCTTCCTATGTCCTTTGTACTGTCCAGTCCTCGGCAGGATGACTGGATGATGCCCACCACAAAGGGGAGAGGCACATCCTCTCCTCAGCCCTCCTGATCTCACCCTGAAACACCCTCATAGGTCTGTCTAGCCAGGCAGTGTGGGCACGCTTCCTCCAGCCAGGTGCACAGCAAAGTCACTCTTACGCCAGCATCACCTGCCTCCCGAATGCCCTTAAAAACGAAGACCCATCATTTGCAGCATTTCAATGCTGCCTGTGTTTTCAAGCAGTTTCTGGAAGTCTTGGCATGTATCCCCATGGGGGAGGGGTATGCTACGTATCTAAGGCATCTAAGGAGGCCACACCTTAATTAATCTCCTTGCTTAACCTCAAATTGCTGGCAAAATACTACTCCTACAACTCAAGATTGTGAAAAGCTGCAAGTCTAGGAAGATATCCCTTTTTAAAAAATATCATTTTCTTAAACAAGAACATGAAGCATTAGGTACAACAGAATAGAGTCAGTATGGCTCTCAGCAGAAGAATGGGGCAACTATGGAGCACAAAGTAAGAGGAATACCAGACAATGCTTGGGCATTAATTTATAGTTTACAAGGGAGCGTCACTCTAATTATTATATCTGAATCCAGCCCACCAGAGATCCGAGGAGAACAACTGTCTCCTTCTGCTTTCTTATGAATAGATGTTCTCCATCACCTGTTTGCCTGCCAGAGAAAGGATGCCAGCAAGGTCATCTGACCCCAAGCCCAGAGTCCTCTCACCATCCTGGATGTTGACTGGTCAGCGTGGCTTATAGTGCTTGAGATTACTTAGTTACTGGGAATCTACTCTATGTAGAATATGTCCAGGTGGCAGAGGATATGAAAGAGGAGGAGATGGACAGGCAGCCTGCAAAGATGGCTGCACACTGGGCCAGGTGTCAGGAGAGGGGACCCTGTCCTCCTATGCTCACTTGCAGCCAGTATTTCATTTCCTAGTTTCTTCCCACATGACAGCATTATGGGCCTTTCATGGGCCAACTTGGTAGGCTCTTCAGTGCCTGTTCATCCTGCCTGTGTGCAAATGGTCTTGCAAGAATGGTCAATCACCTTGCAGGCACCAGAGCCCCAACATCCAATAATTCATAATCACTTCGAAAGACAGCCATTTGGCTAGGTATTTTGTTTGTGTCTATATTTACATCTTTAAAAATAATTACAGGAGTCAGGGGAAAAGGCTTGAAACTTTTCTCACCTAAGACACTCAGTTAGCTATGCTGCCAATTTTGGCAATTGAGCTTTTCCTCTATCACCTGCTACCTTCTCCCAGTCCATGGACAATAACAACCTACACACCCATTCCAACAGTTTTCCATGTTGTCAAAACATCCCCAAAACATGGGGCTGGAGATAAGGCCCAGGTGGTAAGAGACCTGCCACATCAACCTGAGGACATACATAAAAAAGTGTGTGTAGTGGGGAATGCCAGTAGCTCCAGTGCTGGGAGACAGAGACAAGCAGATCCCTGGAGCTCACTGGCCAGCCGGTCAAGCCAAATCCCTGAGCTTCAGGCTCAGTGGGAAACATTGTCTCAATAAAATAAAATACAGAAAATAGGTCAAGAAAGGCACTCAGCATTGACCTCTGGTTTCCGTATGCTTGTGGGGTACACATGCACTCACCCACACTAACAAGCATATGTACAACACACACACTTGCGTGCTCAAGAGAGAAAGAGGGAGACAGAGAGACAGAGAGAGACAACAGCAATTTAAGAAACGGTAGGTTTTTGATCTCTAATCTTGTTTGCTTTTCGTTGTGTGGTACTTGATCGAACTGACAGGTGCCTGGAAGATGAAAAGCCAGCTGACTTAGATTGAAAGAGGCTACGTCTTCACAGATGGGGAGGAAGGCCCCTCTTGAGTTTGGGTGGCACCATCCTCTAGGCTGGGTCTTATTTTCTTGAGTGCTTTGCTTCAAGTGTTTCTGCATTTATTTTTGCTAACTTTTACTCAATGGGTCTCTGTCATTCAAGTGATGTTATCTATTATTTGTTATGGCCCAAGGTACTTTCTTTCATTGTATCCTCCCGTATCCTGGAGCAGGGCCTGCTTCTAGACAGGACACCAGTTTTTCTTCAGGGCCTACTGCTAAATCCTGCTAAATTCAGGTGAACAACTTCACCTGAATTTTCCCATTTTAAAGGCTTCTGAAACTTCAAAAGGCAGAAAAAAAAATGTGTGTGTATTTGTCTGCATGGGCTCACGGGCATGTGCAGGTGTATGTACAGGTGCAAGAGAAGACCAGAGGACACCCTTGGGTGTCATTCCTCAGGAACCGTTTTCCTTGCTTTGCTAAGATTAGTCCTCCTGTCCTGGAGCTTATGGAGTAGATGAGGATCACTGGCCAGTGAGACCCAGGGAGCTGCCTGTCGCTGCCTCTCCAGAACTAGGGTTACAAATATATACTACTACATCTTGCTTATTACCTAGGTTCTGGGGATTGAGCTTAGGGCCTCAAGATGGCACAGCAAGTTCTTTACTGAAAGTCATCTTGTCACTATAATGAAAAAAAGCTTAATGAAATAAGTGTTTATGTGGGCAAATCATGTTGGGGGGAAAAGTGCAGGATGCCAGCAGCAGTCATCTCTGCACGGTAGGTGTTGGTGACTGAATTTCTCTTCCTTATATTTATTCTTTTAATTTTTGAAAGAGTATTACATGTAGGCATAACCAAATTATGTACATTTTAGATATCAGTCGAGACAACTTGGAAAGGTGGAATAGTTTGTGGTTTAACTCACATTATTGTATGGACCTGGATTTCTTGGTATTATATTTTTGTATTTATGTGCAGTACATGTTCATGTGGGTACATGTGTGATATATGTATGCATGTTTGGCCATCTGTGGAAACCAGAGGCTAAATCTGGGTATCTGCGTCTACTCTTGCCACCTTATTTTTTTTATTTATGTGTATAAGTGTTTTACCTCCATTAACATATGTGTACCACGTGATACAGTAGCATGGATCTGTGATCACAGCCCTCCTACAAGGGGAGGTGAGATACGGGAGGCAGAGACAGGAGAATTACCCTGAAGCTTGTCGACCAGCTGGCTTGGAATATGCAAGGAGTAACAGCAATAAGACAGACCCTCCTCCAGTAGAGTAGAGAGTAAAAACTGACTCCTGAAAATTCCCTTTGGCCTCCACACATCTGCACAAACATACTATGTATACATACACAATCTAAGTAAATAAGTAAACATAAACCAAAGAGCACGAGGCCACACTTAGGGGCAGGGACACCCTTGTTCATTTATTGCTTTCTGTTCCCCGCAGCGAGTTAAGAGACGCTTAAAGTTTCTGGAATTTGCAAGCCAGTTGCAAGGTAAGAGTGAATGTTGCCAGTCTATAGTTCAATCATACTAAAAATAAACCTTGTTCCTTCCTAGAACTCACCATTCCCAATTGTTTCCTTTCGCCGATTCTTACTGTCCACAGAAGTTCTATTCTGTGAAGTTCTAGTAACACGATTTAGTACAAACCAGCGCTCCTGGGGAAATAAGGGATAGGTCACCGCAAGCCCCTGGTTATAATAATTTTGTGTGTTTCTGCGTAATGACACCTTTTGTACTATCTATTGTCATCTGTCTGTTTCTTTCTCGAGCTCTCTCCTCCTTCCCTCCCTTCCTACTTTTTTTTTCTTTTTGAGACAAGCTTCCTTGTAGGCCTTCCTTGACTTGTAGCAGAATATGACCTTGAACTTCTGTTCCTCCCGAATGCTGGGATTAACTTCCTGCATCACCACACTCACTTTATTCAGTGCTGGGGGTTGAGTCCGGAGCCTACGTATGTTAGACAAGCGCCGCCAGACACTGTCCTAGCAGCACTGACTCGTTAATGTCATCAGCAGAGTAACTCAGACCTGAGCCTCTCTAGCACAAGCATTGCTTCTGCAAGGCACACCACAGCCCTCGCACACTTAAGAAGTCTGCATGGGACGGTAGCATTATTCCTGGATGCAATTTGTGACAGTAGGCACAGAGAGGAAATGTGGCAATGGCCACGGCTTGTGAAACCACACTTTTCTAGAGTGTGAGAGCTAAAGCAAGAAGGCAAGGTGTTGCCTTGTTACTCAGTTGGAGACAGGTGCCGCAGAATTTTATACTCTGCATGCTTCTGAATGATCTGAAATGGATCGTAAAGCCTGGTGTGGCCACAGTTACATGTTAACGTACCACTTGAGAGGATGCAGCAGAAGACTGCAAACTCTAGGCAAGTCTGAGGCTACGGTGAGATCCTATACCAAAACAAACAAACAAACCAAATAAAAACACATAAAAAAACAACAACAAACCAGGAAAATGCAGTGAGGGCTGGCAAGATGACTCATGGCGAAAAGATGCCTACCACCGAGCCTAACTGGAGTTTAATTTCCGGGACCCACACAGAGCGAGACAATCTACTGACCCCTTGTAAGTTGTCCTTTGATCTTCATGGGCATACTGTGGCATGCATGCCCCACCCAATAAATAAACAAATGCAACAAAAATTGTGAAACTGCAGGGTAGGCAGATTTGCAAATCTCTGATCCTTGAACCACATGGATTAGCTATTTTGCTATTACCTATGAGTCACTGTGTGTTTAGTGGGCAAATGATGCCCATGGGTGCTGGGGTATCACAGTAGTTGCCTGAACTTGGCCACAGTGCAAGTTTTATACCACAGGAACAGACAAACACTACTGACAGAGGTTTGATCTGTTGGTGAAGAGCAGCAATGGAGAACATGCTAGGTTTTTCTTTTCACAGTGATCTTACAGCAGTGTAATGTCTTGGGTCCATTATGAGAATAACAACACTAAAGAGTCAAGGGCATATTCATCCAGAGTTTGAAAACTGGGTCAGCAAAAATGTCGCTCTGTGACTGTGATTAAGAGACAGGCTGACGTTCAATTTCATCTTAATCATTACTTCAAGAAAATAACGATGTCCATGCCAGATCACCCATGTCAATCATCAGCAGGCAGAATCAACTGTCAAAAGAGTTTACAATAGAGTATTCTGCATTTTATTATTAAGAACATCTATATCTCCTGCCTAGAGAGCTGGCTCTATAAGCAATGCAACTGTCGCATCAGTTGAGTGACTTTTATTTATCTTGCCACCAAGCCTCCATTTAGTTAGGTGTAAAGCAAGGAAGAAGAATATAAAATCTTTCCCCAAACTTCAAACCAGCCCCATTATTGTCCCCAGTGCTTTGGTTTCCAGGCAGGAACATCCTGACTACCTTACCTTCTCCCGTTTCCCACCTCACTTGGAAGACAGAATGAGGGCTGCTTGCCAACCAGCCAACCTGGAGGGCTGGCCTTGCTCTTTTCCAGGAAGGTGAGAACTGACCACTAGGTGGCATGAGCAAGGTGCCTTCCATGGCTTCCGCTGGCTGAAAATTGATGTGAAACATTGACATCTTTTGCTCTCATGGCCCTCACCAGCTAGACGGGAGGTAAATGAATTGATTAAAGATTGCACTTACAGTGCTCTGTTTAGAAAATTCTAGTGTGGTCATCACTGCTGGCTTTCTGAGAAAAAACATTATGTCTGGGCCTCCCTGTGGATAACTCTAATAGGAAATGGAGGTCTCTCTGGCAGAAGCAATTCCTTTTTGGTAAATCCGGCTGTGCTGTGACAACTGCTACCTGCTCAGTACTTGCCACCACTGGATTACAACTCAGTGAAGTATGTATCTCCACAGGAGGAGTCAGGAAAGCAGCCCCCACTGGGACAGGTCTTCCTGCCAGATCTCCATTACCAGACTGAAGAGTTAGTATGTTACATGTTTTCCACAGGTCTCATGAGAAGGTCTTCTGGAATTCCATTGGCAGCAAGCAGAGACAGAGCTGCAAAGGGCTGGGGACCAGCAGAGCCAGCACCCTCCCTCCCTCCCCCATGGCTTATCTCAAGCCTTACGTGTTAGTTTTTTCTTCTGTGGGATTGAAAGAGGAGTTCTCCTTGGAGTCTTAGGAAAGTCAGCAAGGACTCACCTGTGGGGGACAGTGTTCACTAGTACTGGTTAAGCCACTGTCTCTCATCTACTTAGCTGCCCGACTGCCTGATGGACTGGCTCAACTGTTTCATCTTTTTTAAGTTAAAGGTTAAAAAAACACCCTCATCTGAGAATTCAGACAGTAAAAATCACCTCCATTAGTTTTATACTCATGTGGAATTTGAAAATGAAGATTTGGTATGGAAGCAGTTGACCGCAAACATACCTGCATTTATTCTACCAGTCTTTCTCACGTTCTGACATCATGGCCATGATTTCTTTGAGATAGGGTTGGCGTTGAACTTCGAGTGTATCTGAGGCTGCCCCAGTCTGCTTGCTTGGTGTTACAGGGGTGCACTAACCCACTCGGGTTTAGGTGTCACTGGGATGGAACCTAGGACTTCACAGGGGCCAGGCAAGCACTTTACCAGCCGAGCTTCGCCCTCAGCCCTCCATTAATAATTCCCATGAACAATACCATATATCTGGAATAGCTTTGGCTACTTTAACAAACCCTTTCTGAAACTGTTTCAAGACAAGTTCATCTTCAGCATAAGAAAGCTGGTTTCTCATAAAATGTAGATCTCTCTCCTTAACTGAAGCATTCCCAGGATGTTATTATGCATTTGTGAGGGAAACTAAGGAGAAAGGTTGATTTTTTTTTTTTAACTCTAGTATTAATCCCTGGGTGTTTATGCATTCACAACCCTCCAATACTGAAGTCTCTCACAGAATGAACAGCAATGCCTTACTGACAGTTCTCCAACAGAGAAAGGCTCAGAATGAATCAGAATAAACACAGATTTTTTCTTCTTCCAAGTTTATTTTGAGTTTTCATTTTTGGACAACCAAGCAGCTCTTAAAGGAGAATGCACAGAAGGGTCATTCTGGCACTTTTGGACAGTACATGAGTGTTGTTTAATAGTCACATTCAATCCCCTTGCTCAGCCCATACTCTCACATTTGGTGAGCAAGATGGGCACACAGGATTCCAGAGTGAACACATAACCCTTATATACAAACAGCCAGTGGAACCATACTGGAGGCTAGCGGCCAAAGGGATGGAATAGGAAAGGGCATCTCTACAGTGTCCTCTAGTCTATCTTAGCTAAACAGACCCACGTTACACATGATAACTAGAGAGTATACTGCGCTGAAATGAGGATGCTGAGCACGATGGCACTTGGCAGCATGCAGTTCAAAGAACAAGGTATCGGTCAGTAACTTTATATAAAATCCAGGCAGTTCAATTAAAAGGGTTACAAAAAAACACAAAACTGAGGGACTGTTTGTTGTCACTGTAAAAAAGGCACTTGGAGTTAATGGGACCAGAATTGAAGGACTCTTAGCTGATAAAAATTTCAGTATAATTTCATTAAAAGGCTTAGATGTTAGGAGCCGACACTCAGGAGTTCCTGAAGGGAGATGCTGCAATCAACCATAGAGAAGTAGAACAGACTAAAACAAGGAGATAAAAATTTTACAACTGAATCAAATAATACTTTAAAGAAAAAAGCAACCCCCACCGAGAGAGAGAGAGAGAGAGAGAGAGAGAGAGAGAGAGAGAGGAGAGAGAGACCTAATCAAAGCAAAGTCTAAGCAAAGTAACAACAACGCAGCAGCAATGCATAGCTTTCCTTTGAGATAATGCTGACTTTGGGAAACTACACGACACCCAATTTCCCACTAAGAGCTTCACAGTAGCATTATCGTGACAGAATGGAGGATTCAAACAATGCAAAAAGAGTTCCATCTGTTTCCAGACTCTGAGGGAGAACTGAGGTGGTCCTTGGAGCACAGCAATTCCACATGTGGTTCGTCAGCATCCACTGGGACAAGCTGGGTCCATAGAATGATATATGTCTCCCAGCCACCTGCCCGGAGGGGCAGCATCCGTCAGTCATCCTTCATTCTGAGCCAAAACCTTAATTTCTTTCTGCCACCAACAGAGCCGTGTCAATGCAGAAAGCATCTACTTCCATGGTCTTCACTCTTCAGCTTCTCCTCATTATAGGTATGCTTTCATAAGAAAGGATATTTGGCAACTTTATATTCCACATCTCTGGCTCAGCGATGGCTCATTTTATGTTAAAAGCCATCAGGGGTCTCTCCTCTCGTTTTTGCCAGGGGCTTTTCTTGTCTTCTCCTTGGTCATCATCATCGTCGTCGTCTTCCTCTTCATCGTTGGCCGGCCTTCTCTGATTGGGGCTGGCTAACGTTTCCAGGGGAACGTCTGAAGTTCGTTTGGTTGTTTCCTCCTGCAGGCTGGGTAGCTGGCCCCCACTCCTCCGACCCGACGCTTCCAACAAGCATCGCAGTGCACTGTCCTCAGGGGTGCAGACCGTGGTCCCACACTCACTGCTGCTCTGGTCCATGTCGTCCAGGTACACGAGCTGTGTGTAGGCAGTGCTGTCCGGAGCTCTGGATTCTTTTTGCTGGTGCTCCTGTACAGGTGGGTGGCTCTGCTGGAGAGGCAAAGCATCTCCCCTTCCCTTCCTGGCAGATTTTGGCTCATTCATATCCACACCAGAGTCCAAACTGGCGTCATTTCTTCCACTTCCTCCAGCTCTTTGGAGATCAATGTATGAGTGTCTGACGTGAGCATTGGACCTTCCATCTAGGGAGACAAACCATGCCCGAGGGTGGGGAAGTGGCTTCCCACCCCCAAGTTCCATCAGCGCCTTTTCCGTCAGGAGCTGCACCTCGCTGTTCATTTGAGCCAAAGCTGCATCATTCAGGGATGCTGGGATGGACAGAGACTCTGACATGGATGCATTCTGAGAGCTCCATTCCCGTGTGCCTGCATCCTGCAGGTGCTGCTGAGAGATGGCCTGGGAAGACAAGGGTTGGCCCTGCATCTGAGAGGAGGGGTGAGAGAAGATCCCTCCATGGGGGTTGGCCAGCTCAGCCTGGAGCCTTCCTATTTCCAGCTGCTGGTCAGCGGGGACTACCAGAGGCTGGCTCACATAAGAATGGTCCCCTGGAAGTTTCATATAATGGGCTGGGATGACCAGCGCAGGCAATACCTTCCTGTAAACGCTGTCGTTGACTTGGTCCACGGAACTACAGCAGATCAGCTGGCCTGGCCTCGGGAAAGAAGTAGGTCTCTCCAGGTGATCGACAGAGCGCGACATCATACATTCAGTAGGTCTGCGGTCCAGCAGTTGCTCTTTTTCAGGGGACAGAGGTGCGGGGTACATGTGTTCCTGAATGGTGAGTTTGCTTCCTGCCGATGTCAGGCCTTCTTGATCTTGCTTTTCAAACAAAGGCTGGGACAGCACAGTATTGTAACTCCTCCTGTAGTCATCATTGCCAGAGGGCTCATAGCCTTCTCTTTCCAGAGATTTTCTTGCCTTTAAGGGAAAAATCTCCACAGACTTATGGTAGTCCTTCCCCAGTGTTCCACTTGGAGTCAGGTTATCAAAGGATGTTTGGCTTTTATCCTCTTCTTTGTGGGAGAGCAGCTCCTCCCGGGAGCTAAACTCTTGTGAGGTACTATAGGAGAGCTTCAGCATGGGTGTGTGCAGGTCCCCCTCCCCACTGGGCGACATCATTTCTAAGTGCACCCCGCCCATCAGTTCCTTTGTCCCTGGGGCCTCTGGGCGGCTGTGGCTGGAGACAGACAGAGGCCCGGGATAATCTGATGCTCTTCGAGAGAACAGCAAGTTGATGTGAGACATGGATGTTGACTGATCTCTCTTGGAACTCTCCAGGGCCGGGGGGAGTTGCAGCTTTCTGTGGTGCTGACGGGGCTTCAAGCACTTCCTCCTGCAACCAAGAAGGCGGTACAAGGACAGAAATGAGAGACCCATGATGGCAAAGGTTTGGGTAAAATTCTAAGTTGATTTACATGAGGAAAAAAAATGAAACAATGTATAAGCATCCCGAAACCTCCTCACTCCAAACCCACACTCTTATTTTAACCCAGAGCAGAAAAATCTAGAGACCTTTCTTTTTTTTTTTTTCTTGGTGTGTGTTTCTGTAGGGGTGCATGTGTGCATGCGTGTGCGTGCGTGCGTGTGTGTGTGTGTGTGTGTGTGTGTGTGTGTGTGTGTGTAGGCCAGAGCTCAATGCTGGCATTGTTCCTCAAGCGTCATCCACCTTGTTATTGGAGACAGGTTCTACCATTGAACCTAGAGCTCATCACATAGACTACGGTGCTGGTCAGCGAGCCTCAGGAACACACACTGCCGCTGCCTCCACAGCGCTGGGATGACGGCCTGGCCCACCATGCCCAGCTTTTGCACGTGGCTTCTGAAGCTCCAACTCGGGTTCTCATGCTTGTACACCGCACACTTCACTGGCTCAGGTATCCCCCAGCCCTTGTGAAGCTCGTGTGTGTACGTTGTGTGCGTATTCACATGCACAGTGCACACGCGTGTAGAATGGAGGGGGAGGCTGGATGTTCTCTATTAGTGTCCAGCTTCTTCTAGGGTCTCTTAGCAAACGTGGTACTGAGGTACCATCTCCCCAGCCCCTCAGCTCTTACAACTCCCTTTACAGTGTCTGTCTGCAACTTTACATAACCCGTGGGCTCATCTGCAACTTAACTTCCACGTTTGCCTTCTAGATAGTCTTTCATGAGAAAAGCTACCATGGTTGAGGGGGGAAAAGAAAGAAGAAGAAGAAGAAAAAGATTTCCAAATATCAATTGCACGAGAAATTTTACATTAAACAAAGACATCGCCAAAATGGTAACACTTTACCTGCAATAATATAAAAGGAGACACAGCAAAACCAAAAGAATGAAAGCCATTCCTCCTAAAATGGCCAAAAGAAACACCGTGTGATACGTGGTAATGTCCTGTGTCACAACGGGACCTAGAAGGTCAGAAAATCGAATTTTAGAGCTTTGAATTCCTTCAGATGAGAATGGGGATAATGGGTTGAGAAAGTAATGACTTTTTTTTTTCAATTTAAAAAAAATTACTTTTTTTTTCCCTAAAAAACAAAAACAAAAACAAAACCTCTCCCTGCTTCAGGAACAGAGCAGGGACAAGTCAGAAACACCCTTTGGACCATCTTGTGGTCCCATCACTCCCATCCATGCTGATCACTAGCACCTCAGTGGCTGGTAGCCCCTGATGCTCAAGTACGAAATGCTCTTGCATCGAGGGGCTCCTCCACTTATCAGAGAAGCAGTGAGCCTCTCTCAGCAGCGTGCCCAGCATTCTAAATATACAATCTTTTCATAAAAGAAAATGAATGCACAATAAACCATTGAGTAGATTCCCATTTAAGAGATGAACCAAGTATCTGTAGATTGTACAAGGTAGGAAAAAATGGTGATGATTTTATTTTCACTTTTCCTGGGAATTACTGCTGTACAGAATAGTCTTTGCCTAAACAAGTCATTTTAAATATATAAGTTTACTGTGATTTTGAAGAGTCAAATCAGACCCAAATGTTTTCTTAATTAAAAAAATTTATATATTCATCCACAATATCTTTTTTTTTTTTTTTGCTTATTTGTTTTTAATAAGACTAACCTTGCATGCCCACAGGCCTCTCTAGCACTTATGATTGCTAGAGATAAACAGAACACAACAAACAGCTTCTAATTTGCAATGTAAAAGAGTCCCAAGGGGTGTGTTTAATTTTTGCTCTTGACATTCAAGGGCAGTATGAATCTACCTCAAAATGTTAAGAGTAATAGAAAGCTAGCTTACATGGTAACTCGCGACAGACTGGTTACAAAATGACAATACTTAGTCATCTGTTCTTGTCCATTTTTCTGCAGTGGGCGGGAGAAGGGACACAGTGGCTTCATTTTATTTATAAACAAGCACCCATTTGCTTTATTAGAAGCTTTTGGCCCGATGTAGGTGGCGCACACCTTTAATCCCAGCACTGGCAAGGCAGAGGCAGGCAGAGCTCTGTGAGTTCAAGGTCAGCCTGGTCTACAGAACGACTTCCCAACAACCAAGCCTACAACAGAGAAACCTTGTCTTGAAAAACCAAAAACCAAACAAAAAAACAGCCACATAAAAAATTGCTTTTGGAATTCAATCACAGATTTTTTTTAAGAAATATTTCTAAGGAGACAAATTCTCCTTCTCTCCCTTCTTCCCTTGTTCCCTTTCTCTCTCCTTTCCTTTCACTCTATGCCCTGGCTGGCCTGGAACTTTCAGCCACTTTTCTGCATCAGCCTGACTAGAGCCTGGATGGCAGGTGCTAAGCTAGCACTCCTGGCTCAAATCTTTCAAAAAGCAAATGAGTCCAAGGAAGTTCACCGGGTTGTGGAATCGGTGACATTTTCTGAGTCCAGAAGACAGTGATGTTCTCTCTTAAGTACAGTTTACTTAGTTGGGTGGGAAAGTGGGATGAGTGTCTACAAAGATGACCTTATACTGCTTTACCTATTCACAGGACATCTTAATACAAAGACAATGTTCAAAGACATTGGATTTGATCCTCAGTTAGAAAGAAAAAGAAAAGAAGTGTGTGTGTGTGTGTGTGTGTGTGTGTGTGTGTGTGTGTGTGTGTGACTTTGGTCATATAAAACCATTCTCAAGGACGAAACCTTAGTCTGTTAAGTACTCAGAATGTAATTATTTTAGCCTGTGTCAAAAGAAATCTTCAAAAAACTCATAGCTAGACTTTAGATTCTGCTTCAGCAGAGAATTAAGGAACAAAACCATAATCATTTTCTTCTTGGTTTGGGGCTCAGGGAAGCACAGCTTTACTGAAACATGTTTTAATAAAAGTGATGGTCGTGGATTACCCACGCTTGTGCAAGCCCATGCTGTGCACAATTGGGCTAGTGTGGGGTTGCTTTTCACAGCTTCAAGCCTCTTCTTTCATTGCCTGAAAACTGCTGGGGGTCCTGTGCTGGGCAGCCCTTGCTTTCTTCTGTAGAAAAGCATATATTCATATTTATATGAATCTGTTGCATGGTGGGGAAGTTGACAGCCACAGTTGTTTGATATCTAACTTTAAAAAGTTCATTTCGATGCCTGGACTTTGTGGCTTTCTGGTACTTAAAGCACTTTTTTTTTTTCTCTCAGTCTACTTTTTGATACTTGGGGAAACACAATGTTTCTCTGCCAGGCTCATGCTGGCGATGCTGTGAGAACAATTACCCTTGAGGAAAGCACTCAGGAGCGTACATTTTCTTAGATGGGAATGTGATGTCTATAATGAAAGGGTTTTCCACACCCATCTAGGAATGCCTCCATCCTCCTAGTTACTTAGAGCAGCGAAGTGTAATTCCAGTGCTTCGACATTAATTCCATTGCTAAAATATTTTGAGTTTTTATTTGGGAATGCCTTGATGGTGGCTTTGTAAGAAGTATCTTTTAATCGTAGCTTGCTTTTAACCTACCTCAATGATTCAATTCTCTAGAAACGCATGTGTTTAAAACAACACAGAACGAAAAACAACATGTACTCTGAGCACTAGACATTGTGGAGGAAAGTGGATTTTCTAAGGTGGCAGTCCAAGTGGCATGGCTTTAAAGGCAGCAATGGGAGTCCTGAAAAGAATTCTACGAGAAGCATATTATTCTGCAACATCATTCGGGATTATATCTATATATCTATATATTTGCTATGTCCTAAATGGGAGTCAATCTACACATTCTAAGTGAAGATTATTCCTTTGAACACTAGACAACTGGCTTGTATTTAAACTCATCAGAAATGCTAAACCAAGCATTTTGCCTCAAGAAGCCCCCAGAGGTGGCTTTTTGCTGAATGCTTGGCCCTCAGGCTTACACACACACCAGGCCACAGCTGTTTCAGGAATGAGGGAGGGGGTCCCAGCCTCCTCGGGGCACTCTCATTTAAGAATTCCCTATGGCAGCTGTCTGAGCAAAACGGGACTGGAGACAGGACCATTTCCATGCCGTATGCCTGACCTCCATGGGAAAGTTCCAGCCACAACTCCCCACACCACAAAGGAGCCTTTCTTTATCATTTGGTGTTTAGGAAAATGTGATGTGAACTGCCCATAGAAGTTATTTTTAAATGCTGAGCTCAGACCATCAAAGAAACCCACCCGATCACCACCATTGTTGGCTTTGCATTACCTGGGATGGGAGGAGACATGGCTGCCACCCAGTACCCCAGCTGGGGAGCAATGTATGTCCACGTGAGCTGGCTGCCTTCCTGGTGCACCAGGCCCAGTCCACTCTTTAGCCACGTTCCTGTGGGGTGTGAAAAAGAACTTCAGCAGGCTACATGGAAGACTCCTATTGCAGACATAAGTGTTTATAAAAGCCACCTGAAATGCCATGGTCACAACTTGCTGGACAACCTAGATAGTCACATTATCACCTGCAGATTGCATACAACTTCCTGTAAAAAGTCTTTGCAACTTCCCTTCAGGGAAAGGTGAACAGTGTCGGGTTTTCTTTGTCCTATCAACTGAGTTTAAACCATTTTTATCACCCTCCCCTCTTTCCAAACACAGAAAAATCTCAGCAGAAGTCAAGGGAGTTCAGAAGAATCATCGAGCATGGACAGCAGTGTGCTAAGGGGCTGGTGGAGGTGGGAAAGGGGAAGCCCAGAGTCACCTACAGTATCTACATTTAAAAAAATAAACATGTTTCTTATCCCTAGTTACGGCTATGTTTCAGTTATTTAGAAAATGTTTACTTACTTATGTATGTTTACAGCATCAGAGGTGTTTACTAACTACTTTGCCACTGAGCCAACCCCTCCCTTATATTTAAAAATACCGATTCATCAATTCCATCTTTGCATATTCTGGGTGAGTCTGGTGTGTGCAATAATTTTATAACGTTTCTGTTAAGGAAATCTGTGTACTAGCTCACCACAGTATATATGTCTTCTCCTCATTATCTATGATTCCCCCAACAACCCCACATCATATGATTTCATTTTTTGGGGGGCGGTGGTGTAGGGGAGATTGAGGACTGGTGAATTTTCAAACTTTCCCAAGGCCTGGGTGCTGAGAGCATAGCACAAAGGGACCCAGGTCTGTCTGACCGCAACGCCGGGGCTTCTTCTGCTGTGCCGTGCAGCCTTCCCACAGACCTTCCTAGAGACTGACTTTCTAAAGCTTGCAGGGCAAGGCTCACCAATTGAGACAAACCAGCTCTAGGCCAATGGGCTGTTTGTAGCCCAAATGGTAACAGCACTCACCAGCAGGAACCTTGTCTGGGGTCCTGTGATGGCCACTGTGGGCAGAGGGCAAGAGGGAAGCAGCCAGATAAGCCCTCCCCAAGGTTGTACACACCTCTCCTAAACCAGCATGGGGATGAGCTGAACACACAGGGATCCTTCTGAACCCTCCCTACTCCTACCATCATGGCCGACCTGAAACTACCACACGGGTGATCTTGGGGTACTATAGGCCTCACTGGATCAAGTGTACCAAATAGTTGACCCCAAGTCTCAAATTTCAGGTTCACATATTGCCGAGGCAAAAGCAGATTTCTCAAACTGAAAAGCAAAACAAAACAAAACACCTGGGCTGCTTCTAGGCACTATTAGTTGCTATGGCAACACTCAAACACAGAGGGTGGAAAGGTGCCTGGTGATGCTTCCACCTTATACCCATCTCCTCTGCATAGCAGCAGCACAAGGCAGGAAGGCCAGGGAAGCCAGGCCTAGCAAGAGCTCTGTATTCATGACTTTCTAATGCAACAGGCTAGATCATGGCTGTAAGTGATTTTGGTTCAAGTTAGAGCAGAGTATAAGCTAAAAGGTTTCTAAAACAAGTGTGCGACCACAGATGCCTAGTTTAGACTCTTTTCCTAAATCATGAATTGTGTCAACTCAGAGATCACTTGAGCATCTGAGAGAACCAGTAGTTCCATGGGGCTTCTAAGGATATAGAAACAGAGGATGCTGAGCACAGTAAAGGAAGGGTTTCTATGCTGGGCAAGAAAGTTTCTACGGAAGGAGAGAACGGAGAGGTCTCAGCTGTTTCCATCTGCCCTCACCCTCTCCTCCGGCCATGACTCACACACCTCACCACACCCACACATGTGCTTCTCCACCAGCCCTGCAGGCGGCATCTTTGGATTAGCCAGGATGCAGCCATGCATTTTTTTTTTTTTTTGGTTTGCAGTTCCCCCAGATTAGATGGGGGTGGATGCTAAATGGGACCCAGCAGACAAGAGCTGGAACCTGAGTCCTAATTCCTGATCATTCAACAACAAACTGCCAACTCTGCCTCAGTTGCCTTAAATCAACTGAAAATCAACGGAAAGAGACCTGAAAAATTCCTCCAAGTTATATTTGAGGCAAGCCTCATGGGTAGAGGCGTCACCAACACTCCATACCTATAACCACTGCTGGGTCCCTGTTCTGGCCTGGAGGCTTCAGTCTGGCCGTGATAGTGCTGGAGCTGGTGGAACATGGAAAGGCTGCTAAAGGTGTCCTAAGTGCTTTGGCAGTATATCAAAGGAATAGTCTCACCTGGGGTGGTGGGGCAGGGCTTGTCAGTAAGGAGAACAGATGGGGAGGAAGACAGGGGAGAGAAGAGGACACTGGGGAATGGGAACAACATGGAGAAAAGTGAACCAAGAATCGGGCAGACAGGTTCGAGATGAGCAGGATGGGCCAAGGCTAGGAAGGAGCTTTGCATTTGTCTGGATAAACCTTGAAATAAATACCAAAAGCCAACCATGATCTCATGACATCTGCTTAGTTCCTTCCTCGCTAGTCCTCGTGGCTGACTGCTACTGTAGTTCTGACCCCATGTATCTTTCTTTTATCTAAACGATGCAGATCTGAGTCAGGAAGAATGTCCCGAACATATTCCTATGTCCCTCCCTGCTTGTTCTTCATCTCCTCCGTCCTGGGAAAAGCTTTCACTGTAAGACACGTTTTAAGTCTTATCTCCTCCAAAAAGCTCTAAGAGTGCTGGCCTATATACCTGTTATCTTCCACTAAGTACCTAGAAATATCCACAAAGTAGGAACTTAGTTCACACTGAGTGAAGAAGGTTAGAGGCAGAATCCAAAAAAAAAAAAAAAAAAAAAAATCAGTATCTTTCTGAGAAGGGCTGGGTGTGGTTGACAGGAAAGCTATCCTACGAGGAGTGGGACTAAACTGGGAAGCTCCCCTTCCAAGTGAAAGGGAGTGAAGCCAGCTGGGGAAGAGTCATTCACTTTGGCACACTTTCCATAAAATGCACACACACAGAGTGACAAAAGTGTGACACTGTTGTGGGTTTTGATCACACTGTTACTGGCAAGAGCATTTCCCAAAATTTCTGTTTTTGTGGGAGGGAAGGCTACAGGAAACACAAGAATTAATGAACTGTGTGCTGGAAACATATGCTTCTCATCACCTAGACCCGGGTGCTGTGGCAGCGTGACGAGGCTTTCCCACCTGGGCAGGAGGTGTCCCCACCTGTCGCTGGTGCACAGAAGTGCTGTTGTGTTTAAGATGGGAACAGAGCTCCGATTCTTTACAGGCGAAACCACTGGCAAAGCGGGAAAACCTCCTTCTAGTGCCCTTTGTTGAATAAGGTTATGAGACAGCTGGGTGCTATGAGCAGGGTGCTAGAAAGGGCGCTTTCCTGTGCGCACATATGGACACCGGCCCCGTTCAGGCTTTCCTCTTTTATGAGTGGAAGAAAGATTCAGATGTAAGAGACATATTTTCCCACCTGCCACTTGGGTGAGGCCACCTTTTGGATGGCTCTGCGTGCTGCTGAACACGGCCTCTGTGAAAGGGCTGTCCTGGTGAACCAATCACAGAGCAGACCCCAATGTACAACATTGCCTGGCCTGTTTGGGCCCTCCTCATCTGGGCTGTCTTTCTATCTTTCCCTAGCCGGCTCCTTCTCAACCGCTTCCCATGGCCTTTCTTTAGGGCTTACACTCGTCGTGTGTACTCTTCATAGGCAGGCAGTTGGGACACACAGGGCTGGAGACTGCCATGTGTTGGTGAGCAGGACCGCACTCTCGAGCATACTGCCAGCCACGGTGGCTTTAACACGAAAAGGCCGCACAGGTGCATCAACCTGGTGGCCAAGTGGGTGTCTCAGGAGTCATTGGGGTGACATGTGCCTCTCTGCTCTGACGTGAGCCTGTGGTTCAGACTGTTTGAGAGTGAGCGTCATGTGACCCCTCTGCCAGCATCGAGGAAAGAGATGATGCAAGACTGGAATTTCTAGCTAATCAAGTTTCAAACAGCTTTAAAGCCATTTGGATCCTTTTTAATGGATTGCTGGGCAAAAATGAAGATATACAACAGACAAAGGTATGTTTCTCATAGGAAGGGAAGCAAATTCCCCCTCCTACTGGGCTATTCTCCTGTGCCTGCCAATATTTGAGAAGGAAGTTTGACACAAATACCAAAATGTATATGCAATTCTGGTTCAGACACAATTTTTTTTTTTTCTGATAACTTGCGCTCACAGTTATGATCAAAGGCAATTCTAAGTTCAATGCCCCCAGGAACACAGACTTGAGGGTTCTGGAGGTGGCTGGTTGCTATTATGATAAACAGTTCTTTTTCAGCCCACATGTTCTTTCTCTTCCTTAGGCATCGTGTTCTTGTTACCAAGTTCTGCTCCTTTACCACTGCCAATGCTCAACTTGCCACGGCCAGCACTCTGTCACAATCCCTTATCAGTCTGCTGTGTGGAATGGCATATTCGGGCAGTGAGAGGGACACGGGGACAGTCCAGTGGCACTCTGAATCCAAATTTGATAATATTTTTTGCCTCATTTATCCTCAGAGTTAAATTACACACCATGGAAAGATGCAGAACTACTTTCAAGAATGGGTGATGTGTTGAAAGAGTGCCCTCATCTTTTGGAAGGGACTTTGTCACAGACTTATCTGGCACGGTTCACTGTATGCAAAGCACTGTGGGTTTTTCACATGGGAGCTGCGTCTAACTGTAATGATTATTACATGCAGTAACCAGCAGATAGGGCACCTCATGCTTATCTGTAAGATGGGATGGGGTCTCCTAGCAATCACTGATGTGCCACTTTCTGCGTGGTCACCATGCAACAACAACAAAAAATCAACTGTTATTTGTAACTTATAAAGAAAAGCAAGTGCTAACATTGAACAAGTGCCCCCTGGAACACAGAAGTACTCTAAAATATGGAAAAGGGCTTGCTCAAATGCAACACCTTTTTGAAAGAGTCCAGCTTCATCTTGCTCTTCTTGGCACATCCATTCTGCCTGGGTACCGCTCTTTAACAGGCACACCACTTCAGCTGGACACACGTTTGGTAATAAGCACAAAGATCTGATATCATGAACATCACTGAGTTAGTGAAATTAAAAGCAGAGCCAAACGGCACTAGAACAGATTACACACTGAACTTGACTCCTTGCGTATTAGGCAACACACGCGAATACATGACTCCTCTCATGTTCAGACTTGCTATCGTATTAGACTTCAAAGCACCGAGTGGATAAATACCCAGCAGTACACAGGGCCAGCTGATCTCACGTGAGATTTTCACGCTATAAGGAATCCTCCATGTGACTTCAGCGTGGCCACTGTCCAGTTTTGTGAACTGAAGACATGTCCCTGAAGCACAGAAGAGGGAGGGCATTCCTTTATATCCCCAAGCCACTGAAGATTCTGAAGGCATCTGCTTTCCGTTTCCACGGTACATGGCCTGGGCGTTTTAACGTGCAGTTTGGTACCTTAAACCTGCCTACTAATATATTCTAATTGATATGTTCTTTTTGCACAAAGTTAGAATAAGTTACACAAGACCTATAAGCTGGAGGCCAGGAAGAATTCTACAATCACCTAGAAAACCCATCTCAAAGCCATTCTGCCAATTAAAAGTACTTACTGTTTTCTATTTCTATGCCCACTTCTACATTTTGTCTGTGAAGAATTTTGAAACACTCATGATGAGCGATGGGGTCACCTATGCCAATACAGGAGGAACTCTGACAACAGAACTCCACTGCTGTCCTGCCTCATGCTATTGTCCTTGGCCAATAGCCATGTCCTCTCTTGGGCTCTGGTGGCTCTGGCTAAATAATCAACATGGGATAGGCATAGCTTGTTTGGAGCACAATGGTCTTCAGAAAATATGAAGCAAGCTGCTTTTAGCCTCCTTTTTCCTCATCTACCCACCATCATCATTACTATCACCTGCCACCATCACCAAGCCCATCCAGACCCCTCAATCTGTCTGATGTCTCCGGAAGCTGGATAACATGCCTTTCGAGGTTTTAGTCAACATTACTTTAGGTTATTTTCTCTACTGTAATGCTCTCCCAACTGCATATACAGAAGAGTCTATGTTGAAGTCTAATTTCTTGCGTGTTTTAATAACGTAGCACAGGGTCACTTAGTTGGGCACATGGTGCACACCACTATAACCTGAAGCAGGAGCAGGGTCAGCTCAAGATTAGCCTGGACCAACTGGTGAGTCCTCAGCTCAAAAGAAAACCAAAACAGACCAGAAAAGAATCCAGGAGCTCTTGAGCTACGTTTATAATTTAGCAGCAGCACTCACCATTTCTTTCTTTCTTTTTTTAAATTTATTTTTAAGAATTGATTCACTTTAAAATCCGATCACAGCCCCCTCCCTTGTCTTCCCCCAGTCCCCCTCCTTCCTCTCCCCCTCTCCCCTTCCCCTAGTCCTCAGAAAGAGGGAGTCCTCCTCTCCTACCGACTGACCCCAGTCTATCAAGACTCATTGGGACTGCCTCCATCCTCTTCCTCTGTGGCCTGGTAAGGCTGTCCCATTTCTTCAGTTACAATATTGAAAAAAGAAAGAGAAGCTTTAAATAGGTCAGTTACCTTCTCTGGTATTATATTTTCCATGTAATCAGTTAAGAGCAAACATCCTTTGTTAATTATGTAGCAAAATTTCTTGGGTAACTTTTTATCTTATCATTTTTGTTGAAAAAAATCAGAGGAGCAGTTGTATGGGGATGTTTGGATTCCTTACAGCTTTCCACAAGTATTCTTCGGGACTGGTCTCACCAAGAATAAAATGAAGGGTAATTCACAGCAGCCAAGGACCTTGTGTTTGAAGCAGGAAATGAGAGACAGTCTGAGTATTAGAAATCAAGACAGAAATAAGGGTCTAGTCACCCAATAATTCTCTTAAAAGTTTATGGTTGTATCTGAGGAAGAGATTAATTTTTTTAAAGGTTGTGTGTGTGTGTGCACTTGCGTGCTTTGTGCACACGTGTCTCAAGGTGCACAGGTCGAGGTTAGCAGACAATGTTTGGGATTTGGTTCTTGTCTTCCACCTGGTTGAACCAGGGGCTCCCATCTCTGGTGCTGTGCGTTCTACAGCAGGCTCGCTAGCCGGGGGAGCTTCTGGCAGATTCTCCTATCTCCACCCTCATCTTGTCTTAGAAATTCTGGAATCACGGATGTGTGATATCCAGTTTGTTTTTTTTTATATGGATTTTGTAGATTGAATCCAGGTCATCACTTGTAGGGCAAGTGTTTTAACCTGGCTAAGCTGAATCCCAGAACCCTGAGACTTTTAAAGCTAAATCAAAACATTTATCTTATTTAACTTTTTTGTTTGTTTATTTATTCATTTGTGTGTGTGTTGAAGATTCAGCCAAGTGTCTTACATATGCCCATGCTGGTCAGGGATTTGGATTATAGATATGTGTTTTAATAATTAATTGAATCTAAGCAACTGCTTGCTTCCCCTTTAAGGGTCTGAGGATTTAAGAACGAAGTTTTGGGGAAGGGAAACTTCGAGGATTTTGGAAGGCTAAGGGAAAGTTTCTGTCTTATGGGGCTAGCCAGAAGCACCCGATACATGGTAGTGCTGATAAAAACAATAAGAATTCTACACTTACAATAGGTATGTAGAGATTTCAAGGATGTAGACCACTAAAGTATGAAATCAATTAGCCCCACCTGGAAATTTTGTTCATTATCCACTACATTCAGTTCTTATCTAGCAATTAGCAAATCCCACCATGATAGTCACAAAGGAGCAATAGGGTTAGTAGATGGCATTGTGGTCCCCAGCATAAGAAAAATGGCTCAGAAGGACACAGTAGGGAATCTGCACGTACCTGTAGAGGTGTTGGGACGTTTTTCTCCGTAGCATGCTGAAGGTGTTGCTTAGACTGAGGTGTGTGTGTGTGTGTGTCTGTCTGTCTGTGTCTGTGGTTCAGCAGGTCTGGAGGGAAGCCCAAGGGGGCTGTTCCAACAAGCTGTTGGGTGATGTCAGGCCACTCACCTGTGGACTGCATTTCTAGTTGCAAAGCCTTAGATATGTGGACCTTTGCAGGGCTGAAGGACTTTCTAAAGAACCCTGATGTCACTTCCTGCAGAGTGGCCACTGCTGACAAACCTATCTAAGTATTTTTCTGATCTGTTCAGGAAGTAATTCGGCTCTTGGCAGACCACACCAGGGGCTGAAGGAGTCAAATGAGAGTCAAAGCATGTGGTGGTATGACAGAAAGGGGTTCTCAGCAACCTGGCTGCTGTGTGTGAGGTCAAACTGGTTCAAAATCAGGACCCTGGCGTGCACCATTCTATCTCGGCCTGCTCTGCTCCCCAAACAATTGCAGAGAAGGCTCCTAGGTCTCCTTTCCACAGCTCTGAGCAGCTCACCCACCCCTCCGACAACACTGCTTAACTGTTGGCCTCATTTAAGAAGAGCGTCACTCCATGAGCACTCCTTGACTCGTTTTTCTGAGCCTGAAGCAGAGAAAGAGCTGGCATGAAGACGATCCTCAATAAATATATACCCTGAGCTGGAGATATGGTAAGAGCACTGGCCACTCTTCAGAGAACCCAGGTTTGATCTCCAACGCCCACATGGTGGCTCACCACTGTCTGTTTCTACAGTCTCAGGGGATCCGAAACCCTCTCCTGGCCTCCACGGGCACTGTGGTGGACAGACATACATGTAGGCAAAAACTTGCACAAAAAGTGAAAAAAAATTTTAAAAATATGCTAGACAAATGAATTGTTCAATAAAAATTTTAAATCACATTTACTTACTTTAAATGATTTATTTCTCTTTATGTGTATATGTAAGTGTCTATGTGTGTGAGGGTGTTCACGGAAGCTAGAAGAATCGTATTTCCCAGAGATGGACTTATAATGGGTTGTGAGTCACCTAGGTTGGTACTGGGACCCAAACTCAGGTCCTCTGGAAGAACAGTAAGTGTTCTTAACCACTGAGCCATCTCACCAGCATTTACATTACTTTGTGTGTATACACATACCGGGAGCACTCATGTAGAAGTTGTGACAACTTGCTGGAGTGGTTAAGAGCAACGGATGCTCTTGCAAAGGACCCAGGTTCAGTTCCCAGCACCCACATTCCAGTTGCAAGCATCTGACAGTCTCTTCTGGCCTTCACCACCAAAACCTACACATAAATGGTGCATGTACACACAAGTACACACACACACACAGATAAATATGTGGTGAGCTGGTTACGTGTCTTAGCTGGTATAGTGCTTGCTTTTCATTTACAAAGTCCTGGCTCAATCCTCAGCACTGCATAAATCGCATGTTGTAATGTGTACCTGAGACAGCAGCTACATAGCAAGTGTGAGGCCAGTCTGGGGTACACGAGACCTGTCTCAAACCACCACAACAACACAACAAAAACAATTAGAAAATAACTTATAGTGCATTAACGTCCTAATTATTTTTCACTTAGGCTTATAGTAGTCTAAACATCAAATGTTTGCTAAAACCCAGGCCAAAGAGGAGCACAGTGAAGACCTGCAGGTTCCCTGGGGGTGGAAAGAGCCAGAAGAAGGATATGAAGTTGCCATACACAACCACCATCCCCACCAGTAATTAATGGCTGTTAACAAATGCAGGTTTTCTCTGAGAAGGACTGACATGCAAACTCTCCAACCACAAATGCAAGCAGTACTCATCGTCAGGCTTGCCAAAAATGGTTTTCGTTAAATTCTGGTTCTGCACAAAGTGACTCTTTAAGAAAAACAACACTCTAAGAATAGAGTTTTAAAACAAAAGTGCCCCAAACCACAGCTACCCGAGAACTAATTTTCTGAAAATTGTCATTCCAAGGAGGCCACCGACACACAAACCTTAACAATGCTTAGAAATGGATGGCTATTACAGGCTGTTTTTTGAGTTGCTAGGCAACACTGGAAAACAATTGTCCCTCTTCTCAGATCAGCCTCGGGGCAGCAGAAGTCTATTACAAAATCCTACCATCCTCGGGGCAGAACTTTGTAATGGGGCGCTAACAGGCCCAGAGCCATGAAAACACCCCACCTCGCTCCCCCAAAGCAAAGCCAAGCAGACAGTCTGTCCTTCCCTGGGATCTTTGTCAACGCAAGGTTTCCGCTGGCCAATGCCACCTCAGCTCCACCAGTTCTCTTTGCAGACATTTTATCTTCCTCCCTCCTATAAATCTCATCACAACCCAACTTACTCTCGGGTTGATTTTCCTATGTGAGAAAATAGAGGTCTTTCCTTAGTATGTGCATATCCCCAGGTTCAGAGACCCCAGCACTCCCCAAACCAATGTATACCTGAAACCCCAGCACTTGGAGGCACAGGCAGGAAGGTCAGAAGTTCAAGGTCATCCTCCCTATACAGTGACTTTTTTTTTTTTTTTCTTTCTCAGCTATAGTATTCCCTAGGAAATGGCTTATTTGTCTTTCTTAGGGATATGCTGACATCATGATCTCTTAGGTAAGCCAACCTCTTCCTTTGAGGGGATGCAGTTCTAAAGTTAATTCCACATATAGATCTATACTTGAATTGTTAAGACAACTAAGCATCTCCATTTCTAACTTTCACCCATACAGTGGAGCACAGTGCATCTCTCTAAGTCAGTCAAACTGCAGCGTATCACTCTGAGATTCTTCATCTGCACATATGGCTTAATATTTCTGCGATTCTTCTTCTTCGTGACCTAGATAACCCTTTGACAAAACTTGAGGCCAGAGAAGTATATAAATATTATCTAAACTTCATTAAAAAAAAAAAAGTCTTAAGTTCATATCAAATTTGAGGGAAAGGGGCAGAGATTTCTTACCTCCCCCGCCCCCACATGCCTGATCACCCCCACAATATTTCCTACAATACACATGCTACACCGATGAACCTACACTGACAAAGAGATGACATGGATCTGCATTTTAAATAAACTCCTCCTTCAAAGGCAAGCTGGCCATGACTTACCTAAAAGACCGGTGGGCCCAGCATAGCGCCAGCAGTCATGTCCCTTCGGAAGCAGAGACAGATCCAACACACAGGCCAGTTATCCCTGGCACCTGCCATGGAGGCACCGTACGTGATAAGAAGCCGGTTCAGTAGCCACCATTTCTACAGCAACCCACACATGCCCTGCCTGCTGTGTATGGGAAGGCAGTTAAAACTGGATTTCACAACATAGCTCCAGTCTCAGGGTAGCTTTTCCTTTCAGCCATCTCACTGGAATAAGAGGATTCAATAGATCTGGTGACCCTTAAACAGCAGAGACACAAATCCAAAATCTAATACATTATTGATTTTCTGATTACTCAGGATCAGTCACTTTCAATTCAAACCATTGACCTGGTTTGCTTATTCATAAGTGACCATTCCCTAGGGCAACAAGTCACACAACCTCATACCCTGGAAAGCCATCTGCTGCCCTAGATGTGTTCTAAAGAAAGACTAAATGTCCATAAAAGGAAGTGGACACAATCGGCCCTTACTGTCCAGAAAGCCCCAGCTAACACATATTTGCCATGACCAACTTTCTTTCCGCCAATTGCTCAAAAGATAAGACCTACATCCATCAGGTAGAGTCTCCTTTGGTGTGTAAAGCAAAAGGCATTCCAACACAGCCCACAGAGCATGCAGAGCCTGTTTCTCTATAGAGCACCCACAGTGCGCTTCTTCAAGCACGTTCTTAGCGGGTGCGTGTGGTGATGTGCCAGCTGATAGTGGAATGCAGTCAATAATTCACGTATCCTGATTATCTTCCAGGCCATCCTCTGAAGAAGCGAGGGTGAAATACGAAGATGTTCATTTCCTCTTTTGTAATTTATTTGCTTTTATTTTATGAGCATTTACTGGGGTTTTGCCTGCATGTCTGTTTGTGCAAGCGTGTCGACCCCCTGGAACTGGAGTTACACACAGTTGTGAGATTAAGTAACCGGAAGCGAGGAAGCTGTAGCTGAGACAACACTCCAGTTACCTTCTGCAGAGAGAAAAAACTCCTTCGTTGTGGTAGTAAATGGAGAGAGCTTCCTCATCTGGGATATTTAGATCAGGAGTCACAAGATGGTTCTGTTGGATAGTAAATCCTTTTGGTTTGTGGGGACATGAGGTGTTGCAGTGACAATACTCACTCGGTGTCACAGGAAGAAAACAGACAATTCATCAACAAACGGGCATGACCGTGTTCCAGTAGTGTGTGTGCGTGCATGTGTGTGTGTGTGTGTGTGTGTGTGCATTTTATATGATTTTCACATGTTCTAAAATCTTTGATGTTAACTTGTCTCCATTTTAATTGAGTCTAATTTAGAGATAAAAGCTGTATACACTGGAGGTACATAAATTCATTTAAAAAATCTATTTATTTTTATTTTATGTGCATTGGTATTTTGACTGCATGAACATCTGTGTGAGGGTGACAGATCCCCTGGAACAGGAGTTATAGACAGTTGTGAGCTGCCATGTGGGTGCTGGGAATTGAACCAGGATCCTCTGGAGGAGCAGCCGGTGCTCTTAACTGCTGAACCATCTCTCCAGCCCCTCCACCTAAAGTTTTGATGTATGTATCAGAATAAACAGTACGCCAGCACCTCACAGATGCCATTGTCTTATATGATGGTTGTGAGCCTTACCTTTAACAGCTGAGCCAACTCTCCAGCCTGATACTGCTTTCTTGATGGCAATACCTACCATGGACTCTCAGCCAATTTTAAGTACACAACATTACACTGACATTGATGTAGAGCTGACTTCTAGAACTTTCTCAGCGTCAATGAGGGATCTTCATGCTCCGTGGCCTCCACCTCCCCCTTCCCCCTTTGCCTCCATTTTCTCATTCTTTCTTCAAACTTTTAAAAACATAAAAATCAGGGTTAGCTTTCAGGCTCCAGCTGAGTGATCATGATCTAAGTAAAAACTTTTTAATGGATTCATAAGTTGCTATTTCTGGCTATTTAATAATTTGGACTTGGCAATTACTTTGATTCACCTCCAAAGTACATGATTTAAAGAATTAAATTATTTCAAGTGATTATTATGATCCAAAATAGTAACTATTGGTAAGGTCTTGAAATGTCCCACTGCGCTCTCTTCCCCCTGCTCTAAGGAGACAATCTCTGGAAAATCTGTTTACCTAAAATATTTTAATAAGAAAATGATATCATTGATTAATTATGAAGGTGAAACATCTTACAAGATATGTAGGCTTCAGTCGAGTTAAGAAAATTATGGCTCCTTTCTCAATTTTTAAAGTGTGTTACTCCAGCTCCTGTTCTCTGGTCATATTACCAACTGCTCGACTCTGACCCTGTCCCCTCTCCCTTCTGGGTCCTCTTGTGATTACAAAGCATCCAGCTGGATAATCTAGGGTCATGTCACCACTTAAAGATTCTTAATCACATCTCCAATATCCCTTTATCACGTAATATGACATCCATAGGGCTCCAGAAGCAGAACATGGAGGTATGTGGAATGATATTATATAGCCTCTGACATATATAAAACTATTTAAGATTTCATTGCTAACTATATGCAGAATACAGCAATGGGAGCGAACAT
The DNA here is from genome assembly GCF_907164565.1 of Psammomys obesus. Classification (NCBI taxonomy): domain Eukaryota; kingdom Metazoa; phylum Chordata; class Mammalia; order Rodentia; family Muridae; genus Psammomys; species Psammomys obesus. The sequence continues at coordinate 9,106,439 of NW_026596149.1, read as the reverse complement.
GCTGCATTAATATTCTTACATTGTCATGGCACATGTGATATACAACAAATCCTAGAAAAAGCTTCATCACCTTAGGAACACAGAGATTTATATCCCAGTCTTATTCATCCATATTCAAATATATTCATTTAAATAAGGAGGCAGGAAGGAGGAAATGATAATAGTAAATTATAATTTTCAGGATGGGGTGGATGAAATCCAATGTAAATGTTCTTCCTTACAACTTTCTTAATATTACACACACACACACACACACACACACACACACACACACACACACACACACACGGCAAAGTCTCCATCACCTTGTTTCCAAATGTTATATGTAATATTGTAATATTTTATTCTTTTGCTTTTTTAAAAAAGAATTTATTTTTACGTTTAATTGTGTGTGTGTTTATGTGACTGTGTGTATTTGTGTGAAGCGTTTGTGGAGACCAAAAGAGGATGCTGAATCCCTTGAAGCTACAGTTACAGGCAGTTGTGAGCTGCTCTGCTGAGTGCTGGGAACTGAATTCAGCTCCTCTGCAGAGGAGCCACCTCTTCAGCCCCTATTCTGATTATTTAAAATGCTCCAAATATCCTTCTGAGATCCGTGAGGGCTTTAACTGGGAACCGTTCTTAATCACACAAAGACAGGACACTTGGGGAACAGGCAACGGCTAAGCAGGTGCATTGTCACCTCTCCACACCCTGCTAGTACCACTGAGACAAACACGTGATACCCAGGGCACTGGGAAAGGGATTTCAGTTAGCTTTAATGGCTGTGATAAAGTACCAGGATACACAGCTAAAAGCGGAGAAAGATGAACTTGGCTCATGGTTCCTGAAGCTTTAGCTCACGCTCAGTTGGCTCTGTTGCTTCTTGGGCTTGGGGTGGCATGGATCATCCTGGTGAGTTCTATGTGGCAGAGCAAAGCTAGTTACCTCATGATGGCTGGGAGACAGCCCATGTCCTGGTGACCTACTTCCTGTCTCGGCCCTGTCTCTGAAAGGTGTGAGCCTCTTCATTAGCACCATCAAATGAGGAACAAGCTTTTAAGCACAATGCACCGGGTGAACATTTGAGTTCTGAGCCAGAACAACTTCAAAGGATTGGTTCTGTTTGTAAAGTGGCAAGGCCTGAGGGAGGATTCAGTAAGTCCCAGGAAGGGTCAGTATGTCTGGACAGTGACAGGGAAGGAGGGAAGGACAGGCAGGGGCTGGCTGCAGTGACATCTGGGTGCCATGCTCTGAGTCCTAGCTCCATACAAGCTGCTCTGAGAAAGGTCCACACAGGAGCAGTCTTTAACGGCTGCAGCACTTCAGCAGGCTCCGTGGAAGGGGGGGGGGAATAGGAGCCATCCAGATAATGCCAGGAACTGCTAAGATGGAGGATTCTCAGCCCAGCCATAGGGAACCCAGGGAAGGACAAAAAGGTGAGTCTGAGAAGTGCTGCTCTTTTACTGTGCTTCGAGATAAGGTCTTGTTGTGTAACCCATGCTTGTCGAAAACTCACAGGATCCCTGGTGCTCCAGCCTCTTGAATGCTAGGATTTCAGCATTGTACTTCTACACCTGGCCAGAAAAGCTGATTTGATGGATCACAAGCTATAAGATGAAATAACATTTCATGCCCAAGTTGCTTTTGGTTATATTTTTGTTTTTAATCACAGCAATAGAAACTCTAAGAAATTCAGTAACATTAATACAGTGTTACAATCCACCTAAAAAGGTCAACCTTAATATAGTCATTAAAACTCAAGCAATCTTTACAAGTTACTAAGGAGTCTATTAATTATTTGGGAAGTTATAAAACAAAAATTCCATGAAAGCTCAGAAGATATTTATTTTCAAGTGTAATTGCTAAAACTATGTTTTGAATGATCCAAGGAGTTAAATATTTAAAAATAATAATTGATATTTAAAAACTCTCATTAATCTTTATGCATGCTTTAACAATGTTATATTGGTAGTTAAAAGCTGGTTCCAGGCTGGGCATGATTGCGCACACCTATAATTCCAGCACTCACGGAGGCAGAGGGAGGTGGATCTCTGTGAGTTTGAGGCCAGCCTGGTCTACAAAGCGAGTCCAGGATAACCAGGGCTGTTACACAGAGAAACCTTGTCTCAAAAACAAAAACAAAAACAAAAACAGAACAACAACAACAACAAAAAGCTGGTTCCAAGCTTGACTTTCCCAGGACACTCTGAAAAGAAATCCTGGCTGTGCACATTCAGATATTTTGTTACAAAGGTATTTCCCACAGCCCATTTCCTAATTGTAGGGGATTGATGAACTGAATAACGCTATCCTTGCAGAGTGGAAAACCAAATCATCCCAACTGAGCCTGCAGAATAACCCTGCCGTAGAAAGATTCTGATTCTGCTGTAATGACTGCAAAAGCCGAAGACAGAACATTTCTGATACCATTCCCACCAATCTACCCGGTGACTACTCCTGGGACGGCCAGCTTCTATTTGAAGTATGTGGGACCTGAAACTTTCATCTTCCTTTCTCTCTCAGCACTGGCTAAGCCGAAAGCAAGTTGCCACGTTGTAAGCAGCCTCAAGCAGAGGACCACATGGCAAAGAGCTGAGATCTCTGGCCACCAGCTGGCAGGGACTGCAGTCAGCCTGAGACCATGGCAGAGTCCTGCGCATCTTTGCTAGCCTTAGCAGAGCCTTGCCTACGAAGCACCGATCCCTGACTGACAGGCCTGAACCCGAGCCACCCTCATGAGCTGCGTTTGGATTCCTGCACCTCAGACACTGTGAGATAGGAGATGATCATTGCTATCTTAGGCTGCTAAAGTTTAGGGTACCTTCTTATGCAGTAACTGATAATTCACACAAAATGTGTATGTTAATGAAAAGGCGGAATTAAAAATAGATTAGTATCTTTCTCTAGGTTGTAGGATCATGGGGAACTATTCCTCCTTTCAAACAATAGTGGCAAATGTTTTTTCCTTTATTCAGGAGGCAAAAAAGGCTACAGAACCAAGACAGATCATGGAATCTTCAGAAAAACTAAAAGGATGAAGATTAGAAGAATCAAATCTGGCTTCCATGACCTTTAAAGATCCATTTTAAATTAAAGACAATCAAACAGAGAAACTCCAGAGGGGGTGCCCAGGGACTCTTGCTTACCCAGCTTCTGGTCAAACCGCCATGCTGCGACATAGGCATTGTGCCTCAGACTGCTCTGTGTGGCCAAGGGCACAGTGACATAGATGGGGCCGTTCACCTGCACCGGCGTTCCATTACTGCTGAGCAAGTGCACGCTGACGGCTGTGACAGGGGTCAAGTCATACCGGGTGCTGTTTCCTGGAAGGAAGAGGTATGTCCGTCACCTGCATGGAGGCCCTGGGCTGCAGATTCCCTTCAAGGGAAACAGCTGCCACTGCCACATACTGAGTGGGTCTCCGACCTTCAGGATCTCTGTTATCATCAGTGATCCTCTCTCCCACAACTTCATGAGGAAGTTCAAACCCACGTTTTATAAAGAAACAGGTCTGGACGTGGCAGTAGCCGCCTTAAGGGCTTATACTACTTCGCGGAGCTGAGGTCCCTGTTCAAGTCTGCGAGTTCAACAAACTGTGCTTGCGTTGCCCATTTCCCTTTGGCTTTCCTTTTCTTCTTCTTCCTCCCTGCTTCTTCCCCCCTCCCTCCTTCCCTATCTCACCCTGTGGCCTGGAACTCATGATCACCCTGTCTCAGCCTCTCAAGGGCTGAGAGTACAGCCATGGGGGAAAAGACTTTTCTCTAATGAAAGATAAAGGCGTTTGGGAAAGCTACAGGAAAAAAAGCTTGTAATGTAAGTTCTGTGCATATTGTAAGACATACCACCTATAGCTTATATAATATACACACCAGCAACAAGTCAGTGCTATAAAAACGTGTTTGAGAGGCTATGTTTTAAACAGCTAATTTCATAAAGTATTGCTTCAAAATATTAACTAATTTTACCAGAAGAACACCACTGAAACTTAGACATGAAATATGTATGTGTTGTTTTAGTTGCCATTGTTATTTTGGTCTGTTTAAAAGGAATTTGATATCCCAGTTATTCTCCATTAGAGACCTTTTATCCAAGCCAGTACTTTAATGACTGTCTACAGAGAAATTAGAAAATGCATATGGGAGAGATATTTATACACTTAAGCAATCCATTTCAGATATTTTCTTCAGTGAAATATGATACCACACAAAATACATTCTGTCATAATTTTATGTTTGACTTAATAGCACAAAATTCTCAGTGATAAAAATGTCAAGGTATTTTATAAGACAGGGTCTCTTACATAATACTATTTATGATTTATTTACTACTGCTCTTTATGTTTATACTGACCTTACTTCTTAGGCAGAAACACAGATTATATGTATAGTTACATAAAGTTCCCATTAAGTACATACTTCCTATGTCCACTTCAGCTATACACCTAGCTGAGCTCATGCCAACCTTCAATTTAGACTCCGAGTAAGCGTTCAAAGCAAATCCAGTGAGCCTCACAGTTACAGCAATGATTTAACAGCTAAGTCCTTGATGAAGGAATTTCTAAATAACAGTGAACTCTGTACATACACCACTGTTTCTCCATGATGGCAAAGGCCTGCGAAGAGCTTTCCTCACAAGATTTAAGTTGGAGTCACAGATGCAAGGTCAGGAATCTTTTAGTTTAGACACCATTTTTTTTTTTGGGGGGGGGGTAAGAAAACCAGAGGCTAGGGTTTGCCATGCTTCTCTGGAAAATGCACTGTGGACTGAGACATACATATGTCCACAGCTTACAGGTGACAGAAGGACAAAGCCATGCATTGCTCTGTCTTGTCAGAACCTTTCAACAAGATATGATTTAAGCCCCAGAGTCACTAAGTAACTCACTGGACACTGTATAAACATGGCAGACATAAGGTTTCCAACTAAGAAGTGCTGCTTTCTTTTGTTAAGGCCCATTCAGGATGTCAGTAGAAACCTTCTGCAGATAGGTAAAAAGAAAGTTCTAGAAAAGCACCTCCATTCTTCCTCAGTGTCTTTACATTCTCTTTTCTCTTCATCTTGCATTTCCCTGATCTAGGGAGATGGGCTTTTGGAACCAGATGCCCCTGCCCAGTCACTCCACTCCTCTTGTCTTCAGAACTCAGGATAGAGGGTAGGTGAGGTGCTCTTTTGAGTGTACGGACATAAGTATTCTCCTCTGTATGGGTTCAGAAGTAAGCACTAAGGAAACGAGCAGATTGTCTGAAAGGAATATGCTTCAGCTTACTGTCCTTACACACTATTTTTAAAGAACTCCAGGTTAGGTGGGCAGGGTGCTGTACACTTGTTCCTAGTACCTGATGGGTGAGCCAAGATTGCCAGTACAAGGCCAGCCTGGGTTACATAGTGGGATCCTGAAGAAAGAAAAAGAAAAACGAAAGAAAGAGAACTGAGGAAAGAAGGAAGGAAGGAAGGAGGGAAAGAAGGAAAGCAGGAAGAAAAGAAGGAAGAAAGAAAAGAGGGAAGGTGGCAGAAAGAAAAGGAGGGAGGAAGAAGAAAAGATGAAAAGGAAGGAGGGATAAACAGAGCAAGGGAGGAAAGAAGAGGGAAGCAGAGGGAAGAGCCCCTAGCTCTTAAGCCACGTGGGTCTCAGCTCTTCTTTCTGGAGCCCTTTCCTCCCTCAGAGCTCCCATGTTCTGCCATCCCCTTGTCTCTCCCTCTGTCCAGCTTCCTTTATTTTGAAGTGCCTTAGACATCGAGGTCTAAATTATTTCCCTTCCACACTTGGTTATGAGATTCCTATTGTGCACAAGATTCTGGTTTCTGTCTGTAACTGGGATTTTCTTCATGCTCTACCTCGATGCATCCCGGCCCTCTGTGTCCGAGCGAAGACAGGTGTCGGGCCAACCAGGTGGAGGGAGGGGCAGGTACCACCACATGGCGCTGGTGTAGGCTTCTCATCAATTGGTCATTGATAACAATACGGGGTCTACTCAGCCCCTAGAAATCTCTTTGTCCTCATGTTTTTAGTATGAGGTGGAAACGCGAATTTCTCTGAAATTCAAAAGTTAGGTGCTACTATACTTCATGCAAATATTGTAAAAATCCAATAATGATCCTAAATTCAAAACACTCTAGTTTCAGGCATTTTTGACACAGATGGCCATCTTGTGACAACTTTTCTGGGTCAGCAAAAATTCTGTGCCTTAGCCGTTTTGCCCTCTTTGTCTCCCTGGAGTGGTTAGTGAGGGTCATTTCCCTGAGACTCATGGGAATGGTGTAGAGTTTTGTGTCCTCTTAGGCAGCCAACCTTTGGTCTATGTATGAGAAGGAAAGTGAGAACAGGGCAAAGAAGAGCCTGTTCACAAACCAACCAGCAGCAACTCACTGCGTCCAGGTCACTCTGTTCTACAGAGCACAGGCTCTTATGTCTCCCAGAATACATATGGCCACACCATGGGCTTACTCCCCTTCCTTGTAGGTCTCAGAGAAACTTTGATCCTCTCTCAGGCAACAGATCAATCACGCCATTGGAAAAGCAGTTTAATGTCACCTTCCAACCTTTTTCTTCCCTCTGAAATGGTCTGATTTCAAAATAAAACACGCTTCTGAAAAAAAAAATAGTCCTGTGCTTTTGTATTCTTCATCCTCTGGTCTTATCAGGTTTCATAATTTATTCAAATGCTACTAGAAGAAGGGCAGAAACCATGAATGAGCTCTGAGGAGCGAGGCTGCTCCTCTTTGCTGTGTTTCTGACTAAGCTTCCTTTCATCAGGAATAGTGAATGGAGCCCATGAAAACCTCAAACTAGATCTTTCCAGGCTCCTCAATTGATATTTTTCCCCAAGAAAAGTTACTATAGATGGTTACTACACATTTATTTGGCGGCAAACGACTGGCATACTAATTATGCCATCAGTGCTCAAAAATTAAAGGAGTGGCTGCTTCTCAATTTTATACCCTGCCTAAAACCTGAAGGTTGATGAAGAGGCACAAGAGGGGGGGGGGAGGGGGAAGAGGAAGGAGAGAGATAGAGACAGAGATTGATTTATTGATTAAAAATTCCAAGACCTGGGAACCTCTCCTGCAGCTGGTGAAGGCCAGAGGACCATGCTGTCACCTAGAAGGAGGAGGAGGGCTCAGGCTTTGGTCTTTCTCTGATAAGGAATTATCACATTTCCTCTGGCTGGTGGCTTTTGGTTTCTCTGCTCTTGTAGGTCCTGGGTCTTGTCAGAGCAGCAATGATGACGGAGCTGACTTAGTGATCTGCCAGAAGATTCCAAATCAACTTCAAAGCCTGCCTCCTCTCCATCAGTCTATGGACAGCCTCCTTTGGAGACCTTCCCAAATCCCCTTTGGAAGGAAAGGGGGTGTGTGGAGCATCCAAAAGCAGAGAGGAAGACGTGGGTGAAAGCTGATGGCCACAGCCAGAAATGGCAATGTCCACACCTCAGTGCTTCATCTACAGCAGAGCATGGAATGTCACTTGCTCATCTCTAGATGTCACTGGAACCAACCCTCCCCCTCCCGGCACATGGCAGATGAGAGGGTGGCGCTGTGTGTCTCTTGTTGGACAACTGAGTGAGACAGTATGACACCAATAATACATTCTGGAGGAAAGTAGAGTAGGTGGAGATCAGAAGAGCATGCTTCACAAAGTTAAGATTTCAACTGAGCTGATATATTTAGTCCAACGAAGGATGGCCCAGAGAAGGTGCATCAGGCCCCTGGCAACCGCCGAAGGGCTCAAGGAATCCAATTTACAAAGATGCCATTCTACAGTGCAGAGTGAACCTCCTGAAGGTGGTAAAAATTAACAATACTAACCCAGGACTTGCAAGGTTAAGGCTCTGTTCCCTCTCCACTTAATGTGACCATCTCTTGGCCACACCCAAAACTCACAGAGAAAGAATATACCCAGAAGGCCCACCCAGAAAGAGAAGAGACTCAAATTACCTGTCCCGTTGCCATCCAATCCTCGCAAATAAGGAAAGCTGTCTACTTCTGATGGGGAGCTGGCGGCAGTGAGGAAGGCTGTGAGGTCGCTGTAGCTGGTGTTCTCGGGCAACCGTAAGGCCCTTCTCTGGAAATGAACCCGAGGCTGTGGCCTGGCACCTGTGGAGATCAACCTTTGAGTTACCGATGAGACCTTTCCACTTCTGAAAATTCCAAGCCATGAAAGGCTTCTCTAGGGCTCCAACATTCCTCCCCCATCCCTGCTCCTTCCCACGTGGCGTGCCATCCTTCATTCATCCAGGACACAGGGATGTGACAACATGCTATTATAGGGCGAGAAATAATAGCCCATTGTCACTTTTGTTTTGACACAGGATGTTATTTAGGTTTGGAACAAAAAGCTTTTCCCAAGTTCTATTTGTGACCAGTCTTATCCACTGTGCAGTATTTGGCTATGGATAGGGTAACATTTTGGGAGAGTCTGAGTAAATGAAGCAAGGAAACAACAATTAATCTCTTTACTCAAGCAAAGCTTACAAAGAGATAAACTTTCATACCCATCCTCCATCCTCCTGAAAAAAAATCTTGTTTCAATGCCACAGAACAAGCTGAAGCTGGAGTAGGTTCTGCAATATACAGTCTTGGAGACGAGAGACCCCTGCCTCCCCGGGATGGGCAGCTCTCTTCCCGTGAAAGCTGCTGTGTGACACCAGCTTTGCTCCTCTGAAGCACTTCCTACTTGAGCCAGATGATGTTGCAGATTTGGCAATGATGCTAAAGCGCTACTCCTTCTCCCAACCCTGCCCCTCTGTGTCAACACCAGGCGGCTGCCTTGTGGTGTCACCATGTTCCTAAAGGCTGAACCTATTTTTACCAAGTGCTGTGGTGAAAGTCACCAGACATGAAGATGAGAAGTAATTTTGCACAAACCTAGTAAAGATGTCCTTAACATTAAAAGGAACTTTCTGCAGCTTGAGTCGACTTCATTCTGCCGGGCTCATCTGTGGGCTCCTTCCACCTCTCCCTGAGATGCACGGAGGTCCTAGAATACCAGCCCACCCACTGATGAGCTCATTAAAGTCATTCCAGAGTTTCATGTGACTCTGGATCAGGGAACTGCCAGGGAGGGAAGTGGGATAGCTTCCTAGAACTGTCCTATGATATGGGAGCTTTGGAGCTCAAAATATTGACAAAACTAAGACCATCTTCCTACAGTAAGGCTGGTCATGGAAGTCCAAAGGGCTTACAGCCATTATCTGGAGCTGAAGGGTAGATCATCACCTTTCTCCTGCTCAAAGCCACTGATCAACTTCCCTGCCCAAATGCCAGTACAACACACACTCAGTCCTAAAGCCTAGGGAGCCGAGATCAAAGTCACAGCTACCTTTCTCTGGTCACCTCTTATATATATATATTTGTCAGTCTTATGCCAGGCTGTCCATGCCCTATCTTCATTTCTGAAACAAAGTGCCAGCCTCCATGGATCCCTTACACTATTATCAACGACTTCAGTCTTATGAACTCTGCTGTGTCTTTGGTTTGCACTGAATCCAAATCCCGCAAGGACTCTTCCTGTGCTGCAGGCCCCACCGGGAGCTGTCTGCTCTCACCCTTTTACCCACTTGGCCACACAGACCGACTGTCTCTTTTGTTCTCCATTTCTGTCGAGCCCTCTGAGGCAGAAGGTCAATGTCTCCCTTTTCATCTCCTCATCTTGACTGTACAGGATTATTTTTTCCAATAACGGCCAATGCAGCTGCTGATACTCAGTGAATGCATCGCCATGTAGGCGCCCAGGTTTCACAATCAGGAAGAGCAAAGTACCCAGCAAATATGAAAGAAAGTACGGCATATCTAAACATGATAGGCCTAAGAGGGGGCTGGACTTCATGAGAGCAAAAGGAGAAAGTGGACCGAGGCCGGTATCCAAGCACAGAGTGGGGTATATGTGTTCCTCCGGGTCTCTGTGTAACTTTGAGGAGATGGGAAGGTCAAAATTTATCTGCAGGCTCCTCTGACAGTGAGGAACGGAAAGACACTTAGGCAGGAGATGGAAGCTGCTAAAAGGCAGGAGGAGATTCACACTGGACCCAGGACATACATCCAATAAGGACTTAGGCACCTGCCATAGGACCTAGAGAACCAAAAACCAAAGCTCAGGGGCTTTGGTGCCTTGTTAAAATTCACCCCCTCATCCCTTTCCATCTCTGAGAACAACATGCGTGCGCTTTGGTCAAAGATACATCCCTCTTGCGTTTCTCTCTCAGCCCCATGCTGCTTTTCCTCCCTTCCCTTCTTTGCACAGGAGATTCTGGGAACTCACCAGACATCCAGGGCCATCTGTGGTGGCTGGAAGGTGGGTACACATATGATTATGAGGGGTCAGGCTTGGAAGAAGAGGAAGTGGCAGCTCCAGCTGAACTGACACCTGCTGTGACTGGCAATGCCCAGATGCCATCTGCTGAGGGACCCCCACACCCTCATGGACAAGTACAGGCAAAAGCTTTGGTTGGTGGAATGTCCCAGAAAATATCTGAGGAATCTAAGGGTATATATAGGCTATACTAGGACACAGTGTAAACAAGGCCCAAATGGGCGTGTGTGGGCCTGGGGGAAGATGCTGTGTTCTTCAGCCTGTCTTTCTTTAGAGTTGCTAAATGTCCATGTGATTATCTGGGAGCAGGAAGAGAGTGGACCAGCCTGCCTGTCATCACTGGGTGCCTCTCAGTTCATCAGCAGCTGCTAGGAACTTCCTCTCCTTCAGACTTAAGGCCCACTCTCCTCTTTCAAATGCTGACATCCAGGCATACCAAAAAGAGCAGATCGCCTACTTTTTCTTTCTGTACACTACTAAATCTATCGTTCCCTCTTATAGTCTTTTAATCCAAGGTCAAACCAAACCCCCATCCTAAATACTGCTTTCCTGTTTATGCCAAGATGAACCTTTACCAACTGCTCCCGCCTTTGACAACAATCTTTTTGTCTATTGGTGTTCCTCATTCAGCAATAAATATACTTTTATGCCTTCTCTATCTAGAAAAAAGTCACAACTGACCATGACTTTCATTCTATTTGCCCCATAAGAATGCCTGTCTTTTTCCAGTCAGCCTTCAGTGACATGGCTTTCACCCACAGCACATGATGGCAAGGTCCACTGTCCACTCTGAAAACCCCATGAGCACTTCTCAGCCTTCATCCCCCTTGACCTCTTCATAATGGGCCACATTATTAAGTCCCCTCTTTCTGGGCATTCATACTTGGCCTGTGGTTCTCTCCAGACTCTGCTTATCTCGTGCAAATCCCTTCTTTCTCCTTTTGCCTTTGATGAAGCAGCTCCCGAAAGGCTGCTCTCCATCACTTCTGCAGCATTTCCTCCCTCTTCTCCTCCCCTTTACAGTCACATTCCTTTCCAGTCCTGGGATCTTGTCTGAGTCCCACGCTTGCATCTCCTTCCCACCCGTCTTCTAGATAGCTTTACCCAGACCCCCTATCAGGCCTTCCTCTCTCATTTAATGAACCCATATTCTCTCCAGCAGCAGTTTTGATCCAGGTCAACATCACTTTCCCTTTCTAACATCTTACACACTCACTCAAGTACCAAGATTGGCTACTGTTCCTCCCTTCCACCTCCACACCTATGAACCACCCTTTCCCTCAACAGTCTCCCAACTAGCCCACTGCTTCAGTCTTAACCTCCTTTTCCATTTCACTTATGGACACACTGACTGCTCAGAGATGCCATGCTGACCATGTGCTTTCCTTGCTCAGGAGTCATCATCAGTCTCCACCACTTAGCAAACGCCTGATGGCAAAACAACATTAACATTAAGTAGTCAAGATAGACTCAAACTACTGCTTCATCCCTTACGACTGAGAGACACAGTCAGTGCTTCAGAACTTCCAAGCATCAACCAAGTTGATAAGAAGGAATTCCACTCTGCCCTTCTGGGTGAAGAAATTAAAGCCCGAAGAGATTAAGTAACTTGGACAACGTCAGTGTGCTTGGGAAATGTAGAAAACTTTTATATTTGACAACCCTTCCTATCACAACTGGCTGATCTCAAAATAGATGTTCTATTTATGACCAACCTGCCTCCATCATCTGGATAAACAGGACCATGGGGCTGACTGTTTTCTCTGTGTGTGGTCATGTCTGTCCCATGTCTGAAACTCCCTCTTGTCTATGTTTGCTTACTTTCTGTATCATTCAAATGCATCTCAAAGTCCAACTCCTCTGCATAACTTCTCTTGAGCCCATCTAAAGCCCCAAGGTCTTTCTGTAATTTTTTTAAAGGTTTTGAATCTCACTGTGCCTTGTATTACACTCACGTGAATGTCTGTACTTCTTTATCAGAGGCACAATGAGAAAAATAGCACTCACTGAGTGTCTGCTACTCAGTCATACCTACGGAATGAACGTGGTGCGTCACAGCTGGCAACTTGCCGTGTTTCAACAATGCTGTGCCCTAACTGAAACTAGATTAGGACCATTGACACTTCGGATGCAGGAATTCTGGAACAACATGCCCTGTGCATATTACTGCATTGAATAGCATCCCTGACTTATCCCATCAAATGCCAGTGGCTGTCCTCTATGCCCTGTGCATATTCACACATTGAATAGTACTGTGATTTCTACCCATCCAATGTCAGAGGCAGTCACCAAGATGTAACACTACCAATGGTCCCAGACACTACTAAGTTTCCCAGGGTATATGAAATTACCACAGTAGAGATCTCTTACTTTATAGTCTATGAATCCTCATAATTTAAGCAATACATATAAAGAGTCCCATGTGTAGTGGACACATGATATGTAAACAGGAAATAGACAAAGCCTTTGTATTCCTGGAACTCAAGAGCAAAGGAGGCAGAGAGAGAAATGGCTTGATTATCATAATGTCACACATCCTAGAATAAGAGGGAGAGGGCAGAAATACAAGATCAGCTTTAATAGTGCATGAGTGACTGCCCAGGAAGAAAGTTTCCTAGATGATCCCCATTTGGGAACTTGTGAAGGTGCAGGTGAGAACAGACAGCAGCAGATATGAAAAAGCAGACGTGCATGATAGCCTATCACACATGGAAGATTAAGGAAGCATATGTGAGCCCACTATAGACTTTTGTCTTGGGGATGGAGGAGGCTTGGCATGAGCATGGTGCCTACAGCCTAAAACCTTGTCCTTGATTTGGCCTGCAGGTGATGAATACCCAGAGGTGGCAAGAGTTTAAGGATAAGCCTGCTGTAAAAAGGTTCAAGTGAGAAATACAAATAAAGGCAGTGGCACTGGGGACCAACACAGAAGGGGTCTAGAGTTGAAAACCACTTTCTGAATAGAAAGTAGGCAGGGATGTAAGAGCCTGTGATAGAAGCTGAGAAGAAATGAGCACAAGCGGCAGGCAGAGGTAAGAGCTGGCTGAGAAATGAGGTGCAGGAAGGTGGGTTGTGAAGCCGGGAAAAAGTCAGGCAGGACCGTGCCTGGAGAGAAGTCAATCTGATGAACTCAGTGCTGGACCTGCACAAGAGAGTTCTGAAGAACAACATGAGGCCAGGGTTAGGGGAGCTTATTGGCATGTGTGTGGCAAGGGTGATCTTTTCAATGTTTGAGAGGGAAGGAAAGGAGTATGCCACTTGAAGAAAAATGAAATGCAAAAAGGGTTTCTCATGACAGTCAACACCTTGAGTAATAAGGAGAAGTAAGAAAGGCAGATAAAAATGCTGATGGAGGGTTCAGCACATATATATAAAGCCGGTTGGAGAAGGGGCAACAGGGTTCACTGGGAATGAGAAGGCAGGGCAAGGCAGAGAAGCAGTGGGAAGGGATGCTATCACTATGTGTGGGAGAAGGAACAAGAAGACAATTGAAGATGTCATTCCATGAGAACTTAATTTACCCTCTGAAAGAAGAAACATGGAGATTGCTTAGAGTAGTGTGTATGTGGAGTAGCGGAAGCTTCCAGGTGCTCTGTGAACATAAAGGGATTGTTCAAGGAACATGAACCTTCTGGGGGATCTTGGCAGCCACAAGATGGGTCTATAGTCTGGTCTCTTTTATTTCTTAGCATCTTTTAAAAATTTTGTGTTTGTGGTGTGAGTATGGGCATGCTAATACTACAGTGTACATACAGAGGTCACAGGATAACCTTGGGTGTCAGTGTGTGCATGAAGAGGTCAGAGGATAACCTTGGGTGTCACTATTTACCTTCAACCTTGTTTATTTGAGACAGTGTCTTGTCATTTACTGCCACCGATGCCAGGCTGCTTACCCCACAAGCTTGTGGAGAGTCTCCAGTCCACCTCCCATGTCCCCAGTAGGAGTTCTGGGACTGTAAACATGTGTGCTACTATGCCAGTCTCTTACATAAGTTCTGGAGACTCGAACTCAGGCCATCAGGCTTGGGCGGTAAGTGCTTTTTCCATTAAGCTCACTCCTAAGCCCCTTCATCTCTCAGCATCTTGGGATTTGCTTCTGGACACTCCCTAAACTTACACCCAGGGGATTTCAACTGATCTGTTCTTCAGAAACTCACACAAAACTCTCTAGGAAAAGAATCTACAAATGTCCTCTCTTCTCATTCTTTTTATCAATCGTGATGGTAAATATGAAAGAAATTTGCCAGCATCTTACAAGTAAACCATTTTTAGACACAGGCTGTTTTCAGGAAAATTCCCCTAGCTGGCCAGTCTAGTGAGGTCACCCTTGCCCCCTCACTGTCATAAGAGCTCTTCACAAAGCCACAGTGACACTAATGGCACAACCACTTGCCTGTTGACTGCTCATGATAATTTCATTGCAAGTATGTATTTATTGTGTAGCTTATGTTGGCAGGACATGCTCAGTACTCTGCCTGTTCTGATGAGAATTATTGTATTGGTGTTCAGGGTTAGAATCTGCAAAAATGCCATCTAGCGTATCTACAGAGAAGACAAGTGGACAATCCTTTTTATTTTTATCAACATGCTCTCATTTATGTGTTTTACTTGGATGTAATTATGCTGAAGTTTCATGCACATATCATGGAACAACGGCCTCTTTTCCTCATCCCTGGCACCCCTCTCTCCTAGTTGCCTTTAGTGCAGAGTCATGTGACCTTGCACATAGCTTGTAGTGTGAAGTGTCCTAAGCGAACCATCGTCAAGCTTGAGGAGCCTTTCCAGGATGGGCTGGCACACTGTGCCATCTGAGCAACACGCTCATAGGGGACCAGCTTACAGTGCTGAAATTCTGAGACAGCAAGAATTCAGATCCATTGAGAAACACATGCAACAAAATGTGACCAGCTGGAGGATGAAAACTTTATGTATCATTCATAACTTCGTATCGTACTGGTTTTGTAGAATGGAACTGATTTAGCAAACGATGGCAAAGATTTCTGTTTGCTCAGCAACAGAAAAGCTCTGAGTCAAAGAATCTGACCCATTGTTATTACTGCCCCACCTCTACTCTGTTGACATAAGAAACAGTGTAATTAAAACTTCACGCTCATGAAGTAGGATAAGCTATAAAATTAATCAAATATCTGTAATGTAGGGAAGCTGGTATGGGCACGAGACCATAGAAATGAAGAAACGGTTCTTAGGTGGCTTCAGATTAGATGCGGGTGGTGTGGACATATACTGATAAGTTCATTATGATAAAGCTATCTGAATGTATTTCAGACTCCCTGTATGGCGTGTGTGTGTGTGTGTGTGTGTGTGTGTGTGTGTGTGTGATAACTGTACTCTGCCTCAGTTCACTTGAACAAAGAAAGAAACCAATCATGGAGAAACTGTCTTCACAGGAGGCACAAACAGCAGATGGATTTTGATTATTCATTTCTGTTTACTTGATTACTCAATGACTCACTGGGTACCTGTCAAGAAGCAGGCACAGGGCCCGGGTTTGAAGAAACTAAGATGATGGTACGATAACTCAGTTATGAGGAAAGGTATGTATTACAGTTACGTGCTGTACACACAGAGGCCTGTAGTTTGTTTGGAGGTTAGAGGCCCTTTAAGAGGCTGAGTCTACCTGGAGGAAGTGGGTTCCTGGGTTAGAACTTTGGAGTTACACCTGATATGCTCTTCAGGAGATTCAGGAAGGCCTGGAGAATGTAATTTTTAGGCTGTCAATGGAGAGCTTAAAGACTGTATGAAAGATGGGGTTGGGTGGCCCAGACAGGAAGGAGCAAAACAAACTGAGTTGGGCTATTCTCAGAGCCTATGCAGATGAACACTTTATAGAGAGATTGAGGCCTGTGAGATAATATAGTGAGGAGGAGTGAGGTGGCAACCTCAAGGAGAAAGGACTAGAGCTTGGCCCCAGGCAGACTAAATCAGCAGTTCGGTGTATGACACATGGGAAAGGCATGAAGCTTCTCCACTGTTATCAACTCCACCCCTAACGCAGCGACTGTGGAGCAGCATGCTGGCAGGAAGCATCTGCAGAGCTCCAGCAGGGTCCTGTGAGCAGACGGGGAACACGTGGGCAGCAGAAAAGAGCACAAGTTTCTGCAGGCACAGGGGCTGAGACAACTGAAGTGACTCAGGCTGCACAGCCAGGCTTCCGGTAACTGCTTTTTGACTCATGGCAAGTGTAAGAAGGGGAGTTGAATGTCATACAAAACGCTGCCTAGGGAGAGGGCAACTGTTCACAGATAATGCATGACTGGGACGCTGGCATTCTGCAGGGGCCTCCTCAGAGCCACAAGACGAGACAGCTAGGTGTCAAGGCTGGTGGGTGACAGTAAGGAGCACATGAGGCAGTCACCAGGAGCCTGAGCAACCAAGAGAGGATCTAGTGTGTCCATTTTTCTGGGCCTGCACACTGAGCCCTGGCCAGTCTGCAATGCACAGGATAGAGGATAGTGAAGAGGAAAAATTTCACACATTTTTCTCCTTTAGCCTTAATAAAGGGAAGCACAGGCTTTAAAAACCGTGATGGGTGTTTGTGAGGGAGACAAGGCTGGCAATGATTGTGTGGGGCTTAAAGCTCTGTGAGGAGGAAAATGGGTGCAAGAAGTGTGCTTCTTCAGGAAACTCACGTGTTTCAATGACTAGTTCAACCTCAGCTTCTAACCAACAATGATTTCTGGGTGACTGTAGCAATCACCAGAAGCTTAGAGCCAGGGAAACCATGTGGCCCTGAGAATAAAGAGCTTGGATTGTATTGACATACAACGAGAAAACCATTGAAGAACTGAAGGTGGCTGACTCAATGAAAAACTAAATGAACATGCTTCATTTTCTAATGCCACATAGATCAGTGTGATGGAGAACGACAGGCATGCCATGCTATCATCATTAAAGAATAAAGTGCACTGGTCCCTGTACATATGTGGGGCATCCTTTGTGGATGCCAAATATCCCAAGATGCCCCAGTCTCTCATAAAAAGAATGGCATAGTGCTTTTGCATAGATGACGGGCATATGCTACATAGACTTGAGATCATACTCAGCACATCAAAAGTGCTATGCACATAATTGTTCTACTGTTCTGTGAGGGAATAATGGTAAGAAAGCTCTACACATGTTCAGTCATAATACATTTTAAATAAAAGACTTATCTTTTATTTATGTGTCTGTGTGCCTGCATGGGTACGTGCACCTGTGTGTAGATGCCCATGGAGGCCAGATGAAGAGGGGTTGGAGCCCTCAGGCAGCTGTGAGCTGCCTGATATGGATGCTGGGAACTGGCGCTTTGGTTCCCCAGTACAAACAGCTACTCCTAATGTGGAGCCATATTTCCAACCCACACTTTTTAAATTTTTTAAATAAGAACCTGCAACCCTGAACCTTCAGATAATGAAGGTCAAAGGTGAGTACCACCACAAACGAACTCTCTGCACTGCTAGGAAATCTGCTGAGTCTCGAGCCCATGATGGCATGAAATGATCTCAGCACAGAAGGATATTTTGTATGAGGATTATTCCCAACTTGAGCCCTAAGACTGATGAGAAGTGCCCAGAATCTTCCATATTAGCACAACATAAAACCCAAGTGTGTTTTCGGTGGGATGAGGTTTCACACTGACTGAGAAACACATTGGAAAATAGGAGGCAAGCATGCCCATCTCCCATGCTAACTAGCTTTTGTCAGCGCCTGTATCTATTAGGCAACATGGGCCAGGACAGTGACCCAAATAAGAAGAGCAATCTTTTATTAGAAAGGGGAGATGATGGGGAGGGAAGCAAGAGGCCCCTTTCTTTTTCCATGCACACGTAAAGGGTGGCTCTGGGAGAAGTAATTTCACAGCCAACTTATGATTGAAATGCAGGCTCCTCCCAGCGACAGCAAACACTGCATTCTTACGGTGGCCAGCATCCAGTAAGAAGACGGTTGCTCATAAAATGTTAGTATGTGGCCCAAGAATCAGCATTGCTTCTCTTTTTAAACATGAAACATACCTTGGAATCCCGATACTATTTGGACAACATCTTCATAGACCATTAGAGTAGCAGAGCGTTCAGGAAGCAGGCCAAGGCTCAGCGAGGAAAACACTGCAAGAACAAAATGGACATAAGGAACCTCTGATATTTCAATCCAAAAGCTCACTCTAGTTTTCTGGATACTCTTCATTCTTCCTACTTTCTGATTTCAAACCAATCAACAATGTTGATTTTTCCAAAGAATTAGTGAAATACCTCCAAAATGCCGGTACTGTAATCCTGCTGTAATAACACCATCTTGCCATAGTCAGCCTGGACACTTTTTTGAGAAGGGACATGTGCAAATGTGTGAATGAGTGTGTGGAGGTCAGAGGTCAGTTCTGACTCCTTTCTCAGGGGCATCCACCTTATTGTTTTGGGACAGGGTCTTTCACTGGGACCTGATTACAGTATACTGGTTGTCTTGCAGGCCCCCGGGATCTGACTGTCTTAACATCCTCAATGCAGGGATTACAAGTGTGCACCACCATTCCTGGTTGTTTTTTTTTTTTTTTTTTTTTTTTTAATTTTTAAAATGTTTATTTTAACGAGTTCCAGGGAATATATTCAGGTTTTGTTTGCATGACTGAATTGTCTCCCCATTTCCCTTGTAAGATATTTTTAGCAAAGTAACAAGGCCCCTTGATGCTGGAGTATGTTAAACGTTATTATGTATATGGGCATACATACATACATACGTACATACATACATGTGTCAGGTATTAGCAATAAGAAAGACCCTATAATACGTGCACAGGTTCACATATGCAATATGTTCAAAGACTGTTCCTCCCAACGTGGGTAATAACACGACAGAAATTATACCACTTTAAGATTATTGCCCAAATATCTGGACTTTTAGCTCAGATTCAGTTTCCTGGGCGGGTGTGTGCTGCGATTTGGCTGTGAAATGTGTTTGAACACCATGTGCCCAGTGGGTGGCACTGTTCTGGAAGGTTGTGGCCCTTCTAGGAGGAGGAGCCCTGCTTGAGGAAGTGTGTCCTTGGGGACAGGCCTTCTGCATTTCCGGCCTGTCTCTTCTTTCTGACTGTGATTGGTGGTCTCCCACTTTTGAGGCTATGCCTCTCTACCATGACAGACGGCATTTAGGTGAAATATGAGTCACGATAAATTCTTCATTTTTTTCCAGTTGTTTTTGTTCAGGTGTTCTGTCACATGTAACTTGAGGAAAACAAACAAACAACCAAACAAACAAAAAACAAAACAAATAATTCCACTGAAGACTAACATTTGCAGGCGCTCACCTGACAGGTCAGGTGTAACTCCAAGCTCACTGATTTAGGTACTTTTTCTAAGTATCAGAAACACCCTGAGAAGGAGGTAATATTCATGTGTCTGCTCTTCAGGTAAGAAAATAGGTTTACAGATCAGGAAATAATTCCCCAAATATGCACCAGATGATAGACGTAGTGGCTACGTGGACTCAAACTCAAGAAACCTTGGACTTCACGCAGTTCACATCTCTAAGTTAAAAAAGGAGGCAAAGTCAAGCCATAAAAGCAATGAGAATTCCTTATTTCTTCTTGTTCATCTTGAAGAGATCATCTATTTGTTTTGCAGTGTGTGTATGCGTGATGTGTTGTGTGTATGCATGTGTGTATATGTGTGTGTGTGTACGTGTGTGTTAGCCAGAGGTCAGCTTCTGTCCTGTTCTTCGGTTGCTGTCTGCCTTGTTCTTTTGAGCCCCAGGTTCTCACCTGGTGCTCAGCGATGAGGCAAGGCTGCCTGGCTGGTGGGAGCTGGGTTACCAGCATTTGCTGCCTCCCTCAGCTTTTTTTTTTTTAAAAAAAAAACAAGGTTATGGGGAAGTAATAAAGTGAGTTCACAGCCAGCCTGGGTAACTTAGTGAGCAGCTATCATCATAGCGGGCTCTTGATCCCCAGCCATTTCCATTAATTAATGAATTAGTTTTTGAGACTGCATTTCAGTATGTAGCTGAGGTCAACCTGGAATTCCCAGTGAAGCTCACATGCTGGAATTATGGGTATGCACTATGACATCAGGAAGTAACACACATTTCCATGAAAATATTAAGACCTAGAAAGAGCAAACGTTAAGAACCCCAGTGATTTGGAAGCTGGTTCTCCACAGGCCCTCCAAGATGCTGGTGTGCCCTCTCCTGTACCCCCTCCTCAGTTACTGCACTTAGTGCTGTGGCTATATTCCAGAACTATGCTATATCCCAAATATATGAATGTGGGCTGTGCCTTCAGTATTACCTATTACACAGGACCACGACACACAGGAAACAGCCAGAGAACAAGCAGAAGGTGGCAAGTGCCACACCAAATATAAGAATGCACTTTAGTTCTACACAAAATGGTCTAACAATTCCTCAGACATTCAACTCAGAATGACCACTGGCCTAGCCATTTCCCTGCCAGGCGAAAACTCGAAAACACCGAGGCATGTTCATGTAAAAACTTGTGCATGAATGTTCACACAACCATTATCCATAACAGCAAAAGAGGAAGTAACCCAATCAAAGTCTGTCAACTGAGAACTAGAGAAAGCTTGACATACACACACACACACTAAATAAATAAATAAATAAATAAATAAATAAATAAATATTATTCATTCATAGAAAAGTATGGAGGTATGGAGTTTGGACATGTGCTACTTTTACCTTTATATTAGTTGCTTGCCTTGTTGAGTGACAATACTTGACCAAAGCAACCTAAGGGAGGATGAGTTTATTAGGGTTCACAGTTTGAGGGTACAGCCGTTGTGGTGGGGGAGTTGTGTCAGTGGGAACTTGAAGCAGTAGGTCACAGGTAGGAAGCACAGGGCTATGAGTGTTCCTGCTCAGGGTGCCTTCTCCTTTTAATTTAGCTCAGGACACATGCCCATGGGATGGTGCCAGCTAGAGTTGAGGTAGGTCTTCCTGACAAACGTTATCTACAAAATCCCTCACAGGCATGGCCAGAGGCTCTTTTCCTAGACAATTCTAGATCACACCAGGTTGACAACCGAATTTATTCTCACAGCCTTGAAAACGTGCTGAGGATGACAGGCATGTTCTGCTGCATACTGCCTGATTCTATTTATATAAGTCTTTAGAACAGGGTTGCCCAGAGCCAGAAGGCAATTTAGAAGTTGCTAGGAGCTGGATGGATGGGAAATATGAAGTCAGAATTAATGGATACAGTTAATGGAGGGTGATGGGATGTGCTGGAAATAATATGAGGGATGGTATAGCTATACAAAGCCACGGAGTACACTCTTTTACAGTTTCCTATTCTGCCAACTGAACCAGCCAGGTATTCTCAAGTGTGCATTTTAAATGGTGTATGTGTGTATATAGGTGCACGGCATATATCTGTTTACAGGTACATGGAGGTCAGAGGCAAAGATCAGTGTCTTCTACAGTGACTTTCCACCTTAGGTTTTGAGACATGGTCTCTCCCTGAACCTGGAGCTGTTATTGTCAAGACCAGCTGGACAACATCCTCAGAGAATCTCCCGTCTCTGCCTCCCCAGTGCAAGGACTACAGTGCACAACACCATGCCCTGCGTTTTACTTTGGTTCTGGAAACAAAAGTCAGGTCCTCACACTTGCTTAGCAAGGACTTTACTGACTGCGCCATTTCCATAGTCTCTGAAATGGGAGTTTGAGGTAGGAAGACTGAAAACTCAAGGCCTACCTAGGTGACACAGTGAATTCAAGGCCAAGCTGTGTAACTCAGTAAGACTCAAAACAAAAAAGTAACAAATGCCCTGGTTTTCATCCCAACCACTGCAAAACAAAACAAAACTGAAAACGAAACAAAAAATGCAAATCACAATTAACAGGACATCAAAGTTGGGAGAACAGTTCAAACAAAGCTGGAGGCAGGGAAATCAGAGTAAAAGAAGAGAAAGCCACAGCAAAGGCGGCTGGAAGCTCTTTCTGCCTTCCTGACCCTTGTGGAGCTAACAAGCAAGGACTAGAGAGGGTCCAAGATTCTGTCTCGGGTAAATTCTCTCTGGACACCTCACAGGCTATTTTAACCACTATCTGCCCTCTTTTTCTACCCGATGGTACGAGTGAGGCCCCTGCTGGCTAGGAAGAAAGCACAGGGCTTCTGGGAGGGCGTAACTTACAGGAAACAGACCACCTACAAGTGTAGGCTGCAGCAAACTCCCCGCTGCACTCACACCTCTGCATGCCCTGCTCCCTCTCAGAGCTTGCCAGAACCAGGAAGCACCCTGACTGGCCCCAGGCATCTCTGTGTTGTCTGGTGTGTGCTGCTCTGAGATCACCTGTGGTCTTTATCTACAATCAGGTGTGGTGTATAACGCAGAAAGGTGGCCCCCATTGTCTCATATATTTGAATGCTTAGTCACCACGGAGTGGAAGTCTTTGATAGGATTAGAAGGATTAGGAGGTGTGATCTTGTTGGAGAAACTGTGTCTCTGGAGGGTGGGCTCTGAGGTTTTAAAAGCCCATGCCATGCCAAGATTCTCTCTCTCTCTCTCTCTCTCTCTCTCTCTCTCTCGCTCTCGCTCTCTGTCTCTTTCTCCCTTTGGACCAGGACATAGCACTCTTGGCTACTGCTCCAGTGCCTGCCTCATGCTGGCATATTCCCTGCCATGATGATAATGGAGTAAACCCCTGAAACTGTAAGCAAGCTTCCAATTAAATGTTTTCTTTTACAACAGTTACCTTGGCCATTGTGTCTCTTCACAGCAATAGAACAGTGACTAACCCACTAGGGGACCACGAAAATGTGCTTTGAACACTTGTCTCACATGGACCATTTGGCCCTTCCATCATCAGGGAAGTTGTCCTGACAAACCATTTCTCAAATGATACTTTTCAGAGGGAAGCAAGTGATATGTTATAAGGGGTCCGCCATGTGCGACGTGGGGCTTCAGGAACAGGAGCACCAGGCTATGGACCCAGATCTATGGACTGTTTCAGGGATGGGAGGTGGCAGAGAGGCTCTCAGAGTTCCCAGTACGTGGTATTTTTGTATCCACTCTGTGAGAGGGTGTTGAGTGAAGGCTCTTCACACTAAGGAAGTATTCAGGGTCCCTGTCCCCTAAACCCCAGGATTAAGGCTGGAGCTCAGGGTCTCTTGTGCTAGGCAAACACTCTGTGACTCAGTTATAACCTGGGTTTTGTGGTAAATACAGAGGTAAGAACATCTCATTCTGCCTAGGAGAGGCAGGGGACTCCTTGGAGTAAAATCAGGTCCGCCAGCGGTTTTCAAGACAGAACACAAGTTTTTAACAGCGGGCCAACTCATGAGCTAGGAAAGGAAGAGGTCGCCAAAGGAGGAGGCTCTGCATGTCACTTTTTATTCCTGAGGCCACCAAGGAATTTTAGGCAGAGTATTATGCAAGTGGGCATATGTATTTAGTTGAACAATTCTCTGCTAATTTCACATGTGCATATAGTGTATTTTGGTCGTTTTCAGGCCCCGTTACTCTTTCAACACCCCACTCACTGGTACTGACCACTTTCTTCTTCCCAATCAGTCCCTCTCTTTCGCTCATATGTTTTGTTGTGTTTTATGAGTCACTGAGTTTAATCAGGGTTTCCTGCAGCAGCTTGGGTAGAAGGCTGTCTACTCAACTTACCAATGGCTCCATCACTGTAGGAAATGACACTGCCTTCCCCCAGCAATGACTAACTATCAACAGCCCCTCAGGGCCTCCCCGGTCTCTCTCCTGTGCACGGTGAAACGCTGAGGGGCTCCATCTGTGCAGGTAACCACAGTGATCACACGGGTTATAAGACACAGTGCGTGCAATGTGCTGGGTGCTCTCGAAGAGGCTAATTAGCCTGGTCAGAGGCCAGTGCAGTGGTCTCGCACCACCGCCATCTTTGCCAGGGCAATGGGAAGAGCTTCAGTGGGGAACGATCATCCTTAGTAAACAGAACGCATCATCCTATTGACAAATATGTGTATCCCCATTTGACTTGTCTGCTGAGATCCCTCTCTCTAGTCTACACCCCGTTCCAGTAAAGAGAAAAACCTAACACATCTTCTAGGAGTTACTGTTAAGGATGAGAAGAGAAAGCCACTGGAGCTCCCTTAAGAATGCTCATGCAAACTAAAATGCTGCACGTGTGGTAAAGAGAACGTCCCAGCTCCCAGCTCTCATCCCATTTCAGAGCTCCCACCTCCTCTGCCTTTTTCTTGCTCAATTGTTTGGAATACCAGAAGTGTCAGACCCAACTTCTAAAAATACACACTGAAACAACAGTTTACTCTGCCGTTCACCAGAGGCCAGTCCACATTCTGGTCACACTTCTTGTAGGTGCTAGTTAGGAGAGCCTTTATTATATGGAAAAGGTCAGCAAATAACCAAAGGCAAGGGAAGGTCTTTTGAAATGATTCAGGCCAATGAATTCCACTTCAGAAACCAGAAACACAGGCCCTGAAAGTCCTGTTGGGTCCACGAGGATGGGGCCAGCTAGTGGAAGGCAGGCTCGTGTTCCAGGTGTTTTCACGCTGCACCTAAAACTCTCTCAGTTAAACTGCATTGCTCCCAGTATCAGACTC